>NC_082661.1:16405000-17030000 GCF_025265405.1 Mesoplodon densirostris | reverse complement strand
TTTTATTAAAAGGACAAAAGGGACTTCCCTGGTGGTCCAGTGGTAAAGAATCCACTTTACAATGCAGGGGACTGGGTTCGATCCCTGGTCAGGGAACTAAGATCCCATGCTGCGGGGCAACTAAGCCCTCGCGCCACAACTACTGAGCTCACATGCCTCAATAGAGAGCCTGCGTGCCGCAAACTACAGAGCCCACGTGCTCTGGAGCCTGCGAGCCACAACTAGAGAGAGAAAACCCACGTACCACAACTAGAGAGAAGCCCGGGCCCCACAACGAAGAGCCCGCGTGCCGCAACAAAAAGATCCCGCATGACTCAACGAAGATCCCGGGTGCCACAACAAGACCTGATGCAGCCAAAAATAAAAAATAAAATAAAATAATAAATAAATCTTTAAAAAAATTAAAAAAAATAAAAGGACAAAAGTATTATCAAGGATTGGATGAAGGGGAACACTTGTGCACTGTTGGTGGGAATGTAAGTTGGTGCAGCTACTATGGAAAACAGTATGGAGGTTCCTCAGAAAATTAAAAATAGACCTACCATAGAATCCAGCAATCCCATTTCTGAGTATATATCCAAAGGAAATGAAATCGGCATCCCATGTTCATTGCATCATTATTCACAAAGCCAAGATATGGAAATAACCTAAATATCCATCAATAGACAAATGGATAAAGAAAATGTAGTATATATATTCAACGGGATATTAGTCAGCCTTAAAAAAGAAGGAAATCCTCTTCAGAAGATCATACAATGTATTTCACTCTCCCTTTCAGTAGCAGCCTGGGTCCAGTCAAGACACAGAAACAATACAGTATGCTAAGCAAAAGCTTAATACAAAGAATTACTGTGATAAAGAGTTACTATAAGATATAAGGAAATTCTATACAATACCTTTGGCTGAGGGAGAGAACCCAAGGAAGCACAAACTTGGAAGGGGTTCAGACTGCACTGGAGAAGGTGTGGTTCAGCCCATTGGGTAGCAGAGGTGTTAGCAGGTTTGGCCAGGATGGAGCTGGTCTGGAGCTGCTTGGCAAACAATAGGTAGGAGTGCCAGCTGGGGAGCAGGTGGTCAGCAACCAGTGGTGTGGACCTGCACGGGCTATTTTGTGTGTAACTCTCTGGACCACATGCAACTTTGTGTAGCCATGCAGGGGCTTTGGTTTCCATGTTGAGAAGGCCATGGAAAGGTTACCATAAAGTGCTGCAAAGTTGCAGAGGGATGCCTGGGGCAGGCTCCACTGAATGTCCTCTCATGCACAAGGCTGACACCCGGCCCCTGCCAGCAACTTCCAAAAACTTCTTCCTCCTGTAATTTGCTTCTATTGCTCTCTGCCGAGGAAGGTTAAAGGAGAGATGGTTAAAGGGGCAGATCACGGGGCAGATATTTCGGAGTGCATTTGGACCTGAGAGGCAATAAGTCAATAACCCACACAACTTCCATCTTCAGAGCTTCCTTAACTCATTTGGTTCCAAGGACCTGTAGAACCATAAGGTATTGGTATTAACTGTTTCGGGCACTATCAGGGTCATCATTGCCTCTGGAGCAAAGAAAAGCCTGATGAGGTGTGACCTCAGGCAGATCACTTCCTCCTATGAGCCTTTCCCCTCATCTTATAATGAATGACTGAAGTGAATCAGTGGTTTTCAAATACCAGGCTCCACTGAAGGAAGAAAACAAATAGAGCATTTTGCAGAACTAAACTTATGCAGTTGAAAAGTGGAATCTTTCAGCCTTTTTTGAAAAGTGTGAAAACATCCTGTCTTTCATGAAATTATGGTGATAAATTGCAGTTCTTTTTGATTCTCAATTAGCAAAATAAAAGTCTGCAAGCTCAGAATTTTGTTTTTGAAATTTTACTAGCCTGTAGGACCTGGAAGCCTGGTCACTTGGGCCTGGATGCTCTCTCTCGAGCCTTCCTTCATCTCTCAGACCTGCGGTTCCACAGAGCCCTGTGGTCTTTGTTTCTCATCATCCAACTCTAAAGCAGGCAGAAGAAAATCTAGAAAAGGTGCTTGCTTCAGCAGCACATGTTGTAAATTTGCATCCATCACAGAGATCCATGTGCATCCATTCACATAGCCCCTGCACAGTGATGACTCATCAATAATTTGCATCCATCACAGAGATCCATGTGCATCCATTCACATGGCCCCTGCACAGTGATGACTCACTAATAAGTGAAGCATTTCATATTTTTAAGATATTTTGTAAACCCCAGGGCAACCACCAAGACATTTTTTTAAAAAAGGGTTAACTCCTAAGCCAGTACTGGAGATATAATTGAATCATACAAACGAATTAATCCAAAAGCAGGCAGAAATTCTAGAAAAGGATGGAAAATTTATTTTACATGTGTATCTTGCTTAGCATAATGACTGAGTCTTAGTGGCAGCAAACAGAGCCTGAGTTCTATCAAAACACACATTGAGTCAGGGGCAGTGCTCGAGTTATCTATATTGCTTTGAAAGCACCACAGAACCTAAACGAAATATTGACAATGGAGCTTTCTTAAACTAAGAAAATGAGTGACAACCACGTGGCAGGGGTGGCACGTGGTTAGGTGCCAGCTAACCGTCTGCCTTCCTATCTTCAACAGCCCACCAGTGCTTGTGTGTTAGCTAGGGGGTGGCTGGAATTGGAACCCGGGTTAGACCTCCTGACCTCCAGGGGCTACAGGAGGCAAGTCATGTGAACACCTCCCTTTGGCTGGTATTAGTAAAATTCTAAGCCCCATAGTGCTATTTCCCCCTTTCCTTCCTCCTTCCTACAAAAGGGTGAAACACCCACAGTATGTTCACAGTAGAATCAGGCCCTCAGGACAAAGTCTATGTGACAATGTCAAACAAGTATTAATTTTAAAGCTCCAGCCATCTAAACACTCCCCCTGCTGACACCTCAGTGGCTGTGCACAAGAGGATGGGGTTGGCTCGAAAATGAGTAACTTGCATTCTTCTCGTTACTTATTTTCATCATGCAGCCGCCGAACCCGCCGTCCCACCTTCAGAAATGGCATCAGGCTGCAGGTGTCTCTAGGTTGCACAAAGGTCTGAAGCAAGAATTGAATTATAGATCTTCTCAGGGAATGCTGCTCAAATGAACATTGGCAATACATCACCTTCCCCTACCTCTTTCCAAACTCAATCTTTTTCAAGAGAATAAGAAAATTGAACAATAGGATCTTTCCAGATAGTAACTATGTGTGTGTGTGTGTATATAATCTCCACCCCTCCCTCCTCCCTTTCTCTTACTATGCACTCCTATGGTACCAGCATGTGATATGATTCTTAGAATACACTTTTAAAAGTCAACTATAGCAAAAAAGAGGACATACTCATTGAAAAATATTTTGGAAACAAGAATTTAAAGTGAAATATGAAAGTATACCACTCCTCAGGGGAAGCCACTGTTGAGTCTATGTATCCAGTCAGGACTTCTCCTTTACATATAGACATAGTTTATATATAACAGTATTTTTTCACTTTGTTGTAAAGGTTATTCTATTAAAGCAACAAATTTTATAATATACATATATATGCATCCTTCAACATTTTGAATAATAGTTTTTTTAAAAAAAACAGGAATTACCCCTTTATTTTTAAAGACTTAGCTTATATGTCCACATCTCAGAGCTTTGCAGTTTACAAAGTTCTTCCACATTCAGTATCCTATTTAGTCCTCAGAAAAATAGGTTTTATCATCCCCATTTTACAGGTGAGAAAACTGAAGCTCGAAGTGGTAAAGTGACATGTTTAAGGTTTCACAATCAGTGGCGAGGCAGGGTTGTCCAAGTCCATGTCCGGATCATTTTACAGCTCTCAGCATTCTCTCGTTCCTTAGATGGAGATGGGGCAGGAAAGGGAGGCTCCGTTACAGTCACCAACAGGGCAGCATGAAAAGGTATACCCGTAGGTAATTCAGAAGCTTAAGGAACACCTATTCATTGCCCAGACTGTCAAGAAAATTATAATATCATCTATGAACTGTGAGTCCCGTGCAAATCTTTACTGAGTTTAAAAGGGAACAAAATGACTGATTTTATTTCTGTTCTTCTCTGACTGCAGTTAGAGGAAGAGCTTAGTCAAAAGACAATCAGAAAGAGGAAGAAAAGAGGGGCACCAAGTCTCCAACTAAGAGTCTGCTAAATCACACAAACTTGCACATCCATCTTCTTTAATAGATTATTGGTCTTTTGTTTAAACCATATTAGTGCAAAGACAAAGAATCTAAATGACTTCAACCCACTCACTGAAGTATTAGTACTTTTGACTTTTGGGAGGCAATAGAGGATAGTGAAAGGCAAATTTGAACCCCAAACCAGGTTCAAATTCCAGCTCAACAGATCCCTAGCAAGAAGATCCTCAGAACTACTGTGCACCTGTTTCCTACCTCATACGGTTGTCAGAGCCTCCCTCGAAGCAGTTCATTAGTATTTGTTCCCTGCCCCTGCCTTGATACGTTTGTCCTTTAACTGTGTTCCTTATCATTTCAAAGGGAAAACATTCTTAAAATGCAAAAGCAATACAGTACATTGTATTTGATTTAGTTCTGACCAGAGAGACTAGGTTCTAAATGCTACTGTGTTAAGTAAATACAGCATTGGGTAAACTCCTAAAACACATTAGAGCACCTCAAAGGACAAACCATGTTCATATATGTAGCTACTTTTCTTATACTGACAAGTGTCCAGAACCAATCAGAGGGCCTTTTAACTTCATTGGAGGATGGATCATGTAGCCAGCTGTATCAGACCATGAGCTCCATGGCCCTCAGGCCATCACCACAGACCTCACCTTTACTTGAACTTGGTCCTTACCCCAACTCTACCCATCCCCCCAAACCTGCTAAGGTCTCTGCCTCTCATCTCCACAGGCTGCAATACAATATGACACCTATTTACCTGTTAATGAGCATTTAAGACAGAGGTTAATCTAGAAAAACATTTCAGTATACTCTGTTTCCTAGGATTGACTGGCTTTTTTTCTTTTTTTGGAAGCTTTAATAGAAGTCAACTTTAAATTACATAATATATGAATACATTCTTTTAAAAACTGAAACAGTCCTTTAACCCTGCACCTCTACTCCATGCCAACACACAATCACACAAGGTTAATTTCTACTAGGACTTCAGTGTTTAACTCTCTGGCATCCCCTCCTTCAAAATAAAATATATATAGACATATGCTAAGCTGGTACATCTCTAGTTCGACTTACAATTTCAAAAAGGTACAAAGTGAGATCAGGAATCACCATGGAACATCCTCTCTAAACAGCCACGTTACATGGGTCTTGCCTCCTGCGGTATATCGTCCACAGCACAGGCAAGCCCGTCTGTGACATGGAGCACTTCCACCAGCGAAATAGTAATTTGACAAGGCACTGAACGTGACAAGGAATGTCGCTGGACTTTCTCTTTTCCCTTTAATCTCTCACTTGACTGACTTGGTAAATAAAAGCCCATCCAAGCAGGATGCTGAAGGAATCGATGAAGGCTGGAAACTCAGAGACAGCCAAACCAGCTCTGCACAGGTAGAGTTCTGGTTGTTGTTTTAGGTGTGATAAGTTGTGTGATGGGGGAGGCAGCGGGTGTGGGCAAAGACAAAAGGAAGGGTCCTCTTCCGCTTTATCCCAAAGCTGTTACTGAAATGGAACGACGTCATGCCTGCAGGTAGAGTGTGATCTTTAAAAACCATCAGCAACATTTGTGCTTCAGAGTATGCACTTTGCAAACAAGTTACTCAGATAGACTGCTTAAACTTCAGAACACCTTTGTGAGACTGTGATATTGGATCATCCAATCTCTCAGAAGGCACCTGGGGCTTGAGCATGTGGAGCACCATTCTACCATGAAGTTATGCTTCCAAGCCTCTGCTTTAACTTTTTTTGAAAGTTGGTGCCTTGGAGCTTAGAAGGCATTTAACCACATAAAGAAAAAAGGTAATAAATGTTACAGGCAAGCACACAAAGTCTTTTTACTCATAAATTTTGATAAGACTTAGTCAGTCACTGTTTCAAAATACGATTTCTATAAGAAAGTGGGTTCTGAATTTCAATTAGGAAAGCCAGGAACAGACTCTTCCTGGCCGGCAAGTCCCACCAGGGTCTCCCTCCAATCCCTCCAGGCTTGCCCCAAATTAACCCAAAAACAAAACACAAAATCCAGGAAGCCCAAAGCAACAGCCTCCTTTAGCATGGACTCCTAGGGACCTGTTTTTTGAGGGGAGATGGGATCTATGGGGGCTCTGGTGGGAATAGAGCTGAAAGTGTTTCATGTGGGCAGGCAGACTAGATCAAGGGCATCAGAAGTAGTGGGCATCTGGGGGTATCTTCCCTGGTCAGACTTCATAAAGAAGAAACTGCCGAAGAAACAATAGCTACTGTGGCAGGTTTAACTGCTATTTCTTGGGACACATAAAGCATAAGGATTCTGAAAACACATACACACAATTTCCTGCCCTTGGGCCTTTAGTTAGTTATTAAAAGCAAAAAAAAAAAGTGGATGATGTGGAAAGCCATTCTAGTATTTAATATAGTTCCCAAGTAAATGTAACTAGAAGTTGACTATCAGCAAGTTAAGTTTTCTTATTTCAGTGAATCCTAAACTTTCAATAGAACTCTTTTTGCACTGGGTTAAATGGTAGAGATTTTCCTCTCGGGTCTAACATCCTACCCTTTTTTTGGAAGTACAATTAGGGGGCAGACTGGCAAGTCTTCTGACTGGCAAGAAGCATGGCCTTTGGAAAATTTAAAGGCTGAAAATTCCTCAGAAATAGAAAACTACTTAAGTGGATGCTTCTTTTAATTTATTTATTTATTTTTGGCTGTGTTGGGTCTTCGTTTCTGTGCGAGGGCTTTCTCCAGTTGCAGAGAGCGGAGGCCACTCTTCATCGCGGTGCGCGGGCCTCTCACTGTCACGGCCTCTCCCGTTGTGGAGCACAGGCTCCAGACGCGCAGGCTCAGTTGTTGTGGCTCACGGGCTTAGTTGCTCCGCGGCATGTGGGATCTTCCCGGACCAGGGCTCGAACCTGTGTCCCCTGCATTGGCAGGCAGATTCTTAACCACTGCGCCACCAGGGAAGCCCGGATGCTTCTTTTAAAAAATAAGAATCAAGTCTCTTAAATGTAACTTAGGAATTAATGGTGCATCTCTGCAGGGGCAGGGACATCAAGTCTGGTCACACTGTTCTCAGAATCATTAAAACAGCATTAGCATTGGTCAGCCAGAGGCATCCTCCCAAGTTGCTGGTCCTGAAGAACTGTGCATTCATTCTACAGTCATTGATTGAAGCAGACTTTATTAAGAAAAAACAGACTTGGATTTCAGTTTGTTGGAACGGTCTTTTACGACTGCGGGTCACACTGAAGTTAAGAACCGTAAGCCGATACTCTTCCAATAACTCACCCTCTTCTTTTACATATTCCTTTCTCTTGCAAACAAATCTACAAGTTGCCGAACGCAGACTATTAAGAATGTCAGGAAAGCTTCCTCTATTCTATTAATTTTACCTTTATTCCAAGGATCCTGATTTCAGGGGATTCTTTCCAATAGTAAACTCTTTACGGAATGTTGCATTATCTGTGTACTTGAACTGTTAAGAGAAATGGAAAACAACACAATTGTGATGTGAAATATCCATCATACACGTTACCTTCATGAAATTAATGCCATTTCAATATCTTCTTATTGAATGTATTAGTTCTTTATTGTTAAAGCTGGATAATTTGGGCAAGTAAATTCCATAATTTTGTGGAAAATCTGAATTTATTACTGGCTTGTCAAGTTCAATGAGGAATTTTCACATAGGCATGTATAAAAGGCCTTTTATAAAAGGCCAAATTTTGCTATCAATAATTTAAACAAAAATTTAAAATATACGTGCCATTCAATTTGCTTACTATTGTTCACTGACTTTTAATGGTAATCAGTAAAGACAAAAATGGAAAGCAAAAATTCTTAATCTGGTTTAAAAAAGAAAATTCAAGCAATCTGAATCAGGTTTTGCCAAGTCTGGAGAATCAGTCTGTTAGCAAGTGGTGTGTGTAAATAAATAATCAAAGATGCCAGTAAAATACAACTTGGTAAATAGGCATTACTTATTTAATAAGTACAATATATACATAAAATTCTCTTGAAAAGCTTCATTTTATACAGAAACATATTTACAAAATGAACAGTATAATCAAACTAAAGATTATCTGTACAATGCACACATATATATATATGAACTTTGGAAGGTAAACAAGTTTCATCATAGTCAAAATGGACAGCCATATGCATTTTAAAAAAGAATTTCATTCCAGAAGAAAAATACATCTTTAATATACAATTATATTTTTCATTTATTTTCCTGAAAATTCTTTGTTTGGATTATCTTCTCTTGTTCAGCCTTGAAAATTTCAGGTTTCTAGTGCCACCAACTGGTGTTAAAAATTAACAATCTTAGTGTCAAAAAAGAATTGTTTTGTTTTAAAAAGGTTACTGGAAGATAGACCACTGGACTCAGCGTCCATAAGGCAAATTAATGATATGGAATAACATGATTGATAAAAATATTTTCACCACGGTAGCATATATAACATTTACAATATTAATGGTTTCTAGTGCTTTTTTCCTTCTACTGGTAAATCTTGGGTCTAAAATTATATGTAAAAGTCTTTAGAGTATACTGCAAAACAAAGTTTGGAAATATGCATGACAATGTGATTAGATTCATCTTTATAAGCATCAAGTAGACATTAATAATTTACTAAAATGGCAAAAATCAAATACCATTTTATAGTCTTTGGATTTTTTTCCTTCTTCTTAAAGAATAATTAAACATAATTAAAGAATTTTTAAACAATTAAAAAAACTCAACTATTAACTGTGAAAACAACTTAGGAATGTGCAGAACCACCATGAGAACAGCAATCTGCTCTCAGTGTACCTCAGCAAGGAGTCATTTCCCAAAGCTTCACGCCAGAGTGAGACTTCTGGGTCACCTACTTGCACAAGTGAATCAACTGTCTTCCAACAGGGGATGGTTGTGAGCTGCAGAGGCTTAAAGAGCTGCTCCTACTGCCTCGCAGCTGTCTTCACTAGACCATAAGTTCCGTAAGGACAGGAATTGCCCTGTCTGGTCTGTCTACCAGTATAATGATGATACCCTGTATGGTGACTGACAATAAGAGGTTTCTAATAACTGTGTTTATTACATGAATAAATAACATGGTGGTAGCCTGACAAAATTTAATTTCAAGATAATCTGCTTTAAATGGTTATGGATAGAAAGTTTACAAAAAAAACCCACTAAAGTTTAAACTCATTCTTCTGTCCAAAACCCACCATTTTCAATCCTTAAAACTTATCAGGCTAACGTTTGAAGTGGTATGGGAAAAAGGGAGTCACAGCAAGTATTCACTTTAAAATTAAACCTAGTGAAGTGTATACATATATATACACACACACAAAAATCATTTCCTGCTCAAAGAAACCAAAATACTGCTAACAAAAACAGCATTTGATGTGTTCCATTAATAATAAACACATAAAACAAAATTTCTCCAAGATCTCAAGTTTATCCAGACCATGTTCCTTTTCTAGACACCCCATTCTTCTCTCCATATATTCAGTAAGTACAGTAAGGGTAGAAGGCCCTCTAAATGCTTACATCAGAATCTGTTTGTGAATCAGTTTAGAGACAGGGAGCTGATAAATGCACATTTTTGTACACACTTTGCTCAGTCCTGATCCATATACAAAAGGATATAGTAGAAACTAAGGAGCAAAAGGAAAATAAAGCATTTTCTTCAAGTTTTCCACAGTTCCATACATTTATGGGTGGGAAAAGTAATAATAAGTCAAAATATGGTTTATAATTACATTCTTCTAAAATTGTTTAACCATTAAACTTCTCTAAGTGAATGCTGGCACAAATGTTAATATTGGAAGGTTTCATTTTCATATGTAATATTTGTATGCAAAAAAATGTATATAGGGCTTCCCTGGTGGCGCAGTGGTTGAGAGTCTGCCTGCCGATGCAGGGGACACGGGTTCGTGCCCCCATCCGGGAAGATCCCACATGCCGCGGAGCGGCTGGGCCCGTGAGCCATGGCCGCTGAGCCTGCGCGTCCGGAGCCTGTGCTCCGCAACGGGAGAGGCCACAACAGTGAGAGGCCTGCGTACCGCCAAAAAAAAAAAAAAAAAAGTATATATATTTTTAAGGTGTATAGACAGAATACTATGGTTCTGACCACTATTTGGTCTCCATTAATACATTTTGTGTCTTGGGAGGAAAAAAACAAATATTGTAGTGTATGAATCTATATCACATAAGAAGCTGTAAAAATTTAGTTATGTTGACTACTCTAAATAGTATTTGAGAGTATCGATAGTATTGTCAAAAACAACTAGGAAAATAATTCAGATGTGATTGCACTTACCCTCTTATTTCTTTATTTTGATAAATTATTACTGGTAAAAAGAACAAGATACATTATGGTAAGGCTAAAACTTTTATAGCTATTTTAAATATAAAATGTTTCTGAACTTGTATTTCCATTCTGAAGTGAAAAGATTTTGTTTTTGGATGACAACATATAACTCAATATACAGAAAAAATGCTGCATTGAATTATCTAATCCTTAGTAACTGATCTTTTTAAGCAATGTTGATTTAAAAAAAAACTTAAAACACATTAAAGGGAAATTGCCACCATAAGCCCAGCCCAACTGTTAAAGCCACACAATTCTTTAAAGGCTTTTAATCCACCGCAAAGCTTACTTCTCTTAAGGGGAGAAAGAAGTTGGCGAAAATCCAAAATGAAAATGAGGCTTGCTGCAACATCTGTATATGTGCCAAGGTATCTACTACAGAAATTATCTGAATATAATGAAATGTGAAAAACCACACACAAAAATTAAAATAAGTGAGAAATTACAAGAGGTGAGAAAAAAATTCAATGACAGAAATACTGATACTATGACTGTCAACATTTAAGTGTACATCATAAATATTGTAAAAATCCAACAGGATACATAAATTTGGTTCTAAAATTCTTTTGGTTACAGAGATGTAATTATTTTGTATTTTAAATAAATATACCAAACACATCATATCTGGGCACTGTAAGATCACCCCACTATAATATATAATTATACTAACAGTAAAGAATGGTACACAGATAAAATGGTTAATAGTGCCATATGCTGGATTTTCTTGGGAACTGGTTCTTTATAAATATCTTAAATTTATCTTTATACTTGATGTCAGTAAAACTAAAGTACTTCAGTTTCAAAGAATTCATTATTCATTTCTCTGTTCTAATGAGACTAATCCATTTTACATTTTAAAATATAACTGAAGTCCACAGGAATTCTCTAAATAAGCAGATAATTTAAATCATATTTTATGTAACTGGAGATTTAAAAAACTCAACTATTAACTCAATTCAAATCTGAAAAAAATGTACCTAGCACAAATAAGGAAACCTGACAGGGGCATACAATGCCTGATCATTGCTAGTTACCAAGAGCTAGTTTTCCTATTAGCTTCCATTAAAATCAAATGGTTTAAGAACTCACTGGCATCCCTAACACACAAGCAAATGTTGTATTAGAATGTCAAAACAAGTTTTTATTACTTCTTTAGTTTTCTTCATGTTGGAGAAATATCATATTACTGAATGATTAACACCTGTCCTTTCATGCATAATTTTAAAAAGTGAAATCATTTTTGACATTATATATTTTAAAGGGAAGAAATATGGAGAAGGGGTTTTCAAAAGCCCTTGTCATAATGTTCAGCACTTCATATGACTATCAGCAAATTAAATAAGTTGTTCTGATTCAATGACAGGCTGTCACCACATAAAAACAAGTTTCATCAAAGCTTACATTCTTACAGTATACACAGCAATGCACCTGTATTGTAAAAAGGTACTTTTTTATACAGATGAAGCAAAACAAATTTTTTATTGGCTGACACACAAAGCAGGGAAAAGTTTCCAACAATACTGGGCAATGGCACCTGCTCCTTGTGTAGCTTCTGTCTGTTTACTGAGGAAGAACTTTGTGTTAGGTTTTCTTCGTCCTCTGTTCTAGGTCATGCTGGTGTTTAATAAGACGTTCTATTTCTGTTCCAAGTGTTTGCAGATTTTCCTTTAACAATTGGAAAAAGAGGGAAAAGAAAACAGAACTACTAAGTATAATAAGTAAAAAGATTTCAGTTTGAACTATTTTTGCCTAAATTCTGAACTGAAACAGTGACAGTCTTAAATGCCATGTGAGATAAACTAGGCACACGGCTGTTTTCAGTAAAGTAATCCTGTACACTTCAGAGTCAGACACTCTTTCTACTGAAGCTATAGCAAATTTTAGTGCCTAAAAATATTACCGGATTAAAAGAATTATTTTTTAAATCCATTACTAACCATCAAGGCCCAAACAGCACAGATAGAATAGCTGGGTCAGATAACAGCTGCAAAAAATAAAATAAAGCTGGAATACATTAGAAAATAAATGCCTCAATCTTAAAGTCTCAGTAATCAATTATAACTAATTGTAATATATGTCAAAGGCCACCCATTGCAAAGTAAATGACTCAGTAAATGACTCATCTTAGCGTCTATCCAACAGCTAAACTGATTTTTTTGCTATTTCTTTCTTTCCTGCTAATTTTAAAAACTGTACTTTTCAAAAAGAGAAAAACACAAAATTTTATCTATGGAAAAAATGGCTACCCTGCATTACAGAAATAGTCCATCCATGTGTTGGATCGAACTATGAAAGAGGCACCATTTTTGTCATGCTTATTGGTTGGTAAGTGAATGAGAAACACAAATACCTTCAAAGTAATATTTTTCAATAACGTATCCTCCAAAACAGCCTGTAGTTTTCGGTTGATCTCCAAAGAGAGTTCCAATGTTAATCCACTATCAGCTGGATGGGATGTGTATAAAGATGCCATGATGCCACCCCGTCTACTCAAATGGACTTTGTTAAAATCAGATGCCTCTGAAGAAAGTGTGCCTGATTCTTCTCGTAAAACGTAACTCTGAATTATTCTGCAAAATAAAACGACACTATCAGTTATGGCCTTGCAGAATTACAAACACTGTAATTTGCAAGAGTCGACTAATCATAAGCTTAAAGATGATTAGCATAAAATATAATTATCTATTAGTTAATAACAGAACTATATTAGAAAATAAAGGGGTTTTCCTTATTCAGATGGTTTCTTAAACAATCCCATTTTGTTCTAACATGGTATTTAGATTAAAGATACATAAACTTGCTTTTCTATTTTTTTCCTTATTACTTCAAATCAAAATATGTAAGCAATTTATTGTTCCAGTTTCAGTTAATATTTTCTATTTTCCTGTCATTAAACTTAAAACTGTGTTTTACTCTTTTTTGTTTAAAAGTCATGGGCAAATTTTTCTAAGTCTAAAATTATTTCAAAATAAAAAATTTTAAGTCATGGGTAAAGACCCACAATATTACTTCAATGAATATGGTATCTGTGAGAGGAATTTGGCCCAGCACAGGCTCTGGAGCCAGTCAGAGACGGGTTTGGATTTCCAGCTCTCGGTCTGTCAGTTACAGGATGAGTGGTGACTCTGGAACATTTAGTAATTTGACCTGAGCCCCAGTTAATTAACCTGTCAAATTAGACACAGTGGTCCCCAACCTTTCTGGCACCAGGGACCATTTTCGTGGAAGTCAATTCTTCCACGGCCTGAGGTGTGGGGTGGGCTACTTCAGGCAGTAATGAGAGCGATGGGGAGCTTGCATTGCCGGGAGTTGGGGACCCCTGAACTAGAGGACTCATTCTCTCCCTGGGTAGTTTTAAGAAATCAATGAGATACTGTTAAGTTACAGGCACAGTGCCTTATATTTATATTTCTCTACTATATTTAGTAGATGCCCAATAATATCTCACTATGTCCTGCCCAACAGGAATGATAATCCACAACCCTGGTATCTCTTAAAACCACCGTCTTGAAAATAAAAAGCTAAGTAGAGCGCTATCTGTTTTTAGTCCAAAGGTATTTTAGTATCTTAAAAAATTAGTGTCTCCTGAACTCTGTATCACCTTAAAGGAAAGACCTGTGTTTTCTTTCATGTCTGTAGTCCCAAAACCTAGAACGTAAATAAGTGATCAGTAAAAGATTGGGAACTGAATGACTATAGTTTTAAGAACTATTTTTTGGAAGAAAAGCTCTTGATATGATTAATTTTGAACACAATAACTTTACCATGTGAATAATGGTATTTTGAACACAGATTACAGTACCATAATAATACATACTTTGTTTTTTTCCTAATTTCTTCCACCAATTGTTTGATGTGATCCTCCATAAATTCTATCTTTTCATTTTTCCGAGCATGTGCCTTCTGCAGCCTTACTATCCTCTCAATCAGCATGGCCTTGTCTACTTCTGGAAAGTTATCCACAGCTACTGACGACCCAGTATTTTCTGGAGATCGATCTTCTGCACTGCTTCGAGCATTGAGGGACCCTGAAGACAAAAAAATCCACTTATTGTACTTAGTCTGGAGTCAACTCTAATCTCATATATTATTTCTTCTAGTATCATTTTCACATATTCAATTTAACAGAGTTGGGTACAGAGCACAAGTCATACTTGACCTGAGTTCTTGTTTCTGAATACATTGATGATAGAAAAAAGGGTCTAGGGCCTCCCTGGTGGCACAGTGGTTAAGAATCTGCCTGCCAATGCAGGGGACATGGGTTCAATCCCTGGTCCGGGAAGATCCCACATGCCGCAGAGCAACTAAGCCCATGCGCCAAAACTACTGAAGCCCACGCGCCTAGAAACTGTGCTCCGCAACAAGAGAAGCCACCACAATGAGAAGCCCATGCACCACAACAATGAGTAGCCCCTACTCACCGCAACTAGAGAAAGCCTGTGCACAGCAATGAAGACCCAATGCAGCCATAAATAAGGAAGGGAGGGAGGGAGGGAAGGAAGGAGGGAGGGAGAGAGGGAGGGAGGGAGAGAGGGAGGGAGGGTGGAAGGGAGGAAGGAAGGAAGGAAGAAGGGTCTAGTATGTCTTTCAGGAACAGAATGAGTAAGTGCAATAGAGAAATGAGAAACTCCAGAAAAGTCAGAAAAACAAGTCTGAAGTGACACCAAAATTAAACTGAGACAGACACAGATAAAGACAGAAGACAGAATATAGCCAGTGGGTTAAGCTCTGGAGCCAGTCTTCCTAGGTTCAAATCTTACTTCTCCACTTTCTAGCTGTATGACTTTGGACAAGTTAACTCTCTGTATCAAGGTCACTTCATCTCAAAATGTGAATCATAATATGATTTGCCTCGTAGGACTGTTATCCTCATTTAAATTAGTTAACATGTCTGAAGTGCATGAACAGCATATATAGTATGCACTAAGTAAATGTTAGCTATTATTTTTACCAATATCATTTGAGAAGAATTTCTAATCCTTTTTATCCTACAAAGACACATTTTTTTCCCAACCCTATTATGTAGATTTAAGACAAGTAATATATCTTATCCAAAGTCATGCACAAGTAAATGGTAGAGCTGGGATCTAAATACCCAATGTGTAATCTAAAACCCATGTTCTTTCTACTACACAATTTTCCCACTATTGTAACAGTTGATGATGTTTTTTCCCCTAATGTGCAGGCAGTGTATGTAGTGGCATGCAGACTCCAGAGCCTGAGAGTTCTGTTACTGTCGATTTTGGGAAAGTCATGCAACCACTATGAATCTTAAGTTTCCCCATCTGTAAAATGGGAATACAACACTTATTTCACATGGCTGTTCTGTGACTAAATGATACGTTAAAAACATTTAGCATGGTTCCTGGCATTCCAAAAATGGTAAATATGCTGGTATTTTGCCAATTATCATTTTCACAGTGCTACTGATCATAATTTTATAGACTTAATTTTTGTTTTAGACTATAGGTATATTTACCATGAGAAAAGCAAAAAGATTTAAAAATACACACATACACACACATATATATATATATAAAATCTGATATATAATGATGACCCTTTCATTAGCTCTCAGGTGTTAAAAGTAATATAAAATTAAAAGAAAAAGAAAGAACATACTACACCAAATCTCTCTATAGATGGATACAAATCTGAATTTAAAAATTTAAGAGTAAACTGTTGCACAGAATAAAGAAGCAGGTAAGGAAAAGGAGGTAAGGAGACAGATGGTATAGAACCCCATGACAAACTTGAAACCCTGTCTAATGATTAAACTTAAACATTTAACTGGAAATATGTTTTACAACATAATTATGTACAACTACTGCTTTTTATAATTCAAAATTAAAGAAAAGCATATCGATACTTTTTAAACAAAAAATCCTATTTCTTTTCCTTTTTTTTTTTTTTGGCCGTGCTGCAGCTCATGGGATCTTAGTTCCCTGACCAGGGATTGAACCTGCACCCTCGGTAGTGAAAGCACAGAGCCCTAACCACTGGACCACCAGGGAATTCCCGTAAAATGTTATTTCTTTTTATAATCAATCACTAAAAAACAACTGTAAAACCATTAATTTTTCACCTGATGAACTAGAACGACTTCCCATGCTGCTGACTTCTTTATCATAGCTTCCATTCTCAACCTGATCTAACTTTCTTCGTGCTGCAGGAAAAAGAAATGGATTACTTGTGATAACTGTCATGACCACTGGTCCCCACTATCTCTGATTTTAATCGCTAAAATCACTTAGGCCAAAATGGCATAAATAGCAAGAGAAATTTCTTGAATATGTACTTTCAAAAGGAGGGCTGTAGGGTCATTCATATAAAATGACATCTAGAAATGTACAGGTCATATACAAAATATATGGAAACATTATGATAACAACTGATACTGGCATCACTTAGGTACACAGAACCTAACTTTTGGAGTTCTGAAAGATTTCAAAGAGCTCTACAGTACCACAAATTTCTCCCAAATTTCCCTTCAATCACATCTATGAAAACAAACTAAATTCTTACGGCAAATATCTGAATATATTTATATTAAGTAAATGTTAAGTCTCTTTTACCATATTACTATATTTCACCCTATTTTTTTTTTTTTTCCTTCTTTTTGCGGTATGCGGGCCTCTCACTGTTGTGGCCTCTCCCGTTGCGGAGCACAGGCTCCGGATGCGCAGGCCCAGCGGCCATGGCTCACGGGCCCAGCCGCTCCGCGGCATATGGGATCCTCCCAGACCGGGGCACGAACCGGTGTCCCCTGCATCGGCAGGCGGACTCTCAACCACTGCGCCACCAGGGAGGCCCTCACCCTATTTTAATACAAATAAAGCAGTGGGGAATAGTAGAGAATAGGATGTCAGAATACATCTCTTTTCATGTTTGTAACCAATCACATAGCACAGACTCCCAATTTGTATGAATTTTTAAACGTAAGAAATCTGGGTTCCAGTTCTAAATGTTAATTGTTGTGTCCAGGTAATTTATAACCTTTCTCGGTCTCAGTTTCCCCTAAGATCAAGGGTTAGGGTTCAATGATCTCTAAGTGAGAGGTCTACAAGGTGGGGGCAGGTACCCTAGATGCTGCACAAAACAACTCACAGACAAGGGTAGGGAGAAAATATCAGAACTCTATTTATACTTATATTTAATCTAATCTTTTTAAATTTGTATTTTTCATGTTTTTCTAATGTACATAAACTAGAGTAATACATGTTTAAAATTTACAAATAACTAGATACAAATTGGAGAACAAATACTTAAATAGTTTTTTATTGACAGCAGTATGTGATCAACAAAGTCTAGACACTACTGCCTTGGTAAGGTACTTTCTCAATTCTTACATTTTGTGGTTCTGTGAATAAATGTCTTTTAACATAGAACATGCTATAAACTATTCATGGAACTACAAGAAGGTCAGCCATGTTGTTTATTAACATTAATACATTAAAAAGAACAAACAGCTCTAATCAATGTGGGAGAAACTGGTGTAAAATATGTTTTTTCTATAAATCCTTAACAATGAAAAGAAACAAAAACATTCAAGGTCTAAGTGTAGAAGAATTTTATACCTTGCTGAAGTTGTTTGGTAAGATCCTTGACACTAGAGGCATGTTTACGTCTGTGAGTTACTAATTCATCTTTTAATTCTTCGACCTGGGTACTCAATGCTTTAACTTCAGTTTGTCTACAAGTGAGTTCAGCTTGCAGAGTCTGGACTTCCTCTTTTCGCAGTTCTTCTTCTTTTAACAATCTACTTTCCTAAATATTAAATAAGATAAAAAATACCAACTTTAATATCTGTTTCAATTACTGCTCACAGTTTAAAACCTTAAAAATACAAGGTCTTTCATAGTAAATTCTTCTGTCATCACTCATTATCAGGTTTTGTTTACTGAGCTCAAATTCTTTATATAGTAACGCAGGGGGATATATTAATGCATATGGCATTCTATACATGTAAAACAACATGTGATACAGGTCTCTGTATTTTTTTTTTCAGGTCTCTATTTCTGGTTTAAAGTCTCAAATTATTTTTATGAGTAACCTGAAGATACTCTCACTACCTGGAAATATTAAACCATTTTTAAGCTATAAAAATATAGAAATTTAAAGTCCTTTTAAGAAATATATAATAAATCCAGTTAGGAATGACAAAAACCCTGGTTTTCTTACTTTCAAAAGTGAAATATTTCTTCCTAATGATGTTAGGGAAAAATTTTTATTATAAACTACATAAGTTCAAAGGAAAAATTGACATTTCTCATAGCATTTGAAATGATCAGAAAGTCAGTGCCAAAAAAAAAAAAAGTTTAATCAACTACCATTAAGTTTATGCTTTTAGGGAAATTTAATTTGTGCTACTTGCTATGTTGCTTTAAAAGTTAAATGTACACTTATACTTACCAAATTAATATTTGTCTGTTTCATGTGTTCACACTGGCTTTGTAACTGACTTTCACTACAAGAAAGTTTATCAAACTGTGACTGCAAAGAATTGGATTCAGATTGAAGTTGTGCATTCTTACTAGTGAGCTTTTCTGTAAACAGTAGTAGCTCAGATTCTCTTTTCCTACTGCCTTCGATGTCTTTTTGTAGGTCATTAATCAAAGAATTAAGACTTTCCACTTCTTCCTTCAAATTTTCAATTTCTTGTTTACCTCTAAAAAACAAAGTTTATATTTAAGAAAAAAATTAAACTATTAAAAGACATTAATGGTTTGAGAATTTTCATCAAATGACATTCTTTATGAAGGTACTTTTATTCATTCATCCAAATATTTATTTGGATTACTATGAATGCCTAATATATGCTAGGAACTAAGAGCTGGGAATATACATAAGCAAGACTGACATGGCCCCTGCTTTCAAAGAGCTTTCAGTCAAGTAGTGTGAAAAAACATTTTTGATCATGAAAGCACAGAGTGGGTCACCTAATCTAGTGTAAGTGATGAGTAAACTAATATTTAAAGGGTTAGCAAACTTTTCCTATAAAAGGCCCACACAGTAAACAATGTAGGCTTCTGGAGCGTATGGCCTTTGTTACAACTGTTTAACTCTGCCACTGTAGTGTGAAAGCAGCCACACATAATACATAAAGGAATGAGAGTGGCTGTGTTCCCCAAAAAAAGTTTATTGACAAAAAGAGGCAGTGAGCTGGATTTGGCTTCTGGGCCATAGTTTGCTAATTCCTGAGCTAAAGGGAAAGTAACAGTGAGTGGGAAAACAAAGTATGTTCCAGGTAGAGGAAACAGTATGTGCAAAGCTGGGAAGGGAACAAGAGAATGACTTCTTGTTGGTACTAACAAACAGACGTTCAATACTGATGAGGATAAGGACAGTACTATATCCTAGCACTTAACACAGGGCTCGGCACCTAGGAGAAAATTAATTAACATTTGTTAACCGACTATTGCTGAAATACAGAATAAAGAAGAAGGCACAGAGGGAGAAGCAAGGTTACTAACGACCTTCCAAGCCATGTTAAGCCATCTGAACTCACTAGGCAATCCTTGAGGCAATGGGAAATCATTGGGAGGTTTGAGATTTCCTTTGTCAAAAAGATTATGCTGACCACAGTGTAGGAAACAGACTAAAAGGGAAGTAAGCAAAAAAACAAAACAAAACAGTTTAGAAGCCGTGGCAGTTTGCCAGGTGAGAGCTGATAATGGCTTGGACAATGGTAGCAGCAGTGGGGATGTAAACAGTAAATGGCCTTGAAAGATATTGAAGAGTTAGCATCAACAATATTTTGTGACTGGTTACATGTGTGAGGGAAAGGAAAGAAGAGCCAAGGGTAACCCCCAGGTTCCTGGATTGGAAAATCATGTGGATGTCACACTCATCATTCATCTCAGGAACATCAGAGAAGCATATTTGTGGACAAGATATATGAATCAGTATTGTACATATTATAAGTTTGAGGTGTCTTTGATACTTGTGTATCTGGAGCTCAGCAAAAAGGGTTGATGATAATTAATTTGAAGGTCCTGCAGCACACTACTGGAAGAGTTAGGATCACCCAGGATTATAATAAAATAAGAACAAAAAACAGCTTTATGACATAAAGAGAAGGCTGCCAAGGAGACAGAAAAGACTGGCCAGAAAGTGGGGAGGAACACCAGGAAAGTACAAGGAAATGAAGCCAAAAGAACGGAGCATGTCAAGAAAGGTAATGGGCTTAGTGTGTCTGTACTGAAAATTCAAGCAAGGGTTAATCTGGGAAGTATCTACTATATTTAAGGATGCATTAGCAGTTTGTAATGGAATGCTGGGGAATTAGAATAAATGGAGAGGAACAGAAGAACAAAGCATGTGAAGAAATGGGAGAACAAGCACAGATGATTCTATAAAGACAGTTATGGTTGTGGAGAAAGGAGATCACAGGAGTTTTGATGTTTTTAAGATATAATATTTAAATGTAGAAAGAAGAAAAGTCAGTAAAAAAAAAAAAAGGGAGGTAAGAGATAAAGGATAAAAAAGGAATAATCAAGAAAGACCCTGAGAAGGCAGAAGAGCATGGGATCCACAGTAGGAGTAGGGACCACAATTTGATTCAGAAAGAATAGGAACATTTCTTCCATAATAACAGAAGGAAAAGAAAAATGACTGCAGATGCAGGCAAGTTCATAGGACTGATAGCAAGAGGTTGAGAGAACTGTCACCTGACAGCTCTCTTTTTTTCTGTGAAGTAAGAGGTAATCGCCTGACAAGAGTAAAGAGCAAGGTGAGAGGGAAGATCAGAAGTGTGAAGAAAGCAGCAAGGTTTGGAATAATGCTAAGAGGATGGGGAGAAGGCTCTGACTAAGGACATATGGTAGGACTGGAGGTGCATTAGTATTCCCAGTTGAAGTTGCTAACCATGAATTTATAGCAGCATCAATCTGGATGATCTTGAGGATTTCTTCAGCAACACTCAGCAGCCTGGGTGCTGGTAGGGTATAAAAAAGAAAGTATCTGGATCCAGCCTGAATCCAGGCTCTCTCAGGTAATGTCGTAAGTAGAATTTAGCTAAATGGTTTTATAAGAAGCCAAGGAAAAGGACTTCCCTGGTGGCACAGTGGTTAAGAATCTGCCTGCCAATGCAGGGGACACAGGTTCAAGCCCTGCTCTAGGAAGATCCCACATGCCACGGAGCAACTAAGCCCGTGCACCACAACTACTGAGCTTGCACTCTAGAGCCCATGAGCCACAACCACTGAGTCCCTGCACCACAACTACTGAAGTCCACATGCCTAGAGCCTGTGCTCTGCAACGAGAAGCCACCACAATGAGAAGCATGCGCACCGCAACAAAGAGTAGCTCCCGCTCACCGCAACTAGAGAAAGCCCGTGCGTAGCAACAAAGACCCAAAGCAGCACCCCAAAAATAAATAAAATAAATTTATATAAAAAAAAAAGAAGTCAAAGAATAATGTTACCTCCTGACCTTGAGCTACATACATGCAAAGATATAGACATAGATACATATCTACCTTTTAGAAGAAAAACTACTGTGTATAAGTAATAGAATTTGAAAGCTAAGGAACGGATAAAAAACTACAATCCATTCTGTCTTTGCTTTTTTTTTTTTCTTCTGTGGTACGCGGGCCTCTCACTGTTGTGGCCTCTCCCATTGCAGAGCACAGGCTCCGGATGTGCAGGGTCTGGACACGCAGGCTCAGTGGCCATGGCTCACGGGCCCAGCCGCTCCACAGCATGTGGGATCTTCCCGGACTGGGGCATGAACCCGTGCCATTCTGTCTTATAAATAACTACTGCCAAAAAAAAAAAAAAACTACTGCCAATGTTTAGGGAATATAAACTTTGATTTTTAGAAGCCGTGATGGGAACTACAAAGATAACCCAAAATAAGTTCAAATGAAGACAGGATTTAAAAATTTTTTTTATCTAGTAAAATATAAAATTACTCTTATTTAGTGCAACAATTGCACTTAAAAGCAGAAACGAGATAGAATCAAAAAGCCTGTTGATTAGCATAAACAGAAGTTGCTCATTTTATACCTTTGATGCTGCTCCTGTATCTGACCTGCAATTTTCACTTTGTCCAATAAATTCTGAATTTCAGCTTTTTGGCGATTAATAATTTCTTTATATTTTGATAATTCATCTTCTGTTCTCAATCGTTCATCTTCTAGACATTTTACCTATCAAATAATCATAATCAAGTTAAACTACAAACAGTATTTTCTTGTTCTTTATTAGCTATTTCAGACAATGGTTATATATTAATAATCTAAGCTAAATTCTGAAGCAATATTAATTAACATGAAGAAAATATAATAGGAAGTTAACAGTCTTGGGTTTCAGTCTCAGATTTCTCATGATTTAGTCATGGGATTTTTAACATGCCACTTCATTCTGGCTGAATCTCCATTTTCTCATCTGAAAAGAGGATGTACCTTCCCTATCTGCCTCAAAGTACTGGCATGACGAACAAATAGAAAGGTACATGAAAGACACTTTAAAAATTATTAAGTGATCGCAAATTCAAGGTGGTTACCTAAAAGCCTATTTCTAAATAAATGAAAGATATATAATGATAACGTATTTCACACTTACATTAAAAGGGCAAATATTCTTACAATGAGAACCATAACACTGGAAAAGATTTAAGAGGTTGTTAGAAATTAAAACTGTATACAAGGGACTTCCTTGGTGGTCCAGTGGTTAAGAATCTGCCTTCCAATGCAGGGGATGTGGGTTCGATCCCTGGTCGGGAAACTAAGATCCCCCATGCTGCAGGGCAACTAAGCCCGTACACCGCAACTACTTAGCCTGCGTGCCCACGTGAGAGCCCGCAACTAAGAGAGCCCGCATGCTGCAACTACTAAGCCCATGTGCCACAACTAGAGAGAAGCCTGCACGCTGCAATGAAGAGCCCACATGCCACAACGAAAGATCCCGCATGATGCAACGAAGACCCTGTGTGCCGCAACTAAGACCCAACGCAGTCAAATAAATAAATAAATAAATGAGCAAGCAAGCAAGCAAACATTTTTTAAAGAAACTGTATACAAGACTATTAAATATATCTAGGAGAAATGTAAAGGTTTTCTATTATTTTCTTTCTTTTCTTTTTTCGTTAATTAATTAATTAATTAATTTATTTATTTATTTTTGGCTGCATCAGGTCTTCATTGCTGCGTGCAGGCTTTCTCTACTTTCTCTAGTTGCAGTAAGTGGGGTTACTCTTCGTTGCGGTACGCAGGCTTCTCATTGTGGTGGCTTCTCTTTGTTGCAGAGCACAGGCTCTAGGCACACAGGCTCAGTAGTTGTGGCTCATGGGCTCTAGAGCACAGGCTCAGCAGTTGTGGCGCACGGGCTTAGTTGCTCCGTGGCATGTGGGATCTTCCCAGTCCAGGGCTCGAATCTGCGTCCCCTGCATTGGCAGGCGGATTCTTAACCGCTGCGCCACCAGGGCAGTCCCTTTCTATTATTTTCTGACACAGCTCTAAAGCCCATGTAAGAGAGGACCAAGGATAACTTATAGATAAAGCAAATGTGCTGTGAAACAGGAACGTTTGGAAAACACTTTAAAGGGACTGAAATGGAAGACACTTTTATTTCTCTAAGAGTCAATTTTGTTGCTAGGGAATTGACATGCTACTATTTGATTCTGGAATATTTCTATATAAATATCCTTTCCCCAAGATTTAAAAATCAGAATGAGTACAAAATTAAAGATATTTACCCTTCCTCTGGAGTCATGATTAAAGACTGAATTACCTTTGTTCTCAGTGTTCGTAGCTCATCCATGCCCTCCTTAAATGTCCTCTTCAAATCTTCTAGTTCCTTTATTTTGGCATGATGCATCTTTAAGAAAGTTTAAAAGAAACCACAAATCATTATATGCTAAACCAGATCTAAAATTTATTACCTGCTCCTTCCAGAAGGCCTTAAAAGTAGCTGGCAATAAGTACTTGTTGTTTCTCTCCTCTATATTATACCATCCAAGGTATACAAAGAACAAAGCTACTCACTTCTAGCTGGTCAGATTTTTCTTGCATTTGTTTTTCAAGTTCTCCTTTTGTCACTCTAAGCTTGGCATCAAGCTCATTTGATTTAATTTCTTCTGATTCCTAATGGGAAAGAAATGACAAAAGTATGACAATTTTTAAAGTTTTATGCTTTGAAATGTGAAGAAGGCTTTTGCAATTAAGTTTCCTCATCATGAAATACATAGCTCATGTATGTAAAATTGATGACTGTATTCAAAGATTTTAAATACATCAATTTTGCACCAACTAGAAGAGCATACTTAACATATATAACATAATAGAGTGGGCTTTTTTTTTTAAGTTATACATTTTCTTGTACTCTTCATTCTTCTAATGTTTTCTAGTGTTTTTATTTGGTTAAAAACTTCTCTAGTAAGATCTCTATTTAAGCTGCAAGTACTTTAACATAGGAAATGGCCTGTATTTAATTTAGCTGCCCTACCAAATCTATTCCACACTTCGAATATTGTAGATACAAAAATTTATGAAACAAGAGTACTGATATCTGGCATAATTTGTTACTAATTTATTCAAAAATTTAAGTATACCTGATATGTTTTTATCATATCCTGACAATTTTTCCGAATTTGATCTGCTTCTTCCTTTGCTTGAGTTAACTTTGTTGTTGTCTCTTTGAGTTTATCTTTGGTTTCCTGCATTGACAAAAAGACAATGTGAGATGATAGAAAATATATATTGGTCTCTGTCCCCAGTTCCTGGCACAGAGCTCCTAAAACCCTTGTAATTTTTTAAGTGATAAAACCATTAGGAGCATCTCTTGTTCTAATACTGGTCTTGAACCTCTGTTCCTGTCACAGAGCTCCTGGAATCCTCATAATTTCCCAATTGATAGGAGTGTCTTTTGTTCTAATGAGGTGACTCTGACTGGACTTCTGGATGACAGCTGGTCCCCAGAAAGAGCAAGCCATGGTTAGAAGCTTGGAATTTTCAACCCTGTCCCCCATTCCCCCGAGAAGGCAGAAGGGTAAAAATGGAGTTAATGATCAATCTCAAGCCTACGTGATGCTGCCTCCACAAAAAACCAAAAGTATGAGGCTTGGGGAGCTTCCAGATGGTGCACACATCCAATATCGGGAAGGTGACACACCCTAACTCCAGCGGGACAGAAGCTCCTGCACTTGGGACCTTCCCAGACCTCACCTTATGTATCTCTTTATCTGACTGTTCATCTGACCCTTTATAATGTCCTTCAATAAACTGGTAAGGTACGTAACTGTACTCATTCCCCAAGTTCTGTGTGGTACTGTAGCAAATTTTTGAACCCAAGGTGGGGGGGTTGTTAGAACCTCTAATCTATAGCCAGTTGATCAGAAGAACAGGTGATAACCTGTGCTTGGGACTGGTGCCTGAAGTGGGAGGTGGGGGAGGTCTTGTGGGACTGAGCCTTTAACCTGTGGGATCTGACACTATCTCTGGATCGATAGTGTCAAAACTGAGTTAAGTTGTAGGCCACTCAGCTGGTATCACAGAGAATTGCTTGTTGTGGGGAAAAGCCTTCACACATTGGTAACCAGAAGCGACAGAAGTGAAGTGTTCTGTGTAAAAGTAAAAGAGACACAAAGGGAAGAAACCCACAGTAGGGAGAACTGGATTTTTCCCTTCACTGAAGGAAAACTGGGTTTTTCCTTTACAGACAGCAACAAGGTTGGCATAGTGATGTGATGAATGATGAGAACAATGACCAGACGGCAGAAAAAGTTCTTGTCTTAGCACTGCCACTGGAGTCAGATACTATTCTAGTAATGACATTTTATGCTTCTGACAAAAAACTAAATGTGGCCTGAACAGTTAATTGATAGTCGTTAAATAAAGTTAAATTTGATAGAGTTTTCATCAAATCACTAGAAGTTACTAACCTGAAAAGACAAAAAGAGCAAAGTGTTTAAGTAGTTCTTTGTAGACCCACATAAAAGACAATTCTTTGGTTTATGGCCAAGGTATCCAAAACTTTTTTACAGATTCATGCTGCAATTTGGTTTCTGTTCCTAACTACTCTCCTAAAATAACAATTCTGAAGGTCTGCAGGGACTACTTTCTCATCAAATCCAATTGCTTTTTCTCATTTCTTATTCTTGACTTACCTGTTCCAGTTCTGATCACTCCTGACTCTGAATAGCCTTCCTCTGTTTACAAGACAACATACTCCTGTTTTTGCCCACTTCATCATTGCCTTTGCTGTGTCCTTGACTAGCTAGACTTCCTGTGGTGACTGTCCCAGAGCAGCCCTACCCTGTAGCTCCAACGTTCTCCTTCAGAGTACCCATCCAGTCCCATAATTTGGGCTATCATGTGGATTTCAAATGAGAGTTTAGGTATCATCTCCTCCTAGTAGCTTCCCTTCAGAAAGGGGTAGAAGCTGCTATTCTGCCTTCCCATAGATAGAATCCAGGGAATCCCTAGATTGTAACACTTGATACATCGTACAGCAGCTTACATGCTTCCCCCACTGAGGATACAGCTTCTGGATAACACCTAGCTCAGTAGTTGCCACATATTAATTGTTCACGTATAATAAATGTTGAATTAACGAAGGAATACCTAACATAAACCTTCTGTTCTAGTTAGGTTGGTTTTCTCAAACACCAATTATTCATCTCCCTTTTCTCCTTATCTTGTTGTTCCTCCACTTGGAATGCCTTTCCTGCCATCTCTTAATGTAAATTGCATCTATCCTTCACACACCGCTTCTTATATATCATTTTGTTTTTGGATAAACCTACCATACAATTAAGTGCCTACTTACATACTTTCGGTTGCAGGTCTTTAAAAAATAATGTGACATACTAAAACTGTGTTACTTTTAAAATTTAAACATTTGAAGGCTTTTTCAGATATTGTTTTTTAAAATATGAGAATATTAGCTCAACAAGAAGGAGAGAGAGATAGAGAACAGAACTTTATCTGTTTTCCCCCCCACTTCTATATCATCAATAACTAAAACAGAGCCTGATACATAGTAGGTACTCACTTCATTTATTCAAAACATAGCAATTGAGAGATTCCTGTGTCAAATACAATTTTAAATGGTTTGTAGCCCTGTGTGAGCCCTAAGGATTGTTGCTCCTACTCCTTCTGGCAGTTCTTTCTCTGCCCATATAGTTTCCTAACACTCATTTGCTGATCAGCAATTAGCTCAGAAACCTACCATTCTCTAACCTATCTTTGACCACTGTCAACACAGACACCTCTCCCTACAGTTTTCTCTGATATTATAATATACAAATATCCAAAGGTTAACAGTTCTACCAACTTAGGATTATTTAAAGAGATGCCAATGATAATTTAAACAGTATCATTAAGCCTATTTTTGAAAATGTGGTAACTGTTATAAATAATATGGCTCTTTTGTTTAAATCATATTTCAAAGTTTTTTTTTACTTCATATTCTATCATTTTCAGATTTTTATTACTGCTTATACCAGTTCAGTTAGTGCTTAAAATTGTGGCATCAGGTACCAGCCTTTATCACCACTTTTTATTATATTGTTTAATAATATGATATTCATTATACACAATACCAATAGAATTATATTCATAATAAACAGATAAGGAAACTTCTCTTTATTATGTTTATATTTAAATAAAAATTCATATTTCTTGATTATAAGAATTGTATCATCACTAATATTTTTTTAAGAATTTCCAGAGTTTACTTTCAATTTTGATAACCTACATATTCTCCTCTTCCCCCGAACCTGGCAATGTTTAATATAAAATATAGAACACTAAAAATGCTTAAAGAATAAAGTCATTGGGGGGTTAAAAACAATGAATGATAAAACAACATTCTATCCAATTTAATATGTAAATCATGCAAGGAAATATCTTTTTACAATCACCAAATATTCAGGCCCAAGCTATCCTACAGGAGTCACTAAGCTTTATGCCTCATTAATAACTATTACTGCATGTGCTCTTAAAACTGATTCTAATAATTTTTCCACTGTATTACAGTACTCACCTTGTGTGAATCCATTTCTGCTTTTAATTTGTTTTGTGCCCATTTTACTTTAATGATGTGAGAGTTGATATCTTCCTTTAATTTGTCTATTTCTCTGACGAGTCTAGTAGTTTCACCTTCCTAAAATAATATCACTAGGTCATATTTTTCATTTAAACAACCAACCAATCATTTGTGTATCTTTTATATCTCAAGATAATCAATGCAATAACACTATAATTCAGGGCTAGCACATTACGGCCTATAAACTGACTTAAAGTTCAAATCATAAGAGGACAGTAAAAGTCTAAAACCAATTAACAGACATAAGATGATTAACATTTATATTTTAACCAACTAGTACGCTGTGAGTATAAGCATACCTTTCTGATTCTTCTCAACTGGCTGACTTTAAGGTGAAATATGAATTAAATTGGTTTTGCCAGAATTCTTGAGAACAATGACAACATTCCTGAACTAAAAGTTAATTAATAAAAAATAACATTGATTACCAAGAAATGAAAACCTACTGGACACAAGACCATGCCATGAGGATGCTAGTTAATAGCAAGGACTCTAAATAGCACAGTAATTAAATCTCCTTGGACAGCATGTAGTAACATGTTTTTCTACAAGTGAAATATAAATTCTATTCTATGATGTGTAAGTGTTACATTAAGATTCTGGTCAAAGTATACTTCTGGCTCAAAAACTACTCAAATTTTGACAACCATGTATATCTTTTACCAAAATAAAATCTTCCTTTGAAGCACAAAGTCATTTCTTCAACATGCAGATTTTAAAAGCAAGTTTTTAAAAAGATCTGTCTAATAAACAACGTGTCAGTTTCTCATCTTTTCATAGGAAAAATTTTTGCAGCTAAGTAACAAGATACTGGAATTATTAGAGCATTCACATTCTTTGAAGGTAAACTAAGAAAAACAACTTTATGTTTAACAGTGGTTTAACCATGTTAAGTTATGATTATTTGATTAAATAAGGAAAAGCAAAGAAAATAAGTTTCAAATAAGATACAATATCAAAAGTTATACCTTTGTTTCGTACAGCTGGTGCAGCCGTCCTTTCTCCTGAGAAAGTTGCTTAATTTTGTTAGTGTTTTTCTCATATTCTTTATTTGCATCTCTAAGTTTTTTTTCAAGTATCTCTTTTTCCTTTCGAAGGTCTAAAGATTCCTTCTCGCCTCTTACATACTTCATTACCATTGCTTCTTTTTCCTGGCGTGCCTCTTCACATTTCTTGTTGGCCTTGAAAAAAATATCTAGCATTAATAAAACATATTTTTCAAATAAAAATTAATTAAAACAAATAATATTTTCCTATAATATCACCAATGTATTTTTTGGTCTTTTACACAAGATTTTCAGGACCTGTGTCATGAAATTTTAAAAAAGAGAAATGATACAATGAAGAAATTAGTATCACTAATATTTGCTTCTTCCCTTTCCTATTCCTTTTCCTTTAGCTAATATGGTTGCTATTTTCCGTTTACTCCTTCAGATCACTTTTCCACTCTTTCCTAGCCCACCCTGTGCTCTGGGAAAGTGACCATCAGGGACCATATCAACAAGTTTCTTTGCCCTCATACTTCCAGTTGGGTTTGGCCAACACGAGGCACTAAGCAGAAGATTAGGAGGGTAGGCAGAGAATGAGATCTGCCTCCTCCAGAATCATACACTGTTCCTGTCAGGTGACCTCTCTATGCAACTACCTTCTCTGGGTTGTACTACCTGCACCATCTCCTTATTCCTTTAGCCCGAAGAGTGATAATGGCTCCTCCAGCAGCCCCAGGATCCTGCATTTTCCCAGGTTGGACTCCCTAAATCTCACCCATACCTTTGTAAAGAGTCCTTTTATGAAATTCTCCCAAAATCACCAGTTTCTGTTTTCTGTCAGGATCCTGACTCTATGGCTGACAATTTCTAAAATCTATAATCGTAGCTCCCTCACAAAAAAGTAAGTAATATGCTAATTAGTGATTGCTGAGTTCCTCTGTATGAAAAGTATTCGGCATTTTAATAAGAAATACCTAATTGGATTAGGTGTGACATCTATCTATATACTAACTTAAAATTCTCTGTAACTATAAGCTGGTACTCCATACTGTGAAATTTCATACAATGAAAACTTCTACAGATAGCCCTTCATTTAAGTAAATTCACATACTTATTTTACAGAAGATGGATCCTTAAACTTTAAGGATCTTCAATGGCATCTAGTGGTAAACTCCAACTAATACTATAACTGAATTGAAGTAGGTTTAGTGTTAGGGTAATGTAGGGAAGCCTCCTATGCTCTGATGAAAGTGACTGACAAAAAATGTTTCATGAAGTTCTGCTACAGCTGATAAGCACATCTAGTAACCACTCAAAACACTACACATATAAGTACTTTTAAAAATCATCCAATTGGGATTTTTTCCCCATTGAAATAGCCTACTAATTTTCAAGAGAAATTAAAGAAAACACCGGAATAGGGATGGCAGAGATCCCTGAGGATTTGATGATGTGCTTGTGGACAAATGATTGACAAAACCGTGACGGTATTGGCTGACAGAATTAGCTAGATTTTTAGATAATTGAATAACTGTACTTAGAAAAAGTCAACTAATGGTAATATCAACTTTAAAAGAAGTCCAGTTCCATGATAACTTAATGCGTAGATAATGGATTAGCTTTTGGGAACACAATGAAGAATAAGCCATGGTAAATCCTAGAAGAGCTCACTACCTAGTAAGAACAACACATAAACGAAGATTACAAAACAAATAATTTCTAGTGGATGAATGTACAAAGTTCTTTGGAAATACAAAAATACTAACAGTCCCTGGGAAAGGTTGGCATGAAGGGTGAAAGATGCTATTTGTACTTGAACTAGGTGCTATACTTGAGCTAGACACTGAAGGATTCAGTAAAGGGATCAGTCAAGGAAAGGAATTCAAGCTAGAGTGGTTATCATGCGCAAATGCCTAAAAGTATAAAATAGCATGATATATTTAGAGGACATTAAATTATTCTGTATTGATTAAATTTGGTGTGTTGATTACAGTGGAGAGGAAGTAGTTATAAAACAGAAAAAGAGGTAGAGATCAGATCCTGAAAGGAAGAAGGACTTCTCTTCTTGTCATGCTAATGATTTGAGATTTTATCCTACAGGCAAAGAGAAGCCAAAGAAGGATTTAGTAAAAGGTGTTTTAAATTTTATTAAGTTAAATTGTGTTTTAAAAAGATACCTGGTAGCAACATGGAAACTTCATTGAAGTTAAGAGATAAGAAGCAGAAAAAAGATAATTATAATACATGAGATAACATATTATAAGGTTTTTAACTACAGCAGGGAATGTGCACCAGAATGTCCTGTTACTCAGTCATCCCTGAATCAGGTGCAAAAGAATAACCTGGGGTGGGAGTTCCCTGGTGATCCAGTGGTAAAGAATCTGCCTTCCAATGCAGGTGACGCAGGTTCGATCCCTGGTTGGGGAACTAAGATCCCACATGCCGCAGGGCAACTAAGCCCGTGTGCCACAACTACTGAGCCCGCTTACCTCAACTAGAGAGCCCGCGTGCCGCAAACTGCACAGCCCATGCACTCTGGAGCCCTCATGCCACAACTAGAGAAGCCTGCGTACCACAACTAGAGAGGAGCCCACACAGTGCAATGAAGAGCCCAGGTGTTGCAACTAAGACACGACACAGCCAAAAATAAATTAATTAATTTAAATTTAAATAAATAAATAAAACAAATGGATTTATTTAAAAATAATAATAATAATAACCTGGGGTGCTAAAAGTTCACATTTCTATATCCCACCCCAAATAATGGCAGCACCTACTTCATAGATTGTTGGGAGTATTAAATGAGATAACTGACTACTCTTTAAGCTTCTACTGAAAGTCAGTCCATTATGGCACAGATAGAGAAAGAAGAGTCAGTAAAAGTCTTCGGATTTGACTAGTTTAAGATGTTTACCATTGACTTGGATGAAGATATGAGTAACACAATTGAGAGGATTCAATAGTCAACTAAAATTAAGATAAACTGTAGAAGTAGTTCTGCTTCTCCAAGTATGACAGATGAACCCTCCCCATTCAAAACACCAAAAATTTTAGATGAAATACAACAAATGTTTTTTTAATGCACAGTTGAGCTCACAAGAAAGTATGGGAGCGCTTCCCTGGTGGCGCAGTGGTTGAGAGTCCACCTGCCGACGCAGGGGACGCGGGTTTGTGCCCTGGTCTGGGAGGATCCCACATGCTGCAGAGTGGCTGGGCCTGTGAGCCATGGCTGCTGAGCCTGTGCTCCACAACGGGAGAGGCCACAACAGTGAGAGGCCCGCATACCGCAAAAAAAAAAAAAAAAAAAAAGTATGGGAAATTTCAGGGCCAAAAAACCTAAGCAGCAGCAGGAATCCAGAATGCTTCATTAAGGCTGAATACGTACCAATATGAGGTCATGTGGGGCTGAGGGAGACACGCTATAAAGTCCCTAAGAATTTATAACTAACTCTACCCTCCTGTAAATTTGAGGTTCAGATACATTCTACATATCTGTTCTGAGAAATGGAGAAACCTCAAACTGGAAAATTAAACTGGGGAGTGTACACATGTGCACACTCATGCTAGGAAGCTATTTCTAAATAAAACTCACCAGGTTTGGTGACTCTAGGTGAAGGGTAAACAAGTGTTCATTTTACTATTCTTTTACCTTTTCTACAGGCTTAAAAATTCTCAAATCAAAAAGTTGAGAGGAAAAGTTAGGGGAGAAAAGGAATGAAGCCAATCTAGAAACAACTGAATGGAACAATCTCCAAAATCTACATAATAATACCCACCTCTAGGGTTATCCTGAATATTAAATAAGTGAATACTTGTAAACCGTTTTCAGCTACTATTATTAACCTCACCTACACTCATCATTAGAGAGGAAATAGATACAGAGTACTGAGTGTAGTATGTTGCCATTTGTTTAAAAACAGGGGGGAGGATGGGAGGAAGAAAGGAAATATATACATGCTTGCCCATGGAACAAATATTCTGAGAAGGATATACAGGAAACTGGCATCAATGGTTGCCTCTGGGAAGGTCACGGAGTGGGAGAAAAAGTTTGGAAGAAGACATGTTTTACTGTTTGAATTGTTATTGTGCACATTTTACTATCACTTTGTTTCTATTTTAAAATATAATTCCAAAGAATATATATAAGTATTTAAATTTATTTATTTATTTATTTATGGCTGCGTTGGGCCTTTGTTGTTGCGTGCGGACTTTAGACGCGACGAACGGGGGCTACTCTTCATTGCGGTGCGCAGGCTTCTCATTGCAGTGGCTTCTCTTGTTGTGGAGCATGGGCTCTAGGTGAGCAGGCTTCAGTAGTTGTGGCACACGGGCTCAGTAGTTGTGGCTCATGGGCTCTAGAGCACAGGCTCAGTAGTTGTGGCGCATGGGCTTAGTTGCTCTGTGGCATGTGGGATCTTCCCGGACCAGGGCTCGAACCTGTGTCTCCTGCATTGGCAAGTGGATTCTTAAACCACTGTGCCACCAGGGAAGTCCCCAAGAATATGAATATATATATATATATATATATATATATATATATACACACACACACACACATATACACACACACACATTTTTTCTCTTACAAATTTATTTATTTTATTTATTTATTTTTGGCTGCACTGGATCTTCGTTGCTGTGTGCGGGCTTTTCTCTAGTTGCAGAGAGTGGGGGCTACTCTTTGTTGCAGTGCCTGGGCTTCTCATTGTGGTGGCTTCTCTTGTTGCAGAGCACAGGATCTGGGTGCACAGGCTTCAGTAGTTGTGGCTCGGAGGCTCTAGAGCGCAGGCTCAGTAGTTGTGGTGTATGGGCTTATTTGCTCCGTGGATGGGGGATCTTCCCGGACCAGGGATCGAACCCGTGTCCCCTGCGTTGGCAGGCGGATTCTTAATCACTGTGCCACCAGGGAAGTCCCCAAGAATATATATATTTTTAAAGCTCACTAAGTTATTCTAATGAAGCTATGCTTGGGTCCACTAAAACCAACAACTTCTTAATGTCTTATCTTCTACATTTCTCTTTAATTAGTATAAAAGGTTTGAGAACTGATAGTGTAAGTTTTAAATATATAACATTCCTAATGCTCAGGGTCAGCATATTGTAAAGAATCACAGGAATAAAGGTTGAAGTTTTTTGTAGTTAGCATGCATTTATGTATTGCTTTAGCATTTTTAAAATCCTAATCCTAATACACACTAATGTCCAAAATTGTCTAAAACGGTTACTTAATAAACAAAGAATCATCAGAAAGTTAATAATAATAATGACTTGAAAAATACCTGTTCCATCCGATGGGCCATCTCTTTGTGTAATTGCTGAATTGCATTTTTAGTTGCAATGTCTTGAGCTAGTACTTTATCTTTGGAAGCTTGAACTTCTTTATTTAGTTCCTCTATTCTTGATTCTAACTGTAAAGAAAATTATTACCAGATTATTTTTATAGTTATAACAAACAGACCACCAATATTTCAAATAAATATAAACAATGTAAACAAGCATAAAGATGGCAATGAATATACTTCAGCCATAGAAATCAAAAGTAAATGTTAGCAATGTTCTGATATATCAATAGGATTAAGTCAGAATAAATCTGAAGCAGATTCTGATAAGATGGATGATAAGCTCTAGAGTAATTACCAATGAAATAACTCAGAAAATATCATGAAAAAATTTTAATGTTACATATTTACTTAATGCAAAATAAAGCAGTAAATGAGACACAGGGAAACAAAACAGAAACATACAGAAAGACATACAGAAAATACAGATACATAGAAAATTAAAAAATGGTAGACAAAAATCCAACTGTCAACAGTAACATTAAATGAGAGTAAATAATCATATCAAAAGGCAGAGATTTTCAGACTGGAATAAAAAACAAGATGCTGTTTACAATGGTACTTTAGGGAATTCCCTGGCAGTCCAGTGGTTAGGACTCTGTGCTTTCACTGCCAAAGGCACGGGTTCAATCCCTGGCTGAAGAATTAAGATCCCACAAGCCACATGGCACAGACAAAAAAAAAAAAAAAAAAAAAAAAGGTACTTTAGATTCATCTCATAATGATAAAAGGGTCAATCCAGCAGAAAGGTATGATAATTATAAATATACATGCACCTAGTAATATAGCACCAAAATACATGAATCAATAACTGACAGAAATGAAGAAGGAAGTGGACAATTCAATAATAATAGTTGGAGACTTCAATACCTCACTTTTAGTAATGAACAGAACTAGAAAGAAGATTAACAACGAAATAGGAGACTTGAACACAACTATATAACAACTAAATCTAACACATCTATACAACATTCCATTCAGCAACAGCAAAATACACCTACTCCTCAAGTGCACATGAAATATTCTTCAGGACAGAACCTATGCTAGGTCTTAAAGCAAATCTCAATAAATTTAAAACACTGAAATCGTACAAAGTATCTTCCTTTGACAACCATAATGGAATGAAATTAGAACTCAGTAACACAGAGAGAAACTTGACAATTCATAAACATGTAAAAATTAAACAACATCTAAATAACCAAGGGAGAAATCAAAGAGAAATTAGAAAATAAGGTGACAAATAAAAACAAAGACACAACATATTTATGGGATGCAGCTAAAGCAGTGTTTAGAGGGAAATTTGTAGTTATAAACATTAATATTGAAAAACAAGAAAGGTCTCAAATCAAAACTAAACTTTCATCTTAAGACACTGGGGAAAAAAAAAGAGCAAACTAAATCTAAAGCCGGTAAGAAAAAGGAAATAATGAAGATTAGAGAGGAAAGTAATGAAATAGAGAATAGGAAAATGGAGAAAAATCAACAACACAAAAAATGTTTCTTTGAAACAATCAACAGAACTGACAAACCTTTAGCTAGATTGATCACAAGAATCAAAATGAAAGAGGGACATACTGACCTTACAGAAATAAAAAGAATTATGAATGAATGTTATGAACAATTTAACTTAGATTAAATGCACAATTCCTAGAAAGACACAAACTACCAAAACTGGCTCAAGAAGAAACAGAAAATCTGTATAGACCTACACAGGCATATCTCAAGAGATGTTGCGGGTTCAGTCCAAACCACTGTAATAAAGCAAGTACTGCAATAAAGCAAGTCACACAAATTTTTTGGTTTCCCAGTGCATATTAAAGTTATGTATGCACTATATTGTAGTCTTTTAAGTGTGCAATAGCATTATGTCTAAAAAAAACTGCACATACCTTAATTAAAAAATACTTTATTGCTAAAAAATGCTAACCACCATCTGACAACACAGGTTGCCACAAATCTTCAATTTGTAAAAACCACAATATCTTATGAAGTGCAATAAAGTGAAGTGCAATTTTAAAAAAGGCATGCCTGTAATAAGAGATTAAATTAGTAACAACAAAAAAATTTTAACTACCCACAAAAAAAAATTCAGGTCCAGGTGACTACATAGGTATATTCTACCAAATATTAAATAATTAATACTAATTCTTCACAAATTGTCCCCCCCACAAAAAAAGGAACAACTCAATCTATGAAGTCAGTACTACGCTGCACCAAAACCAAACAAAGACATCACAAGAAAAGAAAGCTACAAGAGCAACAGCTCTTATGAATATAGGTAGAAAAATTCTCAACAAAATACTAGCAAAACAATTCTGCAATATATAAGAAGAATTATACTCCATGACCAAAAGGGATTTATCACGTAAAGCTAGGTTGGTTTAATATCCAAAAATCAATTAATGTAATACACCATACCAACAGAACAAAAAACACATAATCATCTCAACAGATGTAGAAAAAGCATTTGGTAGAATTCAACACTCTTTCATGATAAAAATACTCACAAACTAGGAATAAAAAGGAACTTCTTCAACCTGATAGCATCTGAGAAAAGCCAACAGCTAACACCGTACTTAGTGGTGAAAGACAATGCTTCAGAAATGAGAGAAGGATATCCACTCTTGCCACTTCTACTCAACATTGTATTGGAGGGTCCAGCCAGGGCAATCAGGCAGGAGATGAAATAAAAAGCACTCAGATGAGAAAGGAAGAAGTAAAACTCTCTACATGCAGATGACATGATTTTATATATGGAAAATCCTAAGAAATTTGCCAAAAAATTTTAGAACTAATAAACAAGTGCAGCCAAGTTACAGAATATAATATAAAAAAATTGTTGGGACTTCCCTAGTGGCGAAGTGGTTAAGAATCCACCTGCCAATGCAGGGGACACGGGTCCAAGCCCTGATCCGGGAAGGTCCCACATGCCGCGGAACAACTAAGCCCATGCGCCACAACTTCTGAGCCTGTGCTCTAGAGCCCACGACCCACAACTACTGAAGCCTGCACACCTAGAGCCCATGCTCCACAACGAGAAGCCACCGCAATGAGAAGCCCATGCACCACAACGAAGAGTAGCCCCCCGCCTGCCACAACTAGAGAAAGCCTGAGTGCAGCAATGAAGAGTCAAGGCAGCAAAATAAATAAATAAATAAAAGGTTTCTATACACTTGTAATTAACAATCTGAAAATGAAATTAAGAAAGCAACTCCATTTACAATAGCATCAAAAAGAATAAACTACCTAGGAATAAATTTAATGAAGGAATTGCAAAATTTACTCTGAAAACTACAGAACACTTTAGAAAGAAATTAAAGATCTAAATAAATGGGAGGATATCCCTTGTTTGTGAATTGAAAAACATACTATTGTTAAAATGGCAATACTCTCCAAATGAAGTCTACAGATTCAATGCAATCCCTAACAAACCCAGTTGGCTTCACTGTAGAATGACAAGTTGATAGTAAGATTCATATGGAAATACAAGAAACTGAGAATAGACTATCTTGGAAAAGAAGAATAGAATTTGAGAACTCACACTTCCCAATGTCAAAACTTACTGCAAAACAACAGAAATCAAGATAGTGTGGTATTAGCATAATGAAAGACAAATAGATCAATGAAACAGAACTGAGAGTCTAGAAATAAGTTGATGTATCAATTGGTTTTCAACAGGGATGCCAAGACCATTCAATAGAGGAAGAATAGTCTTTTTAATAAATGGTTCTGGGACAACTGGATAGCCATATACAAAAGAATGAAGTTGTATATCATACAATATAAAAAAAATTAATTCAGAAAGAATCAAGACCTGAATATAAAAGCCTAATTATAAAACTCTTAGAGGAAAACATAGGAGTAAACCTTCATGATCGTGGATTTGGCAATGGAGTCTTACATATGACACCAACTGCACAAGCAACTAAAAGAAAAAATAGATAAAACTGGACATCATCAAAATTTAAAACTTTTGTCCTTCTAAGTACACTATCAAGAAAGTGAAAACAAATCCACAGAATGGGAGCAAATATTTGCAAATCATATATCTGGTAAAGGTTTATAATCCAGAATATAAAAAGAACTGTCACTACTCAACAATAAAAAAGTTTAAAAATGGGTAGAGAAAATACTTCCCTAGAAGTATCTACTTAAGACCTACAAATGGCCAAGAAGCACAGGAAAAGATGTGTAATTTCATTGGTGATTAAGGAAATGCATATCAAAATCACGAGAAACAATTTCACAACCATTAGGATGGCTATAATAAAGAAGTCCAATAATAACAAGCATTGGCAAGGATGTGGAGAAAATGAAACCCTCATACACTGCTGGTAGGAATATAAAATGGTGCAGCCACTTTGGAAAACAGTCTGCCAGCTCCTCAGTAAGTTAAACATGGAGTTATCATTTGACCCAACAATTCCACTCCTAGGTAGACACCCAAAAGAAATGAAAGCCTATGTCCACACAAAAACTTCTACATCGCAGCATTATTAATAATAGCCAGAAAGTGCAAACAACCCAAATATCCATCAGATGATGAAAGGATAAATAAAATGTTGTATACCTATACAACAGAATATCACTTGACCATTAATTTAAGTACTGATACAAGCTACAATTTGATTGAAACCTTGAAAACATTACACTAAGTGAAAGAAGCCAGATATTATATGACTCCATTTATAGGAAGGAAAAGGACACATATTATAGGATTCCATTTATATGAAATGTTCAGAATTGGCAAATATATAGAGAGACAGAAAGTAGATTAGTTGTTCCCTAGGGCTGGGGGGAGATAGCTGAGCGGGGTTGGAGGGAAATGAGGAGTGACTACTAATTGGTTCAGAGTTTTTTGTATGATAAAATTTTCTAAAATTGTGACAAACCCTGCACAACTAAAAACCACTGAACTGTATATACTGAAATAAGTGAATTATATGGTACGTGAATTATATCTCAATAAAGCTGTTATAAAAAACCCTAAATATTAGTTTACATATAGTACATGTGTACTAATTTTCCTTATGACAAAATTATTTAGAGCAACACTGTCCAATAGAAATATAAGCCACAATTTTTTAGTAGCCACATTTTAAAAAGCAAAAAGAAACAGGTGAAATAAATGTTTTATTAAACCCTATAAATATCATTCCAACATGTAATCAACATGAAAAACTGAGCCATTTTATCTTTTTTTTGTACTAAGTCTTTGAAATTAAGTGTGTATTTCACACTTACATCACCTCTTAATTTGGACTAGCCACCTTTTAGTGCTCAATAGCACTATGGCTAGGGGCTGCCATATTAAGTGGTGCAGATTCAGAGATAAAATTAGGAAAGAAAACTCTGCTATACTGGCTAGCAAGAGAATGGTGAATCGAATTTTCTCTTTTAAAAAGGCACAGCCACTAACAAGCTCATGAAAAGAACAGCTCTGGTTCACCTCCATCTATTTAGTCTGAAGTTTCTGGTCATGAGCAGTGACTTGCCTACCAAAATACAGATTCAGGCTACTGTTAAGGCACCCTCACACTTTAAAATTCTAAGTTTGGTCTGCATGCAGTAGCCCTTGCCACAGAAAAATCAGGATTAAATATGTAAAATTTTACAAGTATGGTCACCTTCCAACTATGTAAAGGTTCATTAAGTATATCAAGGCATAGGTAAGTGAAACTTGGTTTTTTATTATATTACTATCAGCTGTTTACTTTCATTTTCATTATATAGCTTTCTGTGAAAGATGAGGCAAAAAGAAAGACTTTTAAGGCTACAATGTTTCTAATCCTTCCCACAGAAGAAAAAGCAGCTCAGAAAGATAAAGAGCAGCTGAGTTTTGCTACCAGTCTTGAATATGAACTTTGTCAATCCAAGCATCACAGTACATTTAAAAAAAGAAAGAAAGAAAGAAAGAAAGAAACAGAGAAAGAAAAAAAAGAAACAAAGAAAACAAAGATGAACTTTGTCAGTCCAAGCATCACAGTACATTAAAAAAAGAAAAAAAAAAAAAAGAAAAGAAACAAAGAAAGAAAACGAAAGGCTGGGGAAGCTAGCTCACCAGATAAAATCTGAAGAGAGCCAGTCTTCAGTATAGTTCACAAAATACTGAGTATGGAAACATATTAAACTATAAGCTTGAAAACATTCTAATGCCAGATATAAACTTTTAAGTATATACTGCTTCTTCCAAATCATCTATTTGACTGCCAAACAGTCTTTCCCACTCAGATTTCTATTATATATAGAATACAGTCACACATATCACAGAGAAATATTAATTTATATAAAACAAAAAGATCAGACTATGATTCCCAGTTCATAAAAGAGAATGCTTCACATACCAAGCAATCTTCTGCATTTAAAGTATGATTTAACTTACAGAACTTCAATTTACAAACAAATATTCAGGAATGTATTTATTTCATATATTGAAGAACAGACTTTAAAGATTTTTGTCTTTTTACCTGTTTAATTGTGTTCATATGCTGCTTCTCTGTTTCTGTTCTTTTTTTTAGTTCTTCTCTTAAATTGTCTTTTTCTGAACAAATGTCTAAGATAAGTTCCTGATGCTTCTTATTTTCTTTAATTAACCTAAATATAAAAAGGGCAGTATCAGTAAAACATAATTAAAAATGACAATGTGTAATATAATCTGTTTGCAGACTAGGGTGTAGATACCTATGATTAAGAAATGAAAATTCCCAAGTAGTCCTTTCGTAATGATATATTATACTTTACAAAACATTCCTGGCCAGTCAGGCTATTAACTTTTTCCTAGAAATTTGTATATTTAAAATTAAGAGAAATATAATCAGATAAAGAAAACCACACACTTTTAAGTTTATGTCTACAGGCATATGAATTATGTAGTTCATCCCTTCAGCACTGGAATCCCTTCAGGTCAGTCAGTGGCAACCAGGGGCAATTTTTCCCCTCCAGGCATCTGTCTGGAGAAATTTTTTGGTAGCCACTACAGTGGTGAGGGTTGCTACTGCCTTCTTGTGCACAGAGGCAGGGATGCTGCTAAACATCCTAAAATGCACAGGATAGCCCCAGCATCAACAAAAAATGATCTGCCCCCATATATCAATAGTGCTGTGGTTGAGAAATCTTGCTTTAGATTTTTAAAATATTTTAATGATATTCTTATAGTTACAAAAGTAGTCAATGTAAAATAATAAAGTTTAAGCAGAAATTTCATTTTGAGTTCCCTAGAAAAATATAAATAAAACCTTAAAAATTACCTGTAAAAGTACTCAGAACTATAAAGTAAGATACCTAAGAGGGTTAACAGCTAATATTTTAGGATTACTAGCAACAGCTATTATTTGACATTTATTGTACAATTACTATTTACTAAGTTTAGCTTTAAATGCATTATTTAACACTCAGGTCTATAAATTAATAAGTCTATGAAATTATTAGTATTATGCTTTATGAATTTGAAAACAAACCAAAACTGAAGCCTAGAACTTATTCCAGGTTATATAGCTAGTAAGCGGTTGAACTGAAATTTGGACCCAGGTCTAATTCCTTGCCATCTTCTCCTTTGAAGATCCCTCATTTACTCAACAAATGCTCACTGGGTACCTACTATGTACCTATATTAGTCTATATGTTGGGCGTACATCAGCAAACTGTCCCTGCCCTTACATTCTAACAGAGAAATTAAACAATAAATAGATATATAATGAAATACCAAGTTGTGATTAAGTTCTATTAAGAAAACTAAAGGAGGGCAAGAGGACAGGGAGAGTGACTTTAGCTGTGATTGTACATAAGGTAATCAGGACAGACCTCTCTGAGGAGGACAGGAATGCAGTGAGGAGGAAAGTCATGAAAATGTTTGGGAAAAGAGAAAAATGTGTAGCATGCAAGTTTCTTCAAGCCTTTTATGGCACAGGGGTTTAACTTTGATTATGTACATGATTAAGGTGTACACTCAATTTGTTGCAAAAAACAACCTGAAACACAAGAATCCTGACTATACCTCGGAAGTAAACAATTTAGGGAGGGAGAAGTGAAGAACAGCAAGCCCTGAAATTGTTATTCTTACATGCCAAATGCACATCCTATACACAAATAACTGTTCTTAATTAAGAATTCTGGTTGAGGGATTCCCTGGTGGTCCAGTGGTTGAGAGTCCGCCTGCTGATGCAGGGGACATGGCTCGTTCCCCGGTTTGGGAAAATCCCACATGCCGCGGAGCGGCTGGGCCCGTGAGCCATGGCCACTGAGCCTGCGCGTCTGGAGCCTGTGCTCCGCAACGGGAGAGTCTACAATGGTGAGAGGCCCACGTACCGCAAAAAAAAAAAAAAAAAAAGAATTCTGGTTGGGACCTTGGACAATAATATTGATGTTAGAAAATAGAGGAATGGATGTGTAAACAAAGCCATTTGGAAATAGATGCATCCATGAAAATTTAAGCCAAAGGAACTGAAAGGTAGTTTTCTTTACAGAAAATTAAATGAAGGCAAAAGAAAAAAAATGAGTTGTTTTAGAGCTAACCTTAATCACAAAGCATTTTATTTGAAATTTAAAATATTACATGTATGGGCTTTCCTGGTGGCGCAGTGGTTGAGAGTCCTCCTGCCAATGCAGGGGACACGGCTTTGTGCCCCGGTCCGGGAAGATCCCATGTGCCGCGGAGCGGCTGGGCCCGTGAGCCATGGCCACTGAGCCTGCGCGTCTGGAGCCTGTGCTCCGCAATGGAAGAGGCCACAACAGTGAGAGGCCCGCGTACCGCAAAAAAAAAAATAATAATAATAATAATAAAATAAAATATTACATGTATAACAAAAAATTAACTTAGATTTAAAATAATATTTGACATTTTTATAATGCTTTAATGTCCTCAAAACAATCCCATCAGGTAAGTATTGTCCCCTCATAAAGATGAAAAAATCTTCGTCTTGGAGAGGTTGATTTAACTAAGGAAACAGAGCGTGCAAGTGGCAGTGGGAATCTTCCAACTCTGGGCTTCTGACCAGAACTGTGCTTACCCGAGTCTACCATGTGGCCACTGTTCTGACATGACAGAACAAAAGAGGAATTAATTTTCTACTGTATTCCTAATGTTTTTAGATAAATTTAATAACATGTAACTTGTTCATTTCAGATAACCACATTAAAAAAATCCACTGAAGCCAGACTAATTGGGTTCAGATTTTAACTTTGCCATTTACTAGCATGTGACCTGAAGCAAGTTACTTAACCTCTCTGTGCTTCAAGTACCTCATCTGTAAAATGGGAATAACAACAGTTCATACCACATAGGGTTGTTGTGAGGATTCCATGAGTTAATACATGTAAAGTGCCAGGCACAAAATTAACAGCATTTAAGTGTTCCTGCTACTACTATTAAATCTGTAACATCTTATAATTTACAAGAGAAGCTTGAAAGTGGTTAAGTCTCCAAATCTAAGGAGGTAGAAAGAGGCATCAAGGATGATCTCAAAGGGCAGGTCTAAGAGGTAAGTACAGATAGCAGGAAAATGAGGAAGTTACCCTAAAAAGCAAGAATGGCAGAAATACTGATGGTTCAAGTATAAAATCAGTTTTTTCAATAACAGCAGCATTCCAGTAAAGTTATGAGCAGGAGTAGCTGACATTGGTTTTTGGATAGTATTAAGAAAGGCATTGGATTCTCAAGAGATATTTGTACACTCATGTTAACAGCAGCGTTATTCACACTAGCCAAAAGGTAGAAGCAACCCAAATGTCCACTGATGGATGAACAGATAACAAAATGTGGTATGTATACATACAATGGAATATTATTCAACCCTAAAGAGGAAGGAAGCTCTGACACAGGCTGCAATATGGATGAACCTTGAGGACATCTGCTAAGTGAAATAAGCCAGTCACAAAACGGCAAATAGTATCAAAAGCAGTTAAACTCTTAGAAACAAAGTAGAATGGTGGTTACCACGGGCTGGGGCAGGGGGAAACAGGGAGTTGTTGTTTAATAGGTATAGAATTTCAGATTTGTAAGATGAAAAAGCTATGGAGATCAGTTGTACAATAATGTGAATATACTTAACACTACCAAACTGCACACATTTTAAAATGGTTAAGATGGTAAATTTTATGTTATGTGTATTTTATCACAATTGAAAAATAAAAAAATAGAAAAAAGAAGGGCTCTGGATGCTGAGATTAAAATTCATTGGGTAAACTAATGAAGGGTGAGCTGGCTTGGGGAAGACTGATCTACTGAAAATCTGGAAGAGTAAATACTAGAAGCAAGGAGATCATTAAAAGCCAATTGCATATCAAGCAATATTTGGATTATGGTATATTTTCCTCTGTCATCCTCCTCTAGTGTGTAGATTTCCTCCTCCCCTTTCTCTACACACACCCCTCGCACTCCAAAAATTTTTTTACCATTCCAAAAATTTTTTTAAAGTATCACTTTTTTAAAAAGAGAATCCGTCTGTATTTTAGTGAAGGCTAGCAAGTTTTATTTTCCTTTATTAAAAGTTATAGGAATACCTAAACATATGCATCACTCACATATATAAATTTAAAACAAAGGGTGATATATTATATATATATTATATATATATTATATAATAATATATAACATTATTAGGAAAAGATAAAATGAAATTAAACTGTTATTGAAATAGAAATTAACTCCATAAATCCAAGAGAAGTCTAAAAATAATTATGTTCTTATCTACTGAATGACACTAAACCAATTCTTCTGTTCTCCTAATTTTAATTTTTTAAACCAATGAATTTACAGTAGGAATTTTAAGAAAATTTTTTGAATTTTATAACCTGTCATTCCTTTTGAATGTATCTTAGTTCTGACATTATGCTTTACATTCTTTCAAAACTGAAAAATTCGAAAGAATATAAATTTATTTGTCTTTATAAATCTTTCTAGATCTTTAATAAACTTACTTTAATAAAACATTTATGCCTTTAAACTTATACACTAAGACATGTAAAATAGAAATTTTGAATCATATTCAAAACAGTGCCTTTATACACACATATATGTATGTTTCTATATATGCTAACGTACTTGACATAGGTATGTTATATACAACTCTCATAAAATGCTGTTTACCTATTATTTCTAAAATAATGAAAATGAAATACCACATTCTAAGAAAATACAGAGTTATATATTAAATAACTAGGCAAACTTGACATCTGCTCAACTACCACGTGCATGGCTCTATTGTGGAAATAAAAGTAGATAAAATGATACCTTCCTTTAAAGAATTCAATCTTTAATCCCTGTGGAAAAAAATAACCTGAAAGAATAAAACACTTACTTCTTTATGGTATGCTCCTGCTGCAAATGCTTATCTTGCACACACTTTTCAAACATAACTAATGCATTTTCTCCCTTATTCATTCCATTTGGTAGTCGGTGTTCTTTTGCAAACTCAGTAGATAAGAGCTCAGATTCTATTTCTTCCAACAAATCCTCTGATGTTGAAACATTCTTCATTTTTGAAATAAGTTTCTTGGTGCAGTCTGTATCATAAGGACTTTCTAAATAAGTCTTTTGATTAGCTGCTTCTGTAAATGTAGATGACCTTAATTCTGCCAATATTTGTGTTACTGTTTGTTCTGCTTCATTTGTTTTCAAAACTTGCTTTGTAAAATCTCCACCAGGAAAATTAGCTATTTGTTCAGAATTTTCTGGGCATATGTCTGTTTTAGCACAAGAATCCTCACCTCCACCATGATCTGGAATATAATTTTCCTGTGTTTCAATTTGATTATTGTGTTCACTAGGCTGACATAAAGTTTTATCAAAGTTTAATGACAACAGTTTGGACTCATTTTCTAAGCTGCTGTTTTCATCACCAGAAAACGAATTGCATGAGTCTTCCTTTATTTCAGATGTTTTCTCAATATTTTGATCAGAGGAAATGGAGGCTATGTGCTCTGTTTCTGACATGCTGACTGGCACCAATTCACTTTGCACCTCTTCAAAGCTGTTCCTGATCTTCGTTTTACATCTGAGAAAGTCAAAACATAAACTTTTTTTTTTTAAGTTTTTTTAAACCAAGACCCCATACATATTTGCACACATTCCATGATGTGGAAAAACTAAGGCTGCACATTTTACCACTAATAATTCTTGAAAAATTCTTTCCTTGGGTGAGGGGGGGAAAGAACAAAACAGCTGACCCACGTGAGCCACAACCAGTCAGGTGCTACAAAGGCTCATTCTCTTTCCTCCTTCAGTCCAGTCCTACAACTTCACTTCAGCTGCAGTTTGGCATTCTCCAATCACCCCCATAAGACACTGGGCATGGAATGATACTAATAACAGGAAGATTAGTGCCCAAGAATTGTTTAGAATTTCTTCAGCTCCACAAAGGGAAAAAGACTATCTAAAGAATTTGTAAGAAACTATTGGGGAAATAAGATAGCAATGAAAACACTAGGCAAGGAATTACAAATCAAGATAATAAAACAATGTACATTAACAATGATAAATATTTACTTCAAAAGGAAAACTAAACAATAACAAAACACAGCTACCTATAGCCCAGACACCTAGAGCTGAGCTGAAAGAAGTCAGGGTGTAAAGGATCCCTGGCAGGAATTCATTTTTCACCCAGGGATGCAGGAAGTATCATGGCGATTTCCAAACATTCTCATCAAGAACACACGATGTTCAGTACAACTCAAATGGACCTCATATGCATTGCTTACGTCATAAAAGAAACATTTACAAAACTAATTCAACAATGTTAAAATATATTTTATGCCATTTATGAGGGTTACTAATCTAGCCATTTTCTGAAAATTAGTCAACTTTAAAAATTATCCTGAGACAGAAAAATATAAAACATTCCAGCAATCTTGATGAAGAAGAATTGTCAACTTCTTTTGTCAGACATCAACCAAGCATGTACTGGAGTCATGTGAGGTTGCATAAAAAAGTGGGCAGATCACAGTTTTGAAAGAAACTAGGGAAGAAATACTTCCAGATGTAAGGTGTAAATGGAAAACAGAAAGATTGATATTTGAATAAAAGAAAGATACATGTTTACGTTGGTCTGTGGTGGAGGTGGTGGTCAGAGGATGGTGAAAAAGGGTTAGAGAAGATGGTCAGGTAGAATCCTCAGAATGATATGCAGGAGTGAAGGTTGTTAAGAAGGACGATAAATCATGACAGACTTGTATACCTGATTATACTATAGAATTTCTAGCACCTACTAGGTTTTCAAATATTTGTGGAATTAAAGCAAAGAAGTAATATGAGAAAAGCAGTATTTGAGGACTAGGAACGCAAAAAACGGGAAGAATAATTCTAAGAAAGGAAAAGAAGACCAGCTTGTTTGTTAAATACTCTGGCATCGACTAATACAGACGTTGGCCTTAATACTATAAATTACCTACCTGTAAAACATATTTCCAGACAATCAAACAAATTATCATTATTATCTTGCTGCATATATTGCATACTAAGACAAAGTCCACACTAGCAATAAAGGTTTGGTTTAGGCAATACAAATAAGTGCAGTAACAAAAAGCCTTGTGAGTCTGCTGTATTCCAAATCTAGGACAAAATAAAATAATTCTCAAACAGGGACATTAGCTGCCTACGTTACCTTCCTCAAAGTAACTAATTTTAAGATACAACTTGTGAATGTGTTGCTGCTGAATTTGAAATCTTAATTTAGAAACATCATAACTAGTCAATGCTATGTGATATCTACTGAAGTCAAATTCAGAGCTGACCAAATGTAATGGAAAGCAGATAAAGAATCTATTTAAAAGAGAATGAGTCTACAAGGCATTGTGACTCTCCAGCATAGATAGCAAGTGAAAAAAAAACCTCTCATTTGAGAACTCTTAAGGCTCTTGCCTGTGTACCATGCTTTGCCAACAGAAAAGCATTACACGAACAATCGTTATCTTCTCATCCAGCTTTCATATTCCCCAGGGTTCAGTCCTCAATTTTATTTTCCTTCCCAGAATTCATCCACTTTGATAACTTAAACCAAAAACTCATAGTTGATGCCCACTTTAATTATTTTCATTCCTGTGCTCTTGAGTTACAGATAATGAATTTTCTCTTTGTCTTCACTCTATCTCTACATAAAATAAAATCTCAAATGAATACAGGCACTTCCAATGGCTCAACTCAAAAATGGCTAAATCCAAAATCATAACAATAGCTCCTAAAATTGAGTACCCCCAGATAATCTTTTTTTTATTTCTGTCAATGGTATCATTTTTCTTAGTCATGACTCCTTCCTTTCCTTTAGCCTCATATTCTTTTACTAATTTCATGTCTCCTGCAATCATACCCTCCTTTCTACTGTCACTGTCCCCAGCCTGCAACCCAACCCAGGCCTGATAACTTCCTACCTGGAACACTGAATTGTTGGTTTCTCAGTCTCACTCCATTCCTCCCTCCTGTGTCACCCAACCCAGAGAAGGGGTTGAAGAGTATACCACATTGGCTCTGCCAAAGGGGAACAGGAGCTGCCCTATGAAGCAAGTCCTCAATGGCACAAGGGTCCAGGGAGCTACAACACTGTCCCCCCCCCAAATCCACATATACCACCTCCAGAGACCACCATCAAATACAACCAGATGGACCAGAGTAAGGGCAGACCTATCTCTTCCCTCTTTAAAGTTTCAGAGAGTGAGAACTCTGCCTCCACTGGCTGGTTTTCTTCCCCCAACTCCAAAGGGGCTAGTTAGAGAAAGGAGAGGGAACATATTTTAGAGGCAAAGTACACCTCTTCTTCTTTAATCCAAGCAGCTGGGAACTAACAGCTTCAACACTTCTTTAGGGAGATGATAGAGTTTACGATTAACATTTTTTGTTGCTTTTGTTTTGTAAGCGATTGAAACCTGTCTTAATTTCTGGAATAAGTTTTTTCTGGTTATCAAAAGTGGCAGCAGAAGAGTTATGACATCAAACCAAGACATTGTTGAAGGATTGCACCTCAGAGGGAAGTGGAGGGGATGTGAGCATTTCATGTTTATACCTCAGAGTTGCAATTCCTCAATAAACCAGTTGTAGTATTTTTCCAATCTTCTCTCTCAACACATTCCTAAAATTCTAGTACTTAGCTATAGTATTACACTTCGCCAGGCCCTGACCAGTCTACTCAAGATTCCTCCAAACAATGTGCACATTAACATTTCCATGGCTTTGCTCTAATCTAGAACGTTCTTCCCTTCAGTCTATCCAGAGCCTAATTATATTTGAAGGACATATTCTAAGGCCACATCTTCCTTCAAATTTTCCCTCATGGGAAGTACAAAAATAATCTCTCATGTAAATGAAAACATACTTCATTTATACTCATCAGGTACATAGTGGCAGCCTTCCTTGTGACATTTCTTTTTTTTGTCTGTTTTTTGGTTTTGTTTTGTTTTTGTTTTTCCTTGTGACATTTCTGAACAGCCCTTTAAATGATCTCTTGCAAAGAAGAGGAACCACACTCTGAACTGAATCAAACTTCTTAAATCTCAAGCAATATAATAGTAATAATAAATAGATAAATAAATCTAACAAATATATTCTCTACTACCTTTACAGTCATTCTTGCAAAGGGTGTTCAGTGGTTCTCAGTGAGGGTGGGACTGGGTTTACACAAGGAGCTGGGGTGAGGGGGGTTGAAGGGCATTTAGAGGGTGGGAACCAGGTTGTAAGAAGACTTGTCTTGTGTAAGACAGTACAGAACAACAAAAAGGTCTCATTCTGCTGGATATTCATCTAGGTAAAAAAAAAACAAAACTTTTTATAATTACCTCAGCTTCGACTGTTTTACGTATTATCCTCCTGTAAATTAAAGAAGGCTTTAGTTCAACCTCAAAAGACAAGCACTTTCTATACTGTTGCTCAGTAATATATGCCCATGACCTTTGAAAAAACTCTTCAGATGAACTTGTATCTGAGAATCACTTAACTTGCAAACATAGTTTTCTGATGCTCAAATGAATACTGATTGGAGGCAAAAGGAAAAGGAGAGAAGTTAAAGAAGATTTATGTGTATATATGTAAAAAGCCATCACTAAAGAGTAAATAACTGTACAAGAATGGTGCGGGCGATGGTGAGAGGCCCGCGCACCGCGATGAAGAGTGGCCCCCACTTGCCACAACTGGAGAAAGCCCTTGCACAGAGGCAAAGACCCAATACAGCAAAAATAAATAAATAAATTAATAAACTCCTACCCCCAACATCTAAAAAAAAAAAAAAGAATGGTGCGGGGAGGGGAGCCATGATGAGCTTGATTCTCCACGATTAACCAGGGGAAAAAAGAGTCAGCTGACTCCTCTTGTGGGCCTCCAGTTGGCAATGGTGATGTAGGCCAATTTGGCTGCTGTCCAAGTTTTTTCTTGGGGGTGGGGGTAAAGGGGGTAGTTATCATTAAAGCTACTGAGGATGGAACAGCCTAGAAATTGATTAAAGGGGTAGGACGTAAAACTAGACATTTGTTTACAAGATTGTTTTAATTAAGAAGTGCTTAAAATCAAATTCACACTCATGTATATAGATATAGAGACTACAATTATAGAGTAGAATATCTGTTGCTTTTTTGAGGTAAGAAGTAACACAGGTTATTTGACTTTTTAGCAACTCTTACTCATTAGGGGAAAATACTGTATTTAAATTTAGCAGTCACAAAATTCCTCTTAATTCAAGCACTTTGTTCCCCCCGAGAGTTGTTTCTGTTTCTGACACAGTACTACAGGACCAATTCACACTTCAAAATTGCTTCAGTGGAGTGAGAAGTGGTTTCGCTCTTCCTGGAGCTCGTCAGCTGTAGGCAACTGGTCGAGAAACATTTACTTGCCTTTAAGCCAACCACTATCCACCTTGGATTTTATTCTTAATCAAAGAACTAGCAATTCTACAAAATTATTTCCAAGCAAAAGCCTTATAAATGAAAACACTGTCTTTAACAGCTTTTAGTACTATTTCTTGTTTCTCAGTAAATAGCAGTATAAACAACAACAACAAAAGAACTTAAGCTTACTCAATAAATGCACATACAAATGAATCCAATCCACAGATATTTGGTAATAGAAACATACAAGCCTCATACAAAAGTACCAAGCCAGAAATACATTTCTAAACTAGATATTAATTCATTCATTCACCAAATATGTATTGAGCATGTATTATGTTCAGGCACTGTTCTATGTGTTGGGAACACAGCAGTGAATAAAACAGATATCTCTTCTGGAGATATCTCTCTGGTGCAGTGGACCAACATATAAAATCTATGTTAAATCTTTTGCTCTTGTGTTTACAGTATTTTAATTTGAAGGTCTGTCAGCGTTCCATCAGAAGCTATATAAGATATGCATGAGTGTTTAAGTCCAACAGAAACATGTGACTCAGTTCAGCATAAGTGTTACAACAAACTACAAATTTTAAACTTACAAACTGTATCAAGTCTCAAATAATACCAGCTATAGCTTCTCAAATAATGTCCATTAAGATAAGCAAGTTGAGCCTGTGAGGGCACTCCTGTTCTTCAATATAATGGTTTACTGTCCTCTGAAGGAAAAGTAAGTACATCCAAAGGTCTTTTACACACTCCCCGAATACACTCTGAAAGCAGCATAAACAAAATAATGACCTATCTTTCTGACCAGGTGTAACAAGGTTCTAAAATGGCAATTAAAATCAGAAGCAATTAAAAACTGAGCTGGTTATTTCAAAGAACTCTAGTTTTATCAAGAGGAAGATATATTTGTAAAGTAGTCACATTGTAACTAAGCTTTTGGGTAAAATTTAATATACCGAGTTTCCTTTATGTGAAACATTATTACTTGCTCTTAAAAGTTGTCTTCAGGGCTTCCCTGGTGGCGCAGTGGTTGAAAGTCCGCCTGCCGATGCAGGGGACACGGGTTCGTGCCCCGGTCCGGGAAGATCCCACATGCCGCGGAGCGGCTAGGCCCGTGAGCCATGGCCGCTGAGCCTGCGCGTCCGGAGCCTGTGCTCCGCAACGGGAGAAGCCACAACAGTGAGAGGCCCGCGTACGGCAAAAAAAAAAAAAAAAAAAGTTGTCTTCAGTCCACTAGGTTAAGAAGTATATTATATGAGGCCAAGGTCAATTATCCCTGTAGGGATTTGTTTAGTTTTGCAACCAAGGGTTAGGGCATTGTGAATTTTACAGTGTGTACACTATATCACCAAAAAAAAAAAAAAAAAAAAAAAAAGATGTTGAAAAGACTCAGGGCAATAGATGCAGCAGGATACCCCACCCCACCCCCAATAGTACTAAATCCTGTGACACGAAAACAGAAGACATTACAGTCCATCAGGATTCCAGGAAAAAGAGAATAAGTAGCCACATCATACATCACATTATTAAGTATATGTCATATTATCAGTTTGGCATCTTAGATCCATGCAATTTTATATATCTCTAATAGTAATGTTAAAAACAGAAAAACTTTTAATACAGAAATCTCAGTTTGAAGCTACTTGTACAGAGCTCACCAAATGAACTTTAATGAGTCTAAGAAAACATGAAAAGTATTTTCAGCTAATTTCGCCCCCAAATCTGAAAGCTAAAAAAAGGGGGGGGAGGGTAATTGACCTATAGCTCCCTTTTCAAAAAGGAAGGCTAATAACTTTAAAAAAAATTAAGTTTTAAGTCTGCCTTATATTAAGAAGTTCTGGTTAGTGTTTAAATTTTGAAGCCACCTTTGGCCTGGGCTTGGTTAATTTGGTACAATGCAGTTTACCAAAAAATTAAATTATTCATCAGCTATTACATAATCATCCCTGAAGCAGACTAACAGTTCCTGGGCTTGCTTAATTTGGTACAGTGTAGTTTACCAAAAAATTAAATTACTCATCAGCTACGACATAATCATCCCTGAAGTAGACTAACAGTTCATGTGCCTTAATGAATGACAACTATACTCACAATCCAATCAATACTTTGCTGGGTTTGATTTCCACTTTGTGTCTATTACCCCTTCATGCCAATACTTTTTCTTTTGTTTACTTCTTAGCCCAAATAGATTTTTAAAATCTCAGTAGCTGAGAAATAAAGTTCAAAGGTGACGTTTGCAATAATATGATAAGATTACAGGGTTAATTTGCAAATTTAAATGATCTATGCTCCCAAGATTGCCCTGAAACGACACTGAGCATAACATTCCCAACACTGCAAGCCGTGTGACATGTTTATGAGAAATTCAAGAATCAGCTTTAATTATTTAAAGCCAGAGATAAGGGATAAAAGAAAGACTTAAATTTTACTGAAAGAAAAGAAACAGAACTTCAGGTTAAGGAGTCTTACTTTAACATGAAACTGTTAAATGAATTTGAAAAACTAGCACAAATTAGGGAAAGATGATTCCCTTCAAAGGGAAAGATGATTTTTCTAAATCTCTTAATAAAGGCTGCTTCAACCTATCATCTCTTCCTAAAGAGTAAGTATACTTCACTGTTTTACCTTCATTCCAGGATGTCAGCATGTAGCTGTAAATAGATGGTTTTAAAATGAATATAATAAGTAATCATTATCAGCTATGCTGTTACTGTACAGCATCAAAGAACAACTCTTTAGTTTATGGTTGAAGGAACTAAAAGGTTAGAGTGGTTACTGTGCTACACCACTCCTTTCCTGTGAGCAACAAACAAGACTCTGAAATACCAATGAAACTATAAGGAATCTCCACTGTTTAAGGAAACCTGAGTTTATATCCAGGTATTAAGAATTAGACAAGGTCTTAAAAAGAATAAAACCAATATAAACACCATCCAGGCATTTCCAGGCAGAATCTTCAGTAATTATGCATGCTTGCCTATTACAATGTAATATGGAGTTTTAATTCTTTATACTGCAAGATTTGTTAATCACTCAATACTGTCACTGAATTTAAAATAAAAGGAAAAGACCAAAAAAAAAAAAAAAAAAAAAAAAAAGAACGAGGCCAATCATCACTGTTTTCTATTTCTGTAGTGATGGATAAAGAATTGGAAAGTAGCTGTACAGAGACGAGCAGACTTTATACACAAGCAGATAGTTCAGTTTTACTATCAATAATCTCTTGAACCTTAACCTTTTCCACATACTGCAAATATGACGGTGTAGTTAGTAGTTGGGAAGGCTACACCCACTACTACCTACTACCATACCTAAACACTTAATAGATTTTTCTTTTTGAGTGACTACCAACACACCTCTTGAAGCACTTCCACTGATTTGCCGCACAATTTCCTTAGAAAAACTCCCAACCTATCATTTCGGAAAAAATAACAAAGCTAGGCATCAAAAGTACGTTCGTTACACACGCATACACGGAGAAAACTGCCAAATGCCTGGGGCTGCATGGCCTTCTAAACAACGCTCCTAGGTAACAAGATTATCATGTCAAAGGTAATCCAAATGTTCCAAATCCAGGCCTCTTTCCTCTAAACAATATCAAAATGTAAATATTAGCTCAAGTTATTAAACTGTTAACAGCCAAGCAATAATTACACCTGTTCCCCAAGACTGCTACTAGGGAACATGTAGAAGGGGTTTTACCATTTTACAAGTTTGACAGAGGCTCAAATCTGAAGCATGATCCTTACCAACCAAGGTTTATCAAATGCCTTGATGTCCTTGGAAAAAAGGCAACATAAACACCAAGAACGATTTCTCTCATATCCACAATCCCAAAGAATCGTCTCTAAATTACTTAAAATCACAGTAATGGAAGTGTTTGGAAGAGAGTTTAAAAAGTCGCCAACAGTCAACATAAAACACGAACACAGCGAACTTGGAGAGGAAAGGAGCAATAGGCGACTGAGTCTATGAGGGATGGCCGAGCAGGTAGGGCTTAGCTACAGTTCGCATTAGGAGACGGGGCAAGCGGCCCAAGTTCCGCCGCTCTTTAGGCACCGCTCTGGAGGCGCGGCCCTCACGGCCCCCGGCGACCCCTCGGTCGCTTCCTGCCCCGGCGCTCGGGACTGAGGGAGGGAGGCAGGGAGAGGAGGGGATTCCGAACTCCTTCCCCCAGCGCTCGCCTCGCCCCCTCGAGAAGCCAGGCAGGGAGCCGCCCCGGGACCTGCAGGACTGCGCGGAAGGTGGGCAACCGCCGCGCCGCCACCGCGACTCCCCGGCCCGCCCCTGGCATCCCTCACGCACTTACCCCACTTCTTCGAGCCTTAGGCCACACCCCTAAAGAGGCCATTGGAATTCCCGCGTAGGGGCCAACTTCTCCATAAGGGGGTCCAGCAGAACAGGAAGTGTTGGGGGGGAAGTGTGGGGGGGGAGGGGGGCAGCGGCGAGGAACAGGGCCGACACCACGCTCCCTCCGCCGCGACTTCCCCAAGCCCCCGCGGAGCTGACACATCAACAAAGATGGCGGCGACGCTGAAGCCGGCCCCGCTACAGCTGAGGGGGCGGGGCTACCTGGAGGAGCCAATCAGCGCGGCGCGGGCGGCGTGACGCAACGCCTCTTGGTGCTTGGGTAACCTGTCTGCAGTGGGCGGGGCCGGCGCAGCGCTGTCTCCTACCCCGGGAGCGCCTGGCACGACAGTTAGGCTTGCTGGGCAGCCCCCTCCCAATTCCCGGCCGACCCGGCGAACCGGCTCTCCCGCCTCTAGTCCCGTCCTTCCTCACGCCCCTTCCCGGCCCAAGCAGATTATTGCTTCCTGTAGAACGCGCTCCTTGGACATGATCCCTCTGAACCCTTTGGCCCTTATCCTAGTCAGGGACATAAAGTTATAAAAATGAGAATTCAAAATTGTGACTTACAAGCTTTGATGTGTAATTCTTGCACCTGACGTGGGCGGCGTCAGCAGGAGCAGCCTACCTGCCCGTCAGACAGTTCATCTCTGGGAGAGGTTCTGGGGGTTTCCAGAACACCACGTGGCCCCTACTGCCATTGTTTAATAATAAACTGTTGGTGCCTCGTCTCCTGTACTGCACTGTGAGCCTTGAGCGCTGGAAGTGTCCTCATCCCAGCACGCAGCGTGGGGGTTGACATGCTGGAGCTGCTCAATAATTAGCAAAAAACTTTCAAAAGTGTACTGGGGGCGGGGGTGGGTGGGTGGGTGGAGGTTGTGTATTCAATATAGTTGCCTAATCGCGTCCTGAGAAGTAAGGTGAGCAGTTTCAGTCTGGAGGGTTTGCAAACCTACTCTGTCCGGCTAAGTGCTGTTCTTTAAGATATCTTATGTACAACTGAGTGAATATAGTTGATTCTGACAAGTCAATTCAAGAGTTTATAAAGCAAAACTTCTTTTTCAGTTAAACTTCTTTGATACTAACTGCTGGCAAACACACACCCACACACACCCACACCCACACCCACACCCACACCCCAAAAACAAAAAAACCCAAAAAACAAAACCAAAAAACAAACCCCACTTTAAAAAATTCAACATTTTGTAACTCTGTTCCTCTTTCCTTTCAACAGGAAATGGCACCTCCCACCTTAAATGAAGATACTGATTAAAGCACATTATGCAGTGAAAGTGTGACAGTAAAGAAATTATTTGGCTTTTTTTGTTGTTGTTGGCTGTGTTGGGTCTTTGTTGCTGTGCGTGGGTTTTCTCTAGTTGCTGAGAGAGGGGGCTACTCTTCCTTGCCACACGTGGACTTCTCATTATGGTGGCTTCTCTTGTGGAGCACAGTTTCTAGGCGTGCAGGCTTCAGTAGTTGTGGCACGTGGGCTCAGTAGTTGTGGCTCACGGGCTCTAGAGCACAAGCTCAGTGGTTGCAGCACACGGGCTATGCGGGATCTTCCTGGAGCAGGGCTCGAACCCGTGTCCCCTGCATTGGCAGGGGGATTCTTAACCACTGTGCCACCAGGGTAGTCCCAAGAAATGATTTGACTTTTAAACAATAAATTGACCAAATATTCCTACTGAGATGTTATTCCAAGAGGGAAAAATTAAAAAAGAATCTTTAAGCTTTTTCAGTGTGCATATTGTCAGTAATAACATTCATACTGTTATTTCTGAAATATGTTAGTATAAAGCGTATATGTAATCCTTGGGAACCAAGATTTTCAGTATTGGAGAAAGGAAATACACATATAAAAATCAAAGAAATTAAGTAAAAACACTTCAACCCTAAATTTGAATTTAGAAATATCAGTATGAACTCATGGCACATTTCATTTCCATTAAAAAAAATGCTGTCCACTGGAAAGGCCTAGAACAATGATCAACCCAATGCACACCCCTATTCTCCTATCATCTCTAAATATAATTTCCCACTAAAAGTCACCTGGGATACTCAGAGCTCAAGGGCTAAACCTACATCTGGGGCAAGAAATGTACAAGAAAGCCTAGGACATTTTGGTTGTATCAGAAAGCAAAGAAGAAAGCAAAGATCATAGGAGTTGTGTCAAAAAGACTCAGGAGCCAATTCAAAGGTGTTCCCACTGGTCAAAGATAGGACAATTTTAGCATTCAAAAATAACAGCAATAGAGATACATCTACCAGGTTAAAAATCAATGAGTGTTGATTTTTTAAAATGTCATTAGTCACCTTTGGAGGATGCCAAGGAATCATCACATTCTGAAAACTGATAAAAGAATAAAGCATCCTACCTTTTCTGTTACAAACTGAATCTCAGTCAAGTAGTTGATGTGAGAAAGTTCTTTATAGAATTTCACGTGACAAATGCAGAGGAACAGATAGACTATCACCATTTTGGAAACCCTAGTGAAATAACGTATCCAGGTAATGATCATCAGTGAATCCAGAATCATTAGATGAAAAGCTGACGGGAAACTTTACAGTGCATGGATAGGTCTGACAACATTAGAACCTGCTAAGTTAATTTTAATATCCCCCAAAGAGAAAGGACTAGATATTAAGTGTCTTCTGATGTGGAGCAATAGAGGAACACAACACCACCTGTGAAGTATTCTTGCTAGAGAGGATGTAATCAACAAAATTGTGAGAAAAACTGCAGTTACTTCAATACATAAGCTGCGAGAAATCTCTTTTTAAAATACATCACTGAATGCAAATGTAGGATCTGATTTGACCATACCAACCGTTAAAAATCATTTGAGACTATCTGGAAATTTTCAATACTAATTTGATGACATTAGGAAATTATTTTTAAAGGTGTGATACATTTTGGTGATGTTTTTTAACAGTCATAATCTTTTAAAAATACATCCTTAAATATATATGGATGTAAAGATTCAATATCCCAGAAAGTAAGAACGTGCTCAAAAAAATAAAAACAACCCCATATTGGGCCTCCCTGGTGGCGCAAGTGGTTGAGAGTCCGCCTGCCGATGCAGGGGATACGGGTTCGTGCCCCGGTCTGGGAGGATCCCATATGCCGCGGAGCGGCTGGGCCTGTGAGCCATGGCCACTGAGCCTGCGCGTCCGGAGCCTGCGCGTCCGGAGCCTGTGCTCCGCAACGGGGGAGGCCACAACAGTGAGAGGCCCGCATACCGCAAAAAAAAAAAAAAAAAAAAAAAAACAACCCCATATTGATGGGAGTATGTCAAAGGAGAACAAAAAAGAATTGAAGGGGGCTTCCCTGGTGGCGCAGTGGTTGAGAGTCCGCCTGCCGATGCAGGGGACGCGGGTTCGTGCCCCGGTCTGGGAAGATCCCACATGCCGCGGAGCAGCTGGGCCCATGAGCCATGGCTGCTGAGCCTGCGCATCGGGAGCCTGTGCTCCGCAACGGGAGAGGCCACAACAGTGAGAGGCCCGCGTACGGCAAAAAAAAAAAAGAACTGAAGGGACTTCCCTGGTGGCACAGTGGTTAAGAATCCACCTGCCAGCGCAGCGGACACGGGTTCGATCCCTGGGCTAGGAAGATCCCACATGCCACAGAGCAACTAAGCCCATGGGCCACAACTCCTGAGCCTGCTCTCTAGAGCCCACGAGCCACAACTACTGAGCCTGCACACCACAACTACTGAAGCCCAAGCGCCTAGAGCCGGGGCTCCGCAACAAGAGAAGCCACCGCAATGAGAAGCCCGTGCACCACAACAAAGAGTAGCCCCCGCTCGCCGCAACTAGAGAAAGCCCATGCGTGGCACTAAGACCCAATGCAGTCCAAAATAAATAAAAATAATAAACAAATTTATAAAAAAAGAACTGAAGGTGCTCCCAATGGCCAAAGTTGGAATTTGAGCAAGGAAATAAAGTAGTATTGGATTATATAACTCAAAGTATAAAATAAATATCTATGAGTTCCTACTGATAGAGAGAGAGATGATTGAATATATTAATAAATAGAAGAGGAGAGACAAATCTCCCATGCAAAAGAAGTTTAAATAGGGACTTCCCTGGTGGTACAGTGGTTGAGAATTCGCCTGCCAATTCAGGGGACATGGGTTCGAGTCCTGCTCTGGGAACATCCCACATGCCGCAGAACAACTAAGCCCGTGCACCCCAACTACTGAGCCTGCACTTGAGAGCCCGCGAGCCACAACTACTGAGCCCATGTGTCACAACTACTGAAGCCCGCGTGCCTAGAGCCTGTGCTCTGCAACAAGAGAAGCCACCACAATGAGAAGTCCACACACCACAACGAAGAGTAGCCCCTGCTCGGCGCAACTAGAGAAAGCCCATGCACAGCAATGCAGACCCAGTGCAGCCAAAAATAAATAAAATAAATAAATTTATATTAAAAAAATTCTAAATAATTTCTGTAAGTACTCTGCCCTTAGGGAAGTGAAGCATAACCCCCTTTCCTTAGGTGTAGACTGCACATAATGACTTCTCCCAAAGTGTATAGTATGTAAAGGGAGGGGAAAAAAGTAACTGTATAGTAGGGAAACCTGACAAGTACTAGCCAGGTGATCATGGAAAATATCAACTGTCATAAATCATGCTCATAGAACGTACCCTTCATATGATGCTATAGGAATGACACTTTACCTCTGTAGTCTTCCTCCTAATAACCCATAACTACTCTCTTAACATGAGAAAAACATCAGACAAATTCCATCAATGGGGCATCGTACAAAAATGCCTCACCATTACCCCTGGAAGCCGGGAAGGCCATCAAAACACGGATAGTCTGAAAAACTGCCACAGCCAAGAGCCTAAGGGGACATGACAACTAAATAAGTGTGTTATCCTGAATGGGATCCTGGCTCAGAAGAAGGTCAATAGGTAAACACTACGAAAATCTAAATAAAATATGGACTTTAGTAATAATGTATCAATATTGGTTCCTTAATTGTAACAGACATATCCTACTAATGTGTTACTAATAAGGGAAACTGGGTGTGGCTTATGTGGGAATTCTCCATACTGTCTTCTCAATCTATATTTATTTCTAAAACTGTTCTAAAAATATAATCTATTAAAAAGAAAACAATATACAAGTCGGAATTTGCCTCAAAACGATGGAGAGTATGTGGGGTACAGCTGCAGACAAGATTGACCGTAAATTGATAATAGTGAACTGGGTGATGGTTACATAAGGGTACCCTTTTTCTTCTGAATTTTTTAAAGGTCATAGTTCAAAAAATAGTTTAAAATATTTTTTCTTTGAGCAACATCAACCTATAATTACGTGCTCTCAGAGCAAACAGTGTGATCACGTGTACCTGGTTTCCGCGTGCAGACAGAAGCAGTGAATTGATTTGAGAAAACTTTTTAAGACTTTAAGTGATTAATATAACTCAGGTGACCCTTGCGGAGACAAGGTCTGCATTTTTGCCCTTGGAGATTCCAGGGACTCCTTTCTAGAAGAAGCAAGAACGACTACCTTAAGTTTCCGCAGTGCACCTCCCTCTGACCCTGCAGCTTTTGTACCGACGCTAGAGCACAGAGATGGCGGCCCCGGGCTCAGCGCGCAGCTCCCAACGCGCAGAGAGCTCACGTGGGCGCAGCGGCAGCACGTAGGCGCAGCGGCAGCACGTGGATGCGGACTGCGCAGGCGCCCGCTGCCGCGGGAGAGCGGGCTGGGCGTCCAGAGCGAGGCAACCGCAGGGATCGCACCTGGCGGCTGGGCTCCGGGACACGGGCAGGTGCCACCACCGCCAGGCTTCAGAGACTGGTCTGGGTCAGCGGCCCTTTTGCCTCTTTCCAGGTCAGGATTCCCAGGTGCATGGGGAAGCGAAAGGGACTGCCTGAGGGTTATGGAGCTTCAGTCGTTGGGGGCCGGATGTTGGGCACTGAACGTTGAGGTCGGGCGTTGAGGTCGTACGTTGAGCGGGTACCAGGGGCCTGGAAGTGGAGAGAGTATGGAAGGTTGGAGAAGCCCTGGGAGCTTTGGCTGGGAAGGCAGGTCTTGGGTGGGAGGTTTTGGTGGGGAGGATCCTGTATTGGGAGGAGGGGCGAGAGACGTGGGAGTTGAGACGTGGGAGTTGCGCTTTGGGCAGATGGGGACCTTGCAGCAGATTTGAAAAATAGTACTTCCAGGCATGATTCTTCTAAGTATGAACATCCACTTGCATCCTATTGGAGGACCTCTTTCCCCTTCACTCTAAAACAATTTTGGTTCATGGATTCAATGTCTTCATTTAACTCAAAGCTACAGTGCAGACAATACTTTTTAGACTTTTTCCCCCTACTTATCTACTGTAGAAGGGAAGATACGTCGCAGCATTCGCTTACATGTAGGTGGGTCAACACTGGTTCATTTAACACGTATTTATAGCCTGTCTGCTGTGTACTAGTCGCTTTTCTTGGCACTCAGGCCCTGCTATAAATATGCTTGCCCTGTTGGCCTCTGGTTCCCTTATTGAGCCGTCCGGTTATTGAATGCGCAATTGCATGGCCTAGGAATGTGACCTGAGTGTTCATCTTAGCTGTGTAAGGGCGCTGGTCCTCGTGGGTTTGGCAAATTACTAAACCTTCTCAGGTCTCCCTTCCTTGTCTGTAGGAATAAAGAAATAGGAATACTTTAATCCTCAAATTATTTTCGTCTTCAGTGTGCGAACTAATTCCACCTGAGTGGAAGAAATTCTTTGTGTGTGGGAGTGGTATAGAAGTAAAGTAAAAATAATGGCTGCCTTTTAAGGATTTAGTAAGGACCTGCCGCTGTGCTGGGTAGTTTACATGCAGTGTCGCATTTAATCCTTATGATGAGGTGTTGTGAGGAAGTTACTACTGCTGGCCACACTTCACAGCCACTGAATCCTAGAAAGATGAAGTGATTTGCCTAAGGTAGCATAGCTAAATGAGGAAGATGAGACTGCTCAGACTTGGGTCTGACCGACTTTAAAGCTCATGTTCTGTGGAACCATTGAGTTTCATAGCTTTAAAACTGCCTGTGTCCTTTGAATAGCCATTCTCTCTGAATGCAGGGGGTTACCAGGAGGACAAAAGCAAACAGAGAAGAAAAAGTATTAGTTAAGTATCTGCTGCATGCACTTTTGGTTCTGCTGCATGCACTTTTGGTATTAAAGGAATTAACTCACTGTGGGTTTACTCTGGCCTCTAGGTTGTGGTCTCTTGGAAAGACAGGAGAGGCCTTATGTCCCTGTTTACAGTGTATCCTGGATGCTCTGGGCTTCATAGGGGAAGGGTAGCTGGATTCCAAGGGAGTAAAAGAAAGGTTTTTCCCCTTGGGGAGCATCAAGTCTTACTGAGATCAGTTCATGAAGTACAGAGCAAAAGGACAACACAAAACCAAGGCCTTATTTTTGCCTGTAGAACTGCAGAAGTTAAGTTACTTTCATTCCACTGCTCTTTCATTGCATCAGTGATTCCTTAAAGAAATTTGGGAACCCTTCTAATTAATCTTTACTGTTGGCTAAGGAAACACAAAACTAATTACTATAGATTTGAGGATGATCATAAATATATTTCATTCATCACTAGTAGCGTGTAAAAAATAGTGGATTGTATATGGGGGCACTGCTTATTTTAAAACTGTGTGAGGTTAGCCTGTCCTCAAGGTATGACCCCCAAAGCAGTATCTGTCACACCTCTGTATCTGTATATTCCAGAAGTTTGCAACCCAAGGGTGGGAAACACAGAACTATGGTATAAGGCCTGCCCTCTCCAGATTCAAATATGCCCCAGTGATTGACACACGATGAAGCCAAGTAAGGATAAACGCACATTCTTAGTTTTTTTTAATGTTCAAATTCAGCTTTAACAGTGTATTTTGTATCCCAATTGTGGTGGTTACATAAATCTATACATGTGTTAAAATTCACAGAACTGTAAATCAAAAGAAAAAAGACAATTGCATGGTATGATAATTACACATTTAAAAAAATTAAATTCCAAAAGATTTTAGATGACTGCAAGTTTTATGGGTACTCACGGTAGTCCAGGCTTCCCTCCAAAAGCTAGTGCATAGGCGGAAGTAACTTTCAGAGTCAGGGATAGTGTGATTCTCCTTTTGACCCTTTGTCGGCCCACATCTAGAATCCTGTGCTGTTAGGAGAGTCCTGTCTGTATGAGGGTTTCGGATGAACTAGAGAAGGTGCTGAATTGTGAGAAGTCTAGAAGGTTAGGGACCTGGAGGAAAGTGGACATGGTGGCCATTTCAGATGTTTGAACGGTTGGGGTCACGGGGCAGCAACAGGAGTGAGTTGGAAAGAGAACCACTTTATAAAGAAGCATGCAGTACAATTGGCCGTCCAAAATGAAAGGAAGTTAGAAGCTTCTAGTTATAGGACAGGGCTAGATGTCTATTTGCCCTGGGCGTTGTAATGAAAATTCCTAAATTGGGTGAGGCAAGTGAGATAACCTAAATTCTAACTTAAATATTCCACCATAGGTGGAGCTTCTTTTAAGCTTAAATCCTTTTTGTTTGCTGCTTACACTTTACATTGGGTCTAAAACTGATTCTGTTATCCTTCCTAAAGTCAAATAACTTTATTAATTTTTGGACTTTGGAAGAGTTGAGGTAAGACATGAAGTATTGCTATTAAATTTCAGTAAACCTCATAGCGTAGTGTAATTCTTCCTTTAAGATTGCTAGATGAAATTTCAGACAGTGAATTTAACTTTCCCTGTCCAGGTTGTCAGGAAAACAGTGCAATAGTGCATTTTAGATAGTTTTATCATACGAGTATCTTTTGAATGCCACTTTGTACCAGAAGCCATGGTAGGCACTGTGGGAAATCAGAGGGTTTTTTAATTGTTTTAGTAAGACATGGTTCCTGCACTCAAGCAACTTAAAATAATTGTCTATAGGTAACTCTACAGGGTAGTAAGGAGTTACGGATTGACTGTCAGCCTTATTAATAAGGACAAAGTTAGGAAAGCTATTTCAGGAGTTAAAGGCTGTGTATTGAGGGTCCCAATGGTGTCTTGAGACAGTGTCTGTACCCTGGTTTTGTGGTTTAAATATTACTGTGATCTTTTACTTGGTTTAAAATTAACCACAGTTTATGAAAAAAAGTTTGATTGAACATGCAGTGATATTTTAATCTTTAACATGCTTTTTTAATTAAAAGTAATTCATCCTTAAATATAATTTGGAAAATGAAAAAGACAGTGAAAAAGATTTCCTCAACTTACCTACCCCAGAACACTGTTATTTAAAATTTCATGTATCTCAGTCACCTTTTTGTACATGGAGTTTTGTTCTTTTTTATTTTGCAGTTATTATACTGAATATACAGTGTTTTTCTGATTTTTCATTTGCCATTCTAGTAGACATTTTACAACGTTTTTGAAAACTATGATTCTAAATGGTAGTGTAATATTCTATGTAGTAGAAGCATCACTGTTAACTTTCTTTTTTCCTTTTTTTTCTATTTTAAATGGATATCTGTACATGCCGTATTTTTTGATATTTAAGATTATTTCAGTGGGATGATTTCTAGAATAGACTTGTGAGTGGCTATGGATATTTTTAAGAATATATATTATATGTTATATATGTATAATATGCACATATATATTATATAACTATATTATGTATAATACACATGTACATATATAAATCTCCAACTTATTTCTCAGGCAGAACATATTAATTTATATTCCCTTCAGTAATGAGTGTTTTACTTGCACCTATGCTGTATAGAAAATAATATATAGTTATTTCAATTTGAATTTTTTTTGTTACAAATGAGATTGAATGTTTTCCCCCTTATGTGTATCCGTGACTCTTCATCCTCTGTGTATCCTTTCATGCCTTTTGCTCATTTTTTTTTTATCGGTATCTGTGTCCATTGGGCTGCAAATAACAGAAAACCCAAAGGTGTATTTTTCTGATGCCACAGCAAGTCTGTGCCTAGGCAGATCAGGGTTGGAGTCAGGGCTTCTGCCAGGGACACCAGACTCTGCCTTCTCCTCTCCACTGTCCTGAGGGTGTGCTGCTTTCTCATGCTTATTGCTTTCTCATTGCATTGTGGGGGATATATCTTCAGGCCTCAGGTCTGTGTTGCAGGAAGAAAGAAGTGAAAGACCCCGCTAGCCAAATCTGTCCCTGTCCATCAGGAAAGGACACAGCTTTCTGAGAAGCTCCACTCAGAACTCTGATTATGTCCAGTATTGTCTCTAACTCAAGCTGGCAAATCAGAAGTAGAAGGTGATGTTTGGGTCGGTTACCCACAGTGTGTGCTGCAGTGTCTGGATGTTTTTACTATTCCACTTTTTAAAAGGTATCAAATGTGTCATCTTTGTGTTAGTACTTATTTACCGACCTCTTTGCTGTTTTTTGTTCATTTAATCATGTTTGCTATCATTTCGCTGATGGTATTTTACCACTTTAAAACAGGGACTTCCCTGGTGGTCCAGTGGTTAAGGCTTGGAGCTCCCAATGCAAGGGGCACGGGTTTGATCCCTGGTTGGGGAACTAAGATCCCCAAAAATAAAAAAATAAATAAAACCCAAACTCCTTATCCTCCAGTGTGGGTGTTACAGACTGATTCTCTGGGAAGCAAAATCTGAGACGGAGGTTTGTGTAGTGTGATGAGTGAACATGGCCTGTTTGGTACTAGTTTCTTTTGGAGTTAGTTGAAGTGGACTTCGTAGTCCATTATGTCTCAGTGTTGGAAAAATGAATGTTCTTGGCTGTATTGGTCCCTATTAGATCAAGTTTATTGTGTTAGTAAAATATATATCACTGCTTGTTTTCTGTCTGTTGACTAGTATGTGTCTAAAGCAGGTGTGTCCTTACCGTGACTGAATTTCTCTTCTAATCAGTTTTTACTTTATACATCTCAAGGCGATGTCATTGTGAGTCAGAGATTTCTGGCTGCTCTCTCTCCTGGGAGGGTTTTTTTACCAATGTAAAATATCTCTCTTTATACCAATATTTTCTACCTTGAGTTCTATTTTATCTGCTATTAATGCTGTTAATATTAGCAGCCCAACTTTATTTTGGTTATTTGCATAGCACATATTTTAGTCCTTTTATTTTCAAGCTTACCGTGTATTTTGTTTAATGTGTGCCTTTTGTGCACAGTATGTATCTGAATATTTTTCTCCCTGGGTCCATCTCTTTTTCTATTTTGAGACTGAATCATTGATATTTAGATTACCTGGGCTTGGGTCTGTCATCTTATTTGATGTTTTCTGTTTACCATACTTGAATTTTTTTTTCCCTGTTGGATTGTGATTTTAAAGTTATGCTTTGTTTTTGTCCTTGAGGTAGTTGCCCTAATAATTATTTTTTAATTTTATGTATGTATTTATTTATGGCTGCGTTGGGTCCTCGTTGCTGCATGTGGCCTTTCCCTAGTTGCAACGAGCGGGGGCCACTCTTCATTGCAGTGCGTGGGCCCCTCACTGCGGTGGCCTCTCTTGTTGCAGAGCACGGGCTCTAGGCGTGCGGGCTTCAGCAGTTGGGGCACGTGGGCTTTAGAGCACAGGCTCAGTAGATGTGACACACGGGCTTAGTTGCTCCACGGCATGTGGGATCCTCCCGGATCAGGGATCCAACCCGTGTCCCCTGAATTGGCAGGTGGATTCTCAACCACTGTGCCACCAGGGAAGCCTTCCCTAATAATTTAAATGCATGTTCTTTATATTTCTTGTACAGAGTCTAGTGTTACTCAATATTTACGTCCCCACCCAGCATCCCCTGGAAGTTATTTTCCTTTTGTAATTTCACAGTATTTCTGTCTTACTGCATCCTTCATAGTAGTTCTCAATCTGATCCTTCAGTTTAGGTATACCTGAACATACCTGCTACAGATATGCTTTCCCTGACAGCTACAGTATCTCCCACCACAGCTGCCCATCTGCCGGCCTTCTATTAGGGATCTTCCCAGGATCTGGTCCCCTGAGAGTTCCCCACCTGTAAGTCTGCTTGTGTATTTCTTTTCTTTCTTTTTAAAAATTTCATTTTCTTTTCTGTACTGTCATTGAATTAGGCTGGGCCTGATTTAGAGCAGAGAGAAGTTTTAGGACACCACGAGGGAGGATTTTTCTGCTCTTTCTTTATCTTCTATTTAAAATAAGGTCAAATAATACTTAGCTATTACTCATACCAGTTTCGGCTATTTGTTGCCTTTTTTTTTCCTGAGCTGTTTTGGGAAGATAGGCAGAAGTTTTGTCTTCAGGCTAAAGACAAAGCTATAGGTCACTACTTAAAAATAAGAGTTGTTTGTCCACTTATATTACTTCCTCTGCGCAAACAGTATTTTCAAGGAGTAATAGGAAAACAACAAGCCCGCATAATGTCTGATTAGAGGTTTCTCAGAGGCGCTTTGCAACAGTATGTGTACCTTATTTTCAGTGAAGGGCACACACAGATAAGTCCTTAAAAGCAGTAGATACACGTTACAATTTATGGAAGCCCAGCTGGAGATGATGAAGCACAGGACTTGGGAAAAACAGACCAACACGGAATCAGCTGAGGCAAACTGTGCAGGATGACTAGGAAGGGAAGGGTTGACCGGGTGGATGAGAGAGCGAGGACGTTCTGGAGACCCGGTTCAGCACAGTCAGAGACGTAGCAGAGCAACAGGTAGGGGAGTATAGAGGGATTCTGAGAGGCTAGACAGGTAGGGGATGACCTGATCTAAACACTACCCACTGTTGTATGTCACCATTAAGTTGTAGGCTTTAGGTCGGAAATACTTCGCTTAAAACTTGATGGTCCTTTTCTATTCATGTTGTTTCCAGAAGCTTTTTAAAGTAAGGAATAGTGTCGAATCCAGATATGACTCTTTTGATGTCTCTTGATTTGCCTGTTGTCGAATTCTGTTAAACTTGGAGGTAGTACTTAAAGAAGGGTTCTTTTCTTGTGCCTGTAGAACAGGCTTCGATAGCATGGTTACAGTTACGTCTGCTTTGGAATCATTGATGGGAAAGAGCCGTTACGTAAAGAGAAATCACCTGGCCCTGCAGTGCTTCTACTTTCGGAATTAAAAGTTGCCTTTTAAATACATTTCTTCCCTTAGACTTCTGTGAATGTTATATTGCCACTTAATATGATGTCAAGAAATAATTTGGAGGCATCTAGCTGTAAAATGACAGAGCCATTTAATTTTGCGAAAAGTGAAAGCAAGCTTCCACCGCATGAGTCTTTAAGAAGTCCCGGAGGACATCCTAACCATCCTAATTTCAGGTTGAAAAGCCCAGAGACTGGAAAGAAAAATTTTTTGCTTTGTGAGCAAATCAAACAGTATCTGGCTAGTGAGGAAGACAATTCAGTATCTTCAAACTCTGACGGCATCAGTGGAGAAGTGGCTGGATCCAAAGGAGACAGGAAGATGCTGCTAACAGGTGAGTAAAACCTGTAGGCTAATTACTACTTGATTCTGATGGTTTCTTCGACTTATCGAAAGTATGTGTAACTATACACCAGTGCGCTATTAACAGCCAAATGGCTAACTTATAGGATTTGCATATACATATTAGTTTAGAAGGAAAAACCAGATGCCAAGTAGCTACCTTTGGCTACATTAATCACAGAAGGATTCCTGAGGAGAAAGTGTCTACAGACAAGCCTCCCTCCTCCCCACCCACCCCAATCCAGAGACATACTGGGAATGTAGAAAGGAAACACTGGCTTTTTATGGATGTTCTAAAGATTGGCCATATTCTAAAAATACTGTGCAGATTTTATGCATGTAATAGCTCACAAAGGTATGTCTAAGACATTAACTTGTTTCATTTGATTTTTAAAAAAATCATTCCTTTAGTCTTAATACTAAAAATCTGCTTTTTAAGGAGACTGGGGCCTGGTGGAATTTACCCTCTGTGAATGTGTTTGAGATATGATCTTTTAATATTATGGTGATGTAGTTCTCACAGTATGGCCCTTGGGCCTCTGGAGTCACAACTATTTTCCTAATAATATTAAAACATTATTTGCTCCTTTTCATTCTGCTGACTTTATGCTGGTGGTGCAAAAGCAAAGGTGAGTAGACTCTGGCACCTCGTTAACTTGCCTTTAGCAGGGGTACCAGCCTGGGCTAATGGTCATTGTTTTTCATTTTCATGCCCTTGCAGTTAAGACAAAACAAGCCAGAAGTGTCCGTTTTACTTAAGAATGCCCTTGATAAAGCAGTACAAATTTATTAATAAGTCTTGAGCCTTGTGTACAGGTATTTTCAGTGTTTTGTTTAACAAAATGGGAATTACTCCTAACTTTTGCTGCTTACTGAAGTATGAAAAGCATGTGTGTGATTGAGTTTGAGCTGAATGGAAACTTTTTTTCTTGGAACATCATTTTTAATTGAAAAGAATGACACACGGGTCATTCGGGCTTAGGTATCTGGCAGTCATTTTCTCAAAAATGGATAAAGTGAGCCTGTCACATCAAAGAAAACAGCTGATAGTATTTTGTTGCTAATGAAAAAGTACAAGCTTTCAAGCAAAAATGAGAATTTCAGGAAATGTGTATCTGCCAGTCTGAGCTTGACAGCTTCCCAATACTTAAAAGACTTTTCTGGTGAGATGCATGGTGATATTAACACATAAGGGTTTTGGTACTATCTTATGAAATGTGTCAACATTTGGAAGATCTGCATAACTCAGGAGTTTCTCAGTCTTTTCCTGAAGACCAATGCATGATGCTCTATAGTCCTGCATGGGTAAAAATCCATTTAAAGTGCAAGATAAATCAATGGATTCTAATATAACAGTGTGAAAAGTTTATTGATAACGGTTTTAGATTCCACATTGCAGCTAACCCTTAAACTACCACTTGAGTTTTGGTGTGAATTAAAGAGAATATCCACAGTTACCCGAGAAGGCCATAAAATACTACTCCTATCTGCAACCACGTATGTGTGTGAGGCCAGATTTACTTCACAATTAAAACAACATATCATAACAAATTGGATTCAAAAGCAGATATGAGAATCCAACTGTCATTGGTTAAGCCAAACATTAAAGAGATGTGCAAAAATGTAAAACAGTGCCACTCTTCACACAATTTTTTTTTTTTTACTTTGGAAAATAGTTTTTAAAAAACCATGTCAACATGTAATACATTTATTATTTTTAAGTAAATATATTTAAATGTTTAGTTTTAATTTCAAATACTAGTATTTGAAATTTCTAATACTTAGTTTTAATTTCTAATAATGCTAAATATTGATAGTTACAAGCCATGTAAACAAAAGCTCTTTGAGGTCCTCAGTAATTTCTAAGCGTGTAGATGAGTCTGGAGTTCAAAAAGCTTGGTAACTGTTGCCTTCGTGAATGGAGAAAAGTTCACAGTGAGGTGTACAGTAGTCAAGGAAATTTCAAACAAATCCTTTTTCTTCATTAGGAAAAGTAGGATGTTACTTATTTATAGTGTAACTTTAAGGTTATTATGGTATAGCTTTATTATCTGAATGTTACCTAATGATGTTACTGTACATTTTCAGGAATAAAGTAATATTTGACTTTTATTAGGCATTATGTTTTACATCCCAGGTAACTCTGTGTCACCATTAAATGTTGGAAATCATTCACCACCCAAAGAAGTAAATAGTGTAAGTTATTTATTTTTTCTATTTTGTGTTTTTGGATAAAACATTCTAAACATGTTTTTATATTGTGTTAATGAAGAATTACTCAATTTGCAGGTATTGTTCAAGGTAAGACTGTCTTATCTCTAGCCTAGTATATTTTTAAAAATAAAATTCAACTTTTTCTATTTAGGTAATAATAGATTGACATACAGTTGGAAGAAATAATAGAGATTCTTTGTAGCCTTTACCCAGTTGTTTCCTGTGGTAACAAGCTGAAGAGCTATAGTATAATATTACAATCAGGCTATTTGACATAATACAGGCAAGATACAGAACATTTCCATCACTTGAAGGATCCCTTCTGCACCTTTTTATGGTCACATCCACTTCCCTCCTGCCCCTACCCCCTTCTTAACCCCTGGCAACCATTAATCTAATCCATATTTCCAAAATGTTGTCATTTCAAGGATGTTATATAAATGAAATCATAGAGTATGTACCTTTTGGGATTGGATTTTTTTCATTCAGCGTAATTCTCTGGAGATTCACCTAGATTGCTGTATGTATCAATAGTTCAATGCTTTTTACTGCTGAGTAGTATTCTGTGGCTTATTTAAACATTCTCCCATTGAAATACATCTGGATTTTTCCCAGTTTCTGGCTATTATAACTAAAACTGCTATAAACATTCATGTGTAAGGTTTTATGTGAACATGAGGTTTTTGTTTTTGCTCTAGGATAAATGCCCAGGAGTGCATTTTGGGGTCATATAGTAGTTGCATATTTAGTTTTTTAAGAAGCTGCCAAAGTGTTTTCCAGAGTGGCTATACCATTTTACATTCCCATAGAGAATGTACGAGTGATCCAGATTCTCTGCACCCAGCATCCTCACCAGCATTTGGTGGTAGTAGTATTTTTAGTTTCCCTATTGTCACATTTGTGTAGTGATAGTTCATTGTGGTTTTGTTTGACTAGTGGCTAATGATAAACATCTTTTCATGTGCTTATTTGCCATCTGTGTATCCTTTTTGGTGAAATGTTCTCCATGTCTTTGTCCATTTTCTAATTTGGATGTTTATTTTTTTACTGCCAAGTTTTGAAAGTTCTTTATATAGTACAGATTCTAGTGCTTTGTCAAATATGTGATTTACAAATATTTCCTCCCAGTTTCCGGCTTGTCTTTTTTTTTTTTTTTTTTTTTTTTTTTGCTATACGCGGGCCTCTCACTGTTGTGGCCTCTCCCGTTGCAGAGCACAGGCTCCGGACGCGCAGGCTCAGCAGCCATGGCTCGCGGGCCCAGCCGCTCCGCAGCATGTGGGATCTTCCCGGACCGGGGCACGAACCTGTGTCCCCTGCATTGGCAGGCGGACTCTCAACCTTCCCTGCCAGGGAAGACCTGGCTTGTCTTTTTATTCTCTTAACAAGATGTTTAGCAGGGCAAAAGTTTTTAGCTAGGTCCTGGTCAATTTTTCCTTTTATATATTATACTTTTGGTGTCAAGTCCAAGAACTTTTTGCTGCTATAGATGCAGAAAGTTTTGGGGTTTTTTCCCCCAAAAGTTTGTAGTTTTATATTTAAATTTGTGGTCCACTGTAAGTTGTGAGACTTAGGTTGAGGTTAATTTTTTTTTTGGCTAGGGATGTCCAATTGCTCCAGCACCATTTGTTGAAAATGCTATCTTTCCTCCACTGAATTGCTTTTGCACTTTTGTCAGAAATTAGCTGTGCTAATTCGTGTGGGTCTAGTCTGGATTCTCTTTTCTTTTCCACTGATCTATGGGTCTTTCCCTTCACCAATACCACACAGTACTGGAGCTATGATGGTCAGTCTTGAAGTTGGGTACAGTGATTCCTCCCACTTCCCGTTTCTTTTTTCAAAATCATTTAATCTATTTTCCTTCCTTTCCAGTATACATTTTAGAACAATCTTGTTTGTATCTACAAAAAAATCTTGCTGGAATTTTGATAGGAATTGCATTAAGCCTGTATATCAATTTGAAAATTGTTGACATCTTTGCTGTGGTGACTCTTCCAATTAACACAATCTGTCTCCCAATTTATTTAGATATTCTTTTATTTCTTTCACTTTGTGGTTTGCAGATTACCAGCTGTGCACGTTTTGTTAGATTTACACCTAAGTATTGTTTTTTGAGTGATTGTAAATGCTGTTATATATTTTATTTCCATGTGTCCTCACGTTCATTGCTAATATATAAAAATATGGTTGATTTCACATGTTTATCTTGTATCCTGTGACCTTCCAGGAGTCATTTATTCTAGGAATTTTTTTGTAGACTGCTTGCAGTTTTCTACATCGACAGTTTTATCATCTGCCAATAAAAGACAGTTTTATTTCTTCCTTTTTAAAATATATGGTTTTAATTTCCCTTTCTTGCTTTATTGCACTGACTAGAACTTCTAGCATTATGTTAAGAGTGGTGACAGTGGATATATTTGTTTCCAAACCTAGGGGGAAAGCAATGAGTCTTTTCACTGTTGAGTATAATGTTAGCTATAGAATTTTTGCAGACGATCTTTATCAAGTCGATGAAGTTTTCTCTATTCCTACTTTTCTGAGACTTTATATCATGAGTAGGTATTGAAATCTTTGAGATGCTTTTTCTTCATCCATTGATATTGTTGTGATTTTTTTCCTCCTTTAGCCTGTTAGTTTGGTGGATTGCATTGATATATTTTTTTTAATTTAACCAGTCCTGCATCCCTGGAATAAGCCCCACTTGGTCATGGTGTATAATTATTTTTTATAAGTTGCTGAATTATATCTGATATTGTTTTGATGAGGATTTTTTACATCCATTTTCATGAGAGAGCTTGGTCTGTGATTTTCTCTTTTTTATTGTCTTTGTATAGTTTAGGTATCAAGGTAATATTAGTTTTCTGGAATAGAGATTGTATAGAGTCGGTGTTAAATAATTCTTCTTTAAACATTTGGTAGTATTCTCTGGTGGTAAAAACCATATGGGCTTGGGGATTTATTTTCTGGGAGTTTTAAAATTATGATTCAGTTTCCTTAATATTTGTAAGGCTATTCAAATTATTTCCTATTGTGATAATTCGTGATTTTTCAGGAATTGGTCCATTTTGCTTACATTGTGAAGTCTACATAGAGTTGTTCGAAGTATTCCATTATCATTTTTATATCTTCATGGTCTGTAGTAATATATCTCTTATTTCATTCCTGATATCGGTAATTTCTGCCTCCTCTGATTACTTCATTGTTAGTCTTGCTAGTGATGTATCAATTTTGCTCATCTTTTCAGAGGACCAGGTCTTGTTTCACTGATTTTTTTTCCTCCAAGTTTTTATTTTTAATTTCATTGATTTCTGCTTTTATCTCTATCGTTTCCTTCCTCTGCTTGCTTTGGGCATGTTTTGTTCTTATTGTTTAGGTTCTTGAGATGAGAACTTACATTATTAATTTGAGACTTTTCCTCTTTTCTAGTATGTGACTTTAGAGCTATAAATTTCTGTCTTGGTGATACTTTGTGTCCCACAAATTTGATATGTTGTATTTTTATTTTCTTTTAGTTCAGTGTATTTTTAAAACATTTCCCTGAGACATCCTCTTTGACTCATGCGTTATTTAGAAGTGTATTGTCTAGTTTCCAAATGTTTGGAGATTATCTGTTCTCATTCTGTTACTGATTTCTAGTGTAAGTCCACTGTGGTTGAATAACACCATCCGTATGATTTAAGTTCTTTTAAATTGGTTGAAGTTTGTTCTATGGCCCAGGATGTTCTTGGCTGGACAAGGGTGGGAGTTCATCTTCCCAGCATCATTACTGCTCCCCCCCACCCCCGCCATATCCTCTCTACTTAACACGAGGTGGAGGGAGGATTGGAGGTGGAAGCGTTTGGAGACACTCCACTCATTACTATTGAATGGTGGTGGAAAATCCTGACTGTCCACTAGGTTTCCTCTTAACACCACCCCGATGGTGCTGGTAGTTGGGGGGCATGGGGGGCACTCTTTACTGCCAGGCAGAAGTCCATGCTCCCCATGCAGTCTCCGCAGGGAGACCCCACAAGGATGAGGTGCTGGCTCCCTACTCTGTTGGCCTTCTCTGATACCACCCAAGTGGAAGAGAGGGGCACCTCAGTGTAGCCTGGTGAAGGTGGAGGTCTAGGCTCCCCAGTCTACCTTGGCTGGTGGGATGGGGCCACAGTTTTCTCTGCGGCAACTGTCTGGAGTAGAGTAGTTACTGGTAACGTTTTTCTGTCCTGCTGGGCCATCCCTCTCCTGGTCTTCTGGCTGGAGAGAGCAAGCGAGCAGGCTTTTTGTTGGGGCTTTTATTGTCTGTGCCTTCGGGCGTTTCTGACTTCTCCAGCACCGCATCTGGGATATATGAGGCAGAATAAAAACTCTGGGGACTCCCTGCCATGTCCTTCTCTGGGTGCCAAGTTCCTAGCCTGTCTGCTGCCTTCCTTCAGTGTCACTGTATGTTTATTTCATATATAAGTCCAAGGTTTTTAGTGGTACTTAATGGTAGGAGTAAGGGAAAGCACATCTATCTTGTCTTCTCGGCAGAGGAAATCCCAAATCTAATATTTAACAAACAAAACATTAGTACCAAGTTTTAACGTTGCTATTCTCTTTTCTTAATAGAAGACTTGCAATAATGCGTCTCCTGCAAAATCAAAAAAAGTACACAAGTTGGTTGAGAGCCCCTTGTCCATAAGTAATCCAGCACTCTTCAGCTCATTAGGACCTCCTCTTCGGTCGACAACTTGCCATTGCTGCGGTCTGTTTGGTAAGCATATTGCTCTCAGATGCCTGTTGGATTCTTCCTTTACACATTTGAAAAATATTTTTATTATGTAAAACATTAAGTATAAACAGAAGAGTATATATAAATCAATACCCATTTACCAGCTTCAACAGCTGCCAACATCCTACCATTCTTGTTCATCCATGCTTCTTTACTTGATTATTTTTTATACTTTTTTTGAGATAAGACGTACTTGCACTGAACGGCACAAACTCATAGCCCAGTCAAGATGAAGAATACTGGGCTTCCCTGGTGGCGCAGTGGTTGGGGGCCCACCTGCTGATGCAGGGGACACGGGTTCATGCCCCGGTCCGGGAAGATCCCACATGCCACAGAGTGGCTGGGCCCGTGAGCCATGGCCGCTGGACCTGCGCGTCCGGAGCCTGTGCTGCGCAGCAGGAGAGGCCGCGGCAGTGAGAGGCCCACGTGCCGCAAAAAGAAAAAAAAAAAGATGAAGAATACTTCCATCTTCTCAGAAAGTTCCCTCATGTCCTGTCCCAGTCACTCTACCCCCTAGAGGCAACCACTGTTGTTGTTTCACCATAAATTAATTTTACCAGTTACAGAATTTCTCGTAAATGGAATCATACAATATAGACTCTGTGTGAAGCTTTCCCTGTTCAGAAAATATTTCTGAGTTTAATCCATGTTTTTGCATGCATTAATTTTTTTGTTTGTCGCTGAGTAGCATTTCATTGCATGATATCACAATGTGTACATCTGTTCTGTTGAACATTTCGCTTGTGTCCACCTTTTGGCTATTATGAATAGAGTTCTCTGCACATTTTTGCATAAGTCTTTGTGTGGACCTATGTTCTTGTTTCTTTTGGGTACAAACCCTGGGGTAGGATTGCTGAGTCAAAAGGTAAGTATATGCTTAACTTTATAAGAAAAAGCCAAACCGTTTTCCAAAGTAGTTGTCCCATGTTGTATTCCCACTGGGAGTGAGTTCTGGTTGCTCCACATCTTTGTCAGCATTTGGTGTTTTCAGTCCTTTTAACTTTAGCCCTTCTCATGGATGTGTAGTGGTGTCTCCCTATGGTTTTCTACTCTCTCTCTCTCTCTTTTTTTTTTTTTTTTTTTCTGCGGTACGCAGGCCTCTCACTGCTGTGGCCTCTCCCGTTGAGGAGCACAGGCTCCGGATGCGCAGGCTGAGTGGCCATGGCTCACGGGCCCAGCCACTCCGCGGCATGTGGGACCCTCCCGGACCGGGGCACGAACCCGTGTCCCATGCATCGGCAGGCGGACTCTCAACCACTGTGCCACCAGGGAAGCCCTCCCTGTGGTTTTAATTTGCATGTCCCTCATGATCAGTGATCTTGGGCAGTTTTCCTGTGCTCACTGGCTATTTGGATATTTCGCTTCTTTTTTCCAATTTCTTTTAGAGTGGAGGTATTTGAGGCCAGCCTGATTTCGTTGTTTCTTTATGTGTTTTTTGTTTTGTTTTTCAGATAACTTGTTTTCCTCTGCCTGGAAACTGATAGGATTTTTTTTTAACTTCATTTCAAAAACTTCCTGGGTTTTTCTAGGTGTGATTCTCCTTGTTGGTTTTTGTCTTGTTATTTTTAAATGGCATGAGGTGAACCTCATCAGACTCTGCTTGCACACGTCTGTTTTCACCACGGCAGATTTTCTGTTCCCTTTGATTGTTCCTTTTATATCATGTGTTCTGGGTTCTGCTTCAGGAAAGTCAGTTGTGTTTCCAGTCTGTCTGATAACAACCAGGGTTCTTGGCCTTCCCCAATCAATAGAAATTGATCAGAGACCAGACAAGAAATTCAGGCAAGGCTTTATTGGGGCAGCAGCGGGGAGTGAGAACAAACAGCAGGTTCTCTTGCTTGCTCATTCCCTGAGGGGGTGGTGAGCTTGTTGCTTATATGGGGTGAGGGTAGGAGTGTGTCCGGGGGTGAGGCCGGCGGGGTGCCTTTAGGCGGTTTGCCCACCTAAGATGGTATGGTGTGCAGGGGGCATGCGCAGTACCCTGCTTTTCCTCCCAACCTCCTGGTTTTGTTCCTGGCTCTTCAAAAGTGGCAGTTGGATTTTTCTGGCCTCTTGGTATCTTTTGTCCAGAATTTGCCCCAACTGCACATGCATGCAGTTATCTTGAGTCCCATACAGTTTCTTTGTATTTTGTGGCTCGAGGAGAGGTGTGTCCAGGTGCAAGCACTGCGGCAAATGGGCCCAGGTCCCAGCCTGTCTCATGTCCTCCTTCTCTTTTTCATCTTGGCACTCCCCTTTCTCTGCAGTTCAAGGGAGCTTTATAAATTCAGTTTTAACACCTAATCATAAGCATCATAATCCTCTTCACATACTCTCCTTGATATGATTAATAGAATGACATCTTTGAAACGTTCTTGTTCCTGCCAACAAATATTTGCAATAAAACACTGGTGGTGTCATGGGCTGTGTTCTGTAGCGTCTCTGAGGTGCTCACGGTGCAAGCAGATATACTACTGCTCTGTCGCGTGCCAGAGAAGGGACTGGGCAGCCCACAGCATCGTGTGCAAACCTGTTCAGCAGAAGTAAGTGTGATTTTTTTTTACATTCATTAGAGAATATTTTAAAATACGGGTTTTTTTTTTTTGGTAGTATAAGCATCAAATCAGGTAAGCAGGCCATAAGTATGTAAAAGTTCCTGCTTTTTACTTTTTTATTTAAGTATAACATAAAGTATACAAATCTGAAGTGAACAGCTCTACAATTTTTGATCCCCAAAACTCTGTTTTAAGTAACGTAGGTATTATCTCCATTTTGCAGATAGGGAAACTGAGGCTTGGAGGTTGTGGCTATCTCCCTTTCATTAGGTGGCTTTTGGAAGAAGCACACCTGTGCACAGGGCAGACCCTTGCATAGCCAGCATGGGGTTGTTTTACTACTGTGATTCTTTCTGGAAGAAGCTGTTTTGCTCTTTCTGGATTTCGTTGAGAATTTAACATTATTGTGGCCCTTACTCTTAATTGGTTCTGTGCTGTAAGTATTATAATTGGTTGCTTTATTTCAGTTTCCACAAACTTGAAGATAATAAATCACCTTTTGAAACAAAGAACATGGAAGTGAAAAAAGAGGTATGATACACTTACTTTCTCTCTGCCTTTAGAGCAAATTTTTAATGACTCCCTTTATTTTGGAATAAGAGGACTTAAGCTAAATAAAATATTTATGACTTATTTCACCAGTGTTTGTTTATTCCTTTTGAATAAATCTGTACACCCTAGTGATGGATTTGGTGAGCGTTGGGGGTCTATGAGAACTGTTTATGCCCAGCTTTTTTCTAAAGAAGACTTGAGATGGCCGTGTCTCGCTGTAGGTGGACTACTGAGAAAGTCCTCTCTTTGTAGTCCCTGCGTGCACATGCTCTCTAGCTTTGTGTACTGGATTCTAATAGGGTCCTGTTATCTAAGGAGCACTTTTTCCTGTTAATACCTTTCTTCCGTTTAGATAACTGTATGGGGTAAATCATTTGCAATCTGGAAAATATCAGTGATGTCCAACTCATATTTTATAGGTAAAGTTTAGCTTTCTCTAGCTGGTCCTAGCTTCTACTTTGAAAACAAAAACCCATTCCTATAAAAATGTTAACAAGTGAAAACTTAAAACACTACCTCCCCTCCCCCCACCTTTTTTTTTTTTTTTTTTTTTTTTTGCGGTACGCGGGCCTCTCACTGCTGTGGCCTCTCCCGTTGCGGAGCACAGGCTCCGGACGCGCAGGCCCAGCGGCCATGGCTCACGGGCCCAGCCGCTCTGCGGCATATGGGATCCTCCCAGACCGGGGCACGAACCCGTGTCCCCTGCATCGGCAGGCGGACTCTCAACCACTGCGCCACCAGGGAGGCCCCCCCTTTTTTTAAAAATAAACTCAACATTGCCATCACCATCATGACCTCATTCTCAGGTGATCCCAGTGCTATGCACACTGCCTATGGACGGTACATTTTAGTGACTCTCGAAGACGTATGTTATTTCTCTACACCCTCATTCAAACCTGGGAGTCAGGCTGTTTTGACCTCGGTTCTAGCAAATAGTGGCCATGGTATCATTTATTTTATTTTATTTTATTTTTTATTATTTATTATTTATCTATTTATTTTTGCCTGCATTGGCTTTTCGTTGCTACACGTGGGCTTTCTCTAGTTGCGGCGATTGTGGGCTACTCTTAGTTGTGGTGCACGGGCTTCTCATTGCAGTGGCTTCTCGTTGCAGAGTGTGGGCTCTAGATGCATGGGCTCAGTAGTTGTGGCTCACAGGCTCTAGAGCGTGGTCTCAGTAGTTGTGGCCCATGAGCTTAGTTGCTCTGCAGCAGGTGGGATCTTCCTGGACCAGGGATCAAACCTGTGTCCCCTGCATGGGCAGGCGGATTCTTAACCACTGCACGACCAGGGAAGTCCGGCCATGGTATCATTTAAACCTGTGCTTGTAAGTAACTCACTTAATGTGTTTTTTCAAACCAGAGTGACTGTCCTCTTGGAGTTACTAAAGAAATAGCCATTTGTGCTGATACAATAATGTTTTCTGATTTGAGAAGCCTACAACTCAGGAAAACCATGGAAGTAAAGGTATTTGTTGTTTAATTTCCGTAGACAGAGATCCAAAGAACTATAGATTTTTATTGCCTTGTTTCCTGTGTTTGAGTTTATAAGATAGCTCCAAAATACAACTGAAATTGATAAAGATTACAAAAACTTGTCTACAGTACTTTTTGTATCTTGTTATAAAGCTTTGCAGAATTAACATTTGCCCTGTTCTCAGTGAATCATTGCAACTTTTTTGTCTTTGAAAGGGTATAGTTACTGAATTCAAACACCCAGGTGACTTTTATGTGCAGTTACATTCTTCAGAAGTTTTAGAATACATGAACCAACTCTCTGCGAGCTTAAAGGAAACATATGCAAATAAGGCACATGAAGAAGATTATATTCCTGTAAAGGGGGAAGTTTGTGTTGCCAAGTACACTGGCGATCAGGTAACCCCTAATGAAATATTTAAGAAGACATTTTAATTTCCTTTGGTCCTATCAGCTTGACACCAGAGCTTTTAATGATGCATTAGGTGGCTTGAGGTGAGACTCTGGTCACACTGCTGTTTCTCTTCCTCAGTCAGGAGTCCACGTCTGTTTGCTTACCTCCTCCCTGCCTGAGGCCTCTCCAGCTCTGCACGTAGGCTCCTCAGTTGCTGGGTACAGAGTGATTGCTAGTCCTAGAGCTTGTGTTTATTTGTGTAGCTGAGGCATTAGTGTGTCACAGAGTCCACTGGGCTAGAGTAGCCTGGGAATTGTTGTGTATATTAAAGCATCTAAAATGGACAAATTTGGGGGTTTCTGAGCCAGATCTTAGGAAATTAAGGTAACTTGTTAATAGAGTATCTCAGAACAGAACAGTAGCTTTTTTCCTTTGCATGTTCTGGAGATTGAGAGTTTTTAAACCTAAGATTGTGAAATGCTGTTTTGAAGCAGAATACCGTTATATTTCACTTTCAGACCTGGAACAGAGTAATAATACGAGACGTTGATGTGCTGCAGAAGAAGGCACAAGTCTTATATATTGATTATGGAAATGAAGAAATAATTCCAGTAAACGAAATTCACCAACTAAACAGAAAAATGGACTTGTTTCCTCCTTGTGTAAGTCTCTTTTACTTTCTGAATTCCTAATAGCATCCCAGAGGAGCTGTTTTTAATGTTTTGATGGACACAATATTTGCGTGTTTGTTGCCATGGTTATTATGAGAAAGGACCTATTGGTGTATCTTTTACTATGTAGGGAAACAATCATGGACTTTCTTGGCTCCATTTCATTAGGCATTACTTAGAAGTACTGCCTCAGGTAAGAAACTTAGCATTTTTAGGGACATCTTATCAATCTGCTCTTTAAAAACAATCATTTTTATATTTATTACATTATTTGGAAGCGACTTGAATTTATGTGTAATTGAGGGATAATGACCATCCTTTGATTAATTTCTCAAGCTTCAAGTCCCAAAAGGAAAAGCATTGTTGATAGAATATCAAGAGAGACAAGTAATTATTCATAAAATTGTTTATCGGATTAGTACTTGAAGATTTTTGATGAATATTCAGCATGAAATACATTGTCTTAAAAATATTTGCATAATTAGAAAAAAGTCACTTTCAAATACTAATTTTTAGTAACTTGTGTAAAATCTTTCAGGCCATAAAATGCTTTGTAGCCAGTGTTATCCCAGCAGAGGGGCATTGGAGCAATGACTGTATCAAAACTATTAAATCACTGTTAATGGAGCAGTACTGCTCTGTAAAGATTGTGGACATCTTAAAAGAAGAAGTGGTTTCCTTTGCTGTGGATGTTACGCTGGCAAGTTCAGGTAAGATCTGAATCTTTCTTTTTAAATGGAGCACTTAATATGTTATTGAGTGCCCACCTGTTACTCAGAGAAGAAATAGAAACATGAAGTGAGACCAAGTAAGCCCCACTCTGGAGTCATTCAGATTGTGACGGGAACTATGGCCTTGGCTCTGCTCTTGCAGTTGGCAGTTTATCAAAGACAAGGCACAGGTTTATAGAATTGGGTACATTAAAAGGCTAGATCTAGACTTAGTATGGGAAAACTCTAGTTATCTTTTTAATACAGCCATTATAATATCCCTGATTCCTACTCATTTACTGGGAAAATTCAGGAATTTTTCTGTGATTTACCATCAGTGCTTTTTCTTTGAACAACCTTCACAGAACTGCATTTGGTTAGCATTAAGCCCATAAGCACATAGTATTTAAGTTGTGGAAATAGAAGCAGTTTGGAATCCTGTTCTTCCTTTATGGCTTTGTACTTATTTAAAAAGTGACTTCTGACAGTGTGCTTATAATTGCCTCTTGGTTTCCAAGGTATTATTACTCCTCTGTTGCTTGAGACCCATCATTGGTTGATTACTTAGTAGAAAATTCAGTTAATCCTGTTGTGAAATTAAGTATAAAATCTCTGTGTTTTGTTCCTTTGCTATGTATGTTCCATGTTATGACTTGAGCTTTTGGATACTGTTTGAGGGAACTTGAAGTTTATGTGGCTGCTGGTTGACACTTGTTTCAGCCATACTTTATGTCTGAGATGAAGTAGTCTTATGTCTTAAATTTATTTTTTCGTATAAATGGTGGTCATTCTAAGCATGCCAGTGAGGTGGTAACTAAATCTTCCATGTTATTCATAATTTTTAAGTGAAATATTTTTATTAAATTTTTTGTTAAGTGATGATGGGGATTTTGACTCAATTTTTTTCTAGTAAATTCATTTATTTTTATTTATTTTTGGCTGCATTGGGTCTTTGTTGCTGCAGGCGGGCTTCCTGTAGTTGCAGCGAGTGGGGGCTACTCTTCGTTGCAGTGCATGGGCTTCTCATTGTGGTGGCTTCTCATTGCAGAGCGCAGGCTCTAGGTGCACGGGCTTCAGTAGTTGTGGCACACGGGCTCAGTAGTTGTGGCTCGAGGGCTCTAGAGTGCAGGCTCAGTAGTTGTGGTGCATGGGCTTAGTTGCTCCGCGGCATGTGGGATCTGCCTGGACCAGGGCACGAACCCGTGTCCCCTGCATTGGCAGGCAGATTCTAAACCACTGCACCACTGGGGAAGCCCCTTGACTCAATTTTGAAAGCCGAAGATTAATAAACTATATTTTGTACATAGAAACCGAACTAGTAAAAAATATGCCCGTGTGCCAATAGCTATAATCTTTAAATCATGTGATTGATTCATTTCTTTTGTATTTTTTCTTTTCCTCTAATACTTAGTATAATATCGCAATGGAAATATGTTCTCTTAATCACTTTTAGGAAAACTCTTAGACCATGTGCTCATAGAAATGGGATATGGCTTGAAACCCAAGGGACAAAATTCTAGGAAGCAAAGTGCAGATTCAAGTGAGTATACAGATTAATATTGAATGGTGTAGTGATTTTAGTTATTGAAGAAGTATTGTCTCTTGTCTGTATTCCTAGAGTACTGCCTATATGAAATCCCTGAAACATCCATCTTGGGTGAGAGCTCTGCTGAACAGTTCTCAGGAGGTTTTTTTTGCCATCTGGAGGAGAAAACTCAATACTTACTGGTCTAAAAGTTATCACGGTTGAAATTGTAAATGAAGGTGGTGTCCTAGGGAGAGTGTAAAGTGAGAGAAGTGAACCTGAGCTTACAGTACCAAGGGAGAAGCGGTGATGGGAGAGGTGGAAAGAGAACAGGGAAAATGTTGCCAGAATAACAGAAGAGTAAATGTTCTGGGAAGGAGTCATCAGCAATAATAAATGCTGCAAAGGGGTCCAGTGGAAGGAACAAAATCCCCCCAGCAGTATCTGCTTCACTAAGGCACTGTGGAGGTGCCTTCAGGGAGCATATTCTGTGGGCAGTATACACCCCCATAGAGAAGAGATTATAAAACAGTTGGTGGCAGAATCGCAGAGTGCAGTGGGGGCCCTGCGAAGGGCACCTGACCCAGATTTGGAGGAAAGCCTTTCACAGTGACATCATACTGAGCAGGAAATTCGGGAGTATGTTCTGGGAAAAAAGACCAGCATGTATTAAGGCCTAGAAGTGTGAAAGAGCACAGTTAGGCCTGGAAAACTGGAAAATTGGATTAATGAAACCAAAAAGGCTTATATTTCTGCTTTTTTGATAAGGTGATCTTGAAGATGTCGGGAAAATCACAGCTGAAAACAAAATTGTTGTAGACAGCAGTGACCTAATCCCCAAAGTGTTGACTTTGAATGTAGGTGATGAGTTTTGCGGTGTGGTCGTCCACATTCAGACTCCAGAAGACTTCTTTTGTCAAGAGCTACAAAGTGAGTGTAAGTAAATCTTGATTTGTGCTATCAATATAACATACATCAAGAGACTCAGCGTGCAGATATGCAGATAATGTGTAAACTTGTATTTCTTTAGTTTAAGATGTGATCTGTATCCACAGATAAGCTCGCTGAACTTCAGGTGTCACTTAGCACGTACTGCAGTCAGGTGTCTCCACGCTCTGATTTTTATCCAACCATTGGTGATATCTGCTGTGCTCAGTTCTCTGGTAAGGAAAAGAGAGTATTACTGAATTTTTTACTTACAATTAAGTACCAAGAAATGAAACAATCTTTGTTTTGCATTGGATGGCTGCATTTGAAGTTTGAGTAGTGCACCAATTATGTTTTTAAGTATATCCAATTAAACTGAATCAAAGTGTGTAAGGGAGGAGGAGGACCTGTAAATGCTTGGGGGGGTGATGGAGGTTTTTGTTTTATCAGCCCTTTAGTTCTGGAGACTGATACAGACATTTGTTTATATCAGTGTGGGAATGTGGAACCTCCCAGGGTCATGTCTTGGTTAGTTCTCTTTGGAACAGCGAGAGTGTCTGGAGGCACATAGCTGTTGTGGCCCGGCCTCTGTAGCTGCACAGATGATGACCCTGTGATTACCAGGTTCAGCTCTCTGCTGAAGGGAGGACCAGTGGCCTCCCCCTCACAGGAGGGGAGAGACAGGTGGGCCTCCAGTAAATCTATGGCTTGGTTAGTGGAGTCTGGTTGACTCATACTGCCAGGTATTCTAAAATTGATCAAGACCTAATGGATTCACTCACATGACCAGGACATGTTCCCTTGTCCTAATGAGTTAACTGTCCACTAGAGGGATTAAGCATGTAAATAAATAATGACAAGCATACAACATGAGTTACCTAGAAAGGGATGAATAAAGGTGACATTTCAGGAGTTGAAAGCTTCTGATAAGGAAAAGTAGGAATGGTGAATAAGCATGCATAGTTCAGTAAAGCTTGTTGTTACATGAAAGTAGAATCTACAGATGACCATCTAAATTGAGGAGGAAAAATTTTTGTTTATATCTACATTGGAAAATCATTTCAAATTGAGTCTCTTCTATTTTTAGAGGATGACCAGTGGTACCGTGCCTCTGTTTTGGCTTATGCTTCTACGGAATCTGTACTGGTCGGATATGTAGACTATGGAAACTTTGAAATCCTTAGTTTGACAAGACTTTGCCCCATAACTCCGAAGTTGTTGGAATTGCCAATGCAAGCTATTAAGTGTGTGCTGGCAGGTATGTAATTTTTATAGTTCCTGTATTCTTAAAATATTGAAACCTAAAGTTAAGAGCATTAGAATTGAAATTAAACTAGTGAGTAGATCAAGGAATGTGTTTAGCTATAACTTACCTCAGTACAAAAACAATCCTTAATGGAACATTTAGGAAATACAGATGACTATTTTGTTATCTGTAGTAAAATGAAGTTGAATGTACCTGTGTTTATGAAATTGAGTCTTCTTTTTTGTTATTTATAGATCCTGCATTATCAATACATATCACAGAAGCCTGTCAGTTGCATGAATTAGGGGGAAACTGCTTTTAAAAGCAAGAACATTAACGATCACATGCTTAGAAATCACTGTATATGTAACGTGTCCCGCTAGTAGCAGGAGCTTCTTTCCAGCGTAAAAGATTATCTTCTACAACTTTTCCTTCACATGCACCATAATTTAACTAGTATCCAGTTATCAGAAGGATATTTCCAAGTTTCTGCTACTAGCAGTGTTCTTTTAACTACATTTTTTCAACTATCCAAGATCATTTCCTTAGGAAGAGGTGCAAACTACTGTGTATAAAATAAGTAAGCTATAGGGATGTATAGTACAGCACAGGGAATATAACCAATATTTTATAATAACTTTAAGTGGAGCATAATCTATAATCTATAAAAATACTGAATCACTGCGTTGTACACCTGAAACTAATACAGTATCGTAAATCAAATATACTTCAATTAAAAATTAATGATCTTTTTTAGAAAACTAATTTTTTAAAAAAGATCATTTCCTTGGGATAGGTTGCAAAACATACGTACATTTGCAAAAATACCACCTTAGGTGGAATGGAGATGTCAGTGGGTATGCTTTTCATGTTTGTGATACATATTATGATTGTTCCCTAGAAAAGGTAGAACTAGTTTACACACCTACCAGAAACGTAGTAGGGAGTCAATTCCTTGACACATTGGTGTACCAAATATTGGGTGGGCCCAAAGGTTCGTTCGGTTTTTTCCGTAAGATGGCTCTAGTAGCACTTAGTTGTCTTTAACTTCACTCGAAGCAATTTTGTTAGATTGGATGTGACAGCTGTCATACCAGCGTGCATTAAAAAAAGACTTATCAAAATTGGTGAATTTTTGTGTAGCCGTTTTAATATTGAAGGTGGAAGAAAAGCAACATTTTTGGCATAGTATGCTTTATTCTTTCAAGAAAGGTAAAAATGCAACTGAAATGCACAAAAAGATTTGTGGAGAAGGTGCTGTGACTGATTAAATGTGTCAAAAGTGGTTAGTGAAGTTTCGTGCTGGAGATTTCTCTCTGGACGATGCTCCACGGTTGGGTAGACCAGTTGAAGTTGATAGCGGTCAAATCAAAAAACAATAATTGAGAACAATCAACGTTATACCATGCGGGAGAGAGCTGACATACTCAAAATACCCAAATTGAGTGCTGAAAATCATTTGCACCAGCTTGGTTATGTGAATCGCTTTGGTGTTTGGGTTCCACATAAGTTAAGCGAAAAAAACCTTCTTGACCATATTTCCGCATGCGATTCTTTACTGAAACGTAATGAAAACGTTCCGTTTTTAAAACAAATTGTGACGGGCGATGAAAAGTGGATACTGTACAATAATGTGGAACAGAAGAGATCATGGGGCAAGCGAAATGAACCACCACTAACCACACCAAAGGCCGGTCTTCATCCAAAGAAGGTGATGTTGTGTATGTGGTGGGATTGGAAGGGAGTCCTCTATCAGGAGCTCCTTCTGGAAAACCAAATGATTAATTCCAACAAGTACTGCTCCCAGTTAGACCAACTGAAAGCAGCACACGATGAAAAGCATCCAGAATTACTCAACGGAAAACGCATAATCTTCCATCAGGATAACGCAAGACCACATGTTTCTTTGATGACCAGTTAAAAACTGTTACAGCTTGCCTGGGAAGTTCTGATTCATCTGCTGTATTCACCAGATATTGCACCTTCAGATTTCCATTTATTTCGGTCTTTACAAAATTCTCTTAATGGAAAAAATGTCAATTCCCTGGAAGACTGTAAAAGGTACCTGGAACAGTTCTTTGCTCAAAAAGATAAAAAGTTTTGGGAAGATGGAATTATGAAGTTGCCTGAAAAATGACAGAAGGTGTGGAACAAAACGGTGAATATGTTGTTCAATAAAGGTCTTAAGTGAAAATGAAAAATGTCTTTTTTTTTTTTTTTTTTTTTTCTTTTTGCGGTATGTGGGCCTCTCACTGTTGTGGCCTCTCCCATCGCGGAGCACAGGCTCCGGACGCGCAGGCCCAGCGGCCATGGCTCACGGGCCCAGCCGCTCCGCGGCATATGGGATCCTCCCAGACCGGGGCACGAACCCGTATCCCCTGCATCGGCAGGCGGACTCCCAACCACTGCGCCACCAGGGAGGCCCGAAAAATGTCTTTTATTAAAAAAACTGAAGGTACTTTTGTCCTGCCCAATAGATATTTCTGTATTATTTCATCTTGGACAATTTTGATAAGCTAAAAACTAAATCATTTTAATTTGCTTCATTACCAGTGAGACTGGATGTTTTTTCATAAGTTACTTGGCTCTTAATTTTATGAAATGACTTGGTATAACATTGGGGTTGTTGATTTGTAAGTGCCCTTTCAGTAAATGCTACAGATGTTTCAGACGTCAGTATTAGTGACCGGTGTTTCTTCCTGGATTGTTTTATACTTTTGTTTGTGATTTTCTTTTTTTTTTCTTTTTTCTTTTTTTTTTTTTTTTGCGGTACGTGGGCCTCTCACTGTTGTGGCCTCTCCTGTTGCGGAGCACAGGCTCCGGATGCGCAGGCTCAGTGGCCATGGCTCACGGGCCCAGCCGCTCCACGGCATGTGGGATCTTCCCAGACCGGGGCACGAACCGGTGTCCCCTGCATCGGCAGGCGGACTCTCAACCACTGTGCCACCAGGGGAGCCCCTGTTTGTGATTTTCTTAACAACCTTATTGACATACAATTTATATACCATAAAAATCACTGTTTTAGGGAATTCTCTGGCAGTCCAGTGGTTAAGACTCCTCTCTTTCACTGCCAAGGACGTGGGTTTGATCCCTGGTCGGGGAACTAAGATCCTGCAAGCCGTGCAGTACAGCCAAAAAAAAAAAAAAAAATCAGTGTTTTAGGTATACAATTCAGTGATTTTTAGTAATTTACCGAGTTGTACAGCCATCACCATAATCCAGTTTTGGAATATTTCCATCACCCCACTGAGATCTCTTGTGCCCATTTATATATAGTAGTTAATCCTAGCTTCATAGGCAACCATTAATCTACTTTCGGTCTTCTAGATTTGCTTCTTTGGACATTTCGTATCAATAGATTTATGATGGTTTGTTTACATAGAAATATAGAATCGTTTTACAGACTTTTTCTTTATAATTTTGCCTTCATTTTCGTGTTTAGAAAATCCTTCTCAGATGGGACTTTCTGGTTCCAGTGTTTGTCATAGAGTCCTTTTAAGTTTGTGGAAATTAGGAGCTAAATTTGTAAAGGCTTGCAATAAGAAATATTTTAACATTCTTTTAAAAATTCTTTGTTAGGAGTAAAGCCATCATTAGGAATTTGGACTTCAGAAGCTATTTGTCTGATGAGGAAAATTGTACAGAACAAAGTGATCACAGTGAAAGTGGTGGACAAGTTGGAAACCAGTTCCCTGGTGGAACTTATGGATAGGTCTGTGATGCCCCACATCAGTGTCACCAAAGTGCTCATCGATGCAGGCTTTGCCGTGGGGGACAAGGGGGTAATGACAGATAAGCCTGGTGACATGAAAGAAGCCAGTGGTAAGTAAATTGTCCACCAGATAATGTCCATGCTGGAATTCAGGTGGCTTTGTGAATGTATGGGTTCTCATACTTTAAACAAGAATTGATGTTGAGTACCTTTTGTCCTTTTAAATCAAGCATTCATCTGAAGAGTGTGTTTGGGTCACTGGCAGCTGAAGATCGTTCAGAAATGTGAATTTGAAATTTGGAATTCAGTGAGGTAGTAATGGTTAATTCTTACACTGATTAACTTTCCTGCAAAGTCACTAAGAAAGTCATTGGACATGCAGTTCTTCAAAAGCAGACTCTTTAGCAGCCCTGCCTCCAACTCCCTGCTCTGGCCATTTGTTTTGCAAATCGTCCATTTATTTTCACAGTTCCCTCGGGTGTAGAAGCAGAAATCAGTCTGTTGGAGTGGACGTGGGTTGAACTTGCTGTTGATCAGACAGTAGATGTTGTGGTCTGTATGATGTACAGTCCTGGAGAATTTTACTGCCATGTGCTTAAAGAGGATGGTAAGTTGACTCTTATTTATTTCTCTTTACAGTACACTGGCATAGATAATAAGTCAAGATAAGTTTGTTATTGGGTGGTGAAACTGTTCTCTTTCCAGTAAAGGCCAAGTGGGTATTTGTACTTCCAAGAAAGATTTGGGTTTACTTGGTTGCCTTTTATTCCATTGTAAGACATTATTTTCTGTTTTCAGTAGTCTCTGTTTAAACCAGCTTAGATTTCACAGAATGTCTCCTAAATTCATTTTTGAAAAATTTTAATTGTTGATCTCATTGACGTACGACATACATACAGATAAGTCCACAAATACGAGTGCAGCATAACAAATTATCACAAAGTCAAAACCTTCTATAACCAACATCTGGTTACCAGTAACCCGGAAGTTTCCTTCATGTCTGCTGACAATCACTGCCACTTCTTTCTTTCAGAAGTAAATATGATCGTGCCTTCTAATAATAGCATAGATTATTTTTTCCCATTTATGAACTTTATATAAATGGAATCATACAATAGGTACTCTTCTGTGCCTTGTTGCTTTTTTTTTCCACATTGGTGAGTTTGGACCATCACTTTCACGTGTGGCTGTAGCTCGTTTTTTGTTGCTGCATAGTGATCCGTTGTATGAATGTACTGCAATTTACTGTTCCTTTCTACTCTTGGACATTTGGGTTATTTCTAGTTCTGAGCTGTAAAATGTTGGTAAGAATATCCTCATACAAATTTAACGCACATGCACATGCATTTCCATTGAACATGTACCTAGGAATGAAATTACTGGCCAAATCTTAAAGGGTATGTGTGTTTTCAGCTCTGATCAATGAATGCTAAAAAGTTTCCAAAGTGATCATGGCAGTTGTTGGTTTGAGAATTCTAGTTGCTCCACATCCTCACAAACACTTTGTGTTTTCCGTCTTTTTCCCTTGAGCCATTCTGGTGAGCATCATTGATTTTAACCTCTCTAGGTTTTGGGTTTTCTCTCTGTCAGATAAGGATGTCACCCTAGATAACGAAGTTCCTGCCTGTCTCCCAATTTGTGAGATTTGTCATCCCTTCATACAGAATCATCTGGTAGATAGGCTACTATTTTAAAATATTTGCCACTTTCTTATTTTCATAAGTGATTGTACAAGCATATGGTACAAATTTTAAAGTTACAAAAGAGAATATAGTGAAAAGTAAGTTTCCCAGTTCCTCTTCTCAGATTTCTAAATATCCTTCCAGTTCCTTTTCTCAATGTTCTTAATATCTTTCCAAACGTACTCTATACATATGCTTGTATGAATATATATATTCCTTTTTATGTAGGCATAAATGGTAAAATAAATAATATTTGCACTTTGCCTTTTTCTCGCACTCTGTCTTGGATATCAGTTCACATAGTGTTTTCTCCATTCTTTTTAAAATATACTTTTAATTTTGGAATAATTTTAGATTTACAGAAAAGTTGCCAAGATAGTACAGAGAGTTCCTGTATACCCCTAGTTTTCTCTGTAGTACCACAATTATGTAAGATGTTAACATTTGTTACAACTTAAGAGACCCACATTGGTAAATATCTATGAACTACTCCAGACTTTATCTGGGTTTCGCTAGAGTCTTTTCCATTTCTGGTAATGTCCTTTTTCTGTTCCAGGGTACCACATCACTGTACGTCCTCATTCCTTTTCATGGTTACATGGTATTCCCCTGGGTGGGTTTACCCTAGTTTAGTTAACCTAGGTACGGATAGCTAAAGGATTCCTGTGTACAAGCATTTATTACTGAAAACAATTTTTGTAATCTGTGATTTTATTCTGAGACTATATCCTTGAGACAGATTCCTAAAATGGTACAATAGTTATTAAGTCAAAGGATATGTGTGCTTGTGCTCTTGAGAGACTGCCCTCAAGAGGTCATCCAGGCTAATTTCCACCGTCAGTGTATGAAAGTGCCCTCTCCCACACCATTTCCTGCAGTGTGTCCTTAAACTTTCTTATTTTGACTAATCTGAAAGGTGACAATTCTAACTCGATACAACTTAATTTCCGTTTCTGTGAATGGGTCTTTGCCACATATTTAAAAGATATTTTTCTTTTACTTCTATAGTGTTCAGATCCCTTTACTTGGCATTTTAAAGCTCTCCACGGTCTGTATCTTTCCGAGCACATCTCTGGTGTTTTTCTTCAGTGATTCACCTTTCCATTCCTCTTCTCTGCCAGACTTCTCCCAGCGAGTGTTTTTTGGCTGCTTAATTTGGTAACTTTGCCTCAGAGCCGTTTCTTTTTCTGGAATACCCTCTCCTTTTCTAGCAAACAAGTCATACTTCAGATTTCTCTATGAAGCCTTTAGTGCACAGAGCTCACCTCTCTGAAAGTCCTTAGCAGACACTATCTGTGCCAACCATTTAGTAATTATATATACTCCTTCAGGACAGCTTATATGTAACTTCCTTTCTGTGCAGGCTTGTGCACTGTTTCCTGGTCCACATGCAAAGCTCATGCTCTAGCATACTGACAGCAATGCCATCATCATGGCTCTGTGCCCAGTAAATTGTTGGCATGGGGTTTACTGAGAGTATTAACTAAATAATGACTTATTTGCCCAATTTCTTAATAAGGAGAAGGGAAAGGTATTTGGTGTACTTTATAGTTGCTTGGGGATGTGCCTGGGTTTTTATGATCAAAGCACTTTCCAACTTTAAGTGAAAATCTGTTACTCTGCATGTTTTTAAAATATTAAACGCTATGTGTATTGTGTTTTCAGCTCTAAAGAAACTCAGTGACTTGAACAAATTGGTAGCAGAATATTGCCAGCAGAAGTTGCCTAATAATTTTAAGGCAGAGGTAGGGCAACCTTGTTGTGCTTTTTTTGTAGGTAAGTTGCAGTTGGCACAATATTGACTATATTAGAATCTTTTATTTCTTGACATTCAAACCTCATTTTTAGTGTATTTTCTTCCTGATGTTTAAGCAGATATTTTTCATAATCAAAATTAAATGAATGCTTAAAATACCATTTTTTTTCTTCTCTCTTTGTAACAAGGAGCCTCCAAATGATACATTCTTACCTAACTTTGTCAAGTGCTTTTCTTTCCAGAATTTCTGGTAATATTAAAAGCTAGAGAATGGGAAACCTGTTCACTGCAGATTCATTGTTTCTTCTGGTCACCCTGTGCATGTTTATTTTGAAAATATGTTTGATGAAACACCTTAATTTCATTGCATGTTTTTCGGTTTATTTTTTCTATTATTTACCAAGTAACAAGTGAAACAATCTCATTAGCGGTGAGAATATTATAAGTCTTCCAGTTTGACAAATATCAAGTTTATTAAGTCTTTATTTCACTTAATATTCTGCTTATTGGTAGGTTATGAATGAAATCTTTATAGTAGATGTAAAAGTGTGATGCTATAAAAACTTCGGTGATATTCTAAGAATGAATTTTGAGAATTATCCTTCTAGGGATTTCTGATTAAAAACTAAAGGTGTTGTCTGGGAAGAGAAATATATTATTAGGTACTTTAGACAAAGAATGGTCTTTTTCAAGATAAAAATTTCAAACCTTAATAGAAGGGAAATATTCCATGTTACAAATTTTGTGTTAAATCTAGGTGATGGTAATTGGTATCGTGCTTTAGTCAAGGAAATCTTACCAAATGGAAACGTTAAAGTACAGTTTGTGGATTATGGAAACATGGAAGAAGTTACTGCAGATGAACTCCAAATGATCCCATCCAAATTGTTAAAACTTCCATTTCAGGGGATACAGTGCTGGCTAGTAGGTATGGTGCAGAGTAAGAAATTTTCTCAACTGTCTTCTAATACTTAAGAGTACATAAATTTCTCAGTATTAATATATTTATAATTTTAATATTTTGTGTAAGTTATTTTCTGTTTCACATTATAAAATTTAGAAACATATTTAAAGATACTGGCCAAAATGTTCAGTGTTGATGTCAAAGTAAGGAAGCAGCTACTTTTCTATACTTATGATAGGAGTGAAAACCGATACTTTCTTTTGAAGACATTTTGCAGGATTCCTTAAGAGCCTCAGATATTCTAACCTTTTGTCTTAGCAAGTTTACTTCTAATAATTCATCCTAAAGAAATGATCATGTGATTTCACAAAGTTCACCTACATGGAAATTCATTACACTGCTGTTAGTAATAGCAAAACAACCTAAATAGCCAATAGTAGAGGCTTGGTTAAATGAGGATCCATATAATGGGTAGTGGTAGTACCTATTTCATAGGTTTGTTGTGCAGATTATTAAATGAATGTTTAGATCAGGGTCTGGCACTCAAAGCTCTATTAAGTGTTCGTTCTTATTACACAGTCATTAAAATGTTAAATATGTGTTGATGTGAAGACTGATTCATGATTTAAGTGAAGGAAGCAAGTTATGAAAGAGATGGCAGGATGGCATTGTGATTAAGAGGACGGATTAGAAGCAGCTCTGCTGCCTACTAGCTGTGAGACCTTAGGTAAACTGTTTAAACTCTGTGCTTCCTTTTCCTCATCTGGACAATAATGGTACCTTCCTCAAAAAGGCATGAAGGACAAGAGATACAGGCATACAGCACTGAATAGTGCCTAACAGTGTAACTATTTTTATTATTATAAAAATTTCTTTATAAAAGAATTATGAGTATATATGTGCATGTGTGTATTTCCATATGCACATAAAAGATTATGAAAGGCTGGATACCAAAATGTTAATAGTGGTCATGTCTAGAAGCATTAGATGCTTTTTATTTTTCCTTTTGCCTGTTTTCTTTCTACTTATTTTACACTAAGTATGCTTTGGATTATTGTTTTTAATCACCATGTTTTCTGTCAGTGTTTCTTAAAATATGATCCCTCCACCCCACAGCCAGTAGTATCAACATGAGAACTTGTTAAAAATGCAGATTCTTAGTCCCCACCCAAGACCTACTACTAAATTGGAAACTCTCGGGTGGGGCCCCCAAATCTGTTTTCACAAGCCCTCTACGTAATAGAGATGCACACTCACATTTGAGAACCACTGTTATGAAAGTAAGGGTATAAGCCAAAGTTATCCCAGAAAGATAATTTTTGGTTAAATAATTTAAAATGATATTTTGAAATTATCATTGGAAAACTGTCCACAAAGGTGCAGACAGAATAGTTGATAACTCATCATTGTGTATGTAACCATAGTGGCTTCTAAAAGAAATAATAATTCTATTTTTGCCTGTTGGGAAAAATGCCAGGTGAAGATAAGTTAGTGAGGAAGGTAAAGACGGATCCTGAGCCTCCTAAAACAGTAGTATATGTGTAGGTGCATTATCTGCAACTCAGCACTGAGGATGATGCAGATACATAATTGATTATTGAGCAAAGATACTCAAAATCACTTGACCTGAATGGTAAACGTGGGAAGAGTCCAGTCCTGGATATTACTGAGGCAAAAAATGCAGCTTTGGGGCACAGAATTCTTTTTTTTTTTTTTATACTCCACATCTTTATTTATTTTTATTATTTTTTATACTCCACATCTTTATTGGAGTATAATTGCTTTACAATGGTGTGTTAGTTTCTGCCTTATAACAAAGTGAATCAATTATACATATACATCTGTTCCCATATCTCTTCCCTCTTGCGTCTCCCTCCTTCCCACCCTCCCTTATCCCACCCCTCTAGGTGGTCACAAAGCACCGAGCTGATCTCCCTGTGCTATGCGGCTGCTTCCCACTAGCTATCTGTTTTACGTTTGGTAGTGTATATATGTCCATGCCACTCTCTCGCTTTGTCACAGCTTACCCTTCCCCCTCCCTATATCCTTAAGTCCATTCTCCAGTAGGTCTGTGTCTTTATTCCCGTCTTACCCTTAGGTTCTTCATGACCTTTTTTGTTTCTTAGAGTCCATATGTATGTGCTACCATATGGTATTTGTTTTTCTCTTTCTGACTTACTTCACTCTGTATGACAGACTCTGGGTCCATCCACCTCACTACAAATAACTCAATTTCGTTTCTTCTTATGGCTGAGTAATACTCTGTTGTATATATGTGCCACATCTTCTTTATCCATTCATCTGTTGATGGACACTTAGGTTGCTTCCATGTCCTGGCTATTGTAAATAGAGCTGCAATGAACATTTTGGTACATGACTCTTTTTGAATTATGGTTGAAAACTTCCCTAATATGGGAAAGGAAATAGTTAATCAAGTCCAGGAAGCACAGAGAGTCCCATACAGGATAAATCCAAGGAGAAACACACCAAGGCACATATTAATCAAACTATCAAAAATTAAATACAAAGAAAACATATTGAGGGCAGAATTCTTCTTAATGCTGTTTTATTTGTTAGATATACAGCCTAGAAACAAACACTGGACCAGAGAAGCCATAGCAAGATTTCAGACGTGTGTCACAGGGATAAAACTCCAAGCCCGAGTGGTTGAAATCACTGAAAATGGAGTGGGAATTGAACTCACCGATTTTACCACTTCTTATCCCAGGATAATTACTGATGTTCTGATTGATGAACATCTGGTTTTAAAAGCTAGTTCACCATGTAAAGACTTAGTGAAAAACAGTCCTGTTAATAAACATGGTCTTCAAATTGATGCCCCATGGCTTCAAGGTAACATTTTTAAACTGCTACTTAAATTTATGTTATCCTTTGCTTTTATAGGCTATGAAAATTTTTCTATTCCAAGTGACATGATTTTCCTGTAGAAATATGCTTTGTGGAAATAGGTTAGTAATAGGTAAAGTTAGTTTGATATTTATTGAAACATGTTTTTTTAATTAAACACTGTACTCATTTTTAATGTAATTACTTGTCAGGCAGACGTGTATCATATAGCTATGTATCCTTTAAAGTTTGAGTAAATTTTTAAGAATTAAATATACTACAGAAATGGAAATATACTACTGAAATATACTATAGGAGCATAATAGTTTCACGATTCTTATTATAGATTGAACTTTTTTGTGAGGCACACCAAAATCCCTCAAATTAAACAGATTGTTTTATGAAAATACAGATTTTCGTTTTGGGAATTTGGGAATGTTGGTATTCAGTAGAATACTAAATTTTATCTTTTTCATGAGAGACCTGTATTTCGTATGTTTTCAGCCAGCTCTCCAGCTGAGCAGTGGAGGACAATAGAATTGCCAGTTAATAAAACTGTACAGGCAAGCATATTAGAAATCGTAAACCCAAACTTGTTTTATGCTCTACCAAATGAAATGCCAGGTAAGAAACCAAACAAAGTTTGAGACATATCTATGCTGGTCTTTTAAACTGTAGAATGAACTTACCTGAATTCCTTAGGAAGTGATGGGGAGAAGAAGGTGATGATTTCTGTTTCACTCAGTGTTTTAATTGATCATAATAACACTTAAGGAAAATTTAATTATAAAAACATGAATGTGAACATGCCGTGCATTCAGCACCTACTCCACCTGGTCTTGATCATCTACAGCTTTTTATAACAAAGCAACGTCCTTAATTACTGTATAATTTCTTGTTTAAAAATAGGTACTGTCTGCATTGAATTGTACTTACTAAGCTAACCTTCTACAAGCATTACGAGAATTTGAACCAAAACAGTTTTAGATACGTTGGAAGAGTACTTCCTAATCAGTCTATAATCACAGTGTTACTGTATCTTAGAAGCTTAGAGAAATGTTTTACACTGGCCCTAATCATGAAGAAAAGTAGCATATAAATGTTGACTTTCTTTTTCCTTTTTTATTTCGTGAAAGATTACAATTAAGGCATCTCTTCAGTGTACTCTAGTTTTGTTTTTTTTTTTAATTCATTTATTTTATTTACTTATTTTTGGCTGCGTTGGGTCTTCATGGCTGCACGTGGGCTTTCTCTAGTTGAGGTGAGCGGGGGCTACTCTTCGTTCCGGTGCGCGGGCTTCTCACTGCGGTGGCTTCTCTTGTTGCGGAGCACAGGCTCTAGGCCCGCGGGCTTCAGTAGTTGTGGCTCGCGGGCTCTAGAGCTCAGGCTCAGTAGTTGTGGTGCACGGGCTTTGTTGTTCCATGGCATGTGGGATCTTCCTGGACCAGGTCTTGAACCCATGTCCCCTGCATTGGCATGCGGATTCTTAACCCCTGCACCACCAAGGAAGCCCCAGTGTATTTAAGTTTATTCTTGCAGTATCAGAGGCTGAGTTAGTGCAAGTTTGCTATTCAAAATAATTTGCAGGTATTTGAAAGCTGAAAAAAATGAAAAAAATTTTTTTCAAATGGTCAAACCAAGAATTGTGGTGATAATAATAATTGCTCTTAAATTTATCCTCCAGTATTAGGAATAATCAACTTTAAACTGTGTAGTGGAAAGCAGGGTCTTAGGATTATTGCATCCTGACCATAACATATGGTATGATGAATTGGAAGTACTTTGCTTCATTTAATTAACTATAACACACTTACTGAAAAGTATACTGAACAGTAGTAAAACTGCAACTTAATAAAACAAGTTTTTGTAGAATGAACACACTAGAATAGCCACCCTAATCAAGAAATTAGCCCCCCAGTGGCTTCCTTCTTGCCCGCTCCCAGTCTTGCATCCCTTCCCCACAAGGTAACCAGTAGTGGTTTTATCTTTTTTTGGCTTTATCTATTTTTAAAATATAAATGTATATTTTAATATATATGGGGTCTTTTTTGAGTGATTAGATTTGACTTTCCTTTTTATATAAATACTTTATTAAACATAGTAGCATTGAAAATTTCTTCACAAAACATCTTCTATATATATTTTAGAAGATCAGGAAAAACTGTGTGTATTGACAGCCAAATTGTTAGAAGATTGCAGTGCTCAGAAAAGCCGATCGGCCTATAGACCAAAAATTGGAGATGTGTGCTGTGCCAGATACACAGGTAAGATTCTTTTCTATTCCCCAAACAGTGTTCACTTTAAAATTTAGATTTACAGTTTAAAAATGTATTTCGTTTCCCTCTTCTTTTGTATGACAGCTAGGTCTACAATTTCCCTCTCTTTCTTCCCAGTAGAAATGTGTCATAATTTTTGTTTAGATAAGTATTCTGTATTACGTTATTAGGTTTGCATAAACAGTATTCACAGCCTACCCATGTAGTTACTATAATTACATTTTTCTTTTGCAGCCTTTTTTGTTACTAGTGTTCTATATACTTTCACTAATGATCTCCAGTTCTCTGCATTGGTATAAATTCTCTCCGTGAATACTGCCTGTACTTTATCAACTTTTATCAAATTGTAGGCAGCTCCAGCCTTCTGACACACTCCTATCCAGACTGCTTGTCCTCCAGACCTGAGCTGTCATCCTGAAATTTTCCTTTCACCATCATGCTGGAGATTGTTTCAGCACAAACCCTCTACGTTTCTTGGATTTCTCTCCCACCCCACCTTGTTGGCTAGATTTCTCCCTCCCTCGTCTCAACTTGTTTTCTGGATCCTTTACTTTTGATTTAATATTTTGGTATATCTATCTCATCCTCTAGAAGCCGAGAAAAGGTACATGTAAGATAAATTTTGTTACCTTTCATGTTTGAAAAAGTCTTTATTCTGCCCTAATAGTTACTTGATAGCTTACCTATAGATAAAATTCTAGGTTGGAAATCATCTTTCTCTTAAAATTTTGAAGGCATTGTGGGTGTTGCTGGTGGAGAGGTAGATGTCATTCAGGTTCTCCAAACTTTGTACGTATTTTTTTCCTCCTTTCTGGAACTTTTGGTAATCTCTTCATCCCAAGTTTTGAATTTTATGATGTGACTCAGCACTGGTTTTCTTTTCACCGTTGTACTGAGCACCCAGTGGGTGGGCCCTTTAGAAATTCATGAGTTCCAGTTTTGAAAATTTTTCCTGAATTTTTTTATTCCTTTCTTTTATTTTCTGCTCCTTTACGAACTCCAAGTATTCTCATGTTGTACTTAAACTCTGCTGCTGAATTTCCTTTGCTGTTTTTTTTTTCAAGAGATTTCCTCAGTTTTCTCTTCCAGCCTTCCGTATTTCATTTTTAATATCACATTTTTGGTTTCAGTAGCTTTTTTTGTTTCTCAAGTGTGTGGTTTTTAATAACTGTCTTGTACTTGCTTCAAGGATGGAAGGTCGTTTCTCCGAGGATGTTAATATCATTCTTTTAATTTTCATGGTCTTCTCCGTCTTTGGGTCTCTGTTTCCTTGAGTTCCTGTTTGTTTTGGTCTTCTCTTTCATGTCAGAGACTTTCTTCTACTATCTGGTCATCCTTCGCTGTTTGTTTATGTAAGGTGAAGCACTAAGAAGCTAATTGGAAGTTCCTTTGTGCGCAGGCAGAGCTCGTCTGCTTAGTGGACTTTCCTGTAGGGTGACCTGGCTCTGCCGTTTCACTGGGAACTCCTGATGCCTGTGTCTTGAAGTGCTTTTGCTTGGAGATGGTCGTCTCCTGCCTGGAGTGCAGAGCTTGCCTGACAGGGTTCTTGTAAACTCCCTCCTCTGGTCTGCCTCACGTCCCCCAGTCCGTAGTCTTTCTGGTTCGTCCTCTCTGGAGAGGAAACTCGGCTTCTGCCCGTGGTTAGGAGCAGTTACCTGAAAAGGGGGAATTTTCTAAGCGTTATTAAAACACGTCAACATCAAACTGATCATTCTCTTCAGCAACTTTTAAAATAGATATTACATGTAAATGTGTTTATAAACTAAAGTTTATTCACATAAACTTTGGGGAAGCAACTCTGCTTCCGTTATCCAATCCCCATGTCATCTCCATCTTTGCTCCAACTTTCAAATGAGTAGCATCAATTTTTGAGCCTTGATTGCTTGGGGATTTGAGATGCAAACTGAGATGCTTCTTTACACCCAGCTTCAGTTGAGCTCTGCTAAATCATTTCCACTCACATATTTGCTTTCCACCTTCCACTATTACATTGTCTTCCCTCTTGTTCTCTATCTTTGTGGTTTTAGGCCTTTTTCTATTTAGTCCTGTCTTTTGAGTAGAATCTGCAAGGAGTAGATGGGATGCTTGTATTTAATCTAGACTCCTTGGCGTGAAGTCAGAAATCTTGGTGTGACTTTCTAAGTGATGTAAATGTAACTGTGAGTAACCATCTTAAAGGAGGAGGGCATCATTGAATGTAACTTCTCACCTGAGATTCCTCTGTATTTTCAGGTGATGATTTCTGGTACCGTGCCATTGTTCTGGAGACATCAGATGCTGATGTGAAAGTGCTCTATGCAGACTATGGAAACATTGAAACTCTGCCTCTTTGCAGAGTGCAGCCAATCTCTGCCAGCCACCTGGAGCTTCCTTTCCAAATTATTAAATGTTCCCTTGAAGGTAGACAGTTAAGTCACTTTCCAATTTGGGTGTCTGTGGGATTTTTTTCTTTCTTTTATAGCACTAAGTCTGAAACAAATGGGTATTGTAGGACTTCCCTGGTGGCGCGGTGGTTAAGAATCCGCCTGCCAGTGCAGGGGACACAGGTTCGAGCCCTGGTCCGGGAAGATCCCACATGCTGCGGAGCACCTAAGCACGTGCGCCACAACTACGGAGCCTGAGCTCTAGAGCCCACGAGCCACAACTACTGAACCCACGTGCCACAACTACTGAAGCCCGCACACCTAGAGCCCCTGCTCCACAGCAAGAGAAGCCACTGCAATGAGAAGCCCGCACACCACAACGAAGAGTAGCCCCCGCTCACCGCAACTAGAGAAAGCCCGTGCGCAGCAATGAAGACCCAACGCAGCCAAAAATAAAATTTAAATTTAAAAAAAAAAACATATTTTAAGCAACAGCCCAGATTTCTAAATATCAAGCAGAGTTTACCAAAAAATCTCATACCATTTATTATTCTTTCATTCTCACAGAAATTATGTTCATTTGTTCCATCTTTGTTTTACAGATTAGTTTCAGAGAGTCAAGGCTCAGAGATTCTGGTTTGCCTCAGGTTGCAAAGATAGTTAAGTGGCAGGGCCAGGGTGAACTGGGGTCAGTCATCTGACCTCTTGTGCGGGGGTCTTTCTGCTTTGTCACAGAGGCTAGAGACATTTAAATGGCACCATTTTGGGCTACCTTCCTATTCATACCATATCTGCGTATTTATTCAGCCCTTCAGTTGGAGTTTGAATAAAAGGAACTAAAATGCTAAAGTAGCGTTTTATTCTTACTCCTGAGTTCTTTACCCAGAGGTCCCAGTAGATAATAACACACTGATTTCCTCACAGTCTGCTTTGGTTTTGACTCAGAGAGTTGGAAAATTATCTTTATTATTGTTTGCTTCTACCGTTAGAATGTAAGTCCACAAAGGCAGACGTTTGTCTGTTTTGTGGCTTCTAGACCTAAATTAGTGCTTGACATAGTAGGGATTGAGGAATATTTATTAAGTTTGATTTTTTTGAATGCAACAGCAGTAGTACATCAAAGCATACCTAAACCTAGCTAAAATCAGTGAGCCTTTTGCTTATTATCCTTAGATAATTTATCTCGATATCATTTTTCAGGAACTTGAAGATTAACTCTAATATTCAATTTTTTTCCAGGACCAATGGAATTGAATGGAAGCTGTTCTCAATTAATAATAGAGCTACTGAAAAAATTCATGTTGAATCAGAATGTAATGCTTTCTGTAAAAGGACTTATCAAGAATGTCCACACGGTGTCGGTTGAGAAGTGTTCTGAGAATGGTACTATCAATATAGCTGGTAAGCTGGTGATGTATGGTCTGGCGAAAAACATCCCATCTAAAAAGCAGAGTGCTTTAAATAAAGATACTTTTTTCAAGTTTAATTAGTAGCAGGTGTAAGTGTAGCCAAGAACAGATGTCCTCAATTTAGTTGACCTGATCTTTCCTTATTCTCCGTGGCCACGTTCCCTCTGTCCTCATCCTCCGCAAATCCAGCGGCCGGGTGCTGACTCACATTGCCACCTCAGAGGAGCCACCTGGAAGGAAGCAGGCCTCCCAGTCCAGATTTTCCTTAGAGCAGGCTCAGCAACACTGTTGATAGAATTGATGCTGAGAGCTTTAGAAATGTCAAGCATTCAGAGTAGCTTCCAACTTCCTTTCGATCCTGATCAAAGTGAGAAGAACTCACATATCTGAGAATGGATCTTACTAGTTATTTCATAAGATGATGCTTTGGCAGGCCTGCCCTCAACCAAAAAGAGATATCCTGTGTGTGACAGGCAAAAGACCTGAAACCTCGGAGGTAAGGGCACTCATTTGGTAAAACCCAGGACAGGAGTAGATAACATAAAGCCCAAGTGAAAAACTAATTGATCAAGTCCTTTGTAGTTGGAAAGGATCTGCCCTGAGGGGCAGATCTGTATATGTTCAGACTGCAGGTTTTGTTTTGTTTTGTTTTTCCTGTTATTTATAGTGCTCGTTGTCTAACGGCTTTTTGCCTTTGCTTTTAGAAAAGGTGAACAGGATGAACTGCTGCTGCACAGAGCTACAGAAACAAGTGGGTTAAATTTCCTTTAAGTGAAATTATACTCCCAACATTTTTAGGAATGAAATAACACCATTTCTTCTCACCCTTAGGTTGAAAAACATGAACAGATTCTTCTCTTCCTCTTAAACAATCCAACCAATCAAAACAAACTTACTGAAATGAAAAAATTGTTTAAAAGTTAAGTAAGTTAAATTTGATGTTTTTGCACTTGTGTAACCCCCAGTAGGACATCTCCAGTCATGTTGTCATGGCAGAGCTAATGGGGTGACACCCGTTTTGAGGCTGTACTTTATTCTGTGGTCTAATGATCTGAGGTCTGGCTGTAGTGTTTCTGCTGTCTTTGTAGGTTTTGTTTGGTAAGCTCCCTTTGACGCTGCTAGTGGGACTGAGTTCAGGGCTGTCCAGGTTGCAGCGTCCTTTCCATACTGTGTTTGACATAGAGACAGCTCTTGATGATATTTGCAGGGACTTGTAAAAATTGTCGTGAGGTCAAGCTTAGCCTGAAATTGTGTCTAGAGTGAAATTAACCCTCCCTTGTATGTACTTCTATAAAAACATTTAGCACTTTTTGTGAAGAGGTTCTAAGAGGCCAAGAACAGAAAATGGGCTGTACTGATAGTATATTTCATTTCAAAACAAAACATACTCTTCCATTTTTGGCTGCGGTGACTCTAGTGGTTAAAGACTACATTGGTGGATTTTGAATAGTGGTTCCCCTGCTTTTTTATATTGCCTGAGATCCTTTGTTCTAAGGTGGCCCTCGGAAATTGTTTTGTGATCAGTAGCCAATTAGAACTTCTCATCAAAATGAAATTGTCCTTCTCGTCACTTTGAATTGATAGAATTCTAGCTGAAAGCAAAGGATCTTTGACTTACTCAGTATGTGCACTCTTGCTGGCTAACATGCAGTTTATATCTGACCATTTGCAAGTAGCTCCCGAGGTCCTCCTGCTCTCTAGGGCTCTGTGGGTGTAGCAACTCTCAAGGAGGTGCCTACCGGGGTCAAACCTATTCTCCACATGATAATGGACAGTTGTTCTGTTTCTGTTTCTAAGAAAGTATGGCTAAGTTCTAAGCTAAATATCATTCATGCAAGATCAAGAGTTTTGATTCTTATGATTTATTTTGAGATGATTTATTTTACTTCACAAGTTTTGGGTTATTTTTAATAAATGCTGACTTGCAGTTACAACTTTCAGTCCTTTCTAATACATTAAGTTTTAATACTGACTGCTGTTATGTGTACCATACTTGAGTTTAAAATCTTAAATTTAATGGTAATTTAAATTCATAGATTGAGGAGCATGCAGTGATGTGAACTTCTGGAGTTTAGTCCTAGTGCCAAATCATCATATTTCTAATCAAGTTGATTAACTGTATGTGCTTTAATCTTTATATCTGTGCAATAAGCTTTTTTTTCCCCATAAGAATATTGAGTGTGTTTGGGTACACAACTTCAGATGAAACCTGTATTTTCTATTGTTTCTAAGTAGATTGAAGATATTACTTTTAAAAAAACCAAAACACTTGATTTAAAAGCGTGGTGGTTGAACTGGCTTTACCCCTACTGCAGAAATAAATACATAGTTTGTCTACCTTTGAATACAGTGTAATACCTTATATTTGAGTAGTGCATTATTTAATAGTCACATTTTTTTTACATCTTTATTGGAGTATAATTGCTTTACAGTGGTGTAATAGGCACATATTTAATCTTCACAGTGCCCAGAAGATTAAAAGAAGGTAGGCCTCATTTTATAGATGAGGAGGTGAAGCCTCAAGGAGGTTAAATGGCTGCCCAAAAACCACACACACAGACTGGGAAGTAGGTCTTATGATGCAAGCTGAGTTCTCCGTACCGCCGTTTGCTGCTTACCTGTAGCTCTGCTACAATATCATTTTAGATTAGATCAGTTCTGGAGGACAAGAAACTAAGGGGTTATATTACTAGAAAAAAATGACATACATGTTTCCTTAAGCATACTTCTTTCCTTCATTGTGGTGAGAATATAGTTGGATAATTGCTTAAATTATTCTTCTTAGAGAAAGATAAAACGTGCTTAAAGTTTCACTGTTTCATCATCTCTGGAGAAATTTGTTTTAATTTGTTAGTAATTTTATTGTAAAATTGCTAAACTAGGAGTGATGTGATGAGAACATAAAACTCTCTGTAATCTATTATTCAAAAGTGGTAAGTATTTCAGCATACAAATTAATAAAAATATTTTTTATATTTGGAGGAGAGCAAACAGCTATATATTTTATCTGTGAAGGGGATTACAGACAGCTGTATTGGACATAAAGCACTGTTACTGTGGCAGTGAATTTTTTTTAACTGGCAGATTTGACTTAAAGTGATTTCAGTTAAAAGTGAATATTTGGTTTACTTTTACTTAAGCTAGAAATTAAGAACCATGGTAATTGAGTTTTTATATAAGGCATAATGATAGTTGATTTTTCTCTTGCAGAAACACTCTCTCTTGGAGATCAACACTTAGGAGAAAGGAAACAGCGAAGGCTAGACTTACGAGAGAAAGTACAGCATCTTGTGTTTTTGTTTCTTGGAAACTTTTTCTTTAATGACATTTTATGCCTTAATTTTTGTCTGCTTACCACTCTTCTGTCGAGGTGGGGTAGTTGTATTTTTTTCCCTCGAACTTCTTCCCCCCAGATAAGTCTTGCATAAAAGATTCATACCAAGTGCGTGGGAATATGGGAAGGGATACATAGGGGCTGTCTAGTGTATATATAACTTTTTATTACTTAAAGGTACTGAAGAAAATATGGCTCTGGGTTAATACTGGATCAACTTAGTTGATAGACACAAGAGTTTTATTTTTTGGATTTTTCTGTATGTTTGATATAGTTCATGGTAAAATACGCCCTGCTCTCCCTGTCACAATCTGCCTCTTCCACGTAATAAATGTTCTTTGGTTTGTTGTTGCTTGGGTCTCTGCCCTTCTTACCCTGTTCTCTCTGAGGTTATCAGCTTCTTTCTCTCCATCTTGATTCAGATGACGTTTCCCTCAGCCTTTGGGCACAGTCTGCCCTTGGGCTCTCACCCACTAGGTGGGTGGAAGGCACTTCCTCTCTCTGCTCCTGCCATCCATAGGTACCTTTCCAATCTGTAGCCACTTAGATTGTTAATGTAGATAGAATTTACATTTTCTGAAGCACAAATATATTTAACAATTTAAGTTAAAAAGCTAAGTTAGAGTATATATTTTTCTGGAAGCACATACAGTCATCTTAAACTCTAAACTCACATATGCAGAATTATGGGCCAGCTGACTTTCCTGCCAGCCTGTAAGTCTCTATTTGGGAATTTTTCCATGATTTAAGTATCAGACTGTGACAGCCTAAGAAGATGTTGTCACCGACTCAAAGAAGAAACTTGACTTTTTTTTTTTTTCTTTTTCTGGTAATGTGTGTCAGCTTAGATTAAGTGGAGTTTTTCCTCATGTTAAAAGTTGTTCAAACATTGATGTGCTTCTATTAGATAAAAATTTAAGCTGCCCAGTAAAATCCTTTTCCTTCACAGCCAGATTTCCCTTGTGTTCTTATTGCCAGCAGCATTTTGCTAATTTCCTTTTCTTGTTGGCACATACTAGGAGCACTGGACGTTTAGTTTGTTCATACTCTGTTCAGTTCCAATCACAATGAAAATGCAAATGAAAACTGGAATCGCACAATTGTCCTTTTTACTAAGGAAAATTAGGGAAGCAAGTCAAGGAACACATTTAAAAAAATCTAAGTTCATCAGATTCCAAGGTTTTATCATATGGTACATACTGGAAGTTTGAATAGAAACAGTTTAAATTAAATGGAGTTTAATAATATTTGGTGGTTGAGCTATTTGCCTTGTTCCCAAAGAGAAACGAACGTAATCTCTAGTGCCAGTCTCACAAGTAGAGAGAAGGGTTAAATGTCTTCTGGATTAATGCAGCATATTCTCATATTCTCGTACTGGACCACCAGATCTTATATTTGATCTTTCACATTCACATATTTACTGAGCTCCAGCTGTGTGCCTGACACTGAGGTAAGTGACGTATTTTTTGTTCAGTAGGGCCATGTGGGGTCCATCAACACCTGCCAATCCCAGTCTTGGGGTTCCCTCAAAATACCTAGTTCAGTCATAGATAAGTACTTACACCTGAGACCATATAATCAAACAAATAGTTATATTCCTTGGCATAGGGCATGCAAATGTTGAGACAAGTCAGGTCCATTGTGCAAGGGAAGAGATTCTTAACCATGGATTAAGCAGTGAACAGGGGTGGTGGGGGGCAGTGTGGGAAGAGGACATACTTGATATGCCTTTTTCTTTTGGTAGAATATTGTTTGCTAGGGCCGCTAGAAATGAAAAAGTTTCAAAATTGTGAACAAGGGTGAGTGATAGTCTGAACTCGAGCTCTCTTGCTCCAGAAAACCTGAGGATCCTTCTCAGCAGGGCCTTAAACGGCCACGTTCTAGGTGAGGAATAAAGTCATTGTGATGCCCACCACCCTGAGGCTGCCAAACCAGAGCAGTAAACCGATAGAGTGACGAGTGGGCTCATCACCACGTGACTGCTGCCTGGATTTGGCAAATCGAGCTCTTCTGGGATTAGCCAAAGAGTGACACCTGGGCTCCTCAATGCTGTGGGTGTTTCTGTAGCCAGACTTGCACCCAAGGAGTGCTTTACTTGTTAAACAGAAGAATCTCAAGGGTGCTTGTTGTTTGCTCTGTTTTTCCATATGAATTAGAGGGCAGCCTGTGGTTCCAAACGTGCAGTTAGGAGTCCTAGGATGGTTTTGTTTGCTGAAATTAAAGAGAGGTTCAGATACGCTCAGACTTCTGCCCATTTGCATGGGGCAGGAGTTGTGGGAGGCTCACCCTGGGAACTGCTCACACTTCTTCTATGCCTGAACATTGTTCAAGTTACCGTTCAGGCACTGCAGTCTAACTTCCCTAGGAAGGTTCTCAAATCTTGGCAGTAGCTTTCAGATAACCTAACATTGGTTTCATTTAAGGCTTTAGCTGCCCAGCCTCAGCCATTTTCCTATGCTTTCCTTTTACCTTGAGACCCTGAGGTGATGTCGTATTTAAAGACTTGCGATAACCTTTTGATGATCAGGTCCCCACCCCCTGTTACATGAGTCTTCCAGGAAATGAGACCCGACTGGGAGGTTGATCATATGTCAGGCAGAGCCTAGTCTGCTGCCTCCAAGGGTGCGCCCAGATTCCTCTCAAAATGCACTCAATGAATACTTACATTAAGGCATGCCATATATGTGAAAACTAAAGACACAAAATTTGGAAGTATTGACAGTTTGAAGTCTAGTGCCTACGTGGTTTTGGATGTTGATTGAAGGACAGTGTTACCCAAGCCTTTGTAGACATTCCATGTTTACTCATGTAGCTAGAAAGCATCACATTTCCTAAAAGCAAATCCAGTAAAACCTTGTGCATAATTTTTCTCACTGTCTTAAGGAGTTGAGATGCTTTAACCCTTAGAACAATTGGTGCCTGCCCCAAACCTAAGGGTCTTTAGCTTCAAGATGGCAGTATTTCTGTTCCTTATGTCCCCCTGCCACGCCTTTATTCTCTCTTGCTGCTGTTAGCGCCACAGTTTTTGCTCTGGCTTAATTTGTTGCCTGTGGAGTACTTGAGAACCAGGCCCTTTGTTTCCTCTGGGGTGGTTTCTTCACCGTTAAAAGTGGTTTGGGGTTCCCCACCCAGCTCTCTTCCCTACTGGCTTTCTGACAAGAGATAAGATGCTTAATTTTTGACTGTTCAGTTTGCTGGACTATAGAAGTTGATGGGTACAGTGGTTCCCAAACCTATGGAAGCCCAATTCAAATTCTTTGCATCCACTCCCCAACATGATAAAGGTGAAGCACATATTAAAAAACCCAGGCCCTTTGTTTCCTCTGGGGTGGTTTCTTCACCGTTAAAGGGCTCACAAGCCCTTTGGGATGAAGGGCCTTCATGGTGCCTATTTTTAAAATTTCCACAAATCTTCACAAGGGAGGGGTTGCCATGGATGACAAAAGTAGTTGCCCAGCTTCTCCCTGTATTAAAATCCTCTACCGCTGCTAGTCAGCCACTCAGCACACGGCATAGCCTGGGCCACCTGCTTCCCCCGCCCACGCATATGTGGAAGAAAGGCACAGGTGATTAACTTTTGATGTGAGGGAGTTTGAAGCAACTGATGCTGTTACCAAAAGAAGGGGTCCATCTACTTGCCACTCTAAAGCCAATAGAGAGGCAAGGTTGGTGGAAAGGAGAGTTTGCTTTATTTTGGAGGCTGGCAACCTGGGGGGAGGGCGGATGCCTGTCCAAAGGCCAACTCCCGTGAGCTGTCAGAGGGCAAGAGCTTTTATAGGCGGAGGGAGGGGGCTACATGCAGAAACAGCACAGTCAGCTCTGTCATCTTGAATTTGGTCGTGCGGTGGTCTGATCAGTGTCACCTTGACTGTTTTAAGTACAGTTAATCTTTAGTTCCAGGGTTGGTTTGTTCCCATTTCTTTGAGGCCAGCCCTCGGAATTGTGGCAGCTTATGTCGTGGCTACAGTCTTGTCATCATGTAGTTCACTTCTTCCACCTGGCGGGGGTTTCAGTATCTATAAGACAGCTCGCAGGATGTGGCTCCGAGTATTATCTATAGTCCTTGAAGAGGATCTAGAAGTCCTTGATTTGCTTAATGACTAAACTATTATTATTTTGTTGGACTGTCTTCCTGTTTCTGCACTTTCTCACTTCTCTGATTAAACTTATTCTTTGGCTAAGGTTTTTTCACAGACAAAAAGCAGGCTGAGGACATGGTGGGGGGGCAAGGACTGTATAGGGTCCTACTCCGTTTCAATATCTCCACCAGTATTTATAGTTTCAGCCTTTTTACTTCTTAATCATGGAATGAAAATGTGAAATGCCCCCACCTACAGATGTAAAGCTGTCAGGAGCATCCAGAATTGAAATGTAGCTTCTCTCAGGTAAACCTGCTTAGGCAAAGGTGTGCTGGTTCACTGTCAACAATCAGTCAGAACAGGTTGGGGAGAGGGTTGTCAGCTGTGAAATTCCCACTTTGGCCAGGACTTGGTCTGCTCTCCTCAAACCCCTGCTCTGTCTAGAGCGGCATGGGCAACTCGACAGTTGTGGCTATTGAACACTTAAAATACAGCTAATCCAAAAGGAGATGTGCTGTAAGTGTAAAATACAACTGAATTTCAAAGACTTAGCTTAAAATATCTCACTCTGATTACATGTTGAGATAATATTTGGGATCTACTGGGTTAGTAAATTAAGTTCACCTGCTCCTTTTCACTTTAGTATGGCTACTAGAGCATTTGAAATCACCTGTGTGGTGTGCATTGCATTTCTATGGGACAGTGCCCATCTAGGGGCAGAGACCATGCCTCCCCCACTGAGCATTTAGACCCGCAGACAAGTTCTCCTGCAGAGGTGCTCAGGCGTTACTTATGCTGCTCTGGTTGACCGTTTTTACATTTGGGTGCTCAGTAAATATTATTGGGAGGAATGAAACGAGGTGAAAAAATGAGGCCTCTTTTTTTCCCCCTCTTCAGTGAAGTTCGCAACAATCAACATTACCATGGGCCACTTTCACTGGAAGTTGTCAATATTGGGAGGATTGGAAACCAACTGAGAACCACAGAGGGAAATGTGACATTTTTAGAATTTTTTGAAAAGGAAAGATGTAAAAACAGAATTGTTATTAGTCTATCAGATTGACGTTTATAAGAATAATGGGGGAGGGGCTTGGAAAAAAGGAAACAGGTCAGTCTTCCTGGAGGGCAACTTGATAATACACATCAAAAGCCTTAAATTGTATATATACCCTATAGCCTAGAACTTTACCATCTTGCAGTTTACTCGAAGGGAGTAACTGGGCAAAAGCACAAATATCTAATGATTAACATTAAAGCAGTGGACTGGTTAAGCACACTAGAACATTAAAAGTGGCTAAAAGCCACAGAAAGAAACAGAAACTAACACACCATTGTAAAGCAATTATATTCCAATAAAGATGTTAAAAACATTTTTTTAATAAAAAGATTTTTATTTTTATTTTTTTATTTTTTATTATTTTTTTTTTTTTGCGGTATGCGGGCCTCTCACCGTTGTGGCCTCCCCCGTTGCGGAGCACAGGCTCCGGACGCGCAGGCTCCGGACGCGCAGGCTCAGCGGCCATGGCTCACGGGCCCAGCCGCTCCGCGGCACATGGGATCCTCCCAGACCGGGGCACGAACCCGTATCCCCTGCATCGGCAGGCGGACTCCCAACCACTTGCGCCACCAGGGAGGCCCTAAAAAGATTTTTTTAATGAAAAAATATCTCCACTTGCAGGTAACATGAATGTTTATCTAGACAACAGTAAGGAATCTACCACAATACTGCTAGAATTGTGGCAAAGTGTGTTTCCAAAAATAGTCACTGCAGAAGTTCTGGTACCATATCTTACAGAATCTTGTTACTCCCCCCTCAGAATCTTTTCCCCTTTCCTCGAAATTGGACAATTTTGTGACTGACTTGAAAAATAAAATGCAGTGGAGGTGAAGAAAAGCCACAGAAGTTCAGAAAGACATAAAACTGGTTATGATACACTATGCATGGAATGAGCTAACAATAAAATTTAATATGAGTAGAATGATGCTGGAAGAAGGAACACCATAATGTTAACAGTGTCTATCTCTGGGCGGTGGGGTAGGTGTGCTTTGCTTTTTTTTTTTTTTTTTGGTAATGAGCACACGTTATGCAATGACACTTATTTTTGATGAAGTATGAAAACTACAGATTATGCAGTAATAGCTTTTTTTTTTTTTTTTTTTTTTTGAGTGCTTACTACGCACAAGGCATTGTGCCAGGCATTGGGCTCTTTTCGCTTTGTGGTGTTTGATTCTTTTAAAAAAAATCAAGGCACCTACTAGAGTTAAACGAGGATACTGGTCAAAAGGCCCGCTTACTACCGCCCAACTGCAAGAACGCGACAGACAGGTAAACAAAGGGCAATTGCCATGACAAATAGAAACGATGCCAAAGTCAACATTTTCGCAAGGGTCGAAGCAATAAATCCTGCGGAGTTGAAGGCAGATGACACAGTGCTCCCTGCTGCACCGCTCGGAGGCTGGGAGACCAGAGCAGAAGTAAGTACCTTTGTTTATTTGCCAGCCTTGGCCAACGCGTTGTTTAAAAACGCGAGAGGCGCTGCGGGCCGTGTTCCCAGAAGCGCAATGCACCGCCCTTGGGAGAGCGGGCTCGGCCGGCGCCGTACTCCGCGCCTCTCCTCCGTGAGGCACACAGGTGTCCCACGTGGCTCCCACCCGGGCGCCCCTCCCCGGGCCTGCAGCGCCCCCTGGCCCGAGCATGTCTCGCCGCGCGCTCCTCCCCGCGCTCGTAGCGGAGAGCCCAGCCCGAGTGGTCTCCGCGCCGCCGGAGCCCGTGCTCCGGGGCGTGGTTAGCGGCGTCGGAGAAGCGCCGCTTCCTTCCTCGCGCTCGCAGGAGAGGAGACGCCCGGCTCCCGGGTGAATGTACTCGGAGTGCCGAGACGGCGTGCGCGAACGCGGCGTCAGGGCGGCAGGTTTTGTTCGGCAATGTCTGCGCTCCACCAGAGTGCGGCCGTGGGGCCCGGGCGCCTCTCCGGGAAGTCGGCGTCCCGGGCAAAGCACACCTGGCGCGCGCCTCCTCCGGGCTCCCCGCTGTCGGCCCCGGGCGAGCCGGCGAGGTTCTTGGGAGGCAGCGCGCGGCGGGCCCGGGAACGGCCCCTCTCATGGGTCCCCGGCAGCGGAGCACCGAGCGGAGGGGCGCGGACCGCAGGTAAGGGGATGGGGGCTCGGTGAATGTGGGTGGAGGAGGGAACCTCATAATAACACCCGACAGGCTTGGCGCGGTCGTGGAGCCCCCTAACCTGGCTCGCCTTTCGAATAAAGGCTTTGGGGACAAGCCCAAGCCTCCCCCGCACTCCCTTTTACAGAACTGATGCAGGTGCCCGCTTGGTTTTCCCAAGCAGCCCAGTGGCCCCAGCGAGGTCTCTGCAAGCAGAGCCTGAGAGGGGCCCGCTGCCCTGAGAGACTCGCCCTTGGCCTGTGGGAAGTTCAAGGGATTTATCCTCCATGGTGTTTTCACCTGCTGGGACCCCCTCCCCCGCCCAACCCCACTCTGGCCAGCTGGACCAGCCTTGCTTCCTGCACTTCTCCAATTCAGGGCCGGCTCTTGGCCACCTTCTGGGTGGGAAAGGGGAGGGTCTCAGAATTGCACCTTAGAAACTCGCCAGGGGGCACGGATTTAAAAACAGGGTGGACACCCAGGCGGAAGAGAAGGGAGGAGGGCACCTTGCTGCCCTTTCATTGTGGAATCGGTGGCTTTCCCGCTGAGAGGGACCTTTCCATGGTGACGCTATGCAGTGTGTTTGGTGTCTTGGAACTGAATGATTAGAACCTGTACAGTTTTCAAACTATGCGGTCCCTTAATTTAAAAACAAAACCCCTAGAACCTCTAAGTGTTTTATAAATTGAGGTCTAAAAATTGAAGGTCTGTTCTGCTTCCAGTGTGACATTATATTAAGAAATGTGCAGTTATTGAGAGAAGAGTCAGAAAAGAGGAAACAGAAAACCAAGAGAGGTTCGGCTGTAGTTGGCAAAGGCCGTGGAAGTTCATTTGTAAATGCTGCTGGCTTTCGGTAGCCTGCAGCCCTTCTCTTCCTGTGGCTGATGGGGCAAAAAGCTCGACTAGATAGATAGTCCCTTGCATGGGACATGTGGCCCTTCCTCTGCTTTGTAGAAATCCAGCTCAGAACCACCTCTTGATGTATAAGAATTTCCCAGCCAGGGTCCCCAGGCAAATCCCGGAGGGTCATGGAGATTCCTTCACTCATCATACCTGTGTCTTTGAAAACCATCAATGGCGTTTTTCTTTATTTTTTTTAAACAATTTTATTTTTAAATTTTATTATTTATCTATTGGCTGCTTTAGGTCTTCGTTGCGGTGCGCGGGCTTCTCACTGCGGTGGCTTCTCTTGTTGCAGAGCGTGGGCTCTAGGCGCATGGGCTTCAGTAGTAGTGGCTCACGAGCTCTAGGTGCACAGGTTTCAGTAGTTGTGGCACACGGGCTTAGTTGCTCCAAGGCATGTGGGATCTTCCCAGACCAGGGCTCGAACCCATGTGCCCTGCATTGGCAGGCGGATTCTCAACCACTGTGCCACCAGGGAAGTCTGACATTTTTTTCTTTAAATCTGGTTTTTGGTCTATCGTCCAGAGCTTAGTGTAGCTCTTTCCCCGCCCCCTCGATAGGCTCGAGTTCTTGGAATGAATTATAGTCAGATGCCCGTGTTTTTTACAGATGAGGAGACTGAGACCCAGAAAGGGTGGAAGACTGCCCGAGGGAGAATGGGAGAGCCTTCCAGGAACCCTGACTCCTGGGTTTTTAATGAGCTTCTTGAGCATCACAGTCACTAATTGGCAAGTGATGACATTGAGGATAAACTACTGGTGAAAATGTAAAAGCCCCTTGTTAAGAATGTGCCCACCAGGTGCGCATCTTACAGAGCATATTCACTGCATCCCCACCACCTGGGGAGGGTGCTGGGCACAGGGCAGATGCTTACTAGTTTTTATTGAATAATTTAAATTTCATATAATTATATCAGTGGAAGGGTGAGCACCACAATAAGTGATGAAGACTGGTCTTCACACTTGGGTACTTCACAGATCAGTAAAAAAAAAAAAAAAAAAGAAAGAAAGAAAACTCTTTTAATTGAAAGGGCTGTAACAGAATTGCTCACTTTTAATTTTATCCCGCAAGGATATTTAAAAAAAAAAAAAAAAGACACATCCCTCCCATCATCTACAAAGCTATTGGAGGTCTCTTGGGAACCCTGCACAAGGGAGGGTCTATCATGTGCAACACCCCTGCGCAACACCCCTGCTTCAGTGTCTCCCCAAGCCAGCAACCTGGGACAGCTGAATACACTTGAAGGCCCTTCTTTTTTTTTTTTTTTTTTTGCTGTACGCGGGCCTCTCACTGCTGTGGCCTCCCCCGTTGCGGAGCACAGGCTCCGGACACACAGGCTCCGCGGCCGTGGCTCGCGGGCCCAGCCGCTCCGCGGCACGTGGGATCCTCCGGGATCGGGGCACGAACCCGCGCCCCCTGCATCGGCAGGCGGACTCCCAACCACTGCGCCACCAGGGAGGCCCAAGGCCCTTCTTTTAGTTCATGCTTTTATCTTCTAAACAGCTCCAGCCTGCTTACTCTTCCTCTTCCACCCAGAAAACTACCTGCTGGGTTTCCATGAATGTGATTATGATCCTCCATCCCTCACTTCCTTTCCTGATCCTGGGTCCCTTCTCTTAACTGGATTTCCCTGATCTCCATTAGTCACCTTTGCCCTTGCCAGAGGACTTTTGCACTGTAGTCTCATGTGATGCTGGCAACAACCTTTCCAGGTAAATAGGACAGGTAATGTCACCCCCATTTTTGAAAGAAGAAAACTGAGTGACTGAAGTGAAGGAATTTACCTAAGAGGTCAGTGCTCAGGTCTCCTGATGTCAGACTGGTGCTCTTTGCACGCCAGCTGTGTATGGCATGCTTCTTGGCATGTCCGGGCTGCCAGCATCAGAAGACCTGGGCCTGACACCAAACTTCTGATTTACCAGCTCTTTGACCTTGGACCCTAACTTCTCCAAGACCATTTCCACAAGTATAAAAGTGGAAATGATCATGTCTACCCTATAGGGTATGAGTAGTTAAATGAAGTTAATATATTAAATGCAGTGATAATCTCTTAACATCATACGTTTAGAAAGTCTTTTACCCTTAGGGGGACTTTCACACACTATTCCCCTGGATCTTTACAACACTGTCAGTTTATGAAACAGATGAATGAACTGAGGTGGGCAGGGGCGGGGGTGTGTGAGGAGTTGTTTGCAGAGTCACCCGTCTGGTTAGAAGCAGAACTAGTCTGGAATTTCATCCCTGGACTTCCAGTCCTGTGTGTGTCTTTCCAGAGTCCCATGGCAGTGAATTTGGGTCCTGTACAGTTTCAATAAAGGATTTTCAAATACTACCAAAACAAGTATCAAAATCTCTTTTGGCTAAAAATGTCCCTTAGCAGGTACAGTGAGTGTGGGAAACCTGTGATTTATGCCCAATCTGCCTATTCTCCCCAACCATCCAGAGATCCAGAGGGCACATTGTTTGACCCTTGGGGCTGATTTCTGGTTGCCAGGCTATTAGGTTCTGAAAATTGTGATTTTGTTAGAGGGAGCATGGCGGGTCCAGAGCAACTTTTAAAATGCTCTTCTTGCCTTATCAGACTAGAAATGCGTCATCCAGTTCCCTTGACTTTCTGGGTCTGAGCCAAGTATTTTGCCAAATGAACAAGGAAGATGTTACAGCGGAAGACCATGGGCTTCCAGGCTGGAGACTTTTGCCTCCGATTTTAAAGTCTTTCTGTTCAGGTGTGGACCGTTTTTGTAAAGCGTTCAGATTTCCATCCTACTGATGGAGCGGAGGCTGCCAAGGGCTAATCTAATATTCAGGGTTGGAATTGCATTTTGTAAGGAGGTGGAGTACTCTCCTTTTCCACCCTGCCCTCATTTCATTTCCCATCATAGAGGAGAAGGTGGGCGTTGTCCTGCAAAACTGCCTTTAGCTATTGCTCAGTCTGGCCCTTCTCTTTCAAAAGTAATCTTGTTTGGCCTTCCTTCCTTCCTGTCTCATGGGAAATGTATTCCCGGGGCAGCACAGAGTGTGATGTTTTGCAGCGTCCTGCAGCAACCCTCACTCACCCGCTGTCCCAAGTGCTGCTGGTGCTTCATGGAATCAGGGTTGGAAAATAAGAATCAGATAAGAAGACAGGGTGGGGGTGGGTGCCTAAGCCCAAGCGTGAGAACCCCAGAAGCTAGGAATAATGTGTGGGATTAGCATGAGTAACGGAACAGAAAGGAACAAATGTGATGAGTTGGGCATTTTGTAATGGAAGAGGTTTGACAACTTGTACCTGGGAACGAAGGATCTGTTTCTGCCCCTGGGTTGCAGACCACTCCCAACTGCTTTGTACAAGAATGCATAGAGTTCTGGAAGTCTTCTCAAGTTTTGTGCTCGAGTGTGGGAGTTGCTGGCAGGTATTAGCTCATGGAAGACTGCCAATGGGTGGGATTCAGGGGGGCAGATTTTGAATTATGCTTCTGTTCCTCTATCCTGATCCCCCAGAACCAGGAAGGTGACAGATGGAACAGATCCCCGGGGGGCCAGAAAGGAGTCCGATGCACTTACTAGCTGTCTAACCTGGGGCGAAACACTTCACTTCTCCATGTCTCAGTTTTCTCATCTGTAAAATGGGGGTAACACGCTGTCATGAGCTGGCTGGGAGGATTAGGAGAGAGAAGATACAGAAGTATGGAGCCTGGTACTGGGCGCTTTAGTGAGTTAAGTGCTCACTAGGTGGGAGCAGCTGTTCATTTTTACTGTGGAATTCATCCTTTAAAACATCTTTCAGATGTAGGGTTGCATTTAGAATGTTGAATTAGTATTGCAAGAAAGTTTTGCTACGTGAGTTGGGGGGAATGAACTGAATTTTTGAGATGATTGGGTGGGAATAGATAGTAAAGAGTGCTATTAACCTTGCACCAGCATCGAAATAACAGTTTCATTTATCTTGGTATAAAAAAGAATACAAAGATTCATCAGGAAGTATCCTTCCAGCCGACCTGCCGTGCTGAGTTCCAGTAAGCACGTGTCTCACCTACTATGTGCCAGACACGTGCAGCTTGCTGGGGCTCCAGCAGAGACTGAGACACAATCCCTAGTCCCTGAGCCATTTGCCATCTGGCAGGCAGGACGGATATACCAGCAGGCAGGCTCATTGTGGGCTGTGTGACAGTGGGAATTGCAGTGGGTGTGGGAGGACAGGGGAGGGAGATGCTGCTGGGGTCCCAGAGTCAGCACCATCTCAGCCGAGCACTTAATGAGGAGGCGTTTGATTTCTTATATTGGTTTCCAGATTGCCACCACAAATTTTGTTTTAATGAGCAGAGCCTTAGGAGGCTCTGGCAAGACATTCATCTGGGCAAGCAGAGGCGCATGATAGAGCACGATGGATCTGTTTAGGTTTTGTTTTTTTTTAAAGATTCCTTTTTTTTTTTTTTTTAAATTTACTTTTGGCCGTGTTGAGTCTTCGTTTCTGTGTGAGGGCTTTCTCTAGTTGTGGCAAGCGGGGGCCACTCTTCATCGCGGTGCGCCGGCCTTTCACTATCGCGGCCTCTCTTGTTGCGGAGCACAGGCTCCAGACGCGCAGGCTCAGTAGTTGTGGTTCACGGGCCCAGTTGCTCCGCGGCATGTGGGATCTTCCCAGACCAGGGCTCAAACCTGTGTCCCCTGCATTGGCACGCAGACTCTCAACCACTGCGCCACCAGGGAAGCCCGGATCTGCTTAGGTTTGTCACCTAGTAGAGGGAGGGGCCCGTGTTCACTGAACGCCTTGCTCTGCGTCGGGAACCTTCTGCACTCCCTTTTACCTTGTCCTCACGGCAGCCTGCGGAGGCTGCTAGAATCCTAGTTTTGTAAAAAAATTAACAGGCCTGAGCCTCAGAGTCCCGCGCGCGCCCAAGGTCAGAAGCTGTGATCCCAGAAAATCATCCTGAACCTCAGGACTAGACGGCGTGGAGAAGCCCTTTCCCTCTGCCCTGCACTGGCCCTTGTCTCCAGGCCTCGCCCCTGCCTGGCTTCCAGGCGCCAGGTGGGGACTTGTCCTGTGGCTGTTGTCTGAAGTAAGAGGAAAGAAAACAGGTCCTTGGGGAAAAGGAAAGTCTGTCTTGCTGGCATGAGCGGGGCAGGAGGCATGACAGCCCCTCCACGAGCCGGTATCCTCTCGGTCTACCTTTCTCCCTTTGATTGTGTCTGGGAAGCTCCTGCCTTCCTCCCACTTGCAGTATTGCGTGTCCAATTTTCACTTAGATTAGGTGAGGATGTGAAGCCTCTGAGTTATTTGAAGCACAGAGACCCTCAGCTGGTTAGGATATTCGATTTGGTTTGCTTCAGAAATGTTTTGAAATCCAGCAAGCTGAATAGACAGGGGAGTAAGGTCCGACCATCGTAGGTCCACGATGGAGGGGAGATCAAAAAGAGATTTTTTTTTTTTTAAACCAGAAGACACCTTGGTAGCGTCTGGTCCAACCTCCTCATTTTGCAGGTGAGGAACTGTAGCCCCCTCTCAGGGTCGCACAGCATCGGGTGAGAAGTAGGGCCCCTGGATCCAGGAGGCAGACTCTACCACCATGGGGTGGGCATGGCTCCTGCCTGTCCGGGAGTGACTTACGGTGTGCCAGCTCAGTGTGGATGGAGTTCAGGGCTGTGGCTCTAGGACTCTGAGCTGACTTCGGCTCCAGGAGTAGCATGGTTAGAGGAAAGCCTGTTGGATTAGGAGCCAGAGACTTGAGCGGTGTGAAAACCCAGGACCCCTTCCCTTCTGAGCATCAGTGACGCCTTCCAGTCATCTCTGGGGTGTGTACATTCATTCACTGAGTCTCCTTTTTACTTTTGACACCAGAGCGCACCACCTGCGGGTAGGAGTGCAGGCCCAGGGGGTAAGCACGGGCCAGGAAAGCACACCCACCACCACTGGTTATTCATATTTCCTGCAATTCCAGTGAGGTCTGACAGTAGCACCTTCATGAACACGAGTTGGGTCTGTTTTTTTTTTCTCACTGTTGTGGCCTCTCCCGTGGCGGAGCACAGGCAGGCTCCCGTGGACGTGCAGGCTCAGCGGCCATGGCTCACAGGCCCAGCCGCTCCGCGGCATCCGGGATCTTCCCGGACCGGGGCACGAACCCGTGTCCCCTGCATCGGCAGGAGGACTCTCAACCACTGCGCCACCAGGGAAGCCCTGAGTTGGGTCATTTTTAACTCTTCTACAGTTCACAAGAATATACATTTCCTGGGTGACTTTGATTTTCAAGGCAGCCATTGCTCTCAGACTGGTCGGCAGATCCTCTGAATTCAGAGTGGAGTTCTGTTGTGTTCCTGCAGCTGGCAGGTGTGTTTTCAGTGCCCAGGCAGAGGTGGATGGGGTGCAGCAGACGGGTGAGACAAAAGTCACATGGCTGAGTCACCGAAGATGACCAGGAGACTCCTGCCAGGTGTTTTGGAGAACTGGCGTCCCTAGTGGAGGTGGGGGATCCAAAAGGCCAGGATCCATAAATGAAGACTTGGGGCTTCTGCCTTGCTCTCCACGTTCTTAGATGCAGGAGAGTGGCCCTTACTGAGGATGTTAAAGGGACTTTTGGAGAGTGTCAGGTTGAAGTGAGTTTCCCCGCTGCATGTTGCACGCTTCTGTGCCCCCACAGAGGCTGACCGCTTCTCTCTCTGCCCTCATCTCTATAGACTGGGATTCTCCTGGAATCCTGCAGTGTTTCCCTTTCCACATCTCTGCTTAGGATTTTCTCTTTGGAATTATCTCCTGATTGAGCATCTGTGTTATTTGTTTAGTGGAAAGAAACATGTGCATTGCCTGGCTCTTCCTCGTATGGTGGATTTACAGTGTTGTGTTAGTTTCAGGTGTACAGCAAAGTGAATTAGTTATACATATACATATACATGCATCCACTTTTTTTTAGATTCTTTCCCCATATAGGCCACTACATAGTATTGAGTGGAGTTCCTTGTGCTATACACCAGGTTCTTATTAGTTATCTATTTTATATATAGTAGTGTGTACATGTCAGTCCCAATCTCCCAATTTATCCCTCCCCCCTTCTCCCCTGGTGACCATAAGTTTGTTTTCTATATTTGTGGCTCTACTTCTGTTTTGTAAATAAGTTCGTTTGTACCCTTTTTTTTAGATTCCACATATAAGTGACATCATATATTTGTCTTTCTGTGTCTGACTTCACTCAGTATGACAGTCTCTAGATCCATCCATGTTGCTGCAAATGGCATTACTTTGTTCTTTTTTTATGGCTGAGTAATATTCCATTGTATATATGTACCACATCTTCTTTATCCATTCCTCTGTTGATGGACATTTAGGTTGCTTCCATGTCCTGGCTATTGTAAATAGTGCTGCAGTGAACGTTGGGGTGCATGTATCCTTTTGAACCATGGTTTTCTCCGGGTATATTCCCAGGAGTGGGATTGGTGGGTCATATGGTAGCTCTATTTTTTTAAGGAACCTCCATACTGTTCTCCATAGTGGCTGTATCAGTTTACATTCCCACCAACAGTCAAGAGGGTTCCCTTTTCTCCACACCCTCTCCAGCATTTATTGTTTGTAGATTTTTTGATGATGGCCATTCTGACCCGAGTGAGGTGATACCTCATTGTAGTTTTGATTTGAATTTCTCTAATAATTAGTGATGTTGAGCATCTTTTCTTGTGCTTTTTGGCCATCTATATGTCTTCTTTGGAGAAATGTCTATTTAGATCTTCTGCCCATTTTTTTTTTGCAGTACGCGGGCCTCTCACTGTTGTGACCTCTCCCATTGCGGAGCACAGGCTCCGGACGCGCAGGCTCAGCGGCCATGGCTCACGGGCCTAGCTGCTCCGCAGCATGTGGGATCTTCCCGGACCAGGGCACGAACCCGTGTCCCCTGCATCGGCAGGCGGACTCTCAACCACTGCACCACCAGGGAAGCCCTTCTGCCCATTTTTTGATTGGGTTATTTGTTTTTTTGATATTGAGCTACATGGGCTGTTTGTATATTTTGGAGATTAATCCCTTGTCAGTTGCTTCATTGGCAAATATTTTCTCCCATTCTGAGGGTTGTCTTTTTGTTTTGTTTATGGTTTCCTTTGCTGTGCAAAAGCTTTTAAGTTTAATTAGATCCCATTTGTTTATTTTTGTTTTTATTTTCATTACTTTAGGAGGTGGATCAAAGAAGATCTTGCTGTGATTTATGTTTAATGCAGAAAAACTGTAGGGTGAGATCTTGAATGTATTGCATCCCAAAGGACAAAAAATAGAATTTCTAGAACCTATTGTTAAGATATTTTTAGATTTTTTTCCCTGCTGAATTATGCTGGGGGAAAAAGTCTCAATTTCATCCATATGATCCCTTTCAGTTCTTATGCTACATGTATACTTACCAAAATATAAGTCTGTCTGAATTGTGCATCGTATCTTTGTGATTGAAATGATAATATTGCATTTCTGGGCCTCACAGCTAAAATTAGAAGTAAACCTCAGATATGTGCCCTTATGGAATCAAAGTTATGGTCTATGGTTTCTCAAGAAAAGCTCTCACTTCACTTCCCATCCTTAATATCTCCCTCAAAAATCGATAAGTAATCAGGCTCCATGGAACTGAATTTTACGCATACTATAAGCATTAGGCAACAAAAAAACTTTACAAAAATACTTTTGTTTCTTCCTCAGCCATGTTACTGTTTTTAAGTAATTGAGAAAGTGCGGGCTGGGAGACCTTGCTTGGTTTCAGAAAATGAAGACTTTGAAATCAGATCTTCAGTCTATCAGAATCTAACTCCTTGTGAAGAAATGGAGCTGCTGAGGGGAAGGGGCTTTCCCCAGGGTCACATGGCTGGTCAGGGCTGAGGCTGAGCAGGGCCCCGGGTCTCTTAACTCTGGACACAGGGCACCTTGCCAGAGTCTGTGAAGGAGCTGGGGGCTTTGGAGCTAGGTGTCTGGGGAAGATGTTAGGCTGTCCTTTAAAATCAGAGTCACTGGAGTAGTCTTCCCTGGCTTTTTGGGATTTGAGTCTTCTCCAGGCTACTGTAGTTGTCATGGCAAGGAGCAGCCTCTAGAGTCATATCTGTGCCCTGGGAAAGGCCGAGTGGTTGTTTGGAGGTGTGACTTGAGGAGCTCATGGAGCTGATTGCTGATGCTTTATTTTCTGTCCTTGCCCTATAGTTATATCAACATGCCCTCTTTCCTGTTGCTGGAAGCCATCTGCATTTTCCTGTTTGCCGAAGGTAAGTCTTCTTGGTTGTGGGGCGAGGGTTAAGGTGTTGAGGGGTTTGGTTTGCCTCACATCCTGTTGATTTTAACTTCTAAAGTTCTCGAGTGCATTTGTGTTTCTCCACTCCACAGCCACCTGCCTACTCTCAGCCCCATCATCTGGTGCTTGGACCACTGCAGTAGCCTCCTGACTGGTCTCCTTGGGTTCACCTGGTTCCCGTCCATCCTGTTTTTCACACATCAGCCATTTCAAAATGCAAATCTAATCATGTCTGGACCCCTCTCCACTCCCATCCCCTACCTGAAACTTTTAAGTGATGTCCTGTTGCTCTTAAGAGGCCCTGCCTGGGACTTCCCTGGCAGTCCAGTGGTTAAGACTTCAACTTCCAATACAGGGGGTGTGGGTTCGATCCCTGATCGGGGAGCTAAGATCCCCCATGCCCTGGGGACAAAAAAAAAAAAAACATTAAAAAAAAAGGGGGGCTTCCCTGGTGGCACAGTGGTTGGGAGTCCACCTGCCGATGCGGGGGACGCGGGTTCGTGCCCCGGTCCGGGAGGATCCCACATGCCGCGGAGCGGCTGGGCCCGTGAGCCGTGGCCGCTGAGCCTGTGCGTCCAGAGCCTGTGCTCCACAGCGGTGAGAGGCCCGCATACCACACACACACACACACACAAAAAGGAATCAATATTGTAACAAATTCAATAAAGACTTCAAAAAATGGTCCACATCAAAAAAAGAAATTAAAAAAAAAAAGAGGCCCTGCCTGATCTGATCCTGTGCCACCTGGTGTCCCCTCTGGAGCCCCCTCTGTCCACCCTTTGTGTTGCAGCCCACACTCCATCCAGGCCTGCCAGCACCCTTGCTCCCTCCCACCCTAGGGGTTCTCAGTTATGGTGGCCTCTCTGCCTGGATCATCGCCTCACCCCAACACTGCTATTCTGGTAAACTCCTATTCACCTTCCAGCACCCAGCACAGTTCCTCCTGGACCCCCAGATCAGGTCAGATCCCCCTATTAAAACCTCCTGTAGTGTTGAGTTCCTCTGTGTAGCGCTTAACACAGATATGAGTTTATTTCTGTGTGAATTTAAAAAAAATAATGTCCATCTTCTCCACTGGACATAAGCTGCATGAGAAAGAGACTGCCTATTCTTCATTCACCACTTACCGTGTGATCTTGGCTCCTAGCACTGAGCTTGGCACATAGCTGGTGCTCAAGAAGCAGATTAATGAATGAATAATGGAGCAAATCAATTTTCTGTTTACTTCCCACTTTGGCCCTCCCAAGTTCTAGCCCCTTTGAAATATGAGATGGTAGAAAGGAGTAGTGTGTTTTGTGGATTGTCGTCCAACGAGTGAGAACCAGTGGGCTGGGTGGCTGTCTGAGGCTAGCCCAGGGTCCTCTCGCGGTCTCTGAGGCTCTCTTCCAGTTCCTCCCTGGCCTGTGTTTCTGTGAGTAGGGGTACACTCTGCTCATTGGCTGCTGTCATCACCTGCCTGTTCTCCAGAGCCTCAGGGAGAGAAGAGAGGCTGGAAGAAGGGTGTGCTTGCCCAGCCTGCCTGTCCCCTCTCTTGAAGCCATGTGGGTGCTGAATGTAACACAGTAGCTTCATGGCCAAGGAATCGGGGAGAAATGAGATGTGTTTGGGGACAGGGCCCGAATGCGGTCCCTGGGGGCCCAGGCACAGTAAAGGTTCTGTTCTAGCTCGTCGTGGAACTTTACCCTCCGTAGCCTGTCCAGTTTATAGAGCACTTGATCTGACCACCCCTAGGTTGTACAGATGAGGCAGGGGCGGCCCAGAGAGGTTCTGTGATTTGCCTGGGGCTGCACAGCTATCAGTAGCAGGGCTGAGATGAACACCCGCCACCCACTCCACCCCGTCCCCATCCAGCTCCTTAGCACCACCCATGACCCCCGCCCTCCCCAGATAGGTGGTCCTCAGAGGTGTGGGCTGACTTGGTTGGGAGAGGAAGCAAGTCAACACGTTCATCAGCTTCCTGTTCCAAGGGGGACTTCTGCAGAGTCCTGAGGTAGTTTCACAGGGGCACAGTGGGGACATCACCCTGGTACCCGCTCCCCTGAAGGAGGCCTCACCTGAAGCCTGGCACCCACCAGGACAGCTGGCCACGTGATGCAGAGTTACATTGGCTGAGTCACATCTGTGGTGAGCGGTCTCTGGTCATGGAGCGCCTCCTCCCTCCCATCCGGGGCGCTGGCCGGTCTGTCTCCAGCTGGAGAATTTGCTGGTAAGACATTTAAAAAGGAACAGGACCTTAGGGAATTCCTTAGCTCCTGGACCCCTTTGCCAGTAATTCATGGGCTCATTCAGGAAAGCTTAGTGCCTGCTGGCTTTGACTACAGGGTCAAAGGATGTGAGCATTTTTATAGTTCTTAATTCATTTGGCCAAACTGTGTGCAGAGAGTTGGGTGGGGCTCTGTGGAGGACAGGTGGAGGTGTTCCTGCCCTCGGAGAACTTCCGGGGGTGCAGGGCTCACGGGAGCTGCCCCGCATCACGGGATGGGCTGCAGCAGGAACCTCCCAAGTTGACAAGATCTTGATGATGTCGAATGCACTGACGCAGAAAGCCTCCATTTTCTGGAGGACCGATTTGCTGAATTACTGAGTGATCTTTGTGATCTTTTGTTTTTGGAGTTTGGGGGGTAAGTGTTGCCTCTGCTTCTGTCCCGGCGTCTGCCATGTGTTTTATGGAAGTGGAGGATTTTTTTTCTTTAATTCAGTCTACTGTCTGTATTGTAGTTTATGTCTTGTTTCTGCCTCTGGTGGCAAAATGGCCGTGGCGGACTTTCTTGGACTTCAGGACATCTACTTACTTGTCTGACAGCTTTTGACTGTGGAGCTAATGGCTGGTTCAGCATTTTGGCCTGGAACCATCTTCTACTCGAGGAGAGATTAAGGGGAGGGCATATCAGGTGAGCAGGAACTCAAAGATATGGTCAGGGGAGAAGTAGACACTGGTTTAGTTTGTTTTTCAGGGACTAGTGAATGTAGAGGAGCCACAGAAGGTGGAGCTGGGACCAGCCAAGGGGGTAGTTGCTTAATGCAGCGGTCCCCAACCTTTTTGGCACCAGAGTGGTTTTGTGGAAGACAGTTTTTCCACGGACCCGCATGGAGGGGGATGGTTTCGGGGTGATTCAAGAGCGTTACATTTATTATGCACCTTATTTCTATTATTATTGCATTGTAATATATAATGAAATAATTGTACATAATTGTACATAATGCCGACAGGAGGCGGAGCTCGGGCGGTAATGCGAGCAATGGGGAGCAGCTCTAAATACAGATGAAGCTTCACTCACTTGCCTGCCTGCCGCTCACCTCCCACTGTGCAGTCCGGTTCCTAACTGGTCATGGACGAGTACCGGTCCATGGCCCGGGGGTTGGGGACTCCTGGCCTAATGAACTCCAGGGGGTGCTGCCAATGAGAAGCATGCCCCCCAGAACCTGACATCATTTTTTGGTGTCCTCCTCCTGGTCACCTTACTGGTGGGGGCAAATCCCCCTGAGCCCAACTTCCCTGTGTTGTGTGATTCCTACCCTGCCCCCATCCCCACCTGGCTCCCTCTCCTTTACCTCTTTCCTCGGCAGTGCCCCCCACCCCATCTCACATTCCTTCATCTGCCCCGTTCCTGGCCTGTCCGGCTCCTGGGCTTTGCCCACCCTCACTTTGTGCCCATGGTGCTTACCCAGCACACGTGGAAGTTTATAAGCATCTACGTGTCTGCTTCTTCTGACAGTGGCCACGCACAGTTGGCTTTTCAAATAATCCCTCTAAGTGGCACCTCACTGTCTTCAGAACTCTCATCGGGGTTGGCTTGCTGTTCAGCACCTGGCATGTTACCTGCCCTCAAAGTTCATTTTGAAAATTGTTGTTGGCTGCTCATATGCCATTAGTACAATTTTACTGGGTATCACATAGAAGAAAAAAAATGTATCCACAAGCTTTCTACCCCAAAACTTTTTAGCCCTTGTTCATATTAATTGCATTGAATGAATGTATCAGTGTTTACTGAGAGTTCTATCTCTTTGGATATTTGTTATCACCATCATTCCTCTGAAACAAGTAACATTGAAGGGAGTGTCTTGGTGCACATTTTCCCTTCTCTAAAGTTGTTTTTCCTTTGGATCAATTCCCAGGTGCGATACTATGGAGCCTAAGCACTTTGATGACTCTTAATTCATTTGGCTAAATTGTTTTCCAAAAGGGTTGTACCAATTTACAGTGCCACCACTGGAAAAGCTTTTCCTGATTTAATCTTTCCCCAGTTACATTTAAATGTAAAACTTGATCATCAAAATTTCACATTTAAAAGGGTATCCCATTGTTTGAGTTAAAGTGTTTTGTCACCTGTTTGAAAAATTTCCTTGTGCTTTTCTGTGAATTCTCTTTCTTCTATGAATTGTCTGTTCACGTCCAAGGTTAATGTTTATGGCAAGATGCTACACCCCAGAGGGGCACTCAGTTATCATGCCTACCCAGGGACGAAACTCATCAGAATCACAGGCTCTCTATATCCCCCCATATATTTTTTTAATTTTTCTCTTCAAAATACCCAAATTTAGGGGCTTCCCTGGTGGCGCAGTGGTTGGGAGTCCGCCTGCCGATGCAGGGGACATGGGTTCGTGCCCCGGTCCAGGAGGATCCCACATGCCGCGGAGCGGCTGGGCCCGTGAGCCATGGCCGCTGAGCCTGCGCGTCCGGAGCCTGTGCTCCGCAACGGGACAGGCCACAGCAGTGAGAGGCCCTCATACCACAACAACAACAAAAAAATACCCAAATTTTTTTTTTTTTTTTTTGCGGTACGCGGGCCTCTCACTGTTGTGGCCTCTCCGGTTGCAGAGCACAGGCTCCCGACGCGCAGGCTCAGCGGCCATGGCTCACGGGCCCAGCCGCTCCGCGGCATGTGGGATCTTCCCGGACCGGGGCACGAACCCGTGTTCCCTGCATCGGCAGGCGAACTCTCAACTGCTGCGCCACCAGGGAAGCCCAATACCCAAATTTAAATGCAAAGATACCTGATAGAAGTGGGGCTGTTGGTGGGGGCGGAGGGAATTATTTATGTTATTCATCTGGTAATTTTTAAGATACAATATCATTAAACTTTCACATTCCTGTTTTCTCTCTTGTGACCCGTTTGTTCCGGTCATATAACGTGGAGACTAAGACTCCTCCCCTCTCTGCCTTGTAGTGACTGCTTCTGGTGTTTTCTCTCCTAGTGCCCCCATCCCTCCCTCTTCAGGAAGTCCACGTGAGCAAGGAGACCATTGGGAAGATTTCAGTCGCCAGCAAAAGTAAGCCCACGTTTTACTTAACCCTCCAAACACCTACTTCAGCCTCTGTGTGATGGACTCAAGAGAAGCCATGTTACTCCGGACAGTTTCTGCCCCACTCAGGTCTTCTTTCATGCTGTGGCCAGAGTCATTTTCCCCAAACAGGGGCCTGACCAATTTGCTCTCCTGGGTAAAAACCCTAGGAAGATGTTGCTGAATTTCTTGGCCCGTGCTTCAAGGTCTTCTGTTGTGTGACCACCATCTACGCAACCAGCCTCGTCTGCTGCCATATTCCTTCTCTTCCTCCCTGCTCGTCATCCCCTCCACATGCTCAAGCCACACCCGCCCACTCCTAGGGACCCTGCAGTCCCATCCCTCCCTCTCTGGTGAAATCCCCCTTGCATGCTGCTGCTAGGTGGCGCCTTCTCACTGGTGCTTCTCTGACTTCTGCTCTCTTGCATCTTCCTGGTGAGGTGATAGGGTGTGGACTCTGGAGCCACACCTGTGGACAGCCTCAATTTGATTCCTGGCTCCACCACTTTCTGGTACTCTGGCCTTAGGAAATTCCTGAATTGCCCTGTGCCCTGCTCTCCTTATCTCTCCAATGGGAATGCAGATTGTAAATCTGTTTAGGGGTGGGGGTAGGGGGCTAGAGAGCTGATAGCTAAAGAGTACAGGGTTTCCTTTTGAGGAGATGGAAAATGTTCTAAAATTGATTGTGATGGTGATAAATATATCTGTGAATATACTAAAAACCATTGAAGTGTATACTTGAAATGGGTGACTGGTATGGTATGTGAATATTATCTCAATATAACTGTTGAAAAATAAAGAAATAGTATATCAAGGTGGTTATGAGAATTAAATAAATTAGTACATATAAAGTGTTTAAAGCATCACCTGGCATATAGGAAAGATGCAGTCAGTGCTGGTTATCATTACGTAGACTCCTGGGTAATGCAGCCTTATGAACCAGGGTTCCTGGCTGCGTCCCAGACAAGATTGTGACCTCTGAGGGCAGGAACCAAGGCTCTTGGGTATCCCTCACTGGCCCAGTAGCCCCTCCTCTCATACGGCTCAGTTAGTGTTGTTGAATTAGACTCTTCCATTATTATACAGACTTTCATGAGTTGTGCTCATGGTAGGTGGGTGCTCCCTGCTGCAGAGGAGGGCTGCCTCTGGCCCAGAATATCTCCAGTGTTATTTCCCCCATTGGGCTTAGAGGAGCTTGACCCACCACAAGGTTGTTTCCGCCTCCACTCTGCTTTGGGAGTAAGATCTTTTGGGGACCAGGCTGTAGGGAAGCTGATTGTCACCCATTCTGTCCCCCTCTCCCTTAGTGATGTGGTGCTCGGCTGCGGCGGACGTCCTGTTTCTGATCGATGGCTCTCACAGCATTGGGAAAGGGAGCTTTGAAAGGTCCAAGCACTTTGCCATCACGGTCTGTGATGCTCTGGACATCAACCGCAGGAGGGTGAGTGCAAGTCTCGTTGTCTTTGTGTGAGGGCGTCTTTGGCTGAAAGTGACGGAAATTCTATCTTAAGCCGAAGAGGGCATTTACTGGCTTGTGGAACCAGGAAGACTAAGGAGGTGAATCTTGGTTCTAGGCACGATGGGATCCAGGGACTCAGTCCCTCTCTTTTTCTCCTCCTCTCCATTTTGCTTCCCTCTGTTGGCTTCCTTCCCAGGCAGGTTTTCCTTACATAGCAAAATTGCCCTACATTGTCCCTCAAGGTAGTCACCCAGGAAAAAGAAAGTAGACTTCTTACCCTGTAGAGCTGGCAGAAGTCCCAGGGAGGGCTCTGATTGGACAGGCATAGGTCACATGACAGTCCCTTGACCAATCACAGAAGTCAAAGGGAAGAGCTTGTCTGGCCAAACCTGAGTCATGTGCTTGTCCTCATTCTTGCGGTGGGGATGAACACTTGGATTTCCTACTAGAAAGAGAGGTTGTGTTTGCAGAACAGTGGGAAAGGGAAAGTATGCTGGCAGACAAAAACTATAACTGCCTCTGAAGACTAGTCGTACTATGAAACACAGCTCCTACTCTCTCTGTTCACTTGAAAGGAACAGCTCCTGCCTAATCAATCCAGCCAGTATCTTCATTTCTTGTTCTTCCTTGTTTCAAACAGCAAGTCTTAAATGTCAGCAGTGTCCTAGCTGTGGCTCTTGTTGCTAAAGGGGCATTTTGGAACAACTCAACAGAGAAACAGGCAATGAGTCTATATTTGTATTCGTCTGTATGTGCATGAAGAAGCTCTGGAGGGATTTGTAAGAGGCTAAGAGCAGCGGTTTCCCATTGAGGGAGAGGGTGGGAACTGAGCAGTTGGGGCACAAGTCCAGCGGGAGGCCCATCGGTATAAACGTCTTTATACTTTATGGATTTTGAACCACGTGAAATGACTCAAAAATCAAGTAAATTTAAGGAGGGCATTTTGGTCTGGAAAGCTATAATTACTTGAATTAGGGGCTAGTCACATACAGGTCGAGGAAGGAAGTGGTTTTCCAAGATGACATTCCTGGGTTAATCCTAGAAAAAGCTCTAGGATTTAGGAGCAAAATAATGGCTTTTAACGAGGGCCAGATTTTCTCCAGAATGACATGTCGTTTGCGGAGAGTGAGCACATTACCGTGGACCTCAGGCCGTCTTGCATGGTTATAGCTGACATCATTCCTCCGAGGCATGAACAGCCTGGAAGTTCCAACCGTGAAGTCAACCCATCACAGACCCTCAGAGGGTCAGGGCCAAGGGCAGCTGAATCTCTACCCTCCTACACACAGGGCCTTAATTTTAAAAGGAAGTGATTCTCTATGAAGTTTCACTAATTTTTTCATGGAGGAAGAGCCATAAAGATCAAACACTGTTGACCTTGGCATGGATATAATATGTCCTGAAATGGGTGGCCTAGAGACCCCAGCAGATGGCAAGTTGGAAGGGAAGAGTTGTATGGATTATTAGAGAATGTTTTACAACTGAAGAAACAGGCTCAGAGAGGCTAAGTGACTGCCTAGGGTCACACAGCAATCTTAGAAGAGAACTAAGCTTGGAAGAACTGGTGCTCTTGGCTCTCAGCCCAGGACTTCACATTCTGCTGTCACAATCACGTAGCATGTGGACAGCAGGCAACATGGTGTTGTGTGTATGTGTATCTGTGTATGTGGAAGTGGTGGGTGCTGATGGAATTCAGCATCCTCAAAGAGAGGGTAAGAAAACTATGACAGAAAAACTTGATGGGTGGTGCTGTTGGGAGCAACTATCTCAACACACAGGTCCCCAGATTTCAGGGAATTTAATCTCAGTGTTGCCAAACCACGTCTAGAATGTGGCATTTTTTAGGTTAGATGTTGGCAAACCAGACGGTGCCCACAACAAGAAGACGGAACAGTGAGAGGCCTGGACTTTTCCATGTGAGGGAACCTGATTATCATTTTCATGGGAAAGAGGGTGCCTAGCGGCTCTCTTTTATTAAGAGGACATAGTCTGGGTGTTGAGGGAACTGTATTTGGCTTGTCCTGAGAAAACTTTCTCACAGCAAGACCTGTTGAGCAAAGGAGTTGGGTGTCTATTTCACGAGCAAACGAGAACCTCCACCTCCAAGCTGCTCAGACTCGATGGAATTGCTAGCGAAGGGTTTTTGCATTAGGGTGATTTCAGATGCTTCAGTCTGACTTGTGGCTTCAGGTTTTGTGTGTTTGCTACTGCATTTTGGTGTCATCGTCTTATCTCCATGTACAAGGGATTTGATTTGCACCTAATTTTACTTTCCAGGAAGAAATTTTTTTTTTTTTTTTTTTTTTTTTTGTGGTACGCTGGCCTCTCACTGTTGTGGCCTCTCCCGTTGCAGAGCACAGGCTCCGGACGCACAGGCTCAGCGGCCATGGATCACGGGCCCAGCCGCTCCGCGGCATGTGGGATCCTCCCAGACCGGGGCACGAACCCGTGTCCCCTGCATCGGCAGGTGGACGCTCAACCACTGCGCCACCAGGGAAGCCCCAGGAAGAAATTTTTAAGTAGCTATAAATTAAGGCTTTTTATGGAGGCTCTGTTTTGAGGTGGATTTAAGGTGTTTAAAAAGTCTTTCTCTCAACCCTTAAGCTGAGAAGTTCACTTCCTGGCTCTAATATAATGATTGCAGCAGAGTGATTACAGTGTGGTGAGAAATCTGGTCGGGCTTGCTTCTGAGCATACAGTAAACTGAAGATAAAAGGTAACTATTTTGCTCCCAAACCACCAATTAAATTAAATGCCTTGACTACTGACTCAAGCTGTTTCCATCTTGTTTTGTTTTGAAGTTGGCTCCTTCCTGTTTAATTTAAATAAATACACCCAGCTGTTGGTCTCAAGGGAGTTTTTAAACTAATTCATTCATTCACATGGTTCAAAAAAAAAAACATTCAATGAAAAATATCCCTCCCAGTCACACATTTTCTATTTGCCGGGCCCCGTCCCCCTGCTGTCTTGAGCATCCTTACAGAATCGCTTCATGCAAATATAAGCAATATGAATATATATTCTAATTTTTGCCCTTTTAACACAAAGAGTAGCATGCTATACACACAGTTTTATCCCTTGCCTTTTTCTCTTCACATTATCTTGGAAGTCTTTCCATATCTAGGTAGACAGGTAATATAGGTCTTAATATAGGCATATACACTATATCACTTTTTATAGCTGATTAATGTTCCATTGTAAGGATTTACCAAGGTTTAGTTAACCAGCCCTTATTGATGGACATCCACTATTACAAATATATTGTGAGCTTGTAAATATGTCATTTCACACATGTAGAAGTATATAGCTGTAGGATAAATTCCCGATAGCCCCATGCATTAGTAATTTTCAATAAATATTGACAAATTGCTCTCTATGGATGCCATCACATTTATGTTCTTATAGCAGAGTTTGAGAATACTGGTTTCCCCCTGCAAACATTGTATCTGGCTTTTTGCTACATCTCAGTGCAACACAATCAAGCATCTTTTCTTATTAAAGAGCCATTTTGTATTTCCTGTTCTGTGATCTCTGTTCATAGTCTTGGCCCATTTTTCTGTTGGATTGTTGGTCTTTACACATATCAATTCCTAGACACTCTCTATATATTGGGGAAACTAACCTTTTGTCTCTGACGTGAGTTGCAAATAACTTTTCATTTGTCTTCATTCTTTGGTTGTGTTATGATATGTTTTGCCCTGTAGAAGTTTTCTTCATGTACTCGATTTATCAGTTTTCCTTTACAACTTCTGGATTGCAAGTCTTTTCTACTTTGAAGTTATGAAGGAATTCTCCCAAGTTTTCTAGAACTTTTATGGTTACATTTTTGACATTTAAATCTTGAATCCATTTGCAGTTTATCCTTTATTATTTTGCAGATGGCTATCCAGTTGTCCCAATATCACTTACTGACTGTACCATCTTTTCCCAATGGTTTGAGATGCTCCCTTTATCCCATGCTAAATCCAGGGAAGATTTTAAACAGGGTGCTTTTCAGAAACTCCTTCCTGGGGTTCTCTACTACTCTGCTTTCCGGTGTCCCTCTCCCTCACATGCCCACCCAAGACTTAAATTTCTTCCTACTTAAGATTCCCAACAGCTCCTCCTCAGAACTTCCTGTGGGAGGAAGCTCCAATGGGCTGTGCTCCCTGGGAGCAGGTGCAGCCGGCCTGGTGTGGCCAAGTGCTTTGATCAGCTCCCAAGCGCCAGGCCTGTTAAGGGATCAGCAGTGAAGGAACTCACAGAGCAGGAGAAAATCAGCGTCGTCGTTGTTTAAATATGAATCACTTGACCCATTTGCAATCTTGGCCAGAATCGGGGTTAATTGTGAGAATAGTAACTGAGAATGTAGTTTCTCCAGGAGTTTAGAGAGCCAGTGACTTAGGTGCAGGGGTTAGGCCCTCAAGAGGAAGCTTAAATGTTTAAACCCTTCTCTGCTTGACACACACGAATCTTAAGGATCCAGGGAGTGACTTTACTCGGTTTCCTTTCTCCGGTTTTGCAAGGCATTGGATTTTCTCCCACGGCCTTCTGAATGAGGATGCCAAATCAGGACTCACCTGTGGCTCTCACAACCTCCACTACAGAGGAACTTCAGCTCCAATAGCGCTCCTCTCCGATTAGGGAGCTGCTTGTCCCCCCAGTCTGACTCTGGCTTGGAGATCTGGCCTTTCCCTAGCTTGGCAGGAAGAGGCCTGGAAGAGCGGGCCCCCCAACCAAGGATGGGTGTGTGGTGGCCGTGGATAGCTTCTGTGACACCCCTGGTTGGGGTTTTCGCTGAAGTCATGTGCTGGCTGAGAAGGTGATCGGCGTGACGGGCTTAGTGAAGATCACAGGCACCAAGTCCAAGGCCGTGCTCCTATCTCACGAGCCTTGGGCCAGACCTGTATCCTCTTTATTTTAGTTTCTCCAGCAGTAATGTGGGTGGGAATAGCACCTCTGTGGGTTAAATGTAATAAAGACTTGAGAAGGCTTAAAACAGTGCTTACACCTGGGAGGCAGGAAGTGTGAGCAAGGACGCTAAAGCTCACAGCTCCACCCAGAGAGCTGTTGGAATGGGCGTCGAATTGGTGGTGGCCAGTGTGGAGCACGGGCACATGTGACCGTCTCCTTCCAGCTTGTCCTCTCAGTCTTTGGAACCTTCTTTTAAGGAGATGAGAGAAAGGCCAGCGCTGGTATTTGTGAGTGGGCAGGAGGCAGGGTCGTTAACCTTTCTCGTCCCTTCTTTCCTCATAGGGATGTTCGTGACTTGACCCTGCTCTCGGGCCCCTGGGCCCTCTGTCTCCCACTGCAGGTCAGGGTGGGAGTGGTCCAGTTCAGTTCCGCCCCTCGTCTGGAATTCCCCGTGGATGCATCTTCAACCCAACAGGAAGTGAAGGCAAGGATCAAGAGGATGGTTTTCAAGTAAGTACGATCAGATACTGCCGTGGTTAGGATGAAGCTAGCTGCTCTCAGAATCGTCCCTTGAAGGGTTGGGCCTGCTCTTGACCTCACAGACAGACAGAGGCTGTGGCCCGCCTTCCAAAAGCCCAGCCAGAGCGCAGCGGGTGATAAGAATTCCCTTCTCAAAGCTGCCCCTTATTACATGATAATGTCCCAGGTGGAAACTTAAATGCAAGTTAAAAAAAAAAAGATTTGCTGTTACTGTGTGTGGCTGTCAGCTGGGAGAAAGGGCTAGTGAAGGTGGAGACAGGTTAAGAGCATGAGGTGGTAGGAAGAACCCTGGGTCCTTCTCCCAGTTCTGTCCCTGGTGACCACACAGCCGGGAGAATTCACCATGCTTCTTTTTTTTTTGCAGTACGCGGGCCTCTCACTGTTGTGGCCTCTCCTGTTGCGGAGCACAGGCTCCGGACACGCAGGCTCAGCGGCCATGGCTCATGGGCCCAGCTGCTCCGCAGCATGTGGGATCCTCCCGGACCAGGGCACGAACCCGTGTCCTCTGTATCGGCAGGCGGACTCTCAACCACTGTGCCACCAGGGAAGCCCTCACCATGCTTCTTGGAGCCTCATTTTTGTGATCTCAAAAGAGTAAGTGGTCCTCTGTTACTGAGAGCACTTTAAAAATGATGAATTTCTGTTTGTGTGCTCATACACATATACATCCTATAAATATATATATATATGTAATGAGTCATAATTTTACTCACAAGTCAGCTGATGTGTGTATATGCACATACATATATGTGTATACATATATTTTATGTATAAATATTTTATATATGTGTATTATACACATATACAGTTACATGGATATAAATGTGTGTTATACACATGCATGTATATACATGTACATACACACACACAGTGTTCTTCATAAGCCCTCACAGAGGAATGCCTTTATTTGTCACCTGCCACTCTGATCTCTGGATCTTCTTTGCCCCCTGCTGCCTCTTGCCCTAGCAGACCTGAAGTTCCACTCAAGTCCATGGTCCCAGCCATGTACAGCCGTCACCTCTGCTTGCAAAGGCTCTGAGGTCCTTTAATAGGCCCCGGGCCTCTGTAGGTCCACAGTGCTCTCAATAAGCCAGAATCCCCACACTGGACACAGCAGAAACTCTGGGTGTCCTACAGGTCCCAGAGACCCCCAGTGACTTTTCTTAAAATTTTTATTTTATATTGGACCATAGTTGATTTACAGTGTTGTGTTAGTTTCTGGTGTGCAGAAAAGTGATTCAGTTACACATATACATATATCTATTCTTCCTTAGATTCTTTTCTCATTTAGGTTATTACAGAATACTGAGCACAGTTCCCATGCTATACAGTAGGTCCTTGTTGGTTATCTATTTTAAATAAAGTAGTGTGTATATGTCAATCCCAAACTCCCAATTTATCCCTATCCCCACCTTTCCCCTTTAGTAACCATAAGTTTGTTTTCCACGTCTGAATCTGTTTCTGTTTTATGCATAAGTTCATTTATATCATCATTTCCACTTCCAAATAAGTGATATCATATATTTCTTTTTGTCTGACTTACTTCACTTAGTATGATAATCTCTAAGTCCATCCATGTTGCTACAAATGGCACTATTTCATTCTTTTATGGCAGAGTAACATTCCATTGTGCATATCATATCACCTTTATTCATTCCTCTGTCAATGGACATTTAGGTTGTTTCCATGTCTTGGCTATTGTAAACAGCACTGCAGTGAACATTGGGGAACATGTATCCTTTCGAACCATGGTTTTCTCCTGAAATATGGCCAGGAGTGGCATTGCTGGATCATATGGGAGCTCTATTTTTAGTTTATTTAAGGAACCTCCATTCTGTTTTCCTTAGTGGCTGTACCAATTTACGTTCCCACCAACAGTGTTGGAGGGTTCCCTTTTCTCCACACTCTCCAACATTTATTGTTTGTAGACTTTTTTTTTTTACATCTTTATTGGAGTATAATTGCTTTACAATGGTGTGTTAGTTTCTGCTTTATAACAAAGTGAATCAGTTATACATATGTTCCCATATCTCTTCCCTCTTGCGTCTCCCTCCCTCCCACCCTCCCTATCCCACCCTCTAGGTGGTCACAAACCACCGAGCTGATCTCCCTGTGCTATGAGGCTGCTTCCCACTGGCTATGTGTTTTACATTTGATAGTGTATATATGTCCATGCCACTCTCTCGCTTTGTCACAGCTTACCCTTCCTCCTCCCCATATCCTCAAGTCCATTCTCTAGTAGGTCTGTGTCTTTATTCCTGTCTTACCCCTAGGTTCTTCATGACATTTTTTTTCTTAAATTCCATATATATGTGTTAGCATACAGTATTTGTCTTTCTCTTTCTGATTTACTTCAGTCTGTATGACAGACTCTAGGTCCATCCACCTCATTACAAATAGCTCAATTTCATTTCTTTTTATGGCTGAGTGATATTCCATTGTATATATGTGCCACATCTTCTTTATCCATTCATCCAATGATGGACACTTAGGTTGTTTCCATCTCCGGGCTATTGTAAATAGAGCTGCAATGAACATTTTGGTACATGACTCTTTGAATTATGGTTTTCTCAGGGTATATACCCAGTAGTGGTATTGCTGGGTCATATGGTAGTTCTATTTTTAGTTTTTTAAGGAACCTCCATACTATTCTCCACAGTGGCTGTACCAATTCACATTCCCACGAGCAGTGCAAGAGTGTTCCCTTTTCTCCACACCCTCTCCAGCATTTATTGTTTCTAGATTTTTTGATGATGGCCGTTCTGACTGGTGTGAGATGATATCTCATTGTAGTTTTGACTTGCATTTCTCTAATGATTAATGATGTTGAGCATTCTTTCATGTGTTTGTTGGCAGTCTGTATATCTTCTTTGGAGAAATGTCCATTTAGGTCTTCTGCCCATTTTTGGATTGGGTTTTTTTTTGTTATTGAGCTGCATGAGCTGCTTATAAGTTTTGGAGATTAATCCTTTGTCAGTTGCTTCATTTGCAAATGTTTTCTCCCATTCTGAGGGTTGTCTTTTGGCCTTCTTTATGGTTTCCTTTGCTGTGCAAAAGCTTTGAAGTTTCATTAGGTCCCATTTGTTTATTTTTGGTTTTATTTCCATTTCTCTAGGAGGTGGGTCCAAAAGGATCTTGCTGTGATTTATGTCATAGAGTGTTCTGCCTATGTTTTCCTCTAAGAGTTTGAGAGTTTCTGGCCTTACAGTTAGGTCTTTAATCCATTTTGAGCTTATTTTTGTGTATGGTGTTAGGGAGTGATCTAATCTTATACTTTTACATGTAGCTGTCCAGTTTTCCCAGCACCACTTATTGAAGAGGCTGTCCTTTCTCCACTGTATGTTTCTGCCTCCTTTATCAAAGATAAGGTGACCATATGTGCATGGGTTTATCTCTGGGCTTTCTATCCTGTTCCATTGATCTATATTTCTGTTTTTGTACCAGTACCATACTGTCTTGATTACTGTAGCTTTGTAGTATAGTCTGAAGTCAAAGAGCCTGATTTCTCCAGCTCCGTTTTTCATTCTCAAGATTGCTTTGGCTATTCGAGGTCTTTTGTGTTTCCATACAAATTGTGAAATTTTTTGTTCTAGTTCTGTGAAAAATGCCAGTGGTAGTTTGATAGGGATTGCATTGAATCTGTTGATTGCTTTGGGTAGTAGAATCATTTTCACAATGTTGATTCTTCCAATCCAAGAACATGGTATATCTCTCCATCTGTTTGTATCATGTTTAATTTCTTTCATCAGTGTCTTATAATTTACTGCATACAGCTCTTTTGTCTCCTTAGGTAGGTTTATTTCTAGATATTTTATTCTTCTTGTTGCAGTGGTAAATGGGAGTGTTTTCTTGATTTCACTTTCAGATTTTTCATCATTAGTGTATAGGAATGCCAGATATTTCTGTGCATTTATTTTGTATCCTGCTACTTTACCAAATTCATTGATTAGCTCTAATAGTTTTCTGGTAGCATCTTTAGGATTCTCTATGTATAGTACCATGTCATCTGCAAACAGTGACACCTTTACTTCTTCTTTTCCGATTAGGATTCCTTTTATTTCCTTTTCTTCTCTGATTGCTGTGGCTGAAACTTGCAAAACTACGTTGAATAAGAGTGGTGAGAGTGGGCATCCTTGTCTTGTTCCTGATCTTAGTGGAAATGCTTTCAGTTTTTCACCACTGAGGACGATGTTGGCTGTGGGTTTGTCATATATGGCCTTTATTATGTTGAGGAAAGTTCCCTCTACGCCTACTTTCTGCAGGGTTTTTATCATAAATGGGTGTTGAATTTTGTCAAAAGCTTTCTCTGCATCTATTGAGATGATCATATGGTTTTTCTCCTTCAATTTGTTAATATGGTGTATCACGTTGATTGATTTGCGTATATTGAAGAATCCATGCATTCCTGGAATAAACCCCACTTGATCATGGTGTATGATCCTTTTAATGTGCTGTTGGATTCTGTTTGCTAGTATTTTGTTGAGGATTTTTGCATCTATGTTCATCAGTGATATTGGCCTGTAGTTTTCTTTCTTTGTGACATCCTTGTCTGGTTTTGGTATCAAGGTGATGTTGGCCTCATAGAATGAGTTTGGGAGTGTTCCTCCCTCTGCTATATTTTGGAAGAGTTTGAGAAGGATAGGTGTTAGCTCTTCTCTAAATGCTTGATAGAATTCGCCTGTGAAGCCATCTGGTCCTGGGCTTTTGTTTGTTGGAAGATTTTTAATCACAGTTTCAATTTCAGTGCTTGTGATTGGTCTGTTCATATTTTCTATTTCTTCCTGATTCAGTCTTGGCAGGTTGTGCATTTCTAAGAATTTGTCCATTTCTTCCAGGTTGTCCATTTTATTGGCATAGAGTTGCTTATAGTAATCTCTCATGACCTTTTGTATTTCTGCAGTGTCAGTTGTTACTTCTCCTTTTTCATTTCTAATTCTATTGATTTGAGTCTTCTCCCTTTTTTTCTTGATGAGTCTGGCTAATGGTTTATCAATTTTGTTTATCTTCTCAAAGAACCAGCTTTTAGTTTTATTGATCTTTGCTATCGTTTCCTTCATTTCTTTTTCATTTATTTCTGATCTGATTTTTATGATTTCTTTCCTTCTGCTAACTTTGGGATGTTTTTGTTCTTCTTTCTCTAATTGCTTTAGGTGCAAGGTTAGGTTGTTTATTCGAGATATTTCCTGTTTCTTAAGGTGGGATTGTATGGCCATAAACTTCCCTCTTAGAACTGCTTTTGCTGCGTCCCATAGGTTTTGGGTCGTTGTGTCTCCATTGTCATTTGTTTCTAGGTATTTTTTAATTTCCTCTTTGATTTCTTCAGTGATCACTTCATTATTGAGTAGTGTATTGTTTAGCCTCTATGTGTTTGTATTTTTTACAGCCCTTTTCCTGTAATTGATATCTAGTCTCATAGCATTGTGGTCGGAAAAGATACTTGATACAATTTCAATTTTCTTAAATTTACCAAGGCTTGATTTGTGACCCAAGATATGATCTATCCTGGATAATGTTCCATGAGTACTTGAGAAAAATGTGTATTCTGTTGTTTTTGGAGGGAATGTCCTATAAATATCAATTAAGTCCATCTTGTTTAATGTATTATTTAAAGCTTGTGTTTCCTTATTTATTTTCATTTTGGATGATCTGTCCATTGGTGAAAGTGGGGTGTTAAAGTCCCCTACTATGAATGTGTTACTGTCGACTTCCACTTTTATGGCTGTTAGTATTTGCCTTATGTACTGAGGTGCTCCTATGTTGGGTGCATAAATATTTACAATTGTTATATCTTCTTCTTGGATTGATCCCTTGATCATTATGTAGTGTCCTTCTTTGTCTCTTCTAATAGTCTTTATTTTAAAGTCTATTTTGTCTGATATGAGAATTGCTACTCCAGCTTTCTTTTGGTTTCCATTTGCATGGAATATCTTTTTCCATCCCCTTACTTTCAGTCTGTATGTGTCTCTAGGTCTGAAGAGGGTCTCTTGTAGACAGCATATATATGGGTCTTGTTTTTGTATCCATTCAGCCAATCTGTGTCTTTTGGTGGGAGCATTTAGTCCACTTACATTTAAGGTAATTATCGATATGTATGTTACTATTCCCATTTTCTTAATTGTTTTGGGTTCGTTATTGTAGGTCTTTTCCTTCTGTTGTGTTTTTTGCCTAGAGAAGTTCCTTTAGCATTTGTTGTAAAGCTGGTTTGGTGGTGCTGAACTCTCTCAGCTTTTGCTTGTCTGTGAAGGTTTTAATTTCTCCATCAAATCTGAATGAGATCCTTGCTGGGTAGAGTAATCTTGGTTGCAGGTTTTTCTCCTTCATCACTTTAAATATGTCCTGCCAGTCCCTTCTAGCTTGCAGAGTTTCTGCTGAAAGATCAGCTGTTAACCTTATGGGGGGGATTCCCTTGTGTGTTATTTGTTGTTTTTCCCTTGCTGCTTTTAATATGTTTTCTTTGTATTTAATTTTTGACAGTTTGATTAATATGTGTCTTGGCGTATTTCTCCTTGGATTTATTCTGTATGGGACTCTCTGTGCCTCCTGGACTTGATTAACTATTTCCTTTCCCATATTAAGGAAGTTTTCAACTATAATCTCTTCAAATATTTTCTCAGTCCCTTTCTTTTTCTCTTCTTCTTCTGGAACCCCTCTAATTCGAATGTTGGTGCGTTTAGTGTTGTCCCAGAGGTCTCTGAGACTGTCCTCTGTTCTTTTCATTCTTTTTTCTTTATTCTGCTCTGCAGTAGTTATTTCCACTATTTTATCTTCCAGGTCACTTATCCGTTCTTCTGTCTCAGTTATTCTGCTATTGATCCCATCTAGAGTATTTTAAATTTCATTTATTGTGTTATTCATCGTTGTTTGTTTCATCTTTAGTTCTTCTAGCTCCTTGTTAAATGTTTCTTGCATTTTGTCTATTCTATTTCCAAGATTTTGGATCATCTTTACTATCATTATTCTGAATTCTTTTTCAGGTAGACTGCCTATTTCCTCTTCATTTGTTAGGTCTGGTGGGTTTTTATCTTGCTCCTTCTCCTGCTGTGTGTTTTTCTGTCTTCTCATTTTGCTTATCTTACTGTATTTGGGGTCTCCTTTACACAGGCTGCAGGTTAGTAGTTTCCGTTGTTTTTGGTGTCTGTCCCCAGTGGCTAAAGTTGGTTCAGTAGGTTGTGTAGGCTTCCTGGTGTAGGGGACTAGTGCCTGTGTTCTGGTGGATGAGGCTGGATCTTGTCTTTCTGGTGGGTAGGTCCACATCTGGTTGTGTGTTTGGGGGTGTCTGTGGACTTATTATGATTTTAGGCAGCCTCTCTGCTAATGGGTGGGGTTGTGTTCCTGTCTTGCTAGTTGTTTGGCACAGGGTGTCCAGCACTGTAGCTTGCTGGTCGTTGAGTGAAGCTGGGTGCTGGTGTTGAGATGGAGATCTCTGGGAGATTTTCGCCATTTGATATTATGTGGAGCTGGGAGGTCTCTTGTGGACCAGTGGCTTGAAGTTGGCTCTCCCACCTCAGAGGCACAGCACTGACTCCTGGCTGGAGCACCAAGAGCCTTTCATGAACACGGCTCAGAATAAAAGAAAAAGAAAGAGAGAGAGAGAGGGAGGGAGGGAGGGAGGAAAGAAGGAAGGAAAGAAGGAAAGAAGGAAAGAAAGAAGATAAAGTAAAATATAGTAAGATAAAATAAAATAAAGTTATTAAAATAAAAATAATTATTAAGAAAAAACATTTTTTAAAAAGAAAAACAAAACAAAAAACAAACAAAAAAACGGACGGATAGAACCCTAAGACAAATGGTGGAAGCAAAGCTATACAGACAAATACTCACACAGAAGCATACACATACACACTCACAAAAAGAGGAAAAGGGAGAAAAACCATAAATCTTGCTCTCAAAGTCCACCTCCTCAATTTGGGATGATTCGTTGTCTATTCATGTATTTCACAGATGCAGGGTACATCAATTTGGTTGATTGTGGAGCTTTAATCCCCTGCTTCTGAGGCTGCTGGGAGGGATTTCCCTTTGTCTTCTTTGTTCTCACAGCTCCCGGGTCTCAGCTTTGGATTTGGCCCCACCTCTGCGTGTAGGTCGCTGGAGGGCATCTGTTCTTTGCTCAGACAGGATGGGGTTAAAGGAGCAGCTGCTTCAGCGACCCCGACTCACTCAGGCCGGGGAGGGGTACGGAGTGTTGGGGAGCCTGCGGTGGCAGAGGCCAGCGTTATGTTGCACCAGCCTGAGGCACACCGTGCGCTCTCCCGGAGAAGTTGTCCCTGGATCCCGGGACCCTGGCAGTGGCGGGCTGCACAGGCTCCCGGGAGCGGAGGTGTGGATAGTGACCTGTGCTCGCACACAGGCTTCTTGGTGGCGGCAGCAGCAGCCTTAGCGTCTCATGCCCGTCTCTGGGGTCCGCGCTTTTAGCCTCTGTTTGTAGACTTTTTGATGATGGCCATTCTGACTGGTGTGAGGTGATATCTCATTGTACTTTCGATTTGCATTTCTCTAATAATTGGCAATGTTAAACATCTTTTCTTGTGCCTGTTGGCCATCTGTATGTCTTCTTTGGAGAAATGTCTATTTAGGTCTTCTGTCCATTTTTTGATTGGGTTGTTTGTTTTTCTGATATTGAGCTGCGTCAGCTTTTTGTAAATTTTGAAGGTTAATCCCTTGTTGTTTGCATCATTTGCAAATATTTCCTCTCATTCTGTGGGCTGTATTTTCGCTTTATGATTTCCTTTGCTGCACAAAAGCTTTTGAGTTTAATTAGGTCCCATTTGTTTATTTTTGTTTTTATTTCCATTACTCTAGGAGATGGCTCAAAAAAGGTATTGCTGTGATTCATGTCAAAGGGTGTTCTGCCTTTGTTTTCCTCTAAGAGTTTTATAGTATCCAGTCTTACGTTTATGTCTGTAATCCATTTTGAATTTATTTTTGTGTATGGTGTTAGAGAATGTTCTAATTTCATTGTTTTACATGTAGCTGTCCAGTTTTCCCAGCACCATTTATTGAAGAGACTGTATTTTCTTCATTGTATAGTCTTCCTCCTTTGTCATAGATTAATTGACCATAGGTTTATTTCTGGGCTTTCTATCCTGTTCCATTGATCGATATCTCTGTTTTTGTGCCAGTATCACACTGTTTTAATTACTGTAGCTTTGTAGTATAGCCTGAAGTCAGGGAACCTGATTCGTCCAGTGTCGTTTTTGTTTCTTAAGATTGCTTTGGCTATTTGGGGTCCATACAAATTAAAAATTTTTTTGTTCTAGTTCTGTGAAAAATGCCATTGGTAATTTGATAGGGATTGCATTGAATCTGTAGCATGCTTGTGATAGTACAGACATTTTGACAATATTGATTCTTCGAATCCAAGAACATGGTATATATTTCCATCTCTTTGTGTCAGCTTCAATTTCTTTCATCAGCGTCACATAGTTTTTGGAGTACAGGTCTTTTGCCTCCTTAGGTAGGTTTACCTAGGTATTTTATTCTTTTTGATGCAATGATAAATGGGATTGTTTCTTTAATTTCTCTTTCTGATCTTTTGTTGTTAGTGTATAGAAATACAACAGATTTCTGTGTATTAATTTTGTATCCTGAAACTTTACTGAATTCATTGATGAGCTCTAGTAGTTTTCTTTTAGGATTTTCTATGTATAGTATCATGTCATCTGAAAATGGTGACAGTTTTACTTCTTTTCCAATTTGAATTCATTTTATTTCTTCTTCTTCTCTGATTGCCATGGCTAGGACTTCCAAAACTATGTTGAATAAAAGTGGCGAGAGTGGACATCCTTGTCTTGTTCCTGATCTTAGAGGAAATGCTTTCAGATTTTCACCATTGAGTATGATGTTGGCTGTAGTTTTGTCATATATGGCCTTTATTATGTTGAGTTAAGTTCCCTCTATGCCCACTTTCTGGAGAGTTTCCATCATAAATGGGTATTGAATTTTGTCAGAAGCTTTTTCTGCATCTATTTAGATGATCATATGGTTTTTATTCTTCAGTTTGTTAATGGGGTATATCACAGTGATTGATTTGCAGATATCGAAAAATCCTTGCATCCCTGGGGATATACCTTGCATCCCTGAGATATACCACAATCCTTGCATCATGGTATATGATCCTTTTAGTATATTGTTGGATTCGGTTTGCTAGTATTTTGTAGAGGATTTTTGTGTCTGTGTTCATCAGTGATATTGGCCTGTAATTTTCTTTTTTTGTGGTATCTTTCTCTGGTTTTGGTATCAAGGTGATGGTGGCCTCATAGAATGAGTTTGGGAGTGTTCCTTCCTCTGCAATCTTTTGGAAGAGTTTCAGAAGGATAGATGTTAACTCTTCTCTAAATGTTTGATAGAATTCACCTGTGAAGCCGTTTGGTCCTGGACTTTTGTTTGTTGGGAGTTTTTTAATCACAGTTTCAATTTCAGTACTTGTGATTGGTCTGTTCATATTTCTTATTTCTTCCTGGTTCAGTCTTGGGAGATTGTATCTTTCTAAAATTTGTCCATTTCTTCTAGGTTGTCCATTTTATTGGCATAGAGTTGCTTGTAGTAGTCTCTTATGATCCTTTGTATTTCTTTGGTGTCAGTTGTAACTTCTTCATTTCTAATTTTATTGATTTGAGCCTGCTCCCTTTTTTTCTTGATGAGTCTGGCTAAAGGTTTATCAATTTTGCTTATCTTTGCAAAGAACCAGCATTTTGTTTCACTGATCTTTTCTATCACTTTCTTTGTCTCAATTTCATTTATTTCTGCTCTAATCTTTATGATTATTTCTTTCCTTCTAATGACTTTGGGTTTTGTTTGTTCTTCTTTCTCTAATTGCTTTAGGTGTAAGGTTAGGTTATTTATTGGGGATTTTTCTTGTTTCCTGAGGTAAGATTGTATTGCTATAAACTTCCCTCTTAGAACTGCTTTTGCTGCATCCCATAGGTTTTGGATCATCATACTTTCATTTTCATTTGTCTCTAGGTATTTTTGGATTTCCTCTTTGATCTCTTCATTGATCCATTGGTTGTTTAGTAGCGTATTGTTTAACCTCCACGTGTTTGTGTTTTTTTACAGTTTTTTTCTTGTAGTTTATTTCTATTCTCATCGCGTTGTGGTCAGAAAAGATGCTTGACATGATTTCAGTTTTCTTAAATTTACCGAAGTTTGCTTTGTAGCCTAGCATGTGATCAGTCCTGGAAAATGTTCCATGTGCACTTGAAACGAATGTGTATTCTGCTGCTTTTGGACAGGATGCTCTATAAATATCAGTTAAGTCCGTCTGGTCTAATGTGTTATTTAAGGCCCGTGTCTCCTTATTGATTTTCTGTCTGGATGATCTGCCCATTGATGAAAGTGGTGTGTTAAAGCCCCCCCCCCATTATTGTGTTACTGTTGATTTCTCCTTTTATGGCTGTTAGTATTTGCCTTATATATTGAGGTGCTCCTGTGTTGGGTGCATATATATTTACAATTGTTATATCTTCTTCTTGGATTGATCCCTTGATCATTATGTAGTATCCTTCTTTATCTCTTATAACAGTCTATTTTAAAGTCTGTTTTGTCTGATCTGAGTATTGCTAATCTAACTGTCTTTTGATTTCCATTTGCATGGAATACCTTTTTCCATTTACTCACTTTCAGCCTGTATGTATCCCTAGATCTTAAGTGGGTCTGTTGTAGACAGCCTATACATGGGTCTTGTTTTTGTATCCATTTCAGCCAGTCTGTGTCTTTTGTTTGGAGCATTTAATCTGTTTATGTTTAAGGTAATTACCCCCACCTCTGATACCAGCAGGTAGGTCTGGCCCAGGCTCTTATGAGGTCACTGCTTTTTCCCCTGGGTCCTGGTGTGCACAAGACCTTGTGTGTGTCCTCCAAGAGTGGAGTTTCTGTTACCCCAGTCCTGTGGAGCTCCTGTGATCAAACCCTGCTGGCCTTCAAAGCCAGATGCTCTGGGTGCTCCTCCTCCTGATGCCAGACCTGCAGGCCGGGGAGCCTGACGTGGGGCTCAGAACCTTCACTCCTATAGGAGAACCTCTGAGATATAATTATTTTCCAGTTTGTGGGTTGCCCACCCAGCGGGTATGGGATTTGATTTTATCACAGTTGTGCCCCTCCTACCATCTTGTTGTGGCTTCTTCTTTGTCTTTGCATGTAGTATATCTTTTTTGGTAAGTTCCAGCAGTTTTTTGTCGATGGTTGTTCAGCAGTTAGTTGTAATTTTGGTGTTTTCATGAGGGGGTGAGCTCACGTCCTTCTAACCAGCCATCTTGTTACTGCCCCCATCCCCAGTGACTTCATCTTAGGTTGTTTATCCCAGCCCTTTCCTCTGACCTTGGGTGCAGAATGAGCAGCAAGTCAAATACAAGAAAGTTCAAAGGAAAAAGCACGTTAATATGTTTTTTAAAAGTGATATTAGTGTACATTGACCTTTCCATGTTCCCTTGGAGCCTTCTACCCTTGGGGCCTCCACGAATGGTTCCCGTAGAGAACAGTGGCATCCTCACTTCTGTATCTTGGGCCCAGACACACTGAGCAGTACTTGTCAAAGTGAGGTCTTTGGTCAGATGGTCTGAGTCAGAATTGCTTAGGGAGTATGTTAAAGTGCAGGTGCCTGGGTTGTCTCCAGACCTGCTAAATCACTCTGGGCAGTGATACCTCGAATCGACACTTTTAAAAGGTCTCTTCCTGGGCTTCCCTGGTGGTGCAGTGGTTGAGAGTCCGCCTGCTGATGCAGGGGACACGGGTTCGTGTCCCGGTCTGGGAAGATCCCACATGCCGTGGAGCGGCTGGGCCCGTGAGCCATGGCCACTGAGCCTGCGCATCCGGAGCCTGTGCTCCGTAACGGGAGAGGCCACAGCAGTGAGAGGCCCGCATACCGCAAAAAAAAAAAAAAAAAAAAAAAAAAAGGTCTCTTCCCACTGCCCCCTGGCCTAGGAGTGTTATACACACTAATTTATTTAAAGCAGCTTTATTGAGATTTAATTAAAATACTGTAAAGTTCACACCTTTAATGTGTACAGTTCAGTGGTTTTTAGTATATTTTCAGGGTTATCCAACCATTACCATCATCTAATTTGAGAATATTTTCATCATCTGAATAAGAAACCTTGTAAATAGACTTTTCTCCAGAGAAGATATATAAATGGCCAATAAGCACATGAAAAGATGCTCAAAATCATGAGTCATTAAGGAAATGCAAATCAAAACCATAATGAGATACCACTTCACACCCACTAGAAGGGATAAAATGAAAGACAGACAGATAAGTGTTGACAGAGATGTGGAGAAATTGGAGCCCTCATATGCTGCTGGTAGGATTGTAAAGTGGTGCAGCAACTTTGGAAAACAGTACAGCAGTTCCTCAAAATGTTAAACATAGAGTTACCACATGTCCTAGGAATTCCACTCCAAGAGAATCAAAGACATATGCCTGCACAAAAACATGTACAGTGATGTTCACAGCAGTATTATTTATGATAGCCAAAAATCCAATGGACGAATGGGTACACAAAGTGTAATTTATTCATAAAAGCAAAAATGAACAGATGGGACTACATAAAACTCAAAAGCTTATGCACAGCAAAAGAAACAACAAAATGAAAAGGCAGCCTACAGAATTGGAGAAAAATTTTGCAAACCATAGATCAGGTAAGGTGTTATTATCCAAAATATATAAAGAACTCATACAAGCAATAACAAAAAACCCAACAATCTGGTTAAAAAATGGGCAGAAGAACTAAATAGACATTTTTCCAAAGAGGACATCAAAATGGCCAAGAGGCAAGATGCTTAACTAAAATGCTAAGTGAAACAAGCCAGACATAAAAGGTCACGTATTGTATGATTTCATTTATATGAAATAGTCTAAAATGGGCAAATCTGTGGAGACAGAAAGTAGATTAGTCATTTCCAGGGGATGTGGGGAGGCAGGATATGACTGCTAATAGGTATAAAGCTTCTTTTTGGGGTGATGAAAATAGTTTGGACTTAGGTAGTGGTGATGGTTGTACAACTCTGAATTATACTAAAAACCACATTTATACTTTAAAATGGTGAATTCTGTGGTATGTGAATTGTATCATTATTGATATAATATTTTATTGTTAAAAAAACTTTTGTACCCATTATATACACACAAACATTTGCAGAAGAAAAAGTAACCTAATGTTTTAAATTTAGGACTGAAAGTCAAAAACGTTTGGGGGACTTTGACTCAAATGACTCAGCCCTGCTCTCTCGTGAAAAACTAAGCCAATTTAAGTGAATTGGTACCAAAAGGTACTTTATAGAGTTCACCCAGTACCTCTTCCAACCCCTTATTTTATGGAAGAGGATATGAGGTTGAGAAGGAGCAGGTGACTTGGTCGGGACCACAGGGTCGCACTGCGCGTCCAGTAGGCCCCATGGAGCTGTCCTTTCCCACCTCTCTCCGACCTCCCCCTCCACCCCTGCCCCCTAAGTAATTAGTGGAGCCTCTTGTCAGCTGTGTTGAAAGTCGTAACTAAGGGCTGTTATTCATAACCCATGACATGTGGAGATGCATTGAGGATGCACCAGATGAGGACACTGGGAGGTGGAGAAAGATGCCTCTTTACGTGTCTGAACAAGGTCAGCTCTTCTTTTGGGGATGAGAATGGTTAGCATTTGTGTATCCCAGGTTGGCTGTAAGACAACAAACAAGAAAAGGAGGCAGTTCATGGTTTTTTGGCCACGGTTGCAGGGTCATTGAGGACATTGAACGCTAAGACACTCTTACTAATCAGAACAGAGGAACATTGGCCGAATGGGAGTGATGACCTGCCCAGGGCTCTTCACCCTTTTTCTTCAGTGGAGTTTTAAATTCTCGACTGAAGAGCACAGCTCTCCCCAAAACCCAGAACACTTGCCTTTCCAGGTCAATGCAGTCCCCTAAAAGCATGTTTTGAAATGACTAAGAAGACACTGTGACAGTCACCTTATTGCTACTTTGTAATAAGTTTAAAAAATACTACAGTCATACCTTACAGTGTTGTACCCCATGATAACCTAAAATCAGATAAAACACAGCCAGCAGTTGGCTTCCGAATGCCTAGAAGTCTGGCCAGAGGGCTGTGCACGTCTGTTCCATCATCTGATTAATTTCACATAACATGACTGAATTTTCTGTGATTGATTTTTTTTTTTGGACCCCATCTGTAGCTTTATCAAAGTTGTACCGTGTTTGAGTAGCTCTGCAGAAATAGCAATGACCCCTTTCTTTAGCACAAAGCCTTTTATAGCTAGCTCTGGCCTCTTTCAAGCTGCATTAACATTTAAACATAGTTTTTAGAATACTTTACAAAGCACTTTGCTCTTTTTTTTTTTTTACTTAATATTATTTGGTGTGTATTTTTGCATAAAGCTGCCTTATTTTTCATGTTGATCCTTTTTAATGGTTATGTAATCAATGAACTGAGCTCTTATAATATAGTAAATCAGACCCCTAAAAGGACACATTTAGCTTGATTCCAGGATTTTTGTCCATTGCTGAAACCAACAACAACAAAAACTCCTGTAATCAACATCCCTGTACCTACAGTGAGTGTTCTTATGAATTATTTTTCAAAGTCTATTCCATGAACTACCTGCATCAGAATCACTGGGGGTGGGAAAGGGGAGGTGGGTCTAAAATGTATTGATAGATTCTCAGGCCTGGTCACACACCCACCAGTTTGGACTCTGGGAGGATGGAATCTGAAAATCCACATTAGTAAATCTCCTAAGGGACTTTCATGCTGACTAGAATTTGAGACTAACTCAAAAGGTAAACTTCTTAGAAGAGGCTGCTAGGTAGTTCATTATAATGACCACTGATGGAGTGCTTACTAGGTACTAGCAGGCACTGGATATAGCATTTAATCCTCAAACAATACTGTTACTTTTTCTACTTTAGCAGGTTTAACAGGAGTCTCAGGCCAAGTAACGTTGCCAAGTTTAGCAGGCCAGTATCTCACGGGACTAGTATCTGCGCCCTTGTTCTTAATCAGTCCATGCGTTTCTGTCATAAACAGCAGTCCATCTGTGAACCTTCACTTTCTACCTAGTTCAGTCCCGTTGGAGAGAAATTAGAAAAACCTTAGATTCTGGCCTCAGACCTTCCTGTCTGGAGCCAGACACTGAGCTCAGAACAGACTTTGTGAGAAACACTCCGTGGAATAAGAAAAGTGAAGGTAGCAGGGTTGCTTCTCATTTCCCGGGGTTCAGATGCTGTTAGGAATCTCACCTGTGCTCGGTCGGTCAGAAACCAGCAGGTCAGGTGCAGAGGTGGAGAGGGTGGCGGGCACGGGCATTTGTGCGCTAAGCGATGTGAAAGCGGACACCCCACAGGTCCGTGGAGTTGTAGTCTGGGCCCTCATGGCCTTGAAATTTAATTTCTCTCTAGCCACATGCTAGTAGCTATGAGGAGGGGGGCCCAGACCCACTCAGAAAATCTGGATTGAAAAGGGAAAACAGAGGTTAACTCTGGAGGGGCCGAGGGTAGACCTGTATGAGAAACAAGAACAGAGTTGCGGAGAACAAGCGTTTTTTTTTCCTGGTCCTGAAGCTTTTTTTTTTTTTTTTTTTTTTTGCAGTACGTGGGCCTCTCACTGTTGTGGCCTCTCCCGTTGCGGAGCACAGGCTCCGGACGCACAGGCTCAGCGGCCATGGCTCACGGGCCCAGCCGCTCCACGGCATGTGGGATCTTCCCCAACCGGGGCACGAACCCGTATCCCCTGCATCGGCAGGCAGACTCTCAACCACTGCGCCACCAGGGAAGCCCGGTCCTGAAGCTTTGAATCCATATGGAAAGAAGTGATGATTAGATGGGCGAGGGGTGCGGGGGTGTTTTGAGGAGAGAAAGCAAGGTCTGGCTGAGAAGCTAAGGATGCAGGGCCACAGTCAGAGGCTTGTGGGGAACCCTGCCAGCGGGAAGGCACAGGGAGCTCCTGGCTTTTGGCGAAAAGTGTTTTGAAACCATTTAGAACAGTACAGAGTAGCGGTCAGCAAACCTTTTCAGCAAAGAGCCATAGAGTAAATATTTTAAAGCTTTGCCGGCTGCGTGGTCTCTGCTTAGATAGTACATAAATGAATGGGTGCCCATTTTCCATGCCCATTAGGCCCAAGTCTTCAGAGGAATGACCATTGGCTTTGGAATTAGCTGGACTGGGTTTCAACTGCAGTTCTGACCTCCACTAGCTGGGGAGAGGCAGGCTGTGTAGCCTGATGGTTAAGAACTTGGGCTCTGCGGGCCTCCCTGGTGGCGCAGTGGTTGAGAGTCCGCCTGCCGATGCAGGGGATACGGGTTCGTGCCCCGGTCTGGGAGGATCCCATATGCCGCGGAGCGGCTGGGCCCGTGAGCCATGGCCGCTGGGCCTGCGCGTCCGGAGCCTGTGCTCCGCAGCGGGAGAGGCCACAGCAGTGAGAGGCCCGCATACCGCAAAAAGAAAAAAAAAAAAAAAAAAAGAACTTGGGCTCTGGAAGTGGAGGGTTCAAGTCCTACCTCCACCACCCATGAGCTGTGTCACCTTAGCTAAGGCCCTTCTCTTCTCTGAACTCCCCTGTCTCAGAGCTGTGGTGAGAATTATATGAGCCAAGCACCTTTACACACACACTCACTCTCTCTCTCTCTCTCTCTTAGCACAGTGGTGCCTGGCATGTGGTAAGTGCACAGTAAATATTAAGTTAGTATTCCTGGTCTCTGAGCAGGGGATTCCTCATCTATTACCATGCACTGAAAGGTTGTGCCCCAAATCTATTGTAGTGAGTCATTATTTTCTTCCCAGTTGACAGAGCTGGCAGTCCACCCTCTGAGGACGTTTGCACGAGCCTCCTATGGCGAGCTTTAGTAGGGATTCTGCGCTGCGATTCCAAGCTCAGTCGACAGTCCCTATAACTAGGCTGTGAGGATTAGAGAATCTTAGCATCCTGATGAGATGGGACCACCGTAACCTGCCCTGATCTGAAAGCAGTCAAACGGTTCAGCCTTCCAGCACCCAACCCTGAACTTGGAAGTGGGACAGAGAGGCCTGATCATGGACCCTTGCATCAAAGCCTCTGATGAGAGGCCTCATCAGACCCTTGCATCAAAGCCCCGTCCTTGACGCTCATAAATTCTTACGAAGCTCACTTATCTGCTTTCCCACCCCAAGGAGATGTTGAGCTGTAACAAGAAGGGAATGGGATGGGGATGGGGAGATGGGAGGTGGGTGTTAGACAAATGAAGAGAATTGTGCCCCGGAGACACCATGGGGAGAGACAGCAAACACATACACAAAGAATGTCATTGTTACATAACACAACAGAGATGTGTAGGGGGAGTGTTAAGTCCAGGGGAAAAGTTCATTTCTCTTCATCATTCTTGTGGTTTAGATGGTGAGAGAGTGTGTATCTCATGCTGGAATTGTCCCTTTGAGTCTCTGCTGGAAGAAGGTGGCCATGATTTCAGGCTCTCATTCCAACTTCACCTCTGGACCGCTGACTCTTTCTTCTTTGTTTTTTTCCTTCTGGGTGAGCTCAGGGGAGGACATACAGAGACGGGCCTTGCTCTGAAATGCCTTCTGCATAAAGAATTCCCTGGGGGCAGAAATGCCTCTGTGCCCCAGGTCCTCATCATTGTCACCGACAGGAGGTCCCAAGGGCATGTGGCCCTGCCAGCCAAGCAGCTGAAGCAAAGAGGCGTCACCTGTGTTTGCTGTGGGGGTCTGCTTCCCAGGGTAAGAGATTTGGTCACGCGGGGTCAGCCCTCTGGGTCAGCCTGGGGATGTCACAGCCATGGGAAGAGAGGGGAGCTGGGAAAACCATCCTGATCCTTTCTGGATCCGTTTTTTCCTCACTTTACTGTATTGTTGCGGGCACAAGGGGACTGCCAAGTCTTTGGAAGTCTGAGAGTTTGCGTCGTCTTTAATTTAGTCTGAACACTTGATTTCAAGTGTCAGGAACTTGACTCCAATTCATCTGGGCAGAAATGGAAATTCATGGACTCATCCAACTGCACAGGGTGGGTCAGGGGTCCCTCGGAGTAAACAGGGTCAGGAGCCAGATGCAGGAATATGCCTTCCTAGAGGAGAGGGGGGCGCAGTTCCTCAATGCTCTCAACCCTGAAAATGGAGGTGACCTCAATGGGGCTGTTGTCATTTGTGGGTATCAAGTGAAATGACTCTTGTCTGGGCACTGTGCCTATACATAGAAATCTCTTTATTAATTTTAGTATAGTTGTTCCTTGGTATCTGCAGGGGGTTGGTTCTAGGACCCCTGTGGATACCAAAACCCATGGATGCTTAAGTCCCTTAGTTGGCCACCCATATCCATGGATGTGGAACCCACAGATATAGAGGACCAACTGTACATTATTTATTCTCTCAATCAATAAATATATGTTGTCTTCCTCGTGCCAGACACTATTCTAGGTTCTCAGGATGCACAGACAGCAATACAAAGTCCCTGCCCTGATGGAGCTTCTGTTCTAGGAAAGGAACTAGATTTAAAAAAAAAAAAAAAAAGTGAGAGAATAAATAAGTAACAGTTTCAGGTGGAAATAAAATTCAAAGGAGAAAAATAAAGTAGGGAAGAGGTTACAGAGTGATGGGAATAGAGTGGACAGCTATTTTAGATGGGGGGTCTGGCAAGGCTCCTTTGAAGAGTTGGTTTTTGAGCAGAAACTTGAGTGAGGAACAAGCCTTCCAAATAACAGGGAAAAGAGCAGGCAAGGCAGGCAGATGGAAAGTGCAAAGGCCCTGAGGCAGTAGCTAGCTCGGTGTGTGATAGAAACAGTGAGACAGCCAGGAGCGGCTGGAGCCCAGCAAGCAAGGGGTGAATGATAAGAAATAAGGTAGAAGAGGTGGGCAGGAGTTAGGTCTAGAGCTTTTGTGGGTTATTGTAGAGAATAAAGTTTGTAATGAGTAGTCTGAGAAGTCTTTGGGGTGGGGGGTTTGAGCAGGAACATTACATGAATTGGCTTACATTTTTAGATACATCACGCTGACTGCAAGGTAGAGAGAATAGACTGGTGGGTGAGGCAGAGGGAGAAGCAATCATAGGGGCAGTGGGGAATCTAGTCAGGAGGCCTTTGGAGCAGCTCACATGCAAGATAATGATGGTTTGCAGTAGGGAAGCAGCTGTGACCGTGCTGAGGGATGGCTGGATCTAGGATGTGTTTGGAAGACAGAGCAATGGAGTGACTGGTGTATTGGACGTGGGTGTGTGAGAGAAGAATCAAAGATTTGGGCCTGAGCTCCAGTGTGAATGGTGGTGCCATTTACTGAAAAGAGAAAGCGTGGGAAAGGAACAAAGGAAATTGAATTCTGTTTCAGACAAGTCCAGTTTGCGATGCGTATTAGCCATCTAAGGAGAGAAGCTGAGTAGAGAGTTGGATATGAGAGTCTGGAGCATAGGAGAAAGGACAGGCATCGAGATTGAAACCGAGGATGGTATTTAAAGCCTAAATAAGATCACCTGGAGCTGAGTGCCGAGGGGACCAGCAAGTGCAGAAGGAGGAGGAAGATAGAAGGGGACTGAGGTTGTAGGTACCATGGGGCTGCCCCGATTGGGCTGTGTCCTGGTGACAGGGATGAGAGCTACCACCACCATGATGGTTGTCGTCATTGCCAATAAGTTGGTATTAAACACAAGCTGCCTTATGGCTGGCTCTGTGTCCTCAGATATAAGGAGTATGAACCCCTTGAGAGAGGAGAGTGGGCGTTACTTCATGGCTCCCTGCCCACCCTCATCCCCGCACAGGGCCGAAGAGAGTGCCTTGCACGTAGTATTTGCCCAAAGGTTTGTCACTGAGGATAGGATCTCCCATGGGTGGAAATACTGGCCCGTTCTGGGGCTTTCTTCTCTGGCTGCTGGCTGGAGTAGCGCTTCTCAAACTATCTGTGGTGAAGGTCCAGTTTGTTTGTTTTTTTTCCTAATCCATCATGAACTGATCCTTTAAAAAGAAGTACAATAAAAATGAGTTACTAGAAAGAGGAAATAAAAACAAAATAGAAACTCAGATATTTATTATTTGACCCGACAGACATAAAATGACTGTCAAGTTGCTGTGCGATTAGTTTCTAAATGCTTGGTGTCTATACTTACCGGATTCTGAATCAGGGTGAAACAGTTTGGGGCTCTTCACTGGCCCACAGACCATACTTTGAGCATCCCTAGTGTAGGGAAATCAAGAAGCCATTGCTCAGAAGAGGGGACACGGCTCAGATATGAAGGCCTGAGCTGCAGACACAGGAAGCCTCTGAGAAAGCCTGTTGGACTTCCAGGCCTACCTGACCCCTCCCCACTCCTAGTAAGAGGCCAGCTCACTGTTGGCCAGCGGTTCTCCAGGTGTGTTCCTTGGACCAGCAGTGTTAGCATCACCTGGGAGCTTGCTAGAAATGCACACACTCAGGCCCCACTGCATTGGATCCAAAACTCTGGGGCAAGGAGTCTCAATCTGTGGCTTTTCTGGCCCCTCAGTGATTCTGATGCTGCCAAAGTCTGAGAACCACTGCAGTGTGAGACTAAAGACTGTTGCCTGTTCAAACTCTTTCCCCCTTTTAGTGTATATTGAGCCCCTTCTCTGATGGTTCTCAACTCTGGCTGAGCATCTGAATTACCCAGGGAGCTTTTAAGAAGGTCTGTTTGGGGGCCAGGAGAGCTAAGGGTGTGGCCCGGCAGAGCTGCCCACTCTGCTAATGTGAGTCCAGAACTGAGAAGCCCCTCTGTGTGCCAGGCGCTGTCCTAGGTGCTGGGCAAAGTGTCTGGTTTCTGTGGCTTCAGAGGAGAATGGGGAGCTTTCCATTAGGAGGTTTAGACATACATGAAGGTTTTGCTGTATTGCCAAGCCATGGTCTATTTTGATGAATTTTTGATAGGCAGGATTCTAAATGTGTCACTGACTGCCTTTTTTTTTTTTTTTGCAGTACGTGGGCCTCTCACTGCTGTGGCCTCTCCCGTTGCGGAGCACAGGCTCCGGACGTGCAGGCTCAGCGGCCATGGCTCACGGGCCCAGCCACTCTGTGGCATGTGGGATATTCCCGGGCCAGGGCACGAACCCGTGTCCCCTGCATCGGCAGGCGGACTTTCAACCACTGTACCACCAGGGAAGCCCCTGCCTTGTCTTCTTAAAAACAGGTTTCTCAACATAATTTAACCCTTTCTTCATGCCCTACGGTCATCATCCCCCACATCATTTCTGTTCTGGACACTAACAGTGCCCTCTGGTTGTCGAACTATGCCAGCTCCTGCCTCTACACGGCCTCGTGTTGCTGGCCTTTGAGTTCTTATTGCCACTATTTATAATTCTGCAGGATTGTTTTTTTCTGTTACTAGCTGTCGCCGTTTGTTCTTCTCTTGCTGTCACCTAGAACCACTTTCCTTCATTTCCTTTCTAGTTAATTTTTTTTTCATTTTTGGCTGCGTTGGGTCTTCGTTGCTGCACGCGGGCTTTTCTCTAGTTGCGGCAAGCAGGGGCTACTCTTCGTTGCAGTGTGCGGGCTTCCCATTGGGTGGCTTCTCTTGTTGCAGAGCACGGGCTCTAGGCACGCAGGCTTCAGTAGTTGTGGCACTCGGGCTCAGTAGTTGTGGCGCACGAGCTTAGTTGCTCTGCGGCATGTGGGGTCTTTCTGGACCAGGGCTCAAACCCGTGTCCCCTGCCTTGGCAGGCGGATTCTTAACCACGGTGCCCCCAGGGAAGCCCTCGGGTTAAATTTTTCTCATCAGCTATGGGTTGCAAAACCAGACGACTGAATCTCTTAGGACCCTGTCTCAAATAAGAGCCGATGGTTTGAGTGCGAGGCTCTCCTCTGAGGAAGTTCGGGGACTGGAGCATGTGCACGTTATGACCCATGGCTGAGCATCCTCGAGGTCCTTCTGTGCTTCGCTTCTAGACCTTACCTGCATCCTAGGTGGATGAGGTTGCAGCTCTCTGGCTCCTGCATCAGTGGGTGGCGGGGCTGTCCACAAGGAACCCAGCGTCTAGGAGACGGGTGGATAGGAGGTGGGTGAGGGCGGGGCGATGAGCCATTGTAACTTCTCGGCCGGGGGCTTGGGGCACAGGTGGGAGGGGCTGCGCACCCTGGCCAGCGAGCCAGGGAGCAGCCTGTGCTGATGGCCGAGCAGGTGGAGGACGCCGCCCACAGCCTCTCCAGCACCCTCGGCGGCTCTGCCACGTGCAGCATTGCCTCTCCGGGTGAGTAAGGCCTTTCCGTGTGGAAAGGAGTGGCCTCGCCTATATGGAAGTGGGATGGGGGTGAGGAGGGTTCCCCAAGGCCGGAGGTCCCTCTGAGAGGGAGGGAAGAGGAACGGAGCCCAGCAGCCTCGGCCCTGGGGCGCTCTGCTCTGTTCTACCGCCCTGTGTCAGGCCCTGTGGGGTTCTAGGCTGGGAATTCCGAACTTGTCGCACGGGGTAGAGAGGCTCAGATCCGGTGGGGTCCCCTCCCCTGCTGTCAGCACAGGGAGACCTCATCTGGGGATGAGATCCCTGTATTCCCGGTCATCTTTGTCAGGCTCCATCCGGGAGATAGAGTGAAGTACATTGTAAAAAAAAAAAAAAGGTACACGTGTGCACAGGATGGAAGAGCGGTGTGGGGCGGGGCTTGTGCAGAGGAGATGCTCGGAGACCAGCCGCCCCTCCCCCGTGTACTCTGCTGGGAAAGAGCCAGGGCTGAGGGTGGTGGGCCCACGGGCAGAGGAAGGAGGCGTAACCCTGTCTTCCCTGCCTCGGGTATGCACGGTGGACACAGACTGCGAGGTCCAGCCTCACCCCTGTGAGCGCAAGACGCTAGAGATGGTCAGGCAGCTTGCTGGCCAGGCCCCGTGCTGGAGGGGATCTCGGGGGACCAAGGCCGTGCTGGCTGCGCTCTGTCCCTCTTCCAGGTTCGTCCACAAGGTGTGGGGTCAGAGCCTGCGGGCAGGGCCTGGGCGGGGATGGCCAAGTGCTCATGGGCTGCAGGGAGAACGGCTCTCGGGGGCCTTGGCTGTGGAGTGTGTGACAGGGATCGGAGGAGACCTGGGAGGGAGGCAGGGACAGAGCTCCGGGAACCCAGGCAGGGGCCCAGCTACTCAGTGTCAGTCTTTTTTTTTTTTTTTTTTTTTCTGTACGCGGGCCTCTCACTGTTGTGGCCTCTCCCGTTGCAGAGCACAGGCTCCAGATGTGCAGGCTCAGCTGCCATGGCTCACGGGCCCAGCCCCTCCACGGCATGTGGGATCTTCCCATATCGGGGCACAAACCTGTGTCCCCTGCATCGGCAGGCGGACTCTCAACCACTGCGCCACCAGGGAAGCCCCAGTGTCAGAGTCTTTTAGACACACCGCCCAGGAGCCCAGAGCCTGGGTCGCAGCCATTCTGAAGGCTGGTAAATCAGCCAAAAGCTGGTCTGACAGGGCAGTGGTCTGGACTGGGGATAGTGGTCTGCTAATTTGGTCCCTCTGATCACCAATTTCCATATGTATGGGGGCTGAGCAAGGCAAGAGGCTTAAGATGCTCAGATGAATTCCTGTTGTGGAGGCCCTGAAGAATGCTGGATTCTTCAGGACCGGAGCTCAGGCATTCAAGAGCACCCGCCGCCCGCCTCTCAGCCATTGCCCAGCAGACCCCCAGATCGCCCCCCTTTATCCGGACCACCTTCAGTATGGCACCTGGTCAGGAGCTCATGATCTCGCCTTGTAGTCCTTTCTGGAGGGCCAGGGTAGCGTTTGAACCAGCTGCACCTTGGCCCCTTGGCCTGGCCTCAGCGATGAGACCAGAGCGCGCACGCAGCAGTGAGATGCAGCGGCTGAGAAGCCGTGAGGGCCGTGTCGGGTCGATGCAGAGTCCAAACGCCATCTCGGCCGGGAAGGGCGGTGCCCCCCATGTGGATCAGAGGAAGTGGGGCCTCGTGCCACGTCAGAGGCCACTAGAGGCTCTCTTCTGAACCTGCACTTTCGAGTGAAAGGAGGTAGTTCTTCATTCCCTGGTGAACATGTTTAAGGAGTCATTCTGAGCCAGGCAAGGTCCAGCGAGGAGGCAGGCACAGTCGCGGCCCCAAGAAGCTCGTGGTCCAGAGGGAGCCTCCCAAGTGCTGGGATGGGGCCTGTCCTCCCCACACGTCGTGGAGGAGGGGTTGCTTGAGCAGTCTCGAAAGATGTGGGAACTGGGTAGCAGGGGACAGAGGCATCCAGAGCCGGGAACCCTGGGAGAGGCTGGTGGGTAGAGTACACTTCATGGCTATGTGCTCAGACTCTGGGGGCATCACCACTAGTGAGCTGGGGACCTCCCGCTGTCTGTTTCCACATTCAGCAAGGGGGTGATAACAGGACCTGCCCCCAGAGGATTGCCAGGAGCACGCAGCGAGGTAATTCGTAGACTGCACTGACGTTGCAGGCTCCTAGAATAATGCATACAGGAGGCTTTTCATCAATCCCCTCATTCCAGAAATACTCACCGAGGCTCTCCTAAGTTCCCAGCACTGCCCCAGGTCCTGGGGAATCAGCATGAGCGTCTCGGAAACAAATCTGCTCTCATGAGCAAGGGGTAGCAGTGAGCAAAGGGAATACCTAAATGACTGTTAGGTGGTGGCAAGTGCAGTAGGGGAAAGGATGCGGGGTGGGACGGGGCGGGTAAGTAGAGGGTAGGGTTGCGGTTTTAATTAGAGTGGGCAGGGACCAGACCTGAGGGAGGTGGGGGACTAGCTGAGTGCAGGCCCAGGCAAAGCCCTGTGGATAGTGTCTGCTCAACAACGCTGGCTCCTGTAGGCCTGGGTAGGGAGGGCAGGGCCCGTGGAGCTTTCTGGGCTAGGACGGGTGGTTTTATGAGGGCACGAGGAGTAGACATGGAGGGGGAGAAGAGTTCTCTTGAATGAGCTGGCAGCTTGTCACAGTTTTGATTTCAGCAACCCCTTGAGTTCGTAGTTGACTTGGCTTTTATCCCAAGTGGATGTTTTGCCTCAGGAAAGCCCCCGCCCTAGAGGTGAGCCCAATTAGCCTGCCCGCCAGGTGAGCAGCCCTGGGTGGGATCTCCCCGGGAGAAGTGCTCTTTGGCAAGTTTTAGAGAACTTTGTCGCGAAGGCCCCAGGAGAATCTCCTTAGATGAGGCCATCCAGGGAGCTGCTGCCAGCCAAGAGGAGGGCTTTCTGCCCGAGGGAGGAGGACCCACTCCTCTGTGGTCGGCCCATCACCCCACAGACTCAGGAGAGCCAGGGGGCCAGGCCCAGAGGGTAGGATGCATGGGTTTTGGAGTGGGAGGTGGAGTTCGGATCCCAGCTCTGCTGTGTTCTGGTAACCGTGTGACTTTGGGCACCTTTATTCAGCCCTGAACCCATTTCCCCGTCTGGAAGAGGAGACTGCCGTCTCTTCAAGTAGCCGAGGACTTGAAGTAACGATGGCGGACGGCTGGGGCATGGAAGCCAGCACAGGAATGGTGGCCCTTGTGTTGTCACAGAAGGTTGTCACTCAAACCGATCTCAGAGGTCATTGAGACCAGCCAGTGGTTTGCAAATCCTCCTGAGCTACGGAGCCTCGTATGGACACTTGCTATGCAGACCAGAAAAAGCACATTTAGGGTGGGGGCGTGGGGCAGGGGCACTGGGGGAGCCCTGGACAGTCCCCTTCCCTCTCCACTGAGGCTCTGAGGAACACAGTTGAAAACTACAGAGTTGCTATATAGAAGAGGGAAAGGAAGACCAGAGAAGGAAAGTAACTTGCCTGGGGTCACATACCAGAATCCAGTCGCCTAATCCCAGTATTTCCCACCCCCCACTCATTGTGCTGGCCCCAGAAAGTAACTCGTAATAGAAAGCTGTTGCCGTAGTTCAGAGTATTGAACACAGATATCTCTAATTTCTGACATGATAGCCAGCTTCCATTATCTTTTTTTTTTAATTGTCTGAGTAGTTTGAAACATTTCCTACTCTATGTGCAGACAAAAATTGGGTAGAATCAGGAAAAAAAAAAAGAACCAAGTCTTTCTTGACTTGCTTCTGCATTGGCATCTTGTGTCAGCTTTTAGTGTTTTAAATACCCTCTCCTGTTAAAACTTTGATCTCTACCATTTGTTTCCTTGGGTTGTAGCTGGAAGAGAGTGTTCTTAACCCACCCTGCCACCTGGTACAGGACCACCCGCCCAGATACAGTCTGCCTCTTGGATTCTCCTCTTCTTTCTGGCCCTGGGACTAGGCTGGCTCCCAAAGGGGCATTTATACTCCTGGGGCAGCAAGTGGGGTTGGACTGAGCTCCAGGGCCCAGGGACAGGCATTTCAGAGGCAGAGGAACATGCTCATGCCATACTCACGCCTCCCTTGGTCAGTGGTATATTTTCACTGAGAAAGGGAGTGAAGGCTTTGGAATTACTTCCTTAACCAGGGCCCCTTGTGGTGACAAGAGGCAGAGCAGGGCGTGCCCTGAGCCCCAGCTGTGCAGACAGAAAGCCTCACATCTAGCACCAAACTCGGGGCAAGATACCTGAGCCTCGCTTTCCTCCTCTGTAAAATGGGGGCAATGTTTGCCCCATGTCTGGGCTCCCCATTTCCCTGCTCTGGATGATAGGGGGTACCATACAGGGGATCCTGGGGAAGATTCAGTAGGTGATGTCCACCAAAGTGCTTCATCAGCTCCCAAGTCCCAAGCAAACAGGAGGACTTTTCAATACCATTAAGATCTTGCAGCCTGACTTCCCAACGGGCCCTCACTCCTCCTCACCCCGGGGTCTAGTGCATCTCACTGACCCAGGAGCACAGAAATCACACTGAAGTGTCTTGGCATCAGTGCTTGTGTAGATATGCTACTCCTGATGAGGTCGGGAGTCCGTCCCTCGAAAGCAGAGCCAGAGGCTTTGTGTGCAGGCAGGATGGTGCTTCCTGCCTGGGGTTAGGTGATCTTTCGGGCATCTTATTTTATTTTTTGTTTGTTTGGTTTTTCTGTGGTACACGGGCCTCTCACTGTTGTGGCCTCTCCCGTTGCGGAGCACAGGCTCCAGACGCGCAGGCTCAGCGGCCATGGCTCACGGGCCCAGCCGCTCCGCGGCATGTGGGATCCTCCCGGATCGGGGCACGAACCCGTGTCCCCTGCATTGGCAGGCGGACTCCCAACCACTGCGCCACCAGGGAAGCCCGGGCATCTTATTTTAAAGTTCCAACTTGGCTGGTCTCTGACACGTGAGAGGAACTGAAAGTGGGGTTGTTTCTGCTCAGAAATTAAAGCTCAGGGACTTATGGTTTTGGAACCAGAGTGGCCTGTGTTCGAGTCCCAGCTCTGCCACTTTCCAAGTAGCTGAGCTTCAGCACGTGACTTCTGTTTGTCAAGTTTCAGCTTCCTCATCTGTGACGTGGCGGTTCACAGTACCTGCTTCATCCAGTTGTATCAGTGAAGTGAGATCATACATGTGTAGCGCTTAGCACAATACCTGGCCTATAATAGCTGCTCAGTTAAAGGCCACTGTTGGTGCTGTTAATGAGCCCTCAGTTGTTTGCATGAAACTCCAACGGACAGAACTGCTGGCCTAGGAGCCCAGAGTTACCCTCGATAATTCCTACCTTCCAGAAGTGTATACTTTAATTACAATCATGTGACCACCAAGTAGTAGATTAACATTTTTAAGGTATTGGGGGTTTGGACTCCTACATATAAATTTGGAGGTCGGGGTGGTGGGGGGAGAAATTCAGTCCATAACACGTGTTCCCAGTATCAGAGCCAGGAGCCAGATCCCACTGGCAGATCCCCAAGTGAGCCTGTAATTCACACAGGGCCTTACTGAGCCCACCATTGTCTGGTACCACCTACACCCTCACCCCGCCTTACGTACCTCATTTACTTTCCTCTTCGCTACAGGTGTTGAGACTAATTTCCTAGTGCATCTGGGGAAAGGAAGGGGCTGGGCCCTGGTGGGGCAGGGTAGCCAAACCTCTTCACATCTCTGGGCTGATGTACCAGGCTGTTAACAGGCATCTCTCTGATAGGCCCCTGTGACTCGCAGCCCTGCCAGAATGGAGGCACGTGTGTTCCAGAAGGACTGGACAAGTACCACTGCCTCTGCCCGCCAGCCTTTGGAGGGGAGGCTGACTGCGGTACGTGTGCACAGGACTTCCCAGACTCTGTTGGGGAGCAGTGGAGCCGGGGTTCCTGCTTCTCAGCTGCCACCCTTTTAGCTACTAGGTAGGAACTGGCCCTGGAGTTAGGGCCACCTGCTTTTCTAGTACACCACTGATCTGATGTCTCAAATGATACACTGAGGGTTCCATGAAGAAGTAACTCAGGTGGTGGAGCTCTGGGTAGGACATGGCTCCTGGCTTCTTAGCTTTAGCATGGCTGCTGCTTGATCTGTGAGCATCGCGGAGCCCAGCTGCAGGCTGGAGCTGGCCGAACTGGGTCCTGGTTCTGGGCTGAGTCTCTTCTCCCCTCTTCCAAGAAGAGGAGGAGTGAGAAGCTTCAACCCCTTTTGGTTTTAAAACTGTGAAATGAAGATTATAACTGGCTTTACCCCCTACGGTTATGGGAGTTTGAAATAAGCTTCTTAGCACAATGCTTGACACATAGGACGGGACTTGTTAAATAGTCACTTTTTAAAAACTATAGTGCTGGGTCAATTGGAGACTTATATGGGAAAAAAATATATATGTTGACTCCCTACCTCACAAGCTACACAAAAAATCAAGTCCAGATGGATCATAGATTTAAATGTAAAAGGCAAAGTTGTGAAGCTTCTGGAAGAAAACATAGGAGCGTATCATGACCTTGGGGTAGACAAAGATTTCTCCAACAGGACACAAGAAGCACTAACCATAATGGGAAAAAGTTAGAGAAAAAAAATTTTCTTTTGAAAGAGTGGTGAGATGGAGCCAGGGAGCTCTGTGTCTGGCCGTGTCTAACCCTGTGACCTGCACTGGTCACTAGGCCCTGAAGTTTCTGTGTCAGTGTCCCATCTCCCTCCTGGGAGGGAGGCCGGCTCCGGCCCCACGTGGCGGCTGGGGGTCCCGGGTGGGACAGTGGTCTGCGTGCTCCACAGCATGACGGCCGCTGTGATCCTGGCAGCCCCGAAGCTGAGCCTGGAGTGCAGAGCCGACGTCGTCTTCCCGCTGGCCGGCTCGGCGGCTGCCACCCCGGAGGGCTTCCTGCGGGCCAAGGCCTCTGGGAAGCGGTTCGTGCCGGCGGCGCTGAGCGAGGGCTCCCGGGCACGCATGGGCGTGGCCCGCTACGGCGTGGAGCTGGCCGTGGCCGTGCCCGTGGGCGAGTACCGGGACCTACGGACCTGCTCAGGAGCCTCGACGACCTGCCCTTCGGTGGCGGCGCCACCCCGACAGGCCAGGCCCCGCGGCAGGCGGCGGAGCGCGGCTTCGGGAGCGCTGCCGGAACGGGCCTGGACCGGCCCCTTAGGGCCGTGGTCCTGATGACCGAGGCGCGCTCTCAGGACCAGGTGGCCGGCCTGGCGCCTTTCGCCAGGGCCCGGGAGCTGCTCCTGCTGGGCGTGGGCAGCGAGGCCGTGCAGGAGGACCTGGAGGAGGTCACGGGCAGCCTGGCGCGCGTCATGATCTACGCCGGCCCGCAGGACCTGTGCGGCCAAATCCTGAAGCTGCGGGGAAAGCTGTGCAGCCAGCAGCGCCCAGGTAAGGACCAGTCCTGCACCGGCGCCAGCTGCGGACCGGCCTCGCCCGACCCGGGGACCGGCTGGCCAGTGGCAGGCCCTTCCTCCCTTTGGTAGAGAGTTAACCAGGGCCTGTACTGGGGGCCGCAAGCACAGTCCGACTGTTCTGTGTGCTAGCCTTGTGATGAGTAACTTCTCAGTTTACTGGTCAGTGAAATTGGACTAATAGTAGTACCTAGTACCTCCAGAGGGGCTTTTGTGAGGATTAAGTAAGGCAAGCACCATACACACTAGTACACAGTAAGCTCAGAGTATACGCTCAGAACTGTAGGTATTGCTATTTATTATCGTTATTTATTGTTGTTAAGGAGTTCTGAATCTTCAGTCTTTAGCTGAAATGTCGCTCCTCAGAGGAGCCCCGACCCCATCCTTACCCACCCATGTCGCCCCTGCTGGTCCCTCTCATAGCACCCTGCTCCTTTCCCCCATGGCTGCTCACATAGTTTGTAATTCTTTGTTGGTTTCATGTTTGTCAGCTGATCAAGGACAGGCATTGGCAGTTTGGTCCACATGGTATAATTAGTGCCTTGTATACAGTGCACGGCACGTGGAGGGCACTCCGTGATGGCATAGATGAGGCCCCGGAGCTCCATGGCTTACGCACAGTGGACGTTTATTCCTCTCACATAACAGCTCAGAGGTGAGTGGCCAGGGCCAGCAGGGTGGCTCGGCTATCTTGTGGTTCCACCTCTAACTCCAGGGTCACTGTTTCTCAGACAGAAAGAAGAGGGCAAAGGGGAAGTGGAAGGCAAGCAGCTTCCTTTTGAGGACATAACTTGGAAATTGCACAATTACTTGCAATCACAACCCATTATATAGAACTTGTCACGTGGCCACACCCGGCTGCCAGGGAGGCTAGGAATGTGGTCTAGCTGAGCGTTCACATGTCCTGCTACCATTCTAGGAGAGGGTGGAGGACGGATACTGCAGTGGACAGACAGCAGACCGGCTGACCTGGGCTCCGCTCACCCCAGAGCAGTCCCCACTTTGCTGCCCCCTGAGGTCCACTCCTCTTGTTCTGCAGGCTGCCAGGCCCAGTCGCTGGACCTGGTCTTAACGTTGGATGCCTCGGCCTCTGTGGGGCCCGAGGACTTCGCCCAGATGCGGAGCTTCGTGAGAAGCTGTGCCCTCCGGTTTGACGTGAACCCTGACGTGACACAGATTGGCCTGGTGGTGTATGGCGGCCAGGTCCAGACAGCCTTTGGGCCGGACCCCCACCTCACTGGTGCTGCAGCGCTGCGGGCCGGGAGCCAGGCCCCCTACCTGGGTGGGGTGGGCTCAGCAGGCACGGCCTTGCTGCACACCTATGACAAGGTGATGACGGTCCGGAGGGGCGCCCGGCCTGGTGTCCCCAAGGCTGCGGTGGTGGTCACGGGTGGGAGGGGCCAGAGGACGTGGCCGTCCCTGCCCAGAAGCTGAGGGACAACGGCATCTCTGTCCTGGTGATGGGCGTGGGGCCCGTCCTGAGGGAGGCACTGCGGAGGCTCACAGGTCCCCGGGACTCCCTGATCCACATGGCAGCCTACACAGACCGGAGGCACCACCAGGACACGCTTATCGAGTGGATATGCAGAGGTGAGTGGGGGGCGATCCACACCCTCGGGGCCGCTTCCAAGGGAGGACCTCAGCCTGAGCCTTCATGTACATCATTACAGGGACAGCAACTTCTCCCAACTGCGGGGCACTTTCCACATGCCGGGCTTTATGCTGAGTGCCACACTCACACGAATGTCACTCACCTGACATTTAAGGTGCAGATAATTTAGCACAGGCACCTCTTTCCAAACTTGAGAATGTACGCACCCCACTTAAAAAGAAGACGTCATTAGGATACGCATAGGACCCCGGCTTGGCACTGACCTTGGTAGGGGCAGACGCAGCCAGCACAAGCCAAGCCTTCCTTTTGCCAGTGACATCCTTTCCACTTTTTAAAAAGCATGTGGCCATAATAATAACAATAAGCACTGCTGTGTGTACGGCCCGTCCGAGAGAGGGAGTCTCTGTACACGTGTAGGAAAGCTGGGTGGAAGTCGGGTCTTTGACCGGCCATGCAGTATGGGGCCCAACTAACCTGTGGCTCAGAGGCCCATGGCGCCACTAAGATGTGTAAGACACTGCTCTGGTGGCCTCAACTCTGTACTGGGCTTCCTTAGAGCGGGGTCTTCGGGACCAGCCCAGGCTGGGTCTGCTGGCACGTGCTCCGTTGCAGAAGCCAAGCGGCCAGTGAACCTCTGCACACCCAGCCCGTGCACGAGCGAGGGCACCTGCGTCCCGCACAACGGGAGCTACCGCTGCAAGTGCCGCGACGGCCGGGACGGCCCGCACTGCGAGAGCCATGAGTGGGACGCCTACGTGCACTTGGGAGCTGGGATGCTGTTCTGAGTCCTGAGCCCCAGGGCCACAGCCAAAGGAGGCTCTAGGGCATCAGTGGAAGGAATCAATCATTTGTTCGTTCATGCAGGAGACATTCAGTGGGTGCCTCCTACATCCCAGGTGCCATTCTAGGTGCGGGGAACAGAGCAGGAGGCAGGACAGAGAGGATCTCTGCCCTCGTGGAGCTTCCATTCTAGTGAGAGAGACAGCAGATAAGTACAGCACGAAGTGTATTAGATGGTGCTGAGCACACACTCTGATTGATGAAAATTGATGACTGGGCGGGAGGAGCAAGTGGACCCAGAGTAACTGGAAGGCAGGCAGGGGCTGTGGCACGGGGACAGGTGGGTGGGTAGACGTGGCAGTGGAAGTCGGTGGGAGTTGCGAGCGTTTGTTTGCTCAGCTGAGAGTGAGGATGGGGAGACATGGAGGTTGAGGAGGGAAGAGAACTAGTAACTGTCTAGAGAGAAGGGGACCAGAGTGAGGACGCAGAGAATGATTGTAGGGCAGCACTCTGGCCCACCTGTGGCTGCTGTCCATGAATTTAAAGTTAGAACAGCAGCGGCAGCCAGAGGATGATTCCCATTGGAGCCCTGGGTTTTCAGGCACTGGTAGAGGTGGGCTTCCTGATACCAGGCGTGATGTGAGGGGCACCTCTTCCTTGGCTTACGGAGTAAGAGCAAGGCATGATGGGGCCCATGGGGCAGCCAGTTGGTTGAGAAGAGGACTCACTCCTCGTGTCCTCAAAGTTCACTTCTTTCCCAGGGGCCCTGAGAGGAGATGCCCCCAAGGCACGTGGCCCCAGCCGAGAGCCTGCAGGAGGGCGGCAGCTGCCCCCCTCCCAGCTGCTACCAAGAAGGCCTGGGTCCCCTGGGCGCTGAAAGGGGCCCTGCCCTCAGCGGAGCATCCTGTCTCGTGGGGTCCTTTGCGTGTCTGCCTTCAGCCCTGTCCAGAACCCTCCTGCCCACTCTCCTGACCCAGGGAGAAGAGAGGGCCCGGCTGCAGACGGTGCTGCCTAGGGACACAGTAGCAGCGGATTTCCCCCCTAACGAGGATGTTGAAAATTCTTCAAGTGTAAGTACTTACTTTGCTGACCTAGTTGAGCGCTGCTGAGCTGGTGTCATCTGCCACCTTTCCCCTGAGGAGGAACAGAGGAACCTGGAGACTTTTGATGGCCTGTTTGAAGCTCACTTTTCCCACAACAGATGCTAAGTAGAACGTTGCTGGGACAGTCATGCCCAACAGAAGGCAGTGATGAGAGTGTCACTCGGACCCCTGACGTGATGGCATTTCAAGATAGACAAAGGGTGGACCTTTAAACACATCTTTCTCCTAAGATGTCCCAGATGGATTCATTCTTAGTTTGAAAAGGGGCTTGAGTGGCATTTGTGACTTGTTTTGGTGACTGGATCTGCGTGTGGGAGTTGGAAAGGCCCCACACTGCAAGGTGACTGATGAACCAGCTGTTTGCCCTTGGTGGGGCGGGGGGGGGCGCTGAGTGTGCAAACGGCCCTGGTCTCGAGGGGCCACGTGAGCTGGGCCTGGGTACTGGGCAGCATTCCTTTCGAGGGGCTTCTCAGCCTTTACTTAGGAGGGTTAATTGTGGGGTGTTTCTTGAGTGCTTGTCTTACTCTGCCCTTTGGGGGCAAAAAGGAGTAGAATTCTTAAACTCAGTATAGAACAAAGAAACTTGGAGGAGTTTTGTTTTTTTAGGCATAGATCTTATGCTGCTTGGTTTTAGGGGTTTTTTTTAGACCTCGTTCTGAAAGGAATATTTCAAGAAGTAATATTGGTTATTTATTTAACAGGAGTTTTTGTACGTAAATGGCAAAGAGGCTTAGTTGGAATATTTTTTTGGTGAGCCGGATATTTCCTTACCCCACAGTATTTAGGAATCAATTATCCCCCTGGGTGGTCGTGTTGGGAGTTGGGTTTTTGGTAGAAGCCTTTGTAGATCTCTGATTTAAATCCAAATACTTTATCACAGTTTTTATTTTTAAAGTAAATACCTTAATGTGATGTTTTATAGGCAAACATTCAAGGCTACCTTGGTTTAAGTATTGCTTAGCTTTAAGAACTTTAGGATTTCTGGTGCAAGAAAAGTACTTGAAAGGTCATCACCATGGTTCTGTTAGACGTTAAAAAGTCCTGTGTGCCGAGCACTGTGTATGACAGTCATTTGCGTTCGAGGGATATTTTCATTCCTATTACTGCTTTTGCCTTGGCAGAAGGTGACATCAGAGCAGGGTCACATGCCCACCTGGCAGGTGCTGATAGGTGATGTCTGAATTTACATGAACCCCTTGTCTTTATATTAACGGCAGTTTAATCGTTTCATAGTGTAGGCTTTTTGTCTGGTTCAGGGCTGACATTTTGATGTCCCATTTGAATTGGACTTAAAAAAAACCCCACAAAACTGTGGTCCCTGGGCTTACATATCAAAGGCTTTACTGTTTCTATTTTTAGGTCCCAGCCCTTGAAACTTAACCTTTTCTAGTGAAGGTGTGAAGAGTTCAACCCTTTTGGGGTCCCAGTAGCGGCAGAGGGAATTCCTAACAAGATAGCCTTAAGTGATCTTTTCCCAGCCAACCCTTTTTCTTTCTTTTTTTTTTTTTTTTTTTTTTTTTTTTGCGGTACGCGGGCCTCTCACTGTTGTGGTCTCTCCCGTGGGCCTCTCACTGCTGTGGCCCCTCCCACCGCGGAGCGCAGACTCCGGATGCGCAGGCCCAGCGGCCATGGCTCACGGGCCCAGCCGCTCCGCGGCATGTGGGATCCTCCCAAACCGGGGCACGAACCCGCGTCCCCTGCATCGGAAGGCGGACTCTCAACCACTGCGCCACCAGGAAAGCCCCCTTTTTCTTTCTTTTAAAATAAATTGGCTTGGGCTTCCCTGGTGGCACAGTGGTTGAGAGTTCGCCTGCCGATGCAGGGGACACGGGTTCGTGCCCCGGTCTGGGAGGATCCCACATGCCGCGGAGCGGCTGGGCCTGTGAGCCATGGCCGCTGAGCCTGTGCTCCGCAACGGAAGAGGCCACAACAGTTGAGAGGCCTGTGTACCGGAAAAAAAAAAATGAATAAATAAATAAAATAAAATAAATTGGCTTTTAATTACACATGTAATATAGAAATATGTTCTCCTTGGAAAAACTTAAACACTGCAGATAGATCATAAATCTTTTATTTTCTCCAAATGATCCTTATTCCAGCCAACTTGCTAAATGCTCTAGTTCTAATAGTTATTTGATTCTCTTGCTTTTTTAGAAAGACAGCATTTACAAGTAATAACAGGTTTGTCTTTTCCTTTTGAAATCTTATACTGCTTTTTCTTGTCATCTTGCATTGTCTAGAACCTTCAGAATAATGTTTTAAAAAGTAGTGGTAACAGCATGCATCTGGTTCTTGACTTGAAGGGACTTTTTCATCATTATATGTTATTTTCTGTGGATTACTTGATAAGGAGTGTTTACTTCTATTCTTAGCTTACAAAGAGTGTTTATTAGGAGTGTTGAGATTTGTGGTTTGCTTTTTCTGCTTCCTTTCAGAAGATGTTTTTTCACATTTAATTGGTTAATATGATAAAGTACCCATTAGTATATTTTCAGTTGTTGAATCACCTTTGATTTCTTGGATGAATGCTGTCTGGTCGCAATACCTGATTCTTTAAGCACTGCTGAATTTCATTTGCCAATACTTTAAAGCTTTTTATCATCTGTGTTCAAAAATGAGATTTTCTTTTGCAATGTGTGTTAGCATAGCTCTGATACAAAATTCTAACTTTCTAAAATGAAAAATATATAGTCCTCAAACTTTCAAGCTGCTATATTCATAGTGTTTTCTTGTAATTTAAAACGTCTTGTCAGTATCTGTACTTAAGGCCTCCTTTTCAGTTCTGCCATTTAATACTGCCCTAGGCTGTCTTTTTATTGTATTCGCCTTTTCAATGAGCCAGAAATTTGGTTTTGTCATTTTTTAAAAAAATTTATTTATTTATGGCTGTGTTGGGTCTTCGTTTCTGTGCGAGGGCTTTCTCCAGTTGCGGCGAGTAGGGGCCACTCCTCATCGTGGTGCGCGGGCCTCTCACTATTGCGGCCTCTCTTGTTGCAGAGCACAGGCTCAGTAATTGTGGCTCATGGGCCCAGTTGCCCCGCGGCATGTGGGATCCTCCCAGACCAGGGCTCGAACCCGTGTCCCCTGCATCGGCAGGCAGATTCTCAACCACTGCACCACCAAGGAAGCCCTGGTTTTGTCATTTTTAAAACCAGCATGTTTCATGCTATAAACTTTCTTAATTATTACTACTAAGGCAACTTTCCAAGTACTGGTACCTTTTTTTCCCCCAAGAATTATTTCGGAGTGTGTTTAATTTCTAGGAGTACTGATTTTCAGTCACTTACGTATGATCAGCTTCTAAAGATGTTTCCCTTGTGTTAATTTTACTATTAAGATCTTCTTTCAGCCTTACCTATGCTACTTGATTTAAGGAAGCTCAAAGTCTCCTACTAAGATCCCACCTTGTAGTTCTACCAGTTTTTACTGCACGTAGTTTGAAGTTCAGTGCATAAATAACCATGATGTTTCCCCACTTGAAGTAGAAGTCTACCAGGCCTTGCCCCATGTCGTTCGATGAAATACAAGAAAATCCAAAATACAATTAACATTTTATTTAAAAAAAACAAACAACTAACTCACCACTCGGGACACCAAGTGTTTATGACAAACGAAATAAATGCCCTGGGATTAGAAAGACAATAAGACTCAAAAGACCTTTAGTTCTCAGGAACCAGTGTTAAAGAACTCTGATTCAGAACCCCCAGAAATGAGGCTGAGAGATGATAGGTGAAATGTTCCAACCTGTGTTAACCAATGCCATCAGAAGAGAAGAACGGGCAACACAAAGAACAGCACTGGCAATTTTAAGGAAGAAAGAGACCACCAGAAACAAAATTCGCCCCTTTTTTCTTGGAAAGGGCCTGGACATCGAGCACAACTTAAAAAAACAGGGACTAAGAACATTATACTAAATAACTCTTCTCTTAAAAATCGCCTCACCACAGGACTGACTCTGTAAACACAGGGTAATCTTGTTTCTATGGTAATGTAAAATGTCAGTTAAATCTCAAAAGACACTTTTCACTGTTCTAAATTACAGGATTTGAAACATTTTTTTCTGTGTAATACAGCATCACTTAAAATTTTATTTAAAAGCAATTGGTTCTGGCCTGCTTTAGCCTGAAAAAAGTCCTTAATTTACTGGGAACAGTGCCTCAGCTTGGTCCCAAATGTTTTCCCCGTTACCATTTCTCAAAAAACCATAGATGGTTTTACACAGTTGAAGACAAGGACGGTTTAACCCCTGACGCTGCTAAGAATCAGATAGGAGATGACAGCCAGGAGTTTAGACCTTCTCAATCACCAAAGCCATGTGATCAGTGGGACAGGGCCCTGCTACCTTCATTTCTCTTCCACCAAAGTCTCCACATCAGAATCTTTTCACTTAAAAAGCTTGATAAAGCAATTGCTGAAAACTTCAAGGAAGAGATGCAGAATACCCCTCAGTACAGCAATGTAATGTTTACAACCAATAGACTTCGGTCTCCAAACAAGTCTTTTTTGTTGTCGTATTATTTCCTTTGGCTCTGCAAAGGGACAGAGCCTCCTCTTAGCTGAAGTTTCCCTTCATAGAACCCCAGTCCTTCCTTTTGCTTGTAAACAGACTCACCCTTTTACAGAGTTGCTGCTTTAACGAAGACTGGAACGAAGCAGGATTGTCACCAAGGTCCATATTGACAGGAGAGTCTCTAGATGAAGTTTGTTTCCTAACTTGCTCCTTTCTTCTCCCATTCCTAGGGTACCATTCAAACACCAGCGTCCCCCCAAAAGAAGAAAGTTAGTTATCCTCTGTAGCCAACCTACATATTCCTAGAAGAAGCTAGGAATAGAGACGCCAATTAAGTAAGGTTCAACCCCTGTGTGTCCCCCACTGCTTGGAGCACGTGTTCAGAGATTTCTGAGGCCACGGAGCAGCAGAGAGGGAGGTGAGCGATGTCTGCCGTGGCAGTGGCTCATGTGCTTGCATGGATTTAATACTTAGTCACTGGTGCAGGTGCCTCAGAATATCTCCTGCAGGTAATAAGCAGGATAAAAATAAAGAGCAGAGTTTGCCAAAAACACAGGCAGCTCTAGGCATGCTCTTGACTGTATAAATGAGTCAAGGATTCATAACACTTTTTGTCTAGCCCTCAGGCAAAAACCCAGCAATGGGCATCCGCTCCCTGTTTACGCCTTACTGAGCCTTTGCCACCAGCTGGCCGGATGGCTTTAGGCAAATCCGTCACCTGTCTGAATCTCCTTCTTTAGTTTTCATGGCAGGAGTCCTTCAGAGTCACTGAGGTCTTTTTTAATTGGAAAACTGTCCAGCCCCAGTCTGTCTCTGAACTGCAGCTCTCCCCTGGACTCTACTGATAATCACGTGGCGGGCAGTGCAGGGATTCACGCGCCCTCAGGCTGACTCGTAAGGACACTGAACCAAGCGCAAGCACCTTTCTGCTTGGTCAGTGCCAAAGACACAGCAAAGCCCCAGCCCCTGCCTCTTCCTGCTGAGAGCAGAGCCCTCACTCGAAGCAGGAAAGTGCCACCCGCATCAGAAGGGGGCCCCCCACCATAGTGACAGTTCTGCTGCCCACCCGTGGCCCTGAAGGAGGCCGGGAATGACCGCTTACCTTGGCTTTCTGGAGGACGGTGCCTTTGCCCGTGACCATGACCGACAGAGGCCTGTTCTTGAGCGCAGTTGCGGAGTTGACTGGGGTACAGTCCGGGGCAGGAGTCGGGGTGGCAGCTTTGGGCTGTGGTGACAGGAGAGAGGGAGGGCTGAGTTCAGCGCAGGGAGGGTGACCCAGTCCCCAAGCCCAGTCCAGGAGGCCCTGCAAGCAGCTCAGAGGAACGCGGCTCCCGAACTCACTCGGGGGCTCACGTTCTCCAGGTGGGTGGTGTCTACAGTCGTGCCCAGCGTCACGGGCCCGGCCTCGGCCTTCTTCAGGCTGTCCTTCACCTCCACGATGCTGAGCTCCAGGTCCACGCGCCTGCGCTCCTCCACCCTGCACTCCTCGTCGATCTCCTTCAGCTTCTCCTCCAGGCTGGCCGCCACCCCCTTGTCTGCAGAGAGAAGCCAGTCGGCTGCAGGGAACAAACAACCCTTCAGCCAGAAGCCCCACCAGGGGGAGGGCAGGATTCGCACACGCTGTGCCGGAACAGGACCCCAAGTGGCCCCAGACCACAGGTCTGGCTCCAACACTCAAGGCTGGGATGGGCCTCTGGGTGACGGGTGGCCTCCCAGCCCAGGTCCTGTGTCCGCACTCCACAAAGGCTGGGGAGGCCCCAGAAGAAGAGCTCTGCCTTCACAAGAGGGCCCGAACCTGAGTCCTAAGTCCCTTCTGGTAGAGAGACTCTCAGTTGTTTGGATACCTGCTGTTGTGACAGTGACCCCCAAGGGACAGAGAAGCTTAATTAATGACCCTTGGAGGATGGCTGGGCCGTTGCAGCCTGCCCCACACGGTTCCCTCCATCCTTCTGGCGCGTGCTGCTTCCCTGGGCCTAGTGGAGCAGTGGTCCTCAGCCCTGGCACCTTCTCAGCCCTGTTTTATGCTTCCCTCTTCACCCTGGAGTTCTCAGGTTGGTCTTATAGCACCAAGAAATGACGACTTATGAAGAGTCAATCCTAGGAGCTCGCTGCTAGAGGAAAGGATGGTACCACATGTGTTCAATATAGAATCCTGAGCATGAGCGCCTGCTAATGAGGAGTGATGAAAGTGCTCTGAAATGGACTGTGGTGATGGCTGCACAACTCTGTGAATACACTGAAAACCACCTGTAAATGGGTTATCGTATGGTCTGTGAATTCTCTCTCGATAAAGATGTAATATTAAAAAAAAAACAAACAAACCAGTGGGTCACTTTGTGCCCCCATGACCTTCCACCACCGAGCATGTTATAAGCTTCCCAGAGAGCCCAAACCTGTTTGTTAGTGTGCGTCTGCAGTTTAAATATTAAATGAACCCAGAGTTACTCTGAAAACGAAGTCAAATGCCGCTGAAAGGTCTTGGGATAGACAAGGTGCTAGGAAACGGCTGAAGAATCACATGAGGATGACTTGGAAAATAATCTACAAGGATTCATATTTCTTTAAAATGAACGTAAACTTAAGGTGCTTGTAAAGAAATGACCAGATGAGGCATGAGAGATGTGGTTAATGTGGAAACCATGACCCGGGGCTCCCATCAGCCAGCCCAGATGGCATGAAAAGACCTTGGCGCTGCATTAGAAGATGGGCCAAAAAATATTCGTTTGAGTGAGAATCAAACATTTCAGGTCTAAACACAATTTTTAGAGAATTTCCTCCTTTAACCAGCTTTTCCAACTACGTCCTGGTACAGGACAGCAACCCTTCAGACAGGCTGGAGGGGGAGGACTTTGCAGGGAGCATCCACCTGTGCCAAAGGCTGACGGGGCTGCAGCCCAGGTGCATAGATCCGAATTCTTACCCCAGAAAGCCCAGGCCCCTCCGCGGGCCCTCTCTGCTGGGGGCCCCCTTACCTGTACACTTCAACAGGGTCTCCTTCAACTCCCGTTTCTCCCTCCGGAGCTGAGCCAGGTGCCCCCGGATTTCTTCCTTCTTCTTCTCAAGCCTCTCCTTCTCCTCTGTGTACCGCTTCACCTCGGCTTCTGTCCTGTTCTTGCCAAGTTTGATCTCTACAGACCCAGAGAGGGGAACCCCCGGGTCAGCCAGGCTGGCCCCTGAGGGCTGTCCCACCCCACTCTACAGGCTCAGATGGAACCCAGGGCGTTGGTAGTAGATTAGAGCTGGATGCCAGGCCGGCCTAGCACGGATAGAAAAGGAAATGGGGCCCACCCTTTCTTTGCTGCGTGACGTTGGGCAAGTCCTTCACCTCTCTGAGCCTCTGTTTCCTCATCTGAAAGGGAGGGAATTGGGCTAACTTCTCCAAGCCCTTTCCAAAACCTTCAACTCTTATCTAGCACAGGCACCTGCATTGGTTGCCTTCAACCTGTCTTTCACAGGTGGGCTGGCCCCGGCTGGGGCGACGGGCACAGTGTCAGGGCAGCTCGGTGGGAAGGAGATCTTCTGCTGTTCAGTCTGGATTTTGACTGCCGTGATTCCCAGGGAAGGCTCCTCAGGTTCCTGACTCTCCTGCTGCATCTGCTTTGGGAGAAAGCAAACAGGACCCAGCCATTCGAGGCACCCCAGAAGGTGAGGCCAGCTCACCTGCTGGGGGACCCCCTGTACCTGCAACTCGGGGTTCTCTGGAGACTTCACGAGGGGCTCATCGGGGGTGGGGTTCAGGTCTGCAGGGAGGGCCTCGGCCGGAGGGTCCGGCTGGGGCAGCGTGGGCGAGGAGGCCTGGGCCTGTGCACCGCCGGAGCCGTGCAGGAAGGACTTGACGGGCGTGAGGTCCAGGTATACACGGTCGGGGTCAGGCTCACTCGGAGCATCTGTCGCAGGAGCAGCTTCCTCAGGGGCCTCCCCCTGCATAGGGAAGAGACGGGGGGCTTTCTCCACTGCCTCGGCTCCCTGGGCTCTGGAGGGGGCCCTGCCGCAGGCCTCCTGTCCCCTCCCTTGTGCCGGAGTTCGCAGGGCCTCCTTCCCAGGGAGCCTCCTGCTGAGCTGGAGTTAGAAGGCCTGGGTCTGCCATCCAAGAGCTGGGGGACCAGGAGACAGGACTTCATCTTCCCAACCTCACTTCCTCATCTGGAGAGAAGAGACCAGTAGTACCTCCCTATCAGGTGGCTGGGATTAAATGAGATAACCCACAGAAGCCCTGAGCACAGAGGCCCATGCGCAGTAAAGGAAACCTGCTGTCGGGGATTATTCCACCTCAGCTGTGAGCCTCAAAGGCTAATGGTGTCTGGACAGCTACATGTAAAAGAATGAGATAGAACATTTCCTCAAAAATAATCTCAAAATGGATTAAAGACCTCAGTGTAAGACCTGAAACCATAAAACTCCTAGAAGAGAACATAGGCAGAACACTCTTTGACATAAATCATAGCAAGATCTTTTTGGATCTGTCTCCTAAGGCAAAAGAAATAAAAGGAAAAATAAACAAATGAGATCTAATTAAACTTAAAAGCTCTTGCACAGCAAAGGAAACCACCGATGAAATGAAAAGACAGCCTATGGAATGGGAGAAAATACTTGCATATGATATGACCGACAAGGGGTTAACATCCAAAATATATAAATAGCTCATACAACTCAATATAAAAAGAAAAAAATCAAAAAACGGGCAGAAGTCCTGAACAGACATTTTTCCAAAGAAGACATACAGATGGCTCATAGGCGTGTGAAAAGATGCTCAATATCACTAATTATTAGAGAAATGCGAATCAAAACCACCACAAGATACCACCTCACACCTGTCAGAATGGCTATCTTCAAAAGCCTATAAATAACAAATGTTGGCGAGGATGTGGAGAAAAGGGAAGCCTTGTGCACTGTTGGTGGGAATGTAAACTGGTGCGGCCACTATGGAAAACAGTAAAATAGAACTACCATCTGATCCAGCAATTCCACTCCTTGGTATATATCCAGAAAAAGCAAAAGCACTAATTTGGAAAGCTATACACACCTCAGTGTTCATAGCAGCACTATTTACAGTAGCCAAGATATGGAAGCAACCCTAGTGTCCAACAGATGAATGGATAAAGAAGATGTATGTATGTATTATATATGTGTGTGTCTGTATATACACACACACACCCGGAATATTACTCAACCATAAAAAGGATGGAATTCTGCCATTTGCAGCAATATGGATGAACCTAGAGAATATTATGCTTAGTGAAATAAGTCAGACAGAGAAAGACACATACTGTATGATACCACTTGTATGTGGACTATAAAAAATAATACAAACAAATGAATATAGCAAAACAAATATTCACAGATATAGAGAACAAGCTAGTGGTTACCAGTGGGGAGAGGGTAGGCGGGAAGGGCAAGATAGGGGTATGGGATTAAGAGACACAAACTGCTATGTTGATAAGCAACAAGGATATATTGTACAGCACACGGAATTACAGCCATTATTTTGTAATAACTTTTTTTTTTTTTTTTTTTTTTTTGCAGTACGCGGGCCTCTCACTGTTGTGGCCTCTCCTGTTGCGGAGCACAGGCTCCGGATGCGCAGGCTCAGCGGCCATGGCTCACGGGCCCAGCGGCTCCGCAGCACGTGGGATCCTCCCGGACCGGGGCACGAACCCACGTCCCCCGCATCGGCAGGCGGACTCTCAACCACTGCGCCACCAGGGAAGCCCCTGTAATAACTTTCAGTGGCATATAATCTATAAAAATACTGACTCACTGTGCTGTAAGCCTGAAACTAATATAATATTGCAAATCAGCTCTACGTCAGTTTTTAAAAAAGGCTAATGGTGTTGCTGCTCCCCATCCCACCGCCACACCCCACACCCCTGGCACTGACCAGGGTGGTTAACCAGCTGTTTTATCTAGACAAGTCCCTAAGCCAGGCAGACGGCACCACCCCACTATACAAAATATGACCTCGTTGCGCCTCGGTTTCTGCACTGATGGCCCTGAGGGTGACCTGGAGTCCATTCCTCTTAGGGACCATCTAACGATCTCTGGCGTTGAGGCTTGGCAGGAAGAGGATGGGCAGCCCCAGGCTGCAGCCCAGCCGGCGCCCTTACCACAGCCGTCAGCTCCGACACCTCCACGTCATCATACAGCAGCTCCTGGTGATGCTGGCTGGGCAGGCCGTCAATGTAAGTGTTCGGCTCCGAGAACTTTCTCTGCATCAGTCTGGAAGACATGGCGAAAGAGGATTCAGGACAGGGTGCTAAAAGCCACCAGTCTCAAAGGAGTCATAACAATGAGAGGTGCAGAGAAATCTGTGGGCTGTGCAGGAGGCCTGGGGACTAGCTCTGACCTCATTTTAAAACAGATTATTTAGGGGTATCCCCTCCCTCTCTCCCCAGGGCCTTCTTACTAGAACTCCTGGTTGTGAATTTCTCTTCCCGAAAAACGAACTTCCCTCGCCCCGTACCCCTCCTCTTGGAATCCTTTTGCCATCTTCTCGCCCTGATTTCTCCTTTTCAGGATCTCCTTCCAACAACGACAGAATCCTTTCTCGCTTCATCTTCACAATACACTTGGCCAGCACAGACCAGATGCCTTCCCCATTTTGGCTCAGCCGGCTTCCACCCATGCTACTTCTACCCCCCGACCCAGGACCACTTCTCCCCGAGTCCCAGTTTGCTCATCTCGGAAGCAGAAGTACCACCCCTGCCCTGCTTATTCCAGGGTGTGCTGGGACCCAGCGATGGAGCCATGGGGAAGTGCTGCCTTCACAGTAAGGAAAGCAGAAGGCCAGGAAAGGCGCCAACTCTGCCTTCAAGAGCTGGAGAGCGTCTCATGAGAACCAGGGATGCTGTGGCTGCCCCCGGGCCAGAGGCCTGGCTCAGCTCTTTGCTGGGCCTCCTGCAGGGCTGCTCCCTGGCCCTGGCCTGCCTGCTGCTGGGTAGAACAGGGCCCACCCTGAGTTCCCAGCTGCCACCCTGCTCGACTGACCACCAGAGGCCAGCCTGGGCCTCGGTCTAGAAGCATGGCTGGGAGTGGGAGGGTGCAAAGCAGGAGGCCCCTTAATACTCACAGCAGAGAGGTTTTGGCGGCGCTTACGATACAGGAAACCCTATCGGCATCCACATAGTCATAAGTGAATTCTTCTGGGTCTGTCTTGGAGCCCGACTCAGAGAGCAGGAGGCCTAGCCAGTGGCCCATTTCCTCGGAAGACTTGGCCTGGGAGGAGGCCGAGAGGGACATGAGCAGGGCTGGAGTGTGCTGCCTGGTGCCCCACCCCTGCCCTGATGCCCACCCCGGGCAAGGCCTCTGAGAGCCCTGGGGCCATACTCTTCATTTTCACTAGCATGTCCCATCCCCCAGGGACCCCAAATGATATTTCCTGCTACTAGTGACACCCTGGTGCCACCTCAATGATGCTGTGGACATTTGTCCCAAGTATCACATGTGATGTTTATAAACATGTATTTCTGGAAGGCTAATAGACCGGGAGAGGACTGTTAAAATGTATGTATTTTAGGTCAACACCTCTATTTTATGAATGATCACATTTCAGTTTACAACCCTAGTCCATTTATACAAGACTACCTGGATCCCTAAGAAATAACAAAATTCAAATTTATTTTTGTTTATGGTTTCAATAGTCAAGATGTCTTATACACGTCACACCAGGTCAGCTGCCTCTGACAAATCGTGAACTAAATTCCAGTGAAGTTGGTGCCTGATTTTCTCCAGGGGACAATGCATTCTAATCAAATATGTATTATTTCTATTAAAATGCCAACAGGGTTTCTGGGCTTTATAATGAGAAAAAATTGGGAATTCTATAAATACTACAGGTTTACTTTCATGAGGAAAAACAGTCACCACGCTGGCATTACACAACACCACTCTGCCACCTTATTGCTCTTTTCTCGCGATCAGAGGGGCAGCTAAAAGTGCAGTTTGACATTTAGCTGGTTTCCTTTCCCCACTCATTTTCAAGTGGATTTCTCAATACAGCTTTTCACGGGCTGCTTCTAGTTCCTGCTACCAGCATCCCTGCCCTGGGCGATGGTAACAGCTTCCTAACGGGTCTCATTTTATCCCTTCCTGTCCCCCTCTCCTCCGTCCCCCACCCAGCAGCTGGAGGAAGAATCTTGGAATCCAAATCTGAACACGCCACCCTCCCTTGAAACCCTTTAGGCTCTCCCACTGCTCTTAGGATCAGCCCCCCCTTCCCTCCCCACCTTGTCCCACAGGCTCTCCCTACACCAGCCCCCATCCGCCCAGCACGCAAACTTTCCTACCTATCCATAGCGCCTGCCCCACTGCTGAGTGATTACTAAGTAATCAGTTGGGCAACCACTGAATAATATCCCACTCTCGTACTAGCATGTAAGTTCCACGACAGGGAGTCTGTCTGGTCCACCCTATCACTGTGCTGAATAGGATCCAACAACAGGATGGATGGATGCAGGAATGAATACAAGCTTGTCCCTGGGAAGCAATTGGGATGTGGCTCTTTTAGCCACCAGAGGGCAGTATTGGAGCAAAATCTGGATGAAGATCCCTGGATACAGGACTAGATGAACATGAACTGGGGTGTGTGCTTAAGTGCTTGTAAAGCCCTCTGGCTCAGGCCTGCCCGGCTCATTGCAAGGCATTAGGCCACCTCTTATTTTTGTAAATATAACATCGAACAGAGGATGGGGAGTGGGAATAATGTAATTGTGTCACAAACCGTATTATTCCCCCCCAGATAAGCCCTAACAGTCAGCATTTTTACGTACTGGCCCCCATCTGGTGATACACAAACGAAATCACAAACCCGCTTTGAGTCCCCAGAAAGTTTTTCCAGTAGCTCAGAGAGTTATAAATACTCCTCCTGCCCTAAGTGCAGGAAATAGCTCATTGTCCCGTTCCTATAACACAACCACCCTGAGGTCAGAAAGGGAATGGAAATTTTTAAAAAATGCAAACAATCTCAGGCAAAGGAAGTAAAAATAAAGGGTGGCTAAGTTGACTCTCTCATTGTAGGACTGCGGTCCTCAGGACCTGCGGCAAACAGCCGTGACCACGACCTCTGCCCCGGCCGTGCCTCCCCACTCCCACCCAGCCAGAGGCCAGCGGTACCTCGAGCTTGGCCAGCTCTTCGCCATCGTGGAGGATGCGGAAGGAGTAGAGGTGGTCGGGGCTCGGGTCCGGCACCACCTCACAGCCCACCAGGCTGAGGGGCTGCTGGGCCGCCTTGCTGCGGTTCCGGTCCTGGTAGAAGTACAGATGACTGTCCCTGGCGGAGCACCAGCGCGACTTCCACTGGCTGTTCACCAGCACGTTCAGGTAACCTGCGGGGTGGGACGCGGCTTCAGGGCGGGTGGGTGGCTGAGGGCCGCCCTTGCCCCCGGACCCCTGGAGAGGCTCCTCCAGATCTCAGCTCCAAGGCTTGCCATGCTTTGCCCAAGAGACTTTCCTGCCTCTTAGAGGCTGTGAATTCTCCTTTGTGTTAGCTCCTAGGTCCTTTGAAGGTGGGCAGCACCGTGCTACTGGGTTTTGAAAAAGGCCTGTCCAGAGGGAAGTGAGTCCAGAGGGAAGTGCCCTGCCTAGACCAGGCAGAGAGTGTGTGTGTGCATGCGTGCGCATGTGTGCATGTGTCTGTGCATACGTGTGCGCGTCTGTGCATACGTGTGCATGCATGTGTGTGCGTCTGTGTGTGCACGCGTGTCTGCATGTGTGTGTGTGTGTCTGCGTGTGTGTGTACAGGACCGAGGCTGGCACCCTCACCCCGGCCTCCTTGTCTCCCTTCCCCCGCCCCTGCCGGCCCAGGCCACCTGCAGGAAGCTCGCCCCAGCCAGGGTGTCCTGGCCGCAGGTGCGACCCCCTCACCTCCACAGCCTTAGTTCCCTCAGCTCCCCTGACACCTTGCCATCCCCGGTCGCTGGGTCTCAGCCTGCAAAGGCCTCCCCACCTCGGCCAGCTCCTCCACGTCCTCCTAGAGATGGCTGGCCCTCCTGGGTCCTGCCCTCCCTGCTCAGTCGGCCTTCAGAACACTTGAGTCCTGGAACAGCGACATTCTCCGCATCCATGTCAGCCTCCCAATGGGACACAGAGCTTGTCAAGGGCAGAAACTTGCCACGTTCGTCTCCAGCGCCTGGGTCTGTGCCCCTTGGCCTCTCCACCAGGGAGCCCTTCTTTCTCCACCGGCACACAGGGGCTGCCAGTGCTGGGGTGCACCCATCGTGTAGGCCTTCCTTGTTTTTAAATGGTTGCATGTGTTGGGTTCAGCTTCCTCCCCAACTTAGATGAATATGTACGGAGCTGACACCGTGTGCCAAGCACAGCCTTGTCCCTGGGGCTGGAAAGATCCGTAAACATCCAGTCTTCAGGCCCCTCTGCCTGCCCCACAAACCGTGGGTTGACATCTCTGTGCTGCTCACCTTCCCACAGGCACTGGCTTACAAAGCGGGTGCCTTCTCCATCCTAAGGGGCCAGCAGCTGCTCTGAACCGTAGCCGGGAAGAACTAGGCCCATACAACAGGGTCAAAGTGCACAGCCACCTTCGCACCCAGTCCAGTGCTGGACACTCAGTGGGGATGGTGAATTTCTCAGGGCCACGAGACCATCACATCACAGTAGCAAAGTGGAAGAATGTGAGCCCAGGGCCCAGGAACTCTGGCTCGTTCAGGCAGGCGCCCCACTCGCCCATCACAATTCTCTGGACCAAAGAGAGGCGGGGAGCTCGGATACCGAGTCCTGGGAAGGAGAGTATCTATGTTCTCTCCGGCCCTTCCCCAGCCACAGGGGACAGGAGCATGCTTCCCTGCTGAGTAACTGCCAGCAAGAACCCAGCCACATCTCCCAAAGTGACTCACTGGGACCAGGCTCCCAGGCCCAACACCATGCCCTGTGAGGCCACAGGGGCTGGCAGAGCTGGGCCATTACCTGGCACGCTGGCCAGAGAACCAGGAGGCTCCAAAGGTAGGGCCCTGTCTGCTGCTGCCTTCCTGTTCCTCCAGCCCACCCTGCCAGCCGCAAAACACAGAGCTGAACTGGGACTCAGGAAAAGAGCCCAGGGCTGGTACACAGGTTCCATGAGGAGGAGGAAAAGGCCCAAAGATGGACAGTAGTGGCCCTCAGGCTCCGGGGGGTAAGTATAGCAATGAGCTTTGAGTTGGAAGCCAGGATGTTTTCTGGGAAAGGTCTCTCTCCCTGTCTCTCTCTCCTGTCATCAGTTTCCTCAAGGCCGAGTAAGGGCAGCAGAGATGACCTGGAGGGCCTCCCAGCACTCACACATTCCCTCTGTACCAGTGACACGGGCTTTTGTCATCCCCTTAATGGGTCTTACCAGTGCCCCCTCAGAGTCTTTGCTCCTGCCCGCGGGGGCCATCCCAGCCCATTTAGCTCCCGCCCGGCCTTGGCGGCTCAGGCCCAGAAAGCCATCCATCTCTGTCACAGAGTAAGAAAGGTTCTTTCTGGGCTTCCCTGGTGGTGCAGTGGTTGAGAGTCCGCCTGCCAATGCAGGGGAAACGGGTTGGTGCCCCGGTCCGGGAGGATCCCACATGCCGTGGAGCGGCTGGGCCCGTGAACCATGGCCGCTGGGCCTGCGCGTCCGGAGCCTGTGCTCCGCAACGGGAGAGGCCACAGCAGTGAGAGGTCCGCGTACCACAAAAAAAAAAAAAAAAAAAAAAAGTTCTTTCTGTTCCTGAGTCCTTGTAGCTACTAAGATGGCACAGTGTGTGGTTATGGGTATAAGGCCATCATCTCTGTTGAGCTGTAACCTCTCAGGACTGTGTCCTCCACCTGCTTGGGCCCCTTTCCCTAACACCATGCCTACCTACCGTGCTCCATACACATCGATCAAATGAACATATAACTTTAAAGACTGTTAGGAGGACGGCCATCAATTACCCTTCACTTCCGCACACTGCAGCAAGAGGGTCTGGTGAGGCATAAAGAGATACCTGCGGCGAAGATCAGCAGAAACCGGGTACCATGGGCTCACTTGCTCAAGAGGTGCTACATCAAACCCCCAAATCCCTGCCCTGGCCATCTGAGCTGCCTTCCTGGAGACGGGCTGCGGCCCAGTGGGGGAGCCCGCCCTCTGGCCCAGGAGGCGGCTGTTGAATCTTACTGGATGTCTCGAGGGACCTTTCCGGAGGCTCCAGCGAGGTAGATTTCTTCCTGCCCAGGTTCATTAGGTTGCTCAGTTTGAGGCCAGCAGAACATTTCTTCTTGACTGTCAAGATGAGAAAAAAAACCTTCAGCCTTGCACACAGCCTACCGATGTGCCCTCATGGGAGACGGAAAAATGAGCAGACCTGTCCCTGTCCTGTCTGCCCCTCCCTGTGTGCGCACTCGCACACACACGCACACACAGGTCTGTGCCCCAAACTCGGATCCACAGGCCAGTCAGGTGTCTCTAGAGGCACACCAACCTCTCTTACAGAACATGTCAGCTCTGGAGAATCTTTACAGACTGAATTGGCTCAGAGAGATCTGAACTAGGGTTAGCAAACAAGAGATGAAAGAATATTCTACCCCCAGCAATTCATGAAACGTAACTTCAGTTTGGTCCTCTCTCCTTTTTTCCGGGATCTATCAGCTGTATACTTTTAAGCAGTTTAGAAACTGGAGGCATGCTGGAATGAGCTGTTAGAACTCTGTAGGGTTGAGCCAGACAGCCGAGCCTCACAGCCCGGGATACCACCCCTCCCAACCCTAGGCCGAGAGCCAGAGCGTTTGTACCGTCTTTGGTCTCTGGGACCTCAGGGTGGCCATCTATGGAGCTTCCATACTCCGAGGCAGACAGGTACTTCTCAGTTATATCTGGCTGTGGAAGAGAGAGAGACAAGTGGGTGATCTTGTCTGGGAATGGTTACCTGGGAGACCACAATTTAAGGGAAAATAATAGATGACTCGGGTGTAGGCTAGGGGTCACCTTGGAGTCCAAGTCACTGGTGGGACACGGCCAGGCTTCCCTGGGGCTCCCTGAAGGACCTGCCTTTGCCTTCCCTTGTGAGGTTCCCCACCCCATCCCAGAGCATCGTCCCCTTCTTCAGGCCACCGCATATCCTTGATCATGAGTTCTCAAGATGACTCCTCCACTTGGTGTGACAGCGGCTCCGTAGCCAGTGGGCAGGGCAGGTAGCCAGCCCCAGGGTGCACGAGAGTCAGCATCGCAACGGAAGCTGGGACCCACCCATACCAGGATGTCTTTTGAGAGTTGACTGTACTACCAACGCGGCAGGCCTCGGAGAAGGGCTGGCTTGTCTTCACAGGGTCAGACCACGATTTGAATCCCACCTGGAGCGTTCTCTAGTGCGGCAGGGCCTCTCTGAGCCCCACCCTGTATGTGTATAAAATAGGGATAACACCCCTGTCTGCATTCTCAGGGCTGTTGGGGGACTAGAGACAGTCCCTAGAGTAGACACTCAGAAGATTCCAATCAGGCTCCCTTCTAGAACCACTGACTCCAGAGCCCCTGGAAAACAAGCCCAGCGACTCCCAACCAACCAGGCCTTCGCTGAGGACCAAGGACTGCTGTACCTGGCCAGGGAATCTGGGTGCTGGGTCTTTAGGGAGAGGTCTTATTTCTCACCCCAATGTGAAGGAATCTCCAAGTTTACTCTGACTTTGGTTTTCGTGTCAATGACCAAGGAATGAATAAGAACAAAAACATCAGCCCCTCTCCGTCACTCTAGAAGGCTGTGGGTTTTCCTCCTTGGGGGTGACCCGTGCCTTCCTCAAGAGCAGAGGGCCTCCTCCCTGCTCAAGGCCTCTGCCCACCCTCTGCCTTCCTCCCTGCTGGGGGTGGGGACCCCAAGATGAGCCACAGGGACCCTCTGTGCACAGCAGCGTTCCGGGCACCCACCTGGGGACATGGGATGTGACCCCGCAGTGACAGCCCTCCCCTCGGCCAGCACCCAGCCCAACGTTCTCAACTTTGACCCTAAAGCAGGGGTCCCACAGCTCCATGCAAATCAGCAGTAGAGCCCTTTGGTTGCCCCTGAAATTCTACTGGGGACTAAGTGGGAAGGAAGAGCCTCAAAAAATAAACCTCCCTGCCCAAGAATGGAGGCAAAGTGACTTCTGTCCCAATAAACCTTCCCCCAAGCAAGAAAACATTGTAGGCTTCTATTATTCTCATCAGTTTCCCTGCCAAGCTGAAGCTACTGCCCTTAGCCAAGCACTGTACGTTTCTTATCAACTGGGCTGAAGTGCAAGAGCAAAGCTCCCCATCTTAACACCTTGAATTTTATGGAGACAAAAATGGAATTGAACTCTCTTTCAGGCAGGGTAGAGGCTTACTTTCGGACAACTCAGGCGCTGGGCATCTGGGGTGTACTGGCTTCCCTCACAAGCTCCTTCAGAAGGCAGGCCACTCACCTCCTGGATGACCTGAAGGAAGAGGAAGACCCTTCAGGCCTGCAGCCACGGCCAGACCAAAGCTGGAGCCCTCCTAGCCACGTGTGGCCTCGGGACCCAGCCGGGGAGGGGGCGTGTTCCTGAGGCCCTGTCTCCTGCAGGCCCCCAGGTGTTTGGTGGTGTGCCAGGGAAGCGGGGCGGGGAGGCAGGGGGCAGGGTTGGCAGCAAAGCCCAAACAGGGCGAGGGCAGCCAGCCCTCAGCTCCTCTCACCCCATCCTGGGCAGGGGGCGGCTGTTTACTGCGGGGGTAAAAACCCACATTTGCCAGATGGCTCTCTGGCTCCGTGGCTCTGGCTCTGGGGGCCGTGGGGCTCTCTGTGGAGGGTCTGCGTGCTGCCTGGGACTCCAGCCTGGATGCTGCCTTGGTCCAGGCCAGGCTCCCAGACATGCCTGTCACAGTCCACCCCAGCTCCCCCGGGAAGGAGCCTTTGAACTGGCTGGCGATGCCTCACTGGAGGCCAGAAGGCAAGTGGATTTCAACTAGAGCCCAAGTCCAGATGGCTGGGAAGGTCACAGACCTAGCCCTGCGATCCATTTCCCTAAGGCGGACCGCTACCACCGACGACGCGGGAAGCCCTGCGAACTTGAAGGATCACAGACACCTCACCCCCGACCACGGCCATCCCTTTGAAAAGGCTGGGGAGCCAGAACTGCAGGAGCCCCTGGGAGCCCCAGAGCGGAGCAGGCCCACTTCCCCCGCAGCCTGGCGCCTCCCTCACCCGGAGCCACTGCTCAGCTTGGTCCTTGCTCTGCAGGCCCAGCACGATCACGTCGGCGCTCATCGGTGTGATCTTCAGCTTGTGCTCCTTCTTCCGCACTTGCTTCTCCTTGTGCACCACACTGCTGCCCAGCAAGTTCACGTCCAGCTGAGGACTGTGGTCCTTGGAGGACTTGTAACACTGGAAGAGGGGAGAGGCGAGACGCTGCTTGGCCAGGTTCAGAGGAGGGGCCACTGGGCAGGGCAGGACCCGCTGAGGGGTGGGCTCTGCACGACAGACCCAAAGGCCGGACACCCCTGTGCAAGTGCGAAGCTGTCACCTCCAACACTGGCAACGCGTGTTCTCGGCGTCAGAGTGACCAGGCAGCTGTCTCTGTCTCCCTCAAGCCTCTTCCTCCCGCTTGCCAGAGATGCCCCAGGGCCCTGCTCATCCAAGCTGCTCTAATCCCACTGCAGACCACGCCGGCTCCTAAAATGTGTCCTCTGCGGTCAACTCCCACCTCTCCAGGGTGGAAGGCACGTTTCCCAGTTCTCTGCCTCTCTGCTGCTGTTCCTTGCTCGGCTTCCCCAGTAAGGGGTCCAAAGGGGATGAAGGCCAAGTTTATCATCCGATTCATTAGGAGATGATGTGTTAGCCGAGAAAGGAAGCGACTCTCGTCCCTACCAGAGGAAAGGCATTACCCCTCTGTTTCTCACTTGTACAATGGAGGTTCTTTACGGGGCTGCTTAACAGGATTACCTGAAAAACACCTGCACACAGCAGGGCGGGTTGTAACCAGTGAAGAAGCGGTGTTTATAATGACTCCATGGAACTTCACGTGGGGACATAAAACCAAAGTTTAATTTAAAGTAACAAGAAACGGGGCTGTGGTCAGACTGCTATCTTCTGATTCCCTCACGGGTCTCATCTTATAATCAGTCATTCAGAATATTCCAACTTTTGAGAAGATACCAGTGGTTCTCATGCTGCACGTGAAAGCAAGAGCCACCGCTGGGGCTGGGGGCTGGGGGCTGGGTGGGTAGCCCTGCCTGGGCAGCAGGCTCCGCCCCAAAAGGACTGTAAGGAAGAAGGAGTCCACAGACCAGGGGACAAAAAGATCCCCGGAAAAAATATCTGTGGGATGGGATCGGGGGGGAGGGGAGGCGGTGGTCATCACAGACCCCTTTGAAAGCCTGCTTCCTCCTTAAGAGAAAGCACGTTCATCCACACACACGAAGGTCTGCATGGGATTTCGGGCTGCGGAGAAGTAGAAACCCCCTGATGCAACAGGCTCTAAGCACCTGGCATCAGGGACCACCCGCACCTCCACTCCGGGGAGAGGAGGACACTCACCAGGAGCCTGGTGTCCTTGATCACGCAGAGCTGCTTGGCCCACTGGCCCAGCCACTTCTTGCGCCACAGGAAAGCACAGATGCGGGCGTCGCGCATCAGCTCGATGCTGGCCTCGGGCGAGGGCCACTGGTAGGGCGCCGACTTGCCCTTGCTGCTCTCATCCTCGTCGTAGGACTCGTAGGAACTGCTCACGGCCTCTCCGTCCTCTGCAAGGAAGAGCCCTCCGTCACAGCTCCAGCGGGCAGGGGATGTTCCGAAACAGGCTTTGCTCCTTCGGGAGGGAGGGGAGCAGGCAGGGGCAGCCAGTGGTCCCCAGGCCACCCCGCCCCCTCCGTGCCCTCGGACCAGCCCACAGTCACCCATCACACACCCAGGCAGACTTGCCGGCCCCCAAACCCCTGAGCAAAGCGCCTTGGATGCTCCCTCCGGCCGCAGACACGGGGGACGTAAAACCAGGAGCCCCCCTTTCCTCCTCAAATCCTGTCGCCTCAGACCCCATGGAAACCTCGGACCAGACACGGCCCTCAGACGCCTGCTCTTGAGAAGTCCAGTGCCCCTGCTGGGGGCTTCCATTTCCTCCGCTGAAGGATGGAGCAGTGGGGGTGAGATCGCTTCTAAGGGCCCAGGAGGAGAGGGTCGCCGTCAGAGCCCAGAGCTGGGCAAGCCTCCAGCAGCGGCCCACTGGGCCTGCCCTGTCCCTGCTTCTGTCCCGGGAGCAGCAGGAAGCTGTGGCTCCGTGGACGTAAAAGATGAAACAAAGCACAGCAGGAGCTGGCCCTCGGGGAAGGCGGCCACCCTCGCACTGCTAAAGGCTCTCCTCACAATCGCAGCCCTTCTGGAAAATCGGCTCATCTTCCACAGGCTCCGTTCTCTTTCCCTCCCCACAGAGCACCTCCCGTCACGAACTTAGCGTCTTCGGCTCATCCCCACCTGCTACCCTTCCTTTCTAGCGATGAGTCACCCTCACGTTTTTATTCTGTTTAAAAGAATCCCAAAACGCACCAGATTGCACCTGATCCTGTGCCCGCTCCACAGGCCTCGGTTTCTGCCTCCACCACCCTGCAAGAATTTCTCTGTTCCCCAGGCCTCACTGCCCTATTCAAGGCCAAGAAAAACTAGGTGCAGAAAAAAATCAGTCAATCAAACCCCGAAATGCAGGACACGGAGAAAGGAGAACCTCAGGGTCCAGGTCCAACCCCTGGCTCAGCACAGGAATCCTGTCTGTCGTAACCCTGCCCCAGCCTCTGCTTGAATGCCCCTGTGGACGGGGAGCTCATACCCCCCCGATTGCTGGACAATTCCTTCCATTACTGGGCAGCTCTAACAAAGTCACATCTACTTCCCTGTGACTTCTACAGACACGTTCTGTCCCCTTGAGTCAGAATGAATGAAACCTCTCTTTCTTCTCCACAATACCCATCAGAAAAGAGACAGCCCATGGGTCCCCCATCTTCTGTTCTCCAGAAGCCTCTTAAACTACCTGCATAGCTAGGTTCCTGCAATACTAAGAAAACAGAACCGCATTTGAATTAGAATGAGGCCACGGCCACGGTTACTCTGGCTACAATGCCAATGAAAATGTGTTTTATTTTGCTTTAATATTTCTAAAAGTAATACTTTGACTATTTTAATATCAGTCTTCTTGAAAAGCAGTGTGAGACTACTCCCCTTCCTGGCTTAATAAAAAAGTTGCATAGTTCACAATTTTATACCTATTAAATAAACAAAGATTGAAAATAGTGGTGCTACCCAGTAGGGGACCCTGAACTCCCTCATATGGCTGGTGGTAATATAAATTAACACCAGCCTCTCAGGAAACAACCTGTCAGCCTGTTGTTTCGAGAGCCATAAAAACATTCATACCCTTTGACCCAATAATCCCAGTCCTGGGAGTTTATCCTAAGAAACTAGTTTTTTAAAAAGGAAGGAAGCGGGGGAGGTTACATGCATTAAGATATTTTTTCAAGTGCTATTGAATAGTCAGCAGAAAGAGACTCAGGAAAGTCCGATCTCATCCAGCGTACCATGCAACCTACCATGCAACCGTAATCAGTGAAAGCTCTGAAGACTAGTCTGCAACTTGAGAAACTCCTTCAGATAAGATGGTAAGTGAGAAAGCACAATGAAAATTATCTATGCAAAGAGAACAGTACTGAAAGGCTCAGAGAGAACTCAAGATAGTTGGTTTGATCTGATGGTAGGATCGGGGTGATTCTGTAAAAAATGTCCCCCTTGTCAGCACTGCATTAGCTGCACAATAAATGAGATAAGAATGATGTAGTCATTGGGATAGCTCTTTCCGTGATAAAGATTAATAAACGAGGCTACAGAGTTTAGTGTGAAGAAGCTGGCCGAATCCCCCCACCCCGCTCCTCCCCGCCCCTGGCTGTTTTGTGCTTCTGGGGTTGCCCCACATGTTCCATGGAGAATTCTAACATCTGCCTCTCTGCCTCCAAGGGCGACAGGGATGCTACCTGGAACAGCCTGGAGGAAATCTAGGGCAAATGTATTGGCCATTTTATTTATCTCTAGGAGTGATCATGGCCCAACCATAAATGGAGGGTATTCTTAAATAGGTACTTGGCTTCAAGAGGTCGCAGGATGAACAGGAGTGAAAGGCAGGATGCTCAGATAATTCCATACCCCATTTTGCTGTCCCCAGGTGGAGACTGCACCCACTGTGTCCCGTGGCATGTCCTCGGGAACAGAGGGCAGGACAGCCATGCCACGCTCTGCGTCCTCTAGCCATCTGTTCGGATGCTACAGGCAGGGGTCTGCAGAGGGACAGCACACGGCGTGTGCATGCAGGACCCATGCAAGAGGATGGGAAGAGGGTGGCAGCCACCCTCAGGGCATGCACCCCGCCTCAGAGAGGGCCAGGCAGCAGACACGGGGTCACCGGCATTCCCGCTCTGGGACAAGCAGTACCCAAGGTGATCGTGGCGTAAACGACTCCTTCAGGCACCTGCACCCATCTGGGGACTCCACTGGGGGGAAATCTGCCAGAATGATCTGTGTGGTATCCAGAAGAACAGACAAAGGTAAGAGGAAGAGAGAAGATGAAGAGAGCGGCAGACCCGAATGCAGAGACACAAAGAGATGTGGCGACGCGGCTGCCCTCCCACCAGAAGTTAGTGCGTTCCCATCGGAGATGCGGGCTTGGCAGGTGTACCCCAGCCTGGCCAAGGACATCATTTCCCAGCCCCTTCCCATCCAGAGATGTGACTTCCTGCCACCAATGGAATGTGGGTAGAAGCACTGGGTGTCACTCTGGCTGGTGCCTTTAAGGAGCACATAGAGGTTCTCCACCCTTTCTTTGTGGTGGATTCTGTGGCCTCAGAAGGTGACCGAGCCCACGCTGGACGGAGCCTGCTGACCAGTAACGCCCAGCTGAACTATTCCGTGAGTGAGAATCAGATTTGCATTGGGCTACTCTAAGTTGCAAGAGGGGTCGTTTGTTACAGCAGCTGCCGTTACTGATGTCTACCGTCTCCAGCAGGAGACACCGGCAATGCAGGAGCTCTACCTAACAGCTCCTGCACAGGCTGGCAGGGCACTTACTAAGCTTGTTCAGAGAGAGGACCTGACCCAGGGAAGCAGTGAGTGGACTGCTGCTAAAGCGGGCCAAGAGGCCAAGCAACTGTTCTTTTTCAGGAAGTCAGCAAAATTGCTGTTGGCCACAGAAGAAGAGCAAGGGGCAGGAGTCCAATGGTCATTCCTGCTGTTGTGACCTGACCTGTGTGTCCCACTGGCCAAACAGGTGTGGGGGACAGCAGGCAGGAACCAAGGGCAGGCCGGCTTATGAGGCAGGGGAGGCCCCCTCTGCGTGGTAAGTATGACCAGCTCCCCAGAAGTCATCCTCCGTCCTCGGGCTGGCAGGGGGACAAAAGGCAACTGGGCTTCTCCCCACCCTCCTTGCTGACCTTGTGATGACCCCCTGGTTCTGGATAAAACCAATATGAACTCCCAGTCTAGAGACAAACACCGGAATCCTCTGACTGCTTGTTTGTGTCGAGATGAAGTGTCTGCCCCACCAACAGGCCCCCGGGAGTGTCTGGGAGACAGGCCCCGGCTGGCACGGACCACACCCCAGAGAGATGGGCTTCAGACACGTGGAGGTGCTCCCCGGGGTGAGTCACTGCTCCCACCTTCCAGACGCACCCAGACAGCCCCACCGCGCTCTCAGCTCCAGTCTGAAATCACAGTCTGGCCAGTGAATTGGCAACACCTCACAAGCTAAGTGGTCTGTCCACAAAGCCAGCCTCTTAGAATACAATTCCTTCGTGCCAAAGAAGCCCTCACCTCCCACACGGTTCCCGGGACCGCAGACAGTAGGTAAAGTGTGAAGAAAGAGGACAAGAATCCCATGTGGCTCCAAGTGACTGGTCCCATCTCATCCCAGGGCCAGTTCTTTGTGACACCAACAAGGTCCCCCTTCGGCCAAGTTCATTCCCACCACCAGGGATCCTTACCGCTGACATTTGCAAGTTGCTTTATGCTTTCAAAGACCTTTCACTTACAAAGGAAGGAAAGAGAAGGAGGTACGAAAGGGAGAGTGAGGAGACCAGAGTCCAGCTACCTGGGAGAATGGGGTCACAACCATCTCTTTCTTCCAGAACCTTCAAGGCCTTTCTGTGTTATAGAATCCCCACAACGAGAGCATTTCTATTTCTGATCCAACCTCATCAGGCTGAGAACCACTGGCCGAGGACAGATGACTCCAGCGTGAGCCCTGCCCCCATAGCAAAGGCCATCTACCCAGGTTAGGTCAGCCACAAACAACCCTCCGCTCCAAGGGCTAGAGAAAAGTCTATTCAGAGAAAAGCCAAAGTCGTTACCAAGGCCTACAGCTGCTTTCTGTGTCCCCATCTCCCATCTCTCTCCCCCAACCCCACCTGCTCCTGCCACAATGGCCTCCAACCATGCCAGTGGCTCTCCTGCCTCAGGGCCTTTGCACGTACTGTGCTGTTTAGAAAGTTCTTCCTGCAGGTATCAGCCCCACCCAGTTCCCACTTCATTTGGGAATCTGCTCAAGGTCATGCTATCAGAGAGGCCCTCCCTAATCTAAAATAAAATCCCTCTCCTGCCCCAACCCAGTCCCTGCAGCTTTCCATCCTGACAAGTTATCACCACCTGACACATCCTATGTTTATTTGCTGTCTGTCTTCCCTCGCAGAATCTAAGTGCCGTGACCACTGAACCCCACTGAATCCTGCGTGCTGCTGAGCTCCTGACTCCTAGAAGCATGCTGGGTACATGGTGGGAGCCCAGTGACTCTTAGTCCAGTGAAAGAACCTGGAAACTGGGCTCTGGCTCAGCCTGACCACATTTCCATTGCTTACGGGGCCTTGTGCCTCTCGGCCAACACACCTCTTCTTTGTCACATTTCTGTGCTGAATCCAGCAACATCCAGGCAGGACCACAGAAAGCATCAGACACAGTAAACCAGCTCCTTGTGGACCACCCCGAGCCCCTCCTTGCAGGTGGGCTGGGTCTGTTGTAGGTCTCAGCACCCCCAGCAGACCAGAGGCCAAATGCTCTGTGGCCAGTTCTCAATTCGGGCCACGCTCTCTAGTAAGAGCCACCCAGGCTGCCCTGTGTTTCCAGCCAGGGTAAGCGTGCCGGTCACCACCAGAGAAGCTGGCACTGGCATCCGTGCAGGAAGTGATCGGACCCCCTCCGAGCCCCGTCCCCAGGATGTACCATTGAGGGATGTGTCATAGGGTTCAGCCTCTTCATAGTAACCCTCTGGAGACTCGGTCTTTGGGGTGGAGAGCTGTTTCCGTTCTGGAATCTGTGGTATGAACAAATAAAACAAACATGTTCAGATACGATACACTGGGAACAACTTGGAAGTAACCCTTTGGGTGGAAGGAGAGGGAACCGGAAGGAAAAAAATGCCCAGCTTGGACGTCAAGCAAGTCGAGAGGGAGAACAGGGATTATCGTGACTCCCATCAGCCACCCCATCCACCGTGCTTGGTTTGCATCCAGCTGGAGGGCTGTGGGCGCATAGCTTAACCTCACCAGGCCTCAGCATCCCCCCCGCCCCCTGCAAAATGAGGCTCCGATGCCCACCACACACACAGTATCATTGTACACATGACATAACACACTTGAAAGGCCAGATGGTGTCAGGCTATCGTGGTAGCTATGATGGCTTCTACATAGAAGACACTTTCTACAAAGACGAGGGCTGATCAGGGGTACACAGAGGAGGAGGACCAGGCTTCTAACTCCCAAACTTCTCCCATAACAAGTTCAGTCATTTGCTCGGCAGATACTGGATGGCTCCCACAGACTAGCTGAGGGACACGTCCAGATGGTCAGGAGTCAGTCCTGAGAAAGTCTTAACTAGATGCTCACAGCTCCTTATCAAGTGCTTTAATAGACAAGGTCAAAGCTCCATGGGAGCCTGGAGAGTGTGATGAACATTTAGGACCAAGGAAGGATGCTCAGAGGACAGGACCACCCAGCATTTCTTACATGGCATGAGGGTGAATGAGTATAATTTGAATAGAATAAAAAACATATGCAACTGTGGAGAAGAACAGAGCATGAAAATCGTTCTCTCCTCCATTATTCCATCTGTAAGATAGGCACTAGACTATGAAGGTAATCTCATAAGCAACAGCAGGGGAGAAAAAGAGGTAGACGGTGGCATGAATATTACTATATATAGGTCATGAACGTGTAAGTGTCCATCCACACAAGTCTCTGATGTCTTTCTGAATCATGAAGTCCCTGAAAAGGGCCAAGGGAATATTCATGATGAGAACAGAAATGGCAAAAGCTGAAGTGCATTCCCAGTCCTGGTTTTGAGAAGTCCTTGTGCTGGGTGTTCCACATGAGGGGCAGGCCTGGACCTTCGGGGGGTGCCAAGTGAAGACAGAGAAAGGCTCTTAAGGTAAAGGGGGTGCAGGGAGATCGTAGGAGAGATGGGGCCCTGACCTCGGACGGACCCCTGGGCTGCTGGAGATTCCTTGCCCTACCAGGAAGAGGGGCAGGAGGTGGGGAAATCTAGAAACCTTTGCCTTGGAAAATGAGCTTCTTTGGGGGACCTATGACAGAGAGAGCTTCCCTAGTCCTGGCCCAGGTGATGGTGGGAGAACAGGCAGCGTGGGCTCACGTCCCCGTGGGACAGTACTCAGTAGGGACCACAAGGGTGCCAGTTCCCAGCTTCCCCCGTGGGCAGAGTAATGCTCCTGCAGCTGCTGCACAAAACCAGCCTCCCCAGAACCAAGTCTTCTGTGGCTTGGCGACTAGATCTATTTCTATGATCTCTAGAGTGAATGTAACTAGGTTTGAATCCAGCCTTTAGGAGTCCATAGATTTAACCATGGGTATGTGACAGCCTCTCTGGGCCTCACTTTCCCTCTTCATAAAACAGGAATAGTACTGGAGTTGTCTTGAGGATTCAAGGAGACAAAACATGATGGTGCTTCCACAGGGCCTGGCGCGTATCCAGTACGAGGAGGCTGTTGTCACCGTTGTCTGGGGCCTTCCACAACCCAGGCGCCCTGCAGGAGCCAGGTTACTGGATTGCTGTCCAGCAAGCTGAGACAGGTCCACGTGAAGAGGGTCAGCAGAGGCCAGGCCACCACCTGGCTCCCATACCACAACCTTCGAACTCCATCTGGCCCGACACCGAGAGAGCTGACCCAAGTCCCAGAGGCAGGCTCTGAGCAGCCTGCAGCCCCAGCAGGTGCGACACGCAGCATGCAGGAAGGAACAGAATCATCTGCTCATTTCCTAAGCAGCCCAGCTGCGCTGCGGGCCGGCTGCGGAAGGGCGACGGCTGTGAGCAGTACCTCCGGCCAGGCTCCTCGCTGGGGCGAGGGCCTCGCACATGGTGGACACATCTGGTAGCTGCTAGTGGATGATCCTTCGCCTTTGCTGCCCCTGGCCTGGAGAGACGTCCCTGCTCCTCTCGGCCATTCCTGGCCCCTCGGTCAGCCAGAGGAAGGGCTGCCTCTGAGAGCCAGCTTCCTGGGGTCTGAGGGCAAAATGTCTCCTTACCTGGGCCCCGACAAGGTCTCTGCTTTTGGGTCCTGGGGCTCAGGCTTCCTGAGTGGGCTGGGCCTCCAGCTACAGCCTCCAAGAAGCCCCACTCCCCATCACGGGGTGTGGGAACCCTTGTCTTGGTGAGGGCATGGGGATCCCATCCGGAGGGAAGCTCTGAGCACCCAAGACCTGGCTCTGGTCTGGATTCCCATGATTAGAACACAGGACAGAAGGGGATTGAACCCTCCTGCGGGAACTCCTGCTGGGTCATTATCCCCACAGGGGGCCTGCCCTCCCATCTAAGAGTGGAGCACCAGGGGGTGTTTCTTGAGAGTCTCCCAAGCCTCTCACTGTGAAATCATCTGTAAATGCATCTATACAGAGAGGCAGATAGGGCAGTGGGGCAGGAATCTGACCTTCGGGGCTGGGTTCGAATCCTGACACTGGCACATCGAGCTGTGTGACTCTGGACAACTGACTTGACCTCTCTGGGCCTCAGTTCCTTTGCTATAAAATGGGGAGAGTAGAAATACCTGTCACATGGGGTCACTGTAAGGATTAAACTGTGCTCAGCACTATTAAATAATAAATATTAGTGTTCACTAACCTTCAAAATAAGATATAAAATTATCAATCAAAGGGAGAAAAGGTGCATGTATGTATGTTTGGTGGGGGAAGAACAGGTGTACACTGGGAGGATACAGAGGAGGTATTTGGGCATGACCTGGCTTATACCAAGCTCTACCGCCTTAAAGAACAGGACAGTCCCCGTCCTCAAGGCGGCCAGGGCAAAAGATAAGGGCCTGGGTCACGTTAAAGGACAAAACGATTCCAACAATTCAGAAGAGAGTCACATAATTACACAGGCGCAATGGCCTATTATCAGAGGAGCAAGAGATCCTAAACTCCCGGAATTAAGAATAAAGGAAAGTTACTTTATCATCCTGATGATGAAGATGGTGCACATTCAACGAAGATGCAGAAGAGATGTGACTTCGGAACCTGAAATAATGTCCTGAGGGTTCACAGGAAGGGACAGGGAAGAAAGCCACCCTGCTCAGTGTGACCTGCCAGAGATTGGCAAACTTTACCCGTAAAGAGCCAAACAGGGCTTCCCTGGTGGCGCGGTGGTTGAGAATGCCTGCCAATGCAGGGGACACGGGTTCGAGCCCTGGTCTGGGAAGATCCCACGTGCCGCGGAGCAACTGGGCCCGTGAGTCACAACTACTGAGCCTGTGCGTCTGGAGCCTGTGCTCCGCAACAAGAGAGGCCGAGATAGTGAGAGGCCCGCGCACCGCGATGAAGAGTGGCCCCCGCTCGCCGCAACTAGAGAAAGCCCTTGCACAGAAACGAAGACGCAACACAGCCAAAAATAAATTAATTAATTAAAAAAGAGCTGAACAGTCAATACTTGGGGATTTGCAGGCCATTCAGCAGCTCTGATCTCCGCTCTTCTACCGTGCTATTGTAGTGCAAAAGCACCCATAAATAATACACAAATGAATAAGCTTGGATGAAATTCCAGCAAAATGTTATTTACAAAAGCAGGTGGTGCAGGATTTGGTCAGGGGGCTGTATTTGGCCAGTGCTGATTTAGATGAGACACAGAGCTGAAGATGCGGGGTGGCCCAGGTGACCTGGGGCGTCCCTGCAGTTCTGGGCAACCTGCCCCAGAATGCACTGTGGAAGCTTCCGGGGTGGGGGCTAGCAGATTCAGCCTGAGCTCCCCAGACCAACCATGGTGACAGCCTTCCCTGCCCCTGCAGAGCAGCCTGCAGAAGTCCAGCACCGACTTGTGGTCAGGCCTCAGAGGGGAGGTGGGCGGAGATGGCTGCCCAGGCCAGGAGCACAACGGTGCCAGCAAACATCTGTCTCTCCAAAAGCGACCGCCGAACCTGGCTGTGCAGACCGTGGCCTGGAAGTGCCACGGCTGCAGGAGTCACTGGCCACACCCACGAGGTTGCTCCAGACCCCTGGCTGCCCCCTCCAGTGTTGGATGGGCTGAGCCTGGGACAGAGGCCACACTCCCGGCCCAGCCCTGGGCACTGAGGACCCCAGACAGACACCCAGCTTGTGCTACAGCCACCAGAGAGCCCGGGGCCGGGCATGCAAGAGGACAAGCCGCCGTGGTGCCCTGAAGCTCCTGGGTCAGGGTGGGAAGGGACACGGTTTTCTCTGGCCGAGGAAGAGAGGTCACAGGGCCAGCCAGGCTCAGGTTGCCACGCTCCCTCCCTCCCTCCCTCTCTCCCTCCCTCCCTTCCTCCCAAACTACTTGCTGTTCTGGTTCTTTCTCTTCCCTGTGAGAGCCAGAAGACACAGCTGTTCCCCGCTCCGCCCTGATACCGCTCCTCTGGGGGCCTTGGACTAAGTCTTCAGCCAGACTTGACCAGAGAGGAGGCTGGAAGGGAGCAGGCGTGTGTGGGCAGGCAGGGAGGACCCCGGGTTCTGCATCCCCCCTTTCTCACTCCACATCCAGAAGGCCCTGGGGTGGAGGTGGGCGACTGGGAGAGCACTAGGAGGGACCTAGGAAAGGTCCTCAGCAGAGAAATTCCACAAGGAGCGGAGACTGCCAAGGCCGCTCGCTGTGCTGGAAGTCGTCCCACGGCCTGGAGTATGTCCACGGGAACCGTCACCACGCATCTGAAAGGCCACACGTCTCGGGTGGTGGCATCTTTCCAGTGCAGCAATAGGTTCCTCTCGAGCCTCTCCTGGCCCCGATGGCCCACAGACACAGCTGATGCCGGGAGTCGGCTCCAGGGGACGGCCACAGCCCTGGCCTTGCTCGGAGGCCCTGCGTCTCACACCCCCGGGCCCCTGGGGCCTCTGTGCTGGGGTCACAGAAGGTTGGCAAGGGAGCACTAAAAGCCAGCCAGAGTCCTGGGGCTGCCGGACTCTGTGACCACGAACCAGCCCCAGGCCCTGGGTTCCCAGTCCGCCACCACGTTCGTCAAACACGGGGTTCCAGAGCAAGTCACCGCTAAGAGGCTCCACCAGGTGAACGCCCCTCCCATCTGGTGAGGACCCCTAAGCAGCTAGCTGCCCCACGTGGGGTGGGCAGTGGCACCCCACTGCACAGAGGCCAAAGGCACCCCGGTGAGAATCAGACATGAACTCAGGCGAGGAAAGTTGCAGCCCTGGCTCAGAGCAGCCACCTCTCCTTCCCCCCATCCGGCGAGGGGTGCTTGGGGCATAACCCGAAAACCACAGCACCTCCCGTCTGCTTAAAAACAGCAGCAACTGGATGGGAGCTGAGAGGTCATGCGCCCTCCCCAAGTCCCGGCGCCGAACGTGAGGGGAGCCTGCAGCGGAAAGGGACACAACTTGTACCTTTACTTGGCTAAGAAGACGAGCTGAAGTCCGGGAGGCCGCAGAGTGGCCCAGAAACCAAGAAACTGCATACAAATCCTGGGCTTGCTACCTCCCAGTGATGGGATCTTGGCCAGTCGTTTTAACTCCCTGAGCCTCTGTGTTTTGGCAGGTGGTGGGAGGACCACGTTTGTGTGCACGGAGTGGGCAGCGGCTCAGAGCATGGCAGTCACTCATGGCATCAGCATATTGGGGTACCCAGGGACTGATGCTCAGTCCATCCAGTCTCAGTCAGCCTGAGATGAAGGGTCCCTGCCAAGCTGCCACCCAGCTCCAGGGGCTCCCGCAGTGGGATGCTGCCCAGACATTCCAGGCCTGCCCTACCAGCTGTGAGAGCGGCGGGAAGAACCGTACTGCCCCCAGGAAGGCATGAATGAAGGGGTCAGTCTGGGGACGGGACCCCCTCAGTGGTGACCTGAGCCTACAGATCCGGGGATGGATGGCTTGGTGGGAGCTCAGTGACCGCGCAGTCCCATGGTCCCAGAAATCCTCCCCAGCCAGATCCTAGCGTGGAAAGAACTTGGGTTCAAGTTCTGCCACTTCAAGGTTGTGTGACACTGGGACATTATAAACCCGCTGATTCTCGGTTCTTCACCCATAAAATGTAAATACTACCACTCACCTCACTGAATACTGATGTAGTCTGCCACGCCCCCTGAATAAGAGGAGCTTAGGTGAGAGATGTTCATGTTCCTTTCATTTAAACAGCAGGAAACAGAGGGCCAGGGACCTTAAATAACTTGCTCAAGGTCAAGGAGCTAGTACCTGGCAGAGCTGGAATCTGAACCCAAGTCTGTAGGAGTCCATCATCCATCATCCATCCATCCATCCATCCATCCATCCGTCCATCCATCCACAAACATGCGTGTGGTCTACTGTGTGCAGACACAGGACATGAAGCAGTAAACGAGACACAGTCCCTGATCCAGGGAGCTTACATCTACTCTGGGAGGCAAATAATAAACATGGAGGGGTAACTGGGTGGTGTGGCAGGCAGTGATGGGGGCAGGCACCGAGGTGGGATGCCTCACATGGGTAGGTCAGGGAAAGTCTGTCTAAGAATGTCTGAGACAGGAGGGGGCAGCCTTTGAGGGGCCAGGGCCCGGGGACTGCAGAGTCCCTGAGGCAGGACTGACCACAGGGAACAACCCAGGAACAGAAAGGAGGCTGGTGAAGAGTAGATGCAGTGAGGCTGGAGATGCAGCTGGGCCAGACCGTGCAGGCCCTGAGGCCACGTGAAGGAATGTGGATGTTCTGTCCCAAGTCCACTGAGAGCTCTTGGTGGGTTTCAAGCAGGAAGTGGTGTGATGTGGTTTACATTTCTGAAAGGTCACTGTGGCCTGAGCTGGTGCCCATGTCTGTACAAGGCCCCGCTCACGGGGTGCTGCTGAAGAGCCTGGTGTAGCCTCGGACACACGGGGACCCTCATCTCGCACTGCCGTTCCTCTACGCTGAGCAAATGATGTCACCTGCCAGCACGCTTACTTGTCTCCGTCCCTCCCAATGCCCCGGACCCCACAGACAACAGGTGCTCCGAAAATGCCAGACGATTGGTGGATTGACACCTGTGAGAAGCACTGGACCTTCACGGGACCCAAGTCAGGGAAATGAGGGGTCCCGGACCCACACTTACGATCTTGGGTGGTGGGAGGTCTGGAAGACTCTTCTGAGGGGCCGAGGAGTGCTGGCCGGGCTCGCCGTTGGTCAGTGGGTTCTGCTCCTCGGGCGCTGTGGGAAGCAAGCAGGAGAGGGCTTCGGTGAGGGGCGCCCAGCCTTGCAGTGGAGTCTCGGTAGCCAGGAATGTCTGGTCACATGAGCCCTGAGTTCTATTTGGGCAGGTGTTAATTACCCAGGCAGGCGGTCCCTGGAGCCAGTGTTGTTTTTCCTCCAAGAATAGGGTAGGTCGGCCATGGGCAGTTTCCTCAGCAGGAACTAGTTTGAGGTTTCTGGTAGGTTCTGCACCCTCTCCTCCACCGGCCCCGTGTCCAAAAAGCCCTGGCCACAGAGCTTCAGCAAGTGGAGGAGCTGCCCGTGGTCACTATATTGAGCTGCTCTCAGCACCGACCCTGTGATTACCTCTGTCCACCCCATGGTTTCCCCGGAAGGCAAACAACCCAGGGCCCAGGGGCTGCTTTAGTGCAGGGGACTTCTGCTGAGCCCACGCTTGGCGGTGGGGCAGGAGGTGAAAGCCACACTGGGGACCTTGGCCACCAACCCTCTGTGCACTTTTAAGGAAAAGGCACCAAAGGCTCTTTGGAGCCTGACCATTTCAACAGGTGGCCAAGCCAGCTGGGGACAGACAGGTTCAGGCAGATCTGACCTTGGGGCTTTGCTGGCTGATGTCTTGAAGCCAAGTCTTTAACAGGACTGAATGTTTTGGGATGCTGTGTTCCCACCTCTTGCTAAGCCTCTGCCTTTGAGTCACAGGCTTGAGAGTTGGGAGACAGGGCTTCTAATCCCCTCTCCTCTGCAGCTAGGCAGCTCTGCAAACCTCTGGGCCTCCTTGGGGTCCTGCTGGACCCACTCCTGAGGGTTTTCAGACAAAAGCAGAGAGCAGAACAGAGCAGATTAAGACGCCATGGAAGACACCACCTGTGCTTCCAGTGGAAGGTAAGATGTTCTGCCAAGCGATCACCTTTGAACAAAACCTTCGATCGAATATTAAGGCAGCTGCTGACATCACCGACTCCCTGCCATCACCCCCAACACACACACACTCATAAAATCCAGACTTCTGTCAAAAGTCATAAAGCTGGGGCCATGGGATCAGCACCTATACAGCTGCTTTCTTAGAGCATCTGAATTACAACTTCCTATTCCTGGGATGATGCTGGGAAACGCTGAGAGATTTTAGGGACTGAATCCTTATCCATGAAGGGGACACGAGACCTTTAAGAGGCAAGGAGGTGGCCTGATGAGACATCCCAAAATACATCAACCCCAAATAGCATCAACCAAAATGCGACTTCCAGAAATAACCCCACCAGGCCTGTCTGTGGTGCTGGCTGGGAGGAAGGAGGGTTGGGACAGGACCAAGGCTCATACTGGCCCCCTTCCTGGGAGCTGGCCACTCCATCAGCGGTAGCCCCGTACCTTTGTCTTGGGACTCAGCATCCTGTTGCTTGTGGACCGTCACTTTGTTCATATAAATGTACTCCTCATCAGAACCTGCAGAAGGAGGATGGAAGACACAGGCTTCATGTGATTTTATGAAGGGAAAGGGCCTCTAGAGAGAAAGGATGTCCCCTCCACCCCTCAGAGACATTGTCATCAGCCTGGATTCCAGTAAAAGCATACAACATTCTGAGTTGACTGAAAGAGTCCATTATAGAAAGAGCTGACAGATTTCCTAAAAAAGAAATACCAAATTGCTGACTGTTCGTTTTCTAGCCTGGGGGGAGGGGAGGGGAGGGGAGGGAAGGGGAGGGTACAGAAGGATACTTTGGGAATAAAAGTCTTAAGTGGAAAAGCACCCATACCTTAAAGATCTGCCTCATATTCCACCAAGCAGAGATTTCTCTGGGTTTCCTAGCATTTTGTTTAAATTGTAAAACATTTCCTATCAGTCATTCTCACCCTAGTCTGAATTACATGCATGGGTTAATCAGAGTGAGGTCTATATAAGATAGGTCATATTCAGGATCTGGAAGTTTAGCTCCCAGGCCTCTAGGTGGGGTGCCACTGTGGGGGCCTGAGCTCTGGCTTTGGAGTGGGGAGTGTGCTGGGATTTGGACCTGCAGCACCAGCAGCTACCTGCTCTACCTGCAGTGGCACAACCCTTCCCCTCCTTTAAAAACATTTCTGTACAGGCTGTCACCTTCCCCGTGCATGTCTAGGCAGAGAAAGGCTTGGACCCTTTCTTCAGAAGCCTGCAGAGGAGACTGATCTGAGTGTTTCTCCTCTTAGAAATCCTCCTGCATTTCTTTGTGCCTCTTAATTTGCATTTCCTAGAAACTTGCGGCTGATAAATTCCAGTGGCTAGAGATGGTACTACGGAGCCAAGGAGCCCAATTCAAACCCCTGGCGAAGGAGGCAGTTCAGTGCCAGCCAGTTCCACACCACAGACCGCCTAGGCTCCAGCCAGCAGGCCTGCGTCAACAGAGCCCTGAGAACCCAGAGGAACAGGAGGAGGATACGGCTGGATGGATCTTCCTCCATCAGCCCATGGGATTGCCACCCTTGGTGCCCAGCCCTGCCAGAACCAGTCAGCAACGTCACCCCTATACCAAGGGCCGCAGCAGCTAATCGGAGGGAACTACAAGGTCTAAACGTAGTTACCCACAACTTGCACACTTCCACTGAGGGGCTGGGTCTGTGCCTTCTCCACAGCATGGCACAGGAGAAAAGCACTCTGCCGGGGGAAGCAGGAGACAGGGTAGGGGATGGGGGCGGTCCTCAGCCAAGCTCTGCCATTAATAGTAATTCTGAGCCAAACAGCTAACCTGTGTGCCTTGGTTCTCTTGCCTGCATAGTATGGAAAATAATTGTGATGAAATATTGCCTAGTTCTAGCTAACTGAAATTTTCAAACGTACAAAACTCAAATGTTAGGGAATTTGAAAAAGTAAGGTAACCCTGTAACTAACAAAGATTAAAAATGACAGCCTAGGGCTTCCCTGGTGGCGCAGTGGTTGAGAGTCCGACTGCCGATGCAGGGGACACGGGTTTGTGCCCCGGTCCGGGAAGATCCCACATGCCGCGGAGCAGCTGGGCCCGTGAGCCATGGCCGCTGAGCCTGCGCGTCCGGAGCCTGTGCTCCGCAACGGGAGAAGCCACAACAGTGAGAGGCCCGCATACAGAAAAAAAAAAAAAAAAAAAAAAAAGACAGCCTAAAACATGGGAAATATCTCAAAGACTCAATAATAGGAAAATGGTGAAAGAAACCATAGCACATCAACATAGGTAACAGCAGGTCACCTTTAAAAGTAAATGGATTACCGGCACAACCATTTTGGAAGTGATTTTGGAGGATAATTTAATTTTAAGTGTTCATATTCTGTAACCCAGCATTTCCGCTGCCAGAAACCTATCTTGAAGATAAACTCCAGCATGTAAACAAAATTTTATTTGAGGGTGTTTACTGCAATATTATATATATATATTTTTTTTAAAGAACAAAACTTAAATGCCCATGAATAGGGGGTTGGTTGAACATTATTGTTCATCCATCATTGGACACTACCCACCTGTGAAAAATAACAAAGTAGCTCTATGTCTGCTGTTTACAAAGATATCCAAAAATTACAGTTAAAGGATCATGTTTCAGAAAAGAAAAAAAAAAGAAAGAAAGAAAGAAAGAAAAAGTATGCGAACTGTCAACAGAGGGAAATGTGCACAGGCAGTAATTCTAAATGTAAAAATAATGCAAAGCAGAGTACAGAGGCAAACCACAACTACATGAAAATATCCTGGTGACACCGATGAAGATCAAAAAAGGAATTGAAGGAATGTAAACAGTGTTTAATGTTCATTTTACATTCCCCTTTTCTTCTTTCATACTGTTAACTAAGCCCACACTCCCGTACAAAAGAAAAGAAAAGGCAAGATATTGTTGTTATTGTTTTTTTGTTTTTGTTTTTGTTTTTCAGGTACGCAGGCCTCTCACTGTTGTGGCATCTCCCGTTGCGGAGCACAGGCTCTGGACGCGCAGGCTCAGCGGCCATGGCTCACAGGCCCAGCCGCTCCGCGGCATGTGGGATCCTCCCGGACCGGGGCACGAACCCGTGTCCCCTGCATCGGCAGTCGGACTCTCAACCACTGCGCCACCAGGGAAGCCCTGTTGTTATTGTTTTAACTGTTAGATTCTGAGCAGGTGCTCCCCCCCAAGATGGGGATTTGTAAATTGCAGAGAAAGCGGGCACTGGCCGTGTCCCGAGGCTGCGTCTCCCTCCTTGGACACTCTGCAGGCCATACTTGACTAGGTGTTGATCCTCAGTGTTGCTAATCCACTACCATCCAGTTGGTAAGTAAGAGGCTCCCAGGACCATCTGCAATCCTGTGAACTTGGCCCTGGAAAGAGAAGCCTGATGAGCTGCCCCAGGTCTGGGAAGCAGCAGCCTTGGGTTGGAGACTTTCCATCCTTCTCTCATTCATTTTCAGGAGTGCACTGAGCACCAGCACTGTACTAGGTGCTGGGAATACAGCAGAGAGCAAAACAGACATTGTCTCTGCTGTTGTGAACCCACCAGATTGGGGGCGGGGGAGGGAGGGGGAGGGGGGCAGACCCAGATTGGGTAGTCGCACGGGTACGTGGGAAAGGACAACAGCGATAGGTACGGCGGAAGGGAGAGCTCATCGTGCTTTGAGCAAGTGTGCGGATCCTGGGGGAACGACCCTTGTCTGAAGAGGGTGGTGGCAAGGGGTGGGGAGGAGGGGCCCGGACCCTCTCTACTACAGCTGCATAGACTGAACGTTTGAAGCATTTCCCATCACAGGGGCAGCCCCTGAAATGTTCCCAGAGTCTCTGAGCAGGGTACTGGGGGGCCCTCAAGGTTAAGACAGGAAAAAATATCGGGCCCCCAATAAACAGACCTCAATCCATGCCTTTACCTTACCACCTAGACAAAAGGCAAAGAGAGTGGAAAATTCAGCAATACACTGAAGATCAGAAAATGGACAATTCCATTTGAAAAGTGCACACACACACACACACACACACACACACACTCATGCTCTGCCCCCAGTGTGCAGAAGTAAACAACAGCTCAGCCAGTGGAGACCACAGCCTATCTTGAAATGATCATCCTGCCTCCACCTATAAGCCCCATCAGGCTGAGTTAATTTTCTGGAAGATACACAGTGAGGCAGGCATGGGAAGCTGAGAGAACATGACCAACGCTTTCCATTTAAGGGGCTTTGGATTCTATCCTGTGCAGCACCGTTAACCTGGTGCAGACTCATCTGGACCGTGGAGGGAGGAGGGGAGCATAATGGTTAGGTCTGCTGGCCTGGACTCTGCCACGCATGGCCACGTGCCTAAAGTAACTTTCCAAAGCTCAGTTCCCTTGTTGGTAAGATGGGGACAACAGCTCCCTCACTGCCTTGGGACGGGGTAAGATGACATAATCCAAGTCATTTCATTCATTAAGCTCCAAGCACAAAAAGTGTCCGCTGCTGTTATAACCACTCTGCCCTCTGAGGGGGTGCAAAGAGGACCAGAAGGGGAAGTTCGAAAACAGTGGCTGTTCATCCGTGGGCACTGACCTGGAGAACGGAAGTGACAGCCAAAGGCCTCGGTACGGCTATGTGCATGTATCGGTGGTCTGGGTGTGCACTGGGGGCGATTCACACCGGGGAGCCCCCGACCTGTTCTCAGCAGCTCCTGCAGCCCTACAAGCTGCAGAGACCAAGGGTGGGGAAGGCCTGACTTTATGAGTGCAGAACATACACACATCAAGGGTGAAACAGAGGTCACCCTACAGGAAGCCACACTAAACCACAAAGGGGACCCCACACCCAGAGCTCAGATGGAGTGGTGAGAACCAAGAACCAGGGGTCAGACGCCATCACGGGGGTGTTTCTCAATTCCCAACAAAGGTGTTCTTTATCATTAAACATTCTCAAGTTGGAGCACATCGAAATGGCCTGGGAGTGTGCTCTTTAAAGAATTCCACTGATGAGTCCTTCTGTGGAGTGATTCATCCCTCTGTAAGTTACCTGCTTTGTAATGGGGATTTCCCATCTGCTCATCCCACCTTTGATGTCAAGGCAGGTCAGCAGACGCTCACTGTAAAGCTAGGAGGAGCCTGTAGAGCTCAAAGGCAATGAAGGGGCTGCCGGAAAACCCCTCTGATGAAAGGCGAAGGGAGCCAGATTATTCCGACAGAAGAGAAGGCTGCCGGGCATACAGCAACATGCTTCAGCTTTATGACTTCTCTGATATTCAAACAATAGGCACTAATTCCACAGGGAACAAAAAATAAAAAGGAAAAGGGACTTTGAAATGTAGCCCAGTGGACACAGGCTGGACGTCAGGGAGGAGTTCCTGACTGTGATGGCCAAAGCAGGTGCACTTCCCTCCCTGGCAAGGATCTGGGCTATTCCTGCTGTGAGACAGATGGATTAGATGTCCTCTTACTGTCCCTTACTGTCCCCAAAATATCACTTTCAATTCTCAAACATCCGATATAAAAATAAACTCGACTAAACTGTTATGACTTCACAAGGTTTTTCTTTTTAAAAAAAAAAAAAAAGCTGTGCTAGAAATGAAACCATATGTCCACGAGAAGACTTGTACAAGACTGTTCAAAGCAGCCTTGTTATTCACACTAGCCCAACTCTGCAAACAACCCAAATGTCCATCAGCAAGTGAATGGACGAGCAGAGTGCAGTGTATGCGCAGAAGGGAATAATACCATTCAGCCATAGAAGGACTATTGATACAGTCCACAGCACGGAGTGATAGGGGCCAGACCCAAAGCACAAACCATCCAATTCCATTGATATGAAGCTCCAGAATGGGCAATGCTAATCAATGGTGGTAGAAATCTGAAAAATGGTTGCCTTGGGGTGGGGATAGGGAGGAATTCTTGCCCTGGGAAGGGGCAAGAGCGAATTTTCTGGGATGACAGAGATGTTCTATGTCTTAGTTTGGGTGGTGGGTACACAGGTGCATACAGCTGTCAAAACTCACTGAACTGGGCTTCCCTGGTGGCGCAGTGGTTGAGAGTCCGCCTGCCGATGCAGGGGACACGGGTTCGTGCCCCGGTCCGGGAAGATCCCACATGCTGCGGAGTGGCTGGGCCCGTGAGCCACGGGCGCTGGGCCTGTGCGTCCGGAGCCTGTGCTCCGCAACGGGAGAGGCCACAGCAGTGAGAGGCCCGTGTACCGCAAAAAAAAAAAAAAAAAAAATCACTGAACTGACTCCTGAAGATCTGTGTACTTGATTGGATACAAAATCTAGCTCAATTAAGAAGATAGAAAACCAATGAACTCACAGTTCTGTGATTTACGAAGTCTTAAAACAATGTTTTCCTGTTTTCCCTGGGGCTGTATGACACTGGGCAAGTTATTTACACTCTCCAGGCCTCAGTTTCCTCATCTGTAATAGCAGCACCAACCTCACAGGGGTGTCTTGAAGATGAAGCCCGAGCAATACATGTGCAGGTGGGAAGTGCTCAATTAAGCATTAGCTATTATTATACCAGTTTATTATCCCTTCTCTACTTTCAACCATAAGGAAAAGTGCTCTCCGTGGGCTACTGTGTTGAGTGTTCAGAAACTCCTGGGGTGGCCATACACGTCCCATCACTCTCGCACTATTGTTACGGGCTGAACGATGTCCCCCTCAAAATGCATGAACTAAGTCCTAACCCTGAATACCTCAGAAGGGACTGTATTTGGAGAAAGTTGTCTTTAAAGACATAATTAACATTAAATGAGGCCACTGGGGCGGGCCCTGATCCAGTATGAATGGTGTCCTCATAGGAAGAGGAAATTTGGACACCGCCATTCACACAGAGGAGAGACGGTGTAAAGACCCAGGGAGAAGGGGACCAGCTACATGCCAAGGAGAGAGGCCTCCGAAGGAACCAACCCTGATTTTTGGCCTCCAGAACTGTGAGAAAGTGAGTTTCTGTTGTTCAACCCGGTCTGTGGGGTGTCATTATGGCAGCTCTAATACACGTACAACCATCGTCCTGCTTCCACGGGGACCTCTGTACTGAGGCCCCGGCCACACTCACTGCTGCTTTTGGTGTAAAGCCGGAGGAGCTCGGCCAGGCCACTCTTCTTCACCACAGCTGTGCTGCTCAGGTTCTCTTGGTCAAGAATCCTGAGGAAGTCATCCAGCTCTGTCAGCAGCTGCTCCAGGGCTAGAGAGAGAAAACAGAAGAATCCCTTATAGCAGCTGCCTTCTCTCCAAAGGCCCAGCTCAGACACACCTCCAATCCCACAGCATCCCATGACGGACCCTCTGGTCTCGAGGGGAGGGGTCCAGGGTGAGGCCACCCTGGCCAGGCAGCACATGGGGGGCCCAGCCAATAGGTGCAATTCCCAGGGCCAGCGTCACTGGGGAGAGGCCAACAGGCCCTTGGCTTCGAGATGGACAACCTTGGCCAAAGCTGCGAGGCTACCATTTGCTGGAGTGACGGTGGCCAAGGTGGCCCAATCAAGCCTATCGGGCTGTGAGAATCTGGAAACAGGATTTTATTCCTCAATAAAGGTCAATCAAAACAGCTCAGGGTCTGGGGAACTTGAACACAGATCAGACCCACAACCATCAAAAGAAATGCTGTGGTTGACCCAGGTGTTAATCCTTTCCCCAAGGATGGGGAAACGGAGTCACTTCAGGGGGATGAAACAGTGATTATCCTGTCCCCGCAGGAATATGGACAACCTATCAAAAGCCACACTTGGGGCTTCCCTGGTGGCGCAGCAGTTGAGACTCCGCCTGCCGATGCAGGGGACGCGGGTTCGTGCCCCGGTCTGGGAGGATCCCACATGCCGCGGAGCGGCTGGGCCCGTGAGCCATGGCCACTGAGCCTGCGCGTCCGGAGCCTGTGCTCCGCAACGGGAGAGGCCACAGCAGTGAGAGGCCCACGTAACGCAAAAAAAAAAAAAAAAAAAAAAAAAAGCCACACTTGGACAAACAAAACCTTTCCCTGAGATTCTTCAGTGACTGAGCCACCTCAATTTGCCACTAGGCCAGCATCACTCCCGAGCTGGTTAAGGGCTGTGGTGCCTCGGATCGAGTTGTCAAATACGCCTCTCTCAAGGGCCACCGTTATAGAAGCCCTGGCCAATTTCTAGCTGGAAGCACATTGCAGAAACATCAGTGCAGCGGGCGACAGTCTAGGTGCAGGGCCTTCCCCATCACTGCTGTTGTTATTATTCTTAATGACCTAAATCTCTATTAAGAACAGGATGCGGCATACCCTGGTGGGGTCCTCACCTTGGCGCTCCCTGCCCAGCTGGCCCTCCAGAACATGCTCATTAATGGCAGCGGCTCCTTGAGGGTCTAAACGGTGCTTTCCAAGCCTGGCTGCACTGGAATCACCCGGAGAGATTTTAAAACTCCTGATGTCTAAGCCGCACCCAGAGTGATGATATCAGAATCTCTGGGAGTGAGACCCAGGAGTTATTAGGTCTTAAACCTCCTCAGGTGATTCTAATATGCAGCCAACGCTGAGAAGCATTGGGTCTAAATGTAAGGCTAGGGGCCACGCCTGAGGGCCCTCCTTCCAAGACAGCAGCCAAGACGCCCAGAGCCGCCCTCCACCCCCTGCAGCTGGAACTCTGAGCGGTCACACGATCTCTCCAAGCTCATTCCCTCATCTGTAAAGTGGAGAACACTGTGTAGGCCCCCTGCCCATCACACAAGGTTGGTGTAAAAGACAAAATCTGTGAAGCTCTTCACAACCATGCTTGTGAAATGCTATGCTAACCACACAAAGAGCTTTGTCATCATCGTCTCCTCCCATCCTGTGACATCATTAGTTATTTCTTATTCTCCACCAGTAGCATTCGTCTCTAAGCTCCTCTTCAGAGAAAAAACAAAACCTTGCACTGTAACGTTCCCTACCCTACCATGTAAGGGAGAGGAAGGACAGGAAGGTCACCTCCTCAGAGCAGCCTTCCCTGACCACCTTCTCCAAACTAGATATTTCTTATCACTTTCTAACTCAGCATCTATCTCCTGCTTCCATAGCCCTAATCACAACTGACTAGCAATATGAATATACAATATTTTTTTGAATACACAGTATTTTTAAAATAAGATTTTAAAATGAGCAATATCAACAATGAATGAAATAACAGTTTTCTTTATTTGCTCATTTTTAATGTGTTTTTTTGTCTTTCTCATCCTGGTCTAGTCTGTTAGCTCAATGAAAGTCAGAACCGCACCTGTCTTGCCTCTTTGGCACCTCACACTGTTATAAGTGTTGAATGAATGTTTATGGAAATAATGAATAAATGAATGAATAAGGTTATTAGGTACCTACTAGCTCACAAGAACTCTAGGAGGTAAGCAACATTATGCCCATTTTGCAGATGTGGACCTGGTGGCCCAGAGAAGACCCATAACGGCCCACATGGCCCATGACAGAGAGTTGGGTTTGCTGCCTGACTCCAAGGCTGAGCTCTTGACAACACCCCACCTGATGCCTCCATGTAGGGCCTTCTTCCAGCATCTCCCAAAGGCCTGGCGCCCCAGAACTGAACCAGAGCCCCTGACTATCCCCTAACCCCCTCATTATCGAAGCCCTTATGATCCCCTGGTTCTAAGGGAGAGCCCAGTGTCCTATTTCTGTTCAAACACCCCCTTGGTTCTTATTGGGGTAGTAGCCTCTGACTCCATTCCTGAAAAACCAAACTCCCTGGAATGAATATTGCCACTGACTGGGAGAGAGCTGGAGGAAGGGAAAGGGGAATGAGGATGCTTATTTCGGAAGAAAGCAGTGACAACAGTACCAGCGCGTGTGGCTGTCAGATCAAATAGCCAGCTCGCTCAGATGAGCGGGTGCTGCCTGCCATAGATCAGAGCACTCTCTCCCTGCAGGGAGAAGGTTTGAGAACACTGCAGAGAGAAACCTCCTCTCTCCTTCTTCAGTGTCCTGGTAAAGGATGAAGAATCAAGCGGCTCCCTGGGCTTCCCTGGTGGCACAGTGGATCAGGGTCCGCCTGCCGATGCAGGGGACACGGGTTCGTGCCCCGGTCCGGGAAGATCCCACATGCCACGGAGCGGCTGGGCCCGTGAGCCATGGCCGCTGAGCCTGCGTGTCCGGAGCCTGTGCTCCGCAACGGGAGAGGCCACAACAGTGAGAGGCCCGCCTACCGCAAAAAATAAATAAATAAATAAATAAAAAGAATCAAGCGGGTCCCACAGAAGTCTATGTGTCACTTCCCCTCTGGCTTGTCAAAAGCCAAGTGAAGGTAAAAGACACCTTCACATAGCCAACGGCCCAAACGCTACATGTGATACCTGTTGGCCCGTGTGCCTAGAGGTCGGATGGAAGATGCCCTCATCTCTGCCCGAGAAGAGATGAGCAGATGGTAAGTGATAGCCAAGGCAAGGCAAGAAAGAAGCCACATTAGGTAGTTCTGCTTGGGAAAGAGCCATGGACCAACAGCAGAGTCTCCTGCCCCGTCCTTGGGTATTGAGAAGAACACCCCATGGAATCTCCAAGAGGTCAGTGGCTTCTGCCCAGTTTACTTAAAATTGATTAAACTCTTAACAGAGTGAATTTTGAAAGAGCACCAGCAAAAGCTCCCAGAGCCCCCCGAATCGGCATCCAGCGAGACCTCACAGTACGCCCGGCACTCAGCTGGGCCCTCAGCCTCAACTTACTGGGAAACTGGAAAGGAGACCTGGATGGCGTGGCTCCTGCCTTTTGCAGGCTTGCTGGCAGGACAAGACGAGCACAGGTGAAGTGATTAACACACCAGGGCGCACCACCAAAGAGTCAAGAGTCACGCAGCTGATACCAGACAGAGAGGTTTAAGGCTGGAAGGTTTCTGGGAAGAGGCTCTCGTAGAGTAAGACCTTAGGTTGTTTTTTGTTTGGTTTTGTTTGATTTTGAACAGTTATTCATGAGTTTCCAGTTGGCTGCAGAAACTCAACAGGCTGAAAGCAATGAGCTTAAAGAAGCCAAACTGGGGGACTTCCCTGGTGGCGCAGTGGTTAAGAATCCGCCTGCCAATGTGGGGGACACGGGTTCGAGCCCTGGTCCGGGAAGATCCCACATGCTGCGGAGCAACTAAGCCTGTGTGCCACAACTACTGAGCCTGTGCTCTAGAGCCTGCGAGCCACAACTACTGAGCCCATGTGCCACAACTACTGAAGCCCACGCACCTAGAGCCCGTGCTCCGCAACGAGAAGCCACCTCAATGAGAAGCCCGCGCACCGCAATGAAGAGTAGCCCCTGCTCGCCGCTCACACACAGCAACGAAGACCCAACGCAGCCAAAAATAAATACATAAAAATTAAAAAAAAAAGAAACAAGTGAATTAAAACGAGACACTAGGGCTTCCCTGGTGGCGCAGAGGTTGAGAGTCCGCCTGCCGATGCAGGGGACGTGGGTTTGTGCCCCGGTCCGGGAAGATCCCACATGCTGCAGAGCGGCTAGGCCTGTGAGCCATGGCAGCTGAACCTGCACGTCCGGAGCCTGTGCTCCGCAACGGGAGAGGCCACAGCAGTGAGAGGCCTGCGTACCGCAAAAAAAAAAAAAAGAGAGAGACACTAGAAAATATTTTTTAAAAAAAAAAGGGCTTCGCAGTGGTTGAGAGTCCGCCTACTGATGCAGGGGACACGGGATCGTGCACCGGTCCGGGAAGGTCCCACGTGCCGCGGAGCGGCTGGGCCCGTGAGCCATGGTCGCTGAGCCTGCGCGTCCGGAGCCTGTGCTCCGCAACGGGAGAGGCCACAGCAGTGAGAGGCCCGCGTACCGCAAAAAAAAAAAAAGAAGTCAAACTGGGGGAAAACAAAGGATAAATGACTCTGAGGTTTGAACTCAGCTACAGTGGATAAGGAAAGTGAAAGGGCCTTGCAAAACAACCAGGATCTCAAGCTGCATTTTTCCTGACCTTCTGAACTCCACTGAGCTGTTACTGCTGCTACTTCTGCTAACAAAGAAAGAAAAAAGCACGAGAACTTTAAGTGACTCTTGCTTCCACATCCTCAGCTATTCCCAAAAGCTGCCTGATTCCTGGAAAACAACCTTGTTTATTTTTATGTGAGCAAATACATACCAAGCCAAAGGATGAAAAGCATCAATGCCCGGCTCTGGGGAGACAAAGGTGACCCTGATGGGGTCCCTTGCACTTCCAGGAGCCCCATGCCTGGAAATAGGGCACCAGGGAATACGCAGGATAGAAGTGATCCAGGGACATCTCCAAGGATCAGGAATGCACCAGGGAAAGAGACAAACTTTGGGGTTATCAGGGAGAGGAATTTATAAGCTGGCCATGCAGGATGAAGAGGAGCTCACCAGGAAGAGGCAGAGGCGTTTCAGGAAAAGGGAACGATGCTCAGAAGAGGACTCAGATGCTGAAAGCACACGGGGTGTCTGAGAAGCCACGAGTAGCTCTGTGTATCAGGGCACCCAGAGCATGGGGGCAGGGTGGGTGGGCCTTGAAGGAGAGAAAGCGGGCTCTGCGGACAGAACTGCAGACTTAGATCCTGTGGGCGGATCATTAGGGCTTTATTTGCTTTGCTAGGGAGTTCGTGCCTCATCCTGCAGGGCTTCTGGGCAATGCAGTGGAGGAGGCCATGCTATGCTGCTCTTCAAGCAGGCTAGCTCTGCCAGCTGTGGGGAGGACGATGGAAGGGGACCAGGGGACGGGAAGGGGAGGCAGGGAGGCCAGTGAGATGACTGCATTAGCTCAGCTGAGGAAGATGAGGCTGTCACCCAATCACAGCGGCTGGGGCCATGCAGGGCGCTGCACCCCACCACCTGCAATTCTCCCAAGCACTCTGCAAGTGCACAGCAGGGGGAATGGGCTCCTGAGCCTGGGTTACAACCTAACTCAGTCACATCTACCGTTAATAGTGGCACTGGGGTTCAAGTCCAACTGTGAACAAGTCCAAGTACGTGCTGTCTGCCGACCACCCTGGGGAAGTCAGAGAGGTTGACCTGGATCATGGCCTCTGCTTCCCAAGGTGGCAGGGGATGGGATGGAGGGGTTGGACTTGAGACATGTGACAGGTAGCAGCCATGGGCCATTAGATGTGGAGACTGTAAGAGAAGATGCCCATGGGTGGCTGAGAGCTGCAGAATACCATCAGACACACAGGCCTGAGGACACTGCAGTTAACTGGGCATCTGTGGTCCCTGCTGCTGGGGAACTGATGGGCTAGGCCGATGGGAAAGATGGGAAGATGGGGAGTGCTGAGGAAGCAGATACCCTCCTTTTCCTCTAAAACAGCTGAGTTAGGTGAAGGGTACGCACCAGGGTTGAAGAAACGCAGGACCGGGAACCAGAGGGAGTCATGAAACCCAGAGGTAATTTCCCTTCCTCTCTGGATCCACATCATCCTTCAAGCTCCATCCAGGCCCCGACTCCACAAAGCCGCACCCATGACCGAGGACACTCAGCTCTCTTCCCAGCTCTTCCCTAGATTCCTCACTGTCAAGTTCAGTTGGTCCCAGTTGTCTCACTCTGTGCCAGGTCTGTATTCTGGGCTAGGCCTGAGCCCTTTCTGGACAAGGGTCAGCCTTCATAGGTTTGGGCCTCTGACAAGGCGCTAAGCACAGCAAGGCCAGTGATGCTCCTGCCATCGTACCCCCTGGGGTCCAGCTACAGGTTCCTCCGCTATCCCAAAGGAGAGCGTTCCTGTGAAAACTTTCGTAACCCGAAAAGGCATAAAGTGAAGCAGCTACTGTCTTTTTCTGGAAAAATGAAACTCCTCTTTGGATGGATTTCAGGTAGCGCAAGCAGGTATTCATGTAGGCCTTTCATCAAAGCCAAGTGGCGTGAAGCAAACTTTGGAAAAGCAGGGGAAACCGAGAGCTCAGGCTCTTGGAAATAACAAGAAAAGCACAGCCCCAATTTGCGCCAACCCTGGTGACATTTTAAAGCCCTTAGAGCTCGGAGGGACGGGCCATCCCTGGGAGGAATGTGGCCATTTCACCGAGGCTCTGGAACACACTCGTCCCAATTCCCTTCCCCCATCACCCCCACATTGCTCATTTTGGTCTCTTCCTCATCCTCCAGTGGAGGGAGGGAAAAATAAGTGTGCTGTTCATCGTGGAAACTGTAGGCCCTTGTGCAGGCTTTCCATCCGGGCTCTGTTAAAGTTCAGAGTTGTCTGCTCACGGGCTGACAAATCATCAATAAGATTCTTGTTCAGGACTTGCAAGGCCCACGCAGAGCTGGACGGGTCAACTGCTCGATTCATCGCCCTCAGCCCCGGCAAAGCTCTGCGTCCAGATGACCTCCTCCCCCAGTTTTTCTCATCCCGAGGCAGTCCTGCTTTTTGGTCACTAGGTTCCCAACCATAAATGTCTTCCCAACATGCCAAAAAAGCTGCTTCTCGTGATTCCCCTGCTGTTTTACACACAGTTTTATTTATTCAGCTGCGTTTGCTGAAGACCCGTGATTGAGGGTGATTTTCCTTCCAAACGTGAAACTAAGCAGACCTGTTCTTTTAAGTATAAAGACATACATCCCCCTCCCTGCCCCAACGGGGTTCCGAACATTGAGCCACAGGGCATATTATTTGCATGAACCCGACTGCTGGGGACCAACCAAAGTTATGAAGCTGGTGAAAGTTTCTGTGACAAGCAACAGCATCAGGTGGGCTGCAATGAAGAGCAGAAAATGCCAGTAGATTCATCCTGGTCATAGAGAACCGTCAAGTTTTCAAGAATGAGCTTTGGGAAAACACGCCCCTTTACTCCACCTAAAAGGAGACCTCCCCCCACTTCTAGGAGGCCCAATCCCCCTTTCTCTAAAAGTGCCAAATGCCAAGTCAGCCTTTACCAAGTACCCGATGTACCGATGGGTATGTGCCAGGCAAGCTGATAGGAAGTGGGTTTCTTTCTTTCTTTTTTATGGTGGTAATACACACATAACTTTACATTAATTTACCACTTTAGCCACTTTAAAGCTTACAACTCAGTGTTACAATGCCATGCAACCATCACCACCACTACCTAGTTCCAGAACTTTTTCATCACCTGAAACATAAACTCATTAGGTTGTTGCTCTCCATTCTTTCCTCCCCCAGATTTGCGGCAACCACAAAGCTGCTTTCTGACTCTGTAGATTTGCCAGTTCTGAATATTTCATGTAAATGGAATCATATAACATGTAGCCTTTTGAGTGTGGCTTCTTTCACAATGCATCATGATTTCCAGGTTCATCCATGCTGTAGCATGTATGGTATTTCATTCCTTCTTACGGCTGAATAATGTTCCCTTGTATGGATATACCACATTCTGTTTGTCCCTTCATCATTAATGAGGAAGTGGGGTTTTTTAAACAAAAATAATTTTTTAATTGGGCTATAACTTACATACAGCAACATCCTCTGTTTTTGCTGTATAAAAATCTAGTGTTTTGACAAACACACTCAGCTGTGGCAACTACCACCACAATTAAGATACAGAACAATTCCATCACCCAAAAAGTGCCTTTGTGCCCTTCTGCAGGTGACCCCTTCTCTACTTCCAGGCCCGGGCAACCTGCAGAACCCTTGGAGTCTGGCTCCTTTTATTGAACATAAGGCATTTGAGATTCGTCCATTGTTGTTCCATGTATGAGAAGTTTGCTCCTTTTGATTGCTGTGTAGTATTCCATCCTATGGCTGGAGGAAGCCCATATGTCTCCATATATTAAGAGATCTCTTCTCTGCTGGGTGCTTCTGCACAGACACAGCAGGTTCCTGTGTCCTCACACCAGTTTCTCATGCTCTTGAAGGCACCCTCCTGCTGACTTTCAAGGGCACCCCTGCTTTCAGGACACCGAATGGAAGACCACTCAGGGCCATGCATACAAAAGACAAAGCAGTGATTCTCAGCAAAGGCTGCACATTGGAATCAACTGGGGACTTAAAAAAAATTCCTGATGCCTGGGTCCACCCCCAGAGCTCCTGCTGTAATTGCTCTGGGTGTGGTCTGGTCCTCAGGAGTTTTCAAAGCTTCCCAGGTGATTCTACTATGCAGCCAAGGTGATGAACCACAGAGATAAAGGTGTGATGATTGCTTAATGAAAAGTCTTTTTACTTTATACAATTACTTATGAGTCCTTAAAAAACAAATTTCCATAGTGCTGCTATATAACTCAATTCTGATTTCACATGGAGAACTTTCTAGGTTCATGCTGGTCATATCAAATCAGATACATTTGAAAATATCTTTTTTTTCCTCCTAACATCTTTTCCCTTCTGGACAGTGAGGGTGTGGAAGGCAAGAACCAAGATGTCTCTGTGTTTACACACCACTGAACTCAGTTCTTTGTCCTGCTTAAACAACTGGGAGCTCTTATCACTGGTAATCAGCACCCAAAAGGTTTGCAGGCTACTCCTCCGGTGGGCTGTCATTGATCCCGTCTGCTTGGACCTCAGGAGACTGAGCCAGAAATGTAAATAACTTTCTCCAGAATAAATACTCCAGGAGTTTTTCTTTATCTCCATCTCCAAGAAATGGCGAGGGGGAGAGGGCTGTGCTCCATTTACCAGCGCTGTGACTGCGCTTCTCCCCGCTGAGTCTGACCTTCAAGGTCAGTTTGTCATCCTTTTTGCAAGATCTGCTTTTTCTCACCTATCTTGGAGTCTCATCACTTAAAACACATCCCCAAGAAGAGGCCGCCGTCTGTATTCCCAGATCATCTGTGCGGGCTTGAAGAGATGGACAGATGCTTTGCTGTGGCTGCACTACTGGAAAAACAACTCGAGCTGCTCGCTGGTGACCTCTCAGATGGAACAAACCTCCCCAAGAGCAGAATTCCAACCCCAGCTACGAAGCCAACTGGAACCAGAGCCGCTCAGACAGGGCCTCTCAGAAATTCACATAGTAACCACCAAAGACATCAAACCAAGCACAGCGAGGAAGAGAGGCCAGGTGCCTGCCAAGGGCCACTTTCTCTCTGCCTCAGCCTGCCCAGAAGCATCACCTGTCCATCCGGTCCAACAGCACAGGGACTATTACTTGGTGATTCTCCCATCTTTATTTTCTATTTGTCCCATGAATGCAAGTCCTTGGTCCCTAGTGAAGTTGAAGGCTCTGTGGAGGTAGGGACCACATCTTCTGGTTTGTTTTCCCCCACTGTGCTTAAACAGTGCTTTGCTCAAAAGTCAGTGCTTGGAAAACATCTGCTGAGCATAAGGCTTACACACGCACACGCACACGCGCGCGCGCACACACACACACACACACGCACGCACACACGGCCTAAGGAAGGCTCCGCCTGAATTGTTTTGTAATAAAAGGATTACAAGACAGGCCAGGGGCTGGTCTGTCCAGTAGGCTGGGGCAGGGGGCTCACCAGTTACAGACCACAGTTCAGGTCCCCACAGCTAACAGCTCTGGAAGGACCATCCAGAGGCAGCCCCTAGCAGCGGACATATCTCACACCTGGGCAAGACTCTGGTGGGAGAACTTACTCAAGGGTGCAGGTGGGAGGGGCATGGAGGTGGCCGTTCCCCTGGAGACCAGGAACCCAGGGCCAAAGGAGCTCGACCCCCAGGGCACTCCAGCAGGTCAAGGGGCGGCGCAGGAGGGCCGGAGCGAGGCACCCCAGGTTCCAGCAGCCACCAGGGTCCAGGCCAGACAAAGAGGCTTTGGGGCCCAGGGGGCCTTTGTCCCCGGGCTCAGTTAGGACATTCCTTAAATGCAATCTGCCAGAAGAGTGGCTTCATTCAGACTCAGTTATGCGGGTGGGAGGCGCAGAGGTTCAGCTGGGTGGCTCCCCGCATGGCAAGTCCCACAGCAGCTGGCACAAACCATTTCAGTCTCTGAACAAGAGGCTGTCAGGGGTCACTCAAGTTCACTTTGGAAGTTTGGGAAGTACTGTGTCTCACAGAAAAAAAAAAAAAAGAAGGCTGGAAAATAGCAGTGGTTATCTCTCGGTGGAGAGGTTCTGGGAAATTTTTCATTCCTGCTTTACACCCTCCCCTTTTCCTCAACACAAAAGAGCAGTGAGTTATGACATGAAGAGAAGACACTGCTGAGGGGCTGGTATGCTTTCGGTTTGGGCTGCAAATTTAGGTTTGTTCTTATTCACTTGCTATTTGTATTAGACAAAAAGGACACAAACTAAAAATGTATGGAAAGAAACAACAATCACTGTACTGTTCAGATTTCCTGTTTCTTTCCGGCAGTTGGCAAAAGTAATGACACACCACTGGGCTGATGTGCCAGTGGGGCCCCTTCATCCTGTTCAGGCCTCCAACGCGAAGGTCAAAATCAGCCCTGGCAATCTAAAACCACGACCCCCTTGACCTTGGAGTCAGCCGGCAGCAGGCTACCCCCAGCCTGATTCAATGCCCCCATGGCCCACACAGGCAAGAGCCCTTCCTTGGGGCTCCAAGGAAGCTGGGCTAGAGGACAAAGGCCTCCTAGCCCCCCAGCCTCCTTGTCTGGCCTGGACCCTGGTGGCTGCTGGAACCTGGAGTTTCTCGCCCCTGCCCTCACACTGCCTCTGAACTGCTGGAATGTCCTGGGCAGGTTGGGGGTGGGAGTTGTGTACCTTTTGCCCTGGGTTCCTGGTCCAGAGAAAGCAGTGTCCTTCATGCCCTTCCCCCCTGTACAAGATTCTAAATTCCCACTGCTTAGGGACTTCCCTGGTGGCGCAGTGGTTGAGAATCCGCCTGCCAATGCAGGGGACACGGGTTCAATCCCTGGTCGAGGAAGATCCCACATGCCGCGGAGCAAGTAAGCCCATGCACCACAACTACTGAGTCTGCACTCTAGAGCCCACGAGCCACAACTACTGAGCCCACGTGCCGCAACTACTGAAGCCCGCGCGCCTAGAGCCTGTGCTCCACAACAAGAGAAGCCACCGGATTGAGAAGCCCACATACTGCAACGAAGAGTAGCCCCCGCTCACGGCAACTAGAGAAAGCCCGCACACAACAACGAAGACTCAATGCAGCCTAAATAAATACATAAATAAATAAATTATTTAAAAAACCAAATTTCCTTTGCTTAAATCTTAGTTCCAAATCGTGGCTCACCCTTGGCTTTACCACATACAGGCTGTGTGGCCTTGGAGAGCTGAATTCACTTCTCTGTGCTCCAGTTTCCTCATTTGTAAAATGGGGTTAATAACAGTACCAACTTCGTAAGACTGGTGTAAAGATCACAAAATAATCCCATAAAGTACATACACTAAGGTAAATGTTAGCTGCTAAATAAAACCTAAATCTCTCCTAGAAGATGGATATGGAAGACCCTCCATAAACACACACTCCCACACACATATACATTGTAATTTTAGTAGAACAGTTTCAAAAAAGTGATTGGAAATATGCCTGTTTGGTTTTTGCAGGACTGCTACACTGTGTCCTGGCACAAGGACAGCCGAGGTAACTGGGGTGGAATTCGGGTTAAGCCCCTCTGAGGAACCACCTTCCTAGAAACACAGAATGTTGAAAATAAATAAGTGCAGGTTTTCCAAGCTTCCTGTAGCTCCCCAACCCAGGTCTCCATACCAGATACACATGTGCAGAACGAGAGTCAATGGCAGGCTGTGAATTGAGACGTGGCTACCAGGTCCTGGGCTTCTTTTCCACCCTCTGCCCATCTAACCCCTGACCCTGCAGCACCACTCGCCCTACCTGCCTTGATAGCAACTCAGGCAACGTTCCTACGGGCAAAGAGCACACCACCATTAAAAACGTTGCCTCAGGGCTTCCCTGGTGGCGCAGTGATTGAGAGTCCGACTGCCGATGCAAAGGACACGGGTTCATGCCCCGGTCAGGGAAGATACCACATGCCGCGGAGTGGCTGGGCCCGTGAGCCATGGCCGCTGAGCCTGCGCATCTGGATCCTGTGCTCCGCAACGGGAGAGGCCACAGCAGTGAGAGGCCCGCGTACCGCAAAAAAAAAAAATGTTGCCTCAGAAGGGACAACCCATGAGCGTGTGCAGTGGATCCTATCTGCTGTTTTTCCCCCTTCCCCAGCATCTACTTGCCCTTCTTATTTGTACCCAATTTCTCTTTGGGAAACCCTTTTACCCAGCTGTATTTGCAGCTTGGGCGGGACTAGAAGCCCCACCCCCGACTCCATAGCAGCTACATGACCCTGGAGTTCGCCAGAGTGTTTCATTCCCTGAGCCACAGTGATTGGCTTAGGGATGGCCTCATGATGAGAACCAAGCCAATCAGCGGCAGCCGTGGGACTCTTCCTAGAACTACTCCTTGGTCTCCGGAGCTGCTGGAATGTCAGCCCGGGGCCACCTTGGCCATCTCCAGGTACAGCCTCCCAAGGAAACAAAACAGAGCCTGGAGACTCTGACCTTTCAAACCCCGACTCAAACGAGCCTTCTCCTATACCGCTCAGTTTTGTGCGGCCAGGATTTCCCATTTTTTGATTAAGCCAGATTGAGCTGGGTTCTCCCTTGCTTGCAAATGGAGAGTCAGCTACCACAGCACATTTTTTGAGCCTGGAATCTGGGCCGGGCAGTCTGCACACACAATTTCAGTTCATCCTGTGGGGTAGACATTATCATCCCCATTTCACAGAGGGGAGACCTGAGGCCAAAGGAGGGCCACAATGTAAACACCAGAGCTCAGAATCAACAGGGCCTTCTGGCCCCATGCCTAGAGTTTACTCCATTAATCTGAGTCTACTTTACATTGGTAAGGATTTGCTTATTACAGCAGAGAGTAGAATTAAAAAACATTCTAATGAAAGCGAAGTGTGGGGAAAGATCCAGGAAAAAAAGTCCCTTGAGAAGCCTGGGATAAAATGTCACCAAGGCCTGGGATGAGGGCAGAGATACATGGGCAAAGGGCAGTGAAGATCAACTTCGGCCAGCCTTAGGAACACCAGCGGAAGGAAAACTGGAAGGGAAATTCCAAAGGCCCAGAGGGGAAAAGCAGAGCAGGGCACGGCACTGGGGATACGGAAGGACCTGAAAGAAGACCTTCACTTATTCCAGGCAGGGCTGACAGATTTCAAGACAGCCAAGCCCTCCAGGGCAGGCTGATGGGAGAAACAATGGTGGCAGCTGCAACTCTTGGCTCAGGGAGCAAAAGAGCTGGGAGAGAGCATGCCATCCCCAAACCTCCAAACCCGACTCCCCATACCCATAGGATGGAACAGAAAATGGGAGGGGCCGGGGTTGTTCAGTTGTGGGAGAGCAGAAGAAAGGGTCTACCTACAACGGTCCTTAATACTAGGAGGACTGGAGAAGCAGAAGTCCACACAAAGGTGCAACTTTAATAAAGCCAGCAGTTCTGAACAGACAGCTCTTTAGCTAGACCAGCCCTGCCTCTGCTGATAGAACATCTCTAATGGCCGAGAACTGATAATCAGGCAAAGAGCTGCATATCATCCCGGTACGTGAACCTCATCAACTTGGAATCGGTCCCTTTAGCAGCGCTGCAGGAATTAGGAATCGATAATGAATGGAAATTAATTATTTTTGGTAAACTTAACATTCTTTTCCCCTTCTTTTGGTAATGGGAGGAACTGTTCCAGACAGTTCAGATCTGGCGGGCCCCACCTGAGCCATGGGAGGTGGGGATGTAGCTGAGGACTGGCCATTCTTTAGGCCCCAGTGATGGGTTCAAGCAAGGCCAGAATTTCCCCTAGGATTGGCTCTACTGGCTTTGGGAGAAAGAGGCCTTTCCTGTCTTCAGATTATAAACCACGAGGATATATACTTGGAGCTGCAGCCGACTCTCCATCCTCCACGCCACCTTCCCAGTCTGAAGATGAAGCCAGTGCTCAGAGGGGAGGAAAGCTGATAACTAGAGAAAGAGACAGAGCCCTACCCACATTGCTAGAGTTCCTAGGTCCAGCCATGCCTGAAGCTACCTTTGAACTTGCCAACTGCATGAACCTTTTTCACATAAGCTGGGTTTTAGTCACCAATGACCAGAAAGTCCTTATTCATGTGTAAGTGAAGTTTGAACAAATGGTGGCTTCATGTAAACCACCCCCTTTACAAGGCATGCCTCCATTTCCCAAAGCTATAAAATGGCCCCATAGTCATCTTAATTTCCCGCTCCCTTTGAAACGTCCAAGCACAAAGCCAGCACAAAGCACAAAATTTTCTTGGATGACAAATATGGTGCCCGAACCACCAGAAAAACAGCTGACGATGGCCCACAAACACTGAGGGCATATGGCACCACAAGAAGCACCAGGCCTAGGGACAGATGGCAGGGGGTTGCTTCCCAGCCAGGAACCCGGCTCCTCTCTTTCCGGACCGGTGTCCATGTCCTTGTGCTACTCTCCACAGTCCCCAGGACAGGGCCCACAGCACTGCTTTTCAAACGGGACACGACCCTTGAGCGGGCTATGCTGTTAACTCAGTGAGTGACCAGCAGCTCGGAAAAAAATGTAGTAGGAAATATCAGGATGCATAGCATCTAGTAAAGGAGTGTAATCTTTCATAAAGCTTTTGTTTTTAGAGGTATGTCCTGGCATACAACGTAAAATACATTTCTTACCACGGTCACAATCAAAAGGTCTGAAAAACACTACTGTAGGCCCATGATCTCTTATCTGAAACCCACAAAGGCAGAGGTGTTTTGAAAGTCTGTACGTTTTAAATTCTAGAAAAGGACCATGGTGCATAAAGTCTGGGGAAACACTCAGGAATAAAACTCATTAACGTTTCTATAGCAAAATACACAAACATGGGCTTCCCTGGTGGCGCAGTGGTTGAGAATCTGCCTGCCAGTGCAGGGGACACGGGTTCGAGCCCTGGTCTGGGAAGATCCCACATGCCGCGGAGCAACTAGGCCCGTGAGCCACAATTACTGAGCCTGCGCGTCTAGAGCCTGTGCTCTGCAACAAGAGAGGCCGTGATAGTGAGAGGCCCCGCGCACTGCAATGAAGAGTGGCCCCCACTTGCCACAACTAGAGAAAGCCCTCGCATAGAAATGAAGACCCAACACAGCCATAAATAAATAAATAAATAAATAAATAAATAAAATTAAAAAAAAAAATCCAGATGTCGAAAATCTTAAAAAAAAAAAAAATACACAAACATTCAAGCTAAGTGGGCTTGATAGATTATATATCCCCTCACATCATTTCAGATGCCTTCATATTAATTTGTTCCAACCTTACCAAAAAACTCCTGGCTTTCCAAGTTTGGAGATTTGGGAATTGAAGCGAGAAAACTGTGGACCTATGTAGGGATTCTCAGGACCTTTCTCCTTCTTCTGCCTCGAAATTGACTCTTAATTTTCCAATTTTTAAAAAAGACCTCGTGAATAATGGCAAATCCACACTAGACTTTTAATGACTTAATGCAAAACCGCAAAGTCTAAGAAATTCACAGGGCTATGGGCAGGTGGGCCTTTTAAGAATCCTCCTCAAATTAACTTTGCTTCTGAGTGGGGCTCACCCAGTGACTGATGGTGTAAAATGGCACCGTCCGGTTCTTTGGCCACTAGCCACAGGTGGCTGCTGAGCACATGAAATGTGGTTCATCTGAACTGAGATGTGCTGTAAGTATAAAGATGAAATTTCAAAGACCTAGTGCCTGCCCCACAAAAAAGACTGCAAACTATCTCAACAGTTTTTTTCAATCTCTTGATTCCACGTTGAAATGATGGTAGTTTGGATGTACGGAATTTAATAAAATATATTCTTAAAATTCATTTCACCTGTTTTTTAAGTTTAAACATTTTAAACATACTTTAAAATGACATGTGCTTTATAGGTCTATTGGACATCACTGGTCTAAAATGTCTATCATAGGGCTTCCCTGGTGGCACAGTGGTTGAGAGTCCGTCTGCCGACGCAGGGGACACGGGTTCGTGTCCTGTCTGGGAAGATCCCACATGACGCGGAGAGGCTGGGCCCGTGAGCCATGGCTGCTGAGCCTGCACGTCCGGAGCCTGTGCTCTGCAACGGGAGAGGCCACAACAGTGAGAGGCCCGCGTACCGCAAAAAAAAAAAAATAATAAAAAAAATAAAATGTCTATCATAGACTGGGAGCATTTTGAAAGCAAGAAAAAAGTTATCCCTCGGATGGAAACAAAACAAGGTTCAGAGAAAGGGACTTTGCCAAGGTCATACGGTCAGTTTGTAGAAAGCTTAATTTCCTATATCTGCCCTAGGCCTTCTAAACCTAAATTCAAGTAGTTTTGTATCCTAGAGAGTAAAGGAAAGCACAAGGGTCATTCTTTAATAAGAGTTGCATGGGAGCAGCAGAGAAGGCCCCAGAAGATTCTAAATGTATTGGTTGCGATTCACCAAAGTGAGAGGGGCAAGAAGAGGGAAGTTCTCGCCACAGAAAAACAGCTGTGACCTGGATGGAAAAGACTGGGTTCCTTGGTCCAGGCTGTTCTTTGTTTACATGAACAAGGGCCAGATATTCATCACAGAAATAGTCTAAATTAAACCCTTGAAGCCCTGTTATATAAACAACATAAAGGTATCACAGAGTTTTGAGTTGGATCATTGTTTTTGTTTTGACAAAATTTGTCAAAAGAAACTGCTGATGGACAATTTCTGACTCTTCCAGAGCATTTCAGTTTGGGGGAACATTTTAAGTTTGCATTTGGCTCTTTCTTCAAATCTCCCTTTCCCTCCCTGGCCAATCTCTTAGGGACCTCTCCGCTCCTTATCTCCATGTGCCAATGTCTCCAACACAGTGGCCCCCAGCCTCAGACACTCTGAAACTGTCTTCAGCCACCTTTTCTCTGCCATAGCCAAGTTCTCTAACGCAACACCCACACTCTATCTGAACTACTATCCCCTTGACCCTCAAACCAGGCTTTAAGAGCCCCCTAAGGCATGGTCGGCACTTCTGCCCAGCAGTGCGACCTACCCCATCTCACCACCGCCCTGGCCCTGTCTACCCACGCCAACTGTTCAGCAAGTATTTTCCGAGTGCCGGCTACACATCAGTGGTCCTTTTACAATGTAGTAAGCGCCTACTCTCTGTCAGGGCCATGCTAAGCAATACAATAGGGGAGAAAAACGGGCAAATTTCTATTTCTCTATTTCAATTTGCATATATTCCTTGAAATCATAAAACAAGAATGCATGCTGCAACTCTGTTTGCATGTAATGTAGTAGTGTTTCCTTTATTCCCTCCCTCAACCACGGTGCTACTAAATTGAGGATGCTTCTTGTAACCAGTGACATCTTAGAATTAGTCATCCCTCAGTCAGGTCTTCCCCTTCCCACCACAGTGACTTTCCATTCACTCATAGTGAGGGCTATTTGCACCGTGTTAAGTTTCTCTGGACAAGTTACTTTCTAAGTGTTTTCAAGTCTCCTCAATGCTAAAATTGTGTCTGTCTCAAATCTCAAACCAGATGTCTACAGTGCAAGCATCGGAGTTCACTGTAGGTATCCCTGCACCTGGTAAGTACCTGGGTAGGTACCTGTTAGGCACGGGTTAGGCGCACAGCCCTGAGCAGGAGTTCACACATTTGATGACTAAAGTGGTGCTGGGCCTGGGTGAAGAACCCCCCTCTTCCAGCCCATGGCTCTGAAAATCCCTGTCCTGTCCATTCAGAACTGGTTGTTGGGACCCCATCCAGCATCTCCAGAACAATCTTAGCTCTGAATCCCAAACTTGGTTCAGGAGTTGCTTACTTAGAAATAAGGCTTAATTTTAAAAACCTGGGAGTAAAGGTGCCTTCTTTTGCGTTACCATTGTTCTGAATATACTTTGGTGTAAAGTAAAGCAAAAATGCAATGAACTCTAAATTCAGCAACCAGGATTAAGAGATTATATGATGGGCAGTTTTCTACTGAAACTTGAACAATGAAGACAGAATTACGATTAAATAAATAACACAAAATGCTACTCATAATAAGCCAGTAAAAGAGAAAGAATATAAACTAAAAGAGGAAAACTGCTTTTATTAAGAATAAAGTCAACCAAAAGACTGACAAAGTTTATCACACTGAGCTCTTAATAATAAACCTATACAGTAGACATAATTATCCCTTAGATGAAGAAACAGACTCAGGGAGGTTAAGTAACCTGCCCAAAGTCACAAAGCTAGTACATTCAGATCTGAATTTTCAAATCACTCTGGCCTCTCCCACCATAACCTTGGCTGGCCTCCCTTGCAATTTCTTCTTTCATGTCCAGACAGTACAACTTACAAAAAAAAAAGAAGAAGAAGAAGAAAATCTGCAGCCATTTGAAAATAGCGCCTAGCAGAACTGGCATACCTAAGAGAATATTATTGCCTAGATTTATATATAAATACAGAAGATCTCTGCTAGTCCATTTCAACCCTCCTTATTCATACAAGTTGCCAATGACCAAATCACATCCTATGAGAACAGTAACAGTAAAAGAGAACAGTAAACACTCGGGAAATACATTTAACTCACAACAGGAGCTGAGACCACTATTATTAGAATTATTATTAAAGTTTCTGGTGTGTGACATTTAGTTATTCAAATACCCGACAAGTTTACCAGTAAATCTTGCATGGTAATTATTTTGCTAATGCAATATCTGTTAAGCATCAGTAGCCAAATTACAAAAAGTATCAACTTTATTACTGGGTTTAAAATGACTTTTGGTTTTAAAAAGACTAAATGCCTTGTAATCCAGTTAGCCAATAAAAAAAAAAAATCCACCACTCAAATGTATTTTGTGAGCCATGCATGTATACATGCCTTGCACTTGTCAACACAGCAACTGGGAAATGAAAAGTGGTGGGAAGGGGGCTGAGTGAATGTACATGGACCGATCCTACTGGAGGTATTCATCGAAGTCCTCTGGAAATTAACTGACTTTCCTTGCCCCCTGCATAGCAAGTCTATTCAACCAGAGTGGATTCATGGTGGGGTGGGGGGCGGGTTATATCTGGTAATAAAAAGGGAAAGGGTTTGTTTGGCAAATGTGGTTTTAATCAAAGCCTTCCTCTGGCTATTAGAAACAGGTTTCAAACAAGTGACCTGTTGGCTTATTGTAGACGTGGTCAAAGAAAGCCAGACACCTCTCCCTGAACTGTAATAACATATCTTATCCATCTTTTCTTTCATTCATTTAAAAAAAAAAAGGTACTGATATGGTCAGGACAAGAAGCAAAGGAAGCCAGTGGAAACTTAGAAGACTAAGAAAACATTCTATCTTATGAGCCACTGTTTTGTTTCCTGCCTTGGCCCCTACACTCTTTGGTTTCAGCTGAATATACCTTTGCCAAGGACATTAAAAAGGGTCATATCTATGACACTGCCACCTTACTAAAGCTAAGAATGAACAAATGCCACAGAGATAAAGTGTGAGTTAATTTTAGGGGGTCAATTTGACTGGGCCACGAGCATCTATAATCACAGGAACCAATTCCTGATAATAAATCTCTTCCAATGGATGGATGTATAGATGGTTTTGCTTCTCTGAAGAACCCTAATACACAGAGCTTTTGCAAACCAAGGAGATGTCCCATTCAAGTTGAAAGACATTTAGAAAACAGCAAGGAAAATTTCACATGGTTGGGAATTAAAACATTCACCACTGGGCTTCCCTGGTGGCGCAGTAGTTAAGAATCTGCCTGCCGGGCTTCCCTGGTGGCACAGTGGTTGAGAGTCTACCTGCCGATGCAGGGGACACGGGTTCGTGCCCCGGTCCGGGAAGATCCCACATGCCACGGAGCGGCTGGGCCCGTGAGCCATGGCCACTGAGCCTGCGCGTCCGGAGCCTGTGCTCCGCAACGGGAGAGGCCACAACAGTGACAGGCCCGCATACCGCAAATAAATAAATAAATAAATAAAATTTAAAAAGAATCTGTCTGCCAGTGAAGGGGTCATGGTTCGATCCCTGGTCTGGGAAGATCCCACATGCCGCGGAGCAACAAAGCCCATGGGCCATAGCTACTGGGCCTGTGCTCTAGAGCCCGCGAGCCACAACTGTTGAAGCCTGCGGGTCTAGAGCCCGTGCTCTGAAACAAGAGAAGCCACCGCACTGCAACAAAGAGTAGCCCCTGCTCACTTGCCACAACTAGAGAAAGCCTGTGCGCAGCAAAGAAGACCCAACACAGCCAAAAATAAAATAAATAAATAAATTTATGAAAAAAACAAAAGACTATTTAAAAAAAACATTCACCACTATCGTCCTGAAATCTCAAATCTCCTAGGTACTTTTCTATCCCAAATTTATTCCATCAAGCATGGTTCAAAACCCCACAGATCTGGACAGTTTCTTGGGTGCTGAGGCTCAGAAGTTCTCAGAACTTTGAACATGCATTTTCTTTTCCAAGCAAAATTTCTGCAGCAGTACAATAATTTTCTCCATTTGCATATGTGCTATCCCTGTGAAATCATGGGACCAAGTGTCAGGAGATGAACCCAGGCAGAAAATGGTCTGTAGCATTCCTGTGATGTCTCAACCGATCCCAGTTCAGAAATATCAGTGAGACAACTGAGATTATTCCCAAACTCCTGGCACCTGACTTTTAATACAGACTTAAGAAAATCACTCCCATGTGACATGTGACATCTGAGCAGACAGGCTAGAACAACTCTGGTGCAAAGAGTGTGCAAAGTGATGGAATCATTTTGACTTTCTTTTGGCAACTAAGGGGTCACATCCCATAGGGGGGTGTTGTCCCAAGGTGACCGTGTCCTTATGCTTCTCACAGCTTCATTTCTTCAGGCGTTCATTTATTCACCAAATATTTATGGAGTGCCTAATATGTGTTAGACCCTTAGATTCAACCACTAAATAAAATGGGTATGGACCTCCTGGAGTACAGTGTAATCAATACACTTCAGTATAAACTCTTTTCTTATAGTTATGTTAGCTTTTCAGCACCTTTTGGATGAACATCAATACAAAATTCCTGCTATTCTTTTTTTCCCCCTAATCCTGTATTGCCCCTCCCCCTCCCAGTCCCCACTGGTAACCACTAGTTTGTTCTCTATATCTGTAAGTCTGCTTCTTTTTTTTTTTATTCACTATTTGTTGTCTTTTTTAGATTCCACATAAGTGATATCATACAGTATGTCCTTCTCTATCTGACTTATTTCACTTAGCATAATGCCCTCCAAATCCATCCACATTGCTGCAAACAGCAAAATTTCATTCTTTTTTATGACTAATATTCCATTGTAAAAAATTCCTGTTTTTTTTTTTTTTTTTTTTTTTTTTTGCAGTACACGGGCCTCTCCGGACGCACAGGCTCAGCGGCCATGGCTCACGGGCCCAGCCGCTCTGCGGCATGTGGGATCTTCCCAGACCGGGGCACGAACCCATGTCCCCTGCATTGGCAGGCGGACTCCCAACCACTGCACCACCAGGGAAGCCCTCTCTTGGTATTCTTAATGTCCCAATATTCTTCTGTGATTCTTCATGCATGAATGAGTGGCAGAAAAACCTATATGTTTTTTCTATGGCTATTTTACGATGATAGCTGTTAAATTCTCTCCCTCTTACGATGAAGGATGGCCCCCGTATAGTGGAAGGAACTGGGTTGAAATTCAGTGGCTGTACTAACAAGCTGTTTGAACTTCAACAAGTTTCACAACTTCTTGGAACCTTCGTTTTCCCACCTACAGAAGTGGGAAGAAATGGTACCTATTTTCTAGGGTTGGTGTGGGGATTAAATGAAATAACATGTGAAAACCACCAGACACAAAGCATCATTTAATAAATGTTATTAGTACCCCTTGTAGTGGGTGGAATAGAGGTCCCCAGAAAGATATGTCCAAGTCCTAACCCCTGGTACCCGTGCATGTGACCTTATTTGGAATTGGGCCTTTGCTGATGTCGTTAAATTAAGGATCTCAAGATGAGATTTTTCTGGATTTAGGGTGGGCTCTAAATCCAATGACTGATGTCACTGAAGAAACGAGGAGGAGCTTTAAGATACAGAAACACAGGGAAGAAGGCCATGTGGAGACAGACTGGAGTGATACCCACAGCCGAGGAATGCCAGGCCCCACCCAAAGTGGGAAGAGGCAAGAAAGGATCCTCCCCGAGGGTCATCAGAGGGAGCATGGCCCTGCTGATGCCTTGATTTTTGATTTCCGGCCTCCAGAATGAAGAGAGAACAAGATTCTGGCGTTTTAAGCCACCTAGTCTGTGGTAGTTTGTTCCTGCAATCCTAGGTAACTAACACACTTGCCTTCAACTCATGGAACTAGGACAGAATATTCCTACACAGCTTAGGAAGAAAACAAAGGGCCCAGTGAAGACTAGATTTACAAAAGATTTAGCCTGGTTGGAAAGCTCTGAGTTTCCACTGAGTTAGAAGAATCTGATTAGGTTTAAAATCAGGCAGGTAAAAACATCTGAATTTGAAAACATCCATTCTGGTGAAACAGAGCCCTCCATTTTGGCCATAAATGATAGTAAACAACTTTCACAAAAAGCTGAGCAGGTGGCGCAGTGGTTGAGAGTCCGCCTGCCGATGCAGGGGACACGGGTTCGTGCCCCGGTCCGGGAGGATCCCACATGCCGCAGAGCGGCTGGGCCCGTGAGCCATGGCCGCTGAGCCTGCGCGTCCGGAGCCTGTGCTCCGCAACGGGAGAGGCCACAACAGTGAGAGGCCCGCGTACCACAAAAAAAAAAAAAAAAAAAAAAAGCTGAGCGGGTGGTGGGCCCAGGGCTTCTAGGCCAGACCCTGACAGGTGAGAGCAGGACAGCTGCACAGGGCCCAGGGGAGAAGAACGAGGCTGGGATGCAGGCTCTGCTCTCCACTTGGTGCTGGTGAGGTCCAAGCCACTCATGCCCCGGGAGCTGTCTTGCAAGAGTAGGTGCTGGACACAGAAGCAGTGAACTGGGAAAACAGAAGTCGGGGTGGGGCAACCCCTGGAACATACGCCAGACTCAGATTCCAAGTTGTGGCTCTTGGAAGGTTCTCTTGAGCCCACTGGCTTCGCATCCCACGTACAGCCTGCAGTGTGTACACCACACGTGCCTCAAGGCCCAGAGTCAGGCCAGCTACACATTCTAGACTCAGCGCCCTGGGCTCCCAGCGGCCCCCGTCGCAAGAACCAGGCTGAGCCCCTGCTCTGGTTCTGAGTCCTGGTCCTTCCTGTCCTTTCATGTGAGCCCCCGACCAACACTGACAAATGACACTTGCATCATTTCATCTTCCACAGTCTTACTACAGACTTTGCTAACCAATCTTAAAGTTGAGGACCCTGAGTGAAGTAACTTTCTTAAGGTCACAGAGGTGACCAATGGCAGAGCCAAAATTCAAGCTCAGATCTTTTCCCTACCATCCAGGGCTCATCCCCACATCGGGGAGGCCTTCCCTGATCAATCCAGGAGGTTTGTTTCCTCCACCACTCAGCCTGCTCTGTTCATGGCGCTAAAACAACAGCGCTTTCACCTGACGGCTGCCTTACCAAGGTGTTTACTCACATTTTATCTAATCCTCATGACAATCCTATATGAAATATATCATTATCCCCATTTTATAGATGGGGAAACTAAGGTCTCCGAGAGAGACACCGCCTGGCTCAAAGCCACACAACTAATGCGATGCAGAGTGGGATTAGAGCCAAGGCCCCAAAGTGCATGCTCTTTCCCCACACAGAACACTGATCGAGCCCCTGACTTGATAATGAAGCCATAATGCTCAGCAGCTGTTGCTGTGGAACCACTTAAGGGAGAGCCAAGCTGTCACTTACACTTTTTGGAGTCCCCTTTTCCCTTGCTGACATTCCCCTCTGCAGGCTGCTACCTTGTTAAAAACTCAGGAAAGTCACAGTGACAGCTGCTGAGGGTTTGCCTCTGGGTTCCTGCTGCCTGGCATTACCCTTCCCATGGGCACAACCCTTAGGGTCTGTATTAGTGTCCTAGGGCTGCCACAACAACATACACGGAATGATGACTTAAATCAACAGGAATGTACTCTCTCCCAGCCCTGGAGGCTAGAAGTCCAAAATCAGGTGTTGACAGGATCATGCTCCTCTGATGTATGCGGGGAAGAACACTTCCTTGTCTCTTTCTAGCTTCTGGTGGTTGCTGGCAATCCCTGGTATTCCTTGTCTTGCAGCTGCATCGGTCCAATCTTTGCCTCTGTCATCACATGACATTCTCCCTGTGTGTCTCTGAATCCAAATTGCCCTCTTCTTTTTTTTTTTTTTTTTTTGCCGTATGCAGGCCTCTCACTTTCACGGCCTCTCCCGTTGCAGAGCACAGGCTCCGGACGCGCAGGCCCCACGGCCATGGCTCATGGGCCAGCCGCTCCGCAGCGTGTGGGATCCTCCCAGACCAGAGCACGAACCCGTGTCTCCTGCATCGGCAGGTGGACTCTCAACCACTGCACCACCAGGGAAGCCCTGTCCTCTTCTTATAAGGACATTTTATCCTTATTGGATAAGGGCGCATCCTAATCCAGTAGGACCACTGGATCTTAACTGGATTACACCTGCAAAGACCCTATTTCCAAATAAGGCCATATTCTGGGGGTTGGAACTTGAACATAGCTTTCTGGGGGCTCCACAAGAGGCCACATGGAAACCCAAACAAATAGATCTTCTTCTCTGAGCCCTCTCATCTATGGCCCCAGCACTGAGCAAGGCCCTTGCTTCTCAGCTCCATGGGGGCAGGATGGGGGGCCCTTTGGGGTCCTCCTGCTCCCCTTGGACCATGAGTTTTGTTTTAATATCCACACCCCAGACCAAATAAGTCAGACTCTCTCTTGTTGGGTCCAAGCACCTGGAGGCTCCCCAGCTGATTCACACGAGCAGACAGGATTAAGAATGAGAGCCCTGGGCTTCCCTGGTGGCGCAGTGGTTGAGAGTCCGCCTGCCGATGCAGGGGACACGGGTTCGTGCCCCGGTCCGGGAAGATCCCACATGCCGCGGAGCGGCTGGGCCCGTGAGCCATGGCCACTGAGCCTGTGCGTCCGGAGGCTGTGCTCCGTAACGGGAGAGGCCACAGCAGTGAGAGGCCCGCGTACCGCAAAAAAAAAAAAGAATGAGAGCCCTGGGGTATAAGTTGATTAAATCACTGGTTCGAGAGGGGTGGTAAGTCATATGCAACGAATAACTGACACTCCTCTGCAACATGTTCCAGTGCTTCCAGACTCCTTGTATGATAACACGCCTGAGTTGCCAAAGCTTGTTTAAGGCCTGCCTCTCCCCAATTTCCCCTCAGTCTATAAGCTTCATGAGGAATAGTCCTCCATGTCTGTCTTGACCACTGCTTACTCGCAATGCCAAATTTAGTGGCTGGCCCAGAGCAGCTACTCAATACAAACTTGCTAAACGAACGAGTGAGCAAATGAATGAGTACATGAGTGAATGAACAAATGGACACAGGTACTGTGAAGGGCGTCTTAGAAGGAGACAAAGCCACATCAGCGGTAAGTTGAATCCTGCCATCCATCCAAGAGTTCGTAACCCCGAAGGGGGGCAGACCCACCACCCACCACAACTCGAGTAAGAACGTGTCAAGCCTCCATGATTGCCATCCTATGGGGGAGGAAAGGGGAGTGACAAGGGACGGGGGTGATCAGAGCGGGCAAAATGGTGCCTGGGCTGGGCTGTGGGGGGTTTGGATAAAGGGAGATGGGGCAAAGGCGGCGTTCAAGGAGGTGGTGAGAGTGATCAGAGCTTTGGGGGCTGCTGCGAGGGAACAGTGACTGCAGCCCGTGCTTCATTCAGGCAGGCGAACGGTGAGATGAGGCTCCCATGGGGTCGGCCTTGCCAACCAGGTGGAGGTGTGTTCCCCAGGTGAAGCACCCAGGTGGTAATGGGAAATCATAAATGGCTTGGAGCAGAGAAGTAATGATGAAAACAGAATCATAGAAGAGTTAGCTGGCTGTGGTGTGTGGAAACCAGCAATCGGAGGCCCATCTCTGTTCCAGCCCAGCCACAAACTCAAGTTCCCAATGCAGACAGAGGCTGGGCATCAGAGGCTGTCTGATGAACATTACATACTATCCAGAAACTCCTAACAAGACATGTTTTACAAGGCCAATGGCTTGAAATCAGAACTTCAACGCTGAGGGCTTTCAATAGGAAAGAATTCTCTCCCCCTTTCTCTGTATACATACTTATTAAATCATTGGGATCCTTTTGGAAAAGAAAGCTAACTTCTCTGGGCCCTGTTTGACTCACAGTAACATAACAAGGCAGTGTTAAACACACAAAATGTGCAGAAGTGTCGAGGCGTGTGTATTGTTCTCTTGCATTCTCAAGCTAACAAACAATCCAGGAACCTCCCCCCGCCCAAGCATAACCTTGTGGACCCTCCAGGGAATCCAGTTTGTATGAGTATTTTTGGTCATCCCTGGGCACCAACCTGATAGTAAATGTAACTGAGGCTATAAAGTCTGAGTCATAGGTAGCCATCCAGATGATCCAGAAGAGGCTTAAAATAATTTTATAAATTAGTACCAAAATGAAAATATAAAATTCAAATCATCATAGAGAGCTTAGAAACAAATATCTAGGGCTCAGTTTGAGAAAAGTAATCTTCAGTCAGATGCAGAAAACCATCTACAATAGCTTCCAAGGAACCAGTCCCCACCCTCCACCGCACTCCCTGCAGAGCTCATGACCCTCACAAAGGCCTTTCCAACCAAGTCTGTCCAAATCCAGTTATACAATCAGTTTAAGGGGCAACCTTTCTTTGAGCATCTTTGAGATGCCCATCACACATCTGTAACTATCTTTGGGGCTGAGATTGACAACAGAGGTATCCCTAGCAGGACTGTTTAGTGAGCAGCTTCATCAATTACAGAGAAGAGCTGTGGGCCTCAGTTCCAAGGAACAAGATACTGCCTCTTAGCAAAAAGGAAAGATTCTCAGACACTCGTGAAAGATGCAACGGAGGCAGGCCTGGGCTGTGAAAAGGCAGGCCTGGTCGGGATTCTGTCAGGAGGAAGGACACAGCCTCCCAGCGGGGAGGGCTGAGTAGGGTCCTCAAAACCAAAGGACAAAGCGATGATGGATGGACGGGGAGTGCGGATCAATGCCTCTGAAGAGGTCACTTATTTGCGCCTGGTACGCTTCCTAAACGGTTTCTGAAAATGGAAACAGAAAACCAAAACCAAAAGGAGGGGAAAGAAAATGTACCCCAAACCCAGGCTAAAGTTGTAAAGAATATGAAATATGAGCTTTGCCTTTCAAGGGAGTCAAATCAGGTAAAGGAGGGGAGGCAATTATTCTTACCTGATCAAAGGGAACATACCAGTCCTTCGTCTTTTTCCTGATACTACACTGCAAGAGGGATTATTGACCTCTGACAGATCAAGGCTCCTCCAGTGTTTTTTTCATATTATTAATACTTAGCAGCAGGGCCAAGCTGGTCGGCTAAGATGGCCAGGCCACACCACGCCAGTAAACAAGGCTCCAGATGTGTGGGAGGTGACAGCCCACACGTCACTTTCTGGCTGAGCCAAAGGGAAAATAGAGCTTTGGGTGACTTCCCATCTCTTCTGTGTAACGGGAGGCTTCTTGACAAAAGGCAAGAAGACAAATAGCCTTCTGGAAACACTCCGTCTGTGCCAGAGGGCAAAACATCATCAGCTGTTTGCAGACAGACATTCTGGGACTTAAGACTCGTATCAGGCCAACCTCACGTTCTCCGAGAACGTGTTACAGAGAGTGAATTTCAGGGTGCATCACATCTCCAAAATGTCAGGGGAAAATGACTTGGTGATTCGGTCCACCTGTCCAGGGCGGCTGCCTCTATCTCACACCCCTCCCCTGCTTCAGCGCGGGGTAGCCCAATACTGTCCGGTGCTAAAGGGACAGGATGTGATTGTGGGCAGGAGCTAAACGTGAAAAGGGTTGTTTGCAGAGCAGCCAGGAACTGACCAGTAATGAGCCCCAGTCCCCGAAGCTGCTGATAACAGGAGGCCAGAGGCCACACTAGAATGTAACCTCCAGTAAATCACTCTTAATTGCCAGGGGGAGAGGAATGAAGGCTCTGCTTGCACTTGCAAGTTGATTTCAGGTCATTCCACAGCCTTCCCAGGGGCTCCCTGGCAAGGAGGTGAGGCGGGCAGAGGGGCTGGGAGAAACACTGCTCTCCACCCTTTTCTGTGTCCTTTTTGGCAGCGGCCACTGCAAATGCACACACACACGGGAACGCACACACACTCCCAACAGAAAGCTTACTTCTTCCCACCCTTGCAGGCCAGGCTGGAGCATGGCTCTTGGAGTAATTAACTATATGAACACATTAACATACACCGCTGCACACAGGGAGCAGAGACAAGAAGCAGGAGTCACAAGAGTGGGATTCCATGGGCTTCCCTGGTGGCACAGTGGTTGAGAATCTGCCTGCTAATGCAGGGGACATGGGTTCGAGCCCTGGTCTGGGAAGATCTCACATGCCACGGAGCAACTAGGCCCGTGAGCCAGAACTACTGAGCCTGCGCATCTGGAGCCTGTGCTCTGCGACAAGAGAGGCCACCATAGTGAAGAGGCCCACGCACCGCGATGAAGAGTGGCCCCCACTTGCCGCAACTAGAGAAAGCCCTCGCAAAGAAACGAAGACCCCACACAACCAAAAATAAATTAAAAAAAAAAAAAAGAGTGGGATTCCATAAATGGCTCAGAGTGAGTTGGTGCCACACTGCCCTAGCGGTGGAGGAGATGAGAGGCTACGGACACCTGCCTCAAGGGGTTGATGGCTCAGAAAAGGATGCCACTATCTGGTTGGGTGTGAAAACTCACTGCTGATTTTTAACAACTTTTAATGAAAATTTTTAATAAGATTTATGAAATTTTAAAGAAAAATTGCAAACATGTAAAGTAGGAATAGTAAAATGGACCCCCCATGAACCCATTACTGAGGTCATCATTTTCTAACAGTTCTAAACATATCGCCATTCTTATTTCATCTCCTGCTCCACCTATTTTTGCTGAAGTATTAAAAACAAATCTATTGGGGCTTCCCTGGTGGTGCAGTGGTTGGGAGTCCACCTGCCGATGCAGGGGACACGGGTTCGTGCCCCGGTCCGGGAAGATCCCACATGCCGCAGAGCGGCTGGGCCCGTGAGCCATGGCCGCTGAGCCTGCGCATCCAGAGCCTGTGCTCCACGACGGGAGAGGCCACAACAGTGAGAGGCCCACGTACCACAAAAAAAACAAAACAAAACAAAAAAACAAATCTATTCAAAATAGAATACGTTTAAGTTCTGCAATATGCATAAATACCTCAGTGTGTCTCTAGCAGGTAAAGCCTTTTTACATTCAAAACAGATGATCATACAGATGAATGAATAAAGAAGCTGTGGTACATATATACAATGGAATATTACTCGCCATTGAGAAGAATGAAATAATGCCATTTGCAGCAACATGGATGGACCTGGAGATTATCATGCTAAGTGAAGTAAGTCAGAGAAAGACAGCTATCATATATCGCTTATATGCAGAATCTAAAAAAACGATACAAATGAACTTATTTACAAAACAGAGTCACTGACTTAGAGAACTAACTTATGGCTACCAGGGGGGAACCATAAGTTAGTCGGGGGAGGGGGGAGGGGAAAGGTGGGGGGGATGAATAAATTGGGAGTTTGGGATTGACATGTCCGCACTGCTAGATATAAAATAGACAACCAACAAGGACCTACTGTATAGCACAGGGAACTCTGCTCAATACTCTGTAATAACCTAAATGGGAAAAGAATTTGAAAAAGAATAGATACAAGTATATGTATAACTGAATCACTTTGCTGTACACCTGAAACTAACACAACACTGTTAATCAACTATACTCCAATATAAAATAAAAATTAGAAAAAAACCCAGTGATCATACCCAACAAAATGAACACGCCTGTTCTTTAGTTATTTTGGCACCTCCTGCCCAGATGCAGGATTCAGTGGGTAGGAAGGGCAGGACTTGAGATACCCCGTCCTCTTTTGCCACCACCAAGCAGGGTGACCCCAGGCGAGCTGATCAACCTCCCTGGCCCACAGTTTCCTCATCACTAATAGAAAATCAGAGGGGTTGGTCTCTCAAGTTTCATCCAAACTCCAAATATAGCTATTCTCAGGTCTCCGAGGGTTTAAGGGTTTAAGGGTGTGTAGTACTGCCTATAATCCACTTTCACACTCTTCTTTGAATAGTGCAATATATGTGTGCAAGTAAGTTAATCTAAATCCACACCCCAGGGTGGGGAGCTCATACTTAAAGTACCCTAAACAGATTACACACACCAGGAGCTTTGGTTAGTTGAAAGACTCCGATCACAAATCCACACCCCAGGGGCAGCTACTACAGGTCTTTAGTTATTCTGAAGGATGCTGAAACTGTTTCATTGCTGACTCGAGCGGTGTTCCCATAAACGGAGTAGCTAGAAACCCTCTTCCGGAGCCTCCACCCTCGCACGAACCAGGCCCGGGACAAAACGCAGCGCGTTGCTCACGCGTTGCTGGATGATCCACTAGGGTAGCTAAATCCTTCCACAAGCATTTTATGGAACCTGCCTTAAGTGAGGTGCCTGTTGGGCAGAACAGAAAGCTGGGTCTTCATTAGGCCCATAGAACAGACTAAGGCTGTTCTTCTTTTTTTTTAACATCTTTATTGGAGTATAATTGCTTTACAAGGGTGTGTTAGTTTCTGCTTTATAACAAAGTGAATCAGTTATACATATACATATGTTCCCATATCTCTTCCCTCTTGCGTCTCCCTCCCTCCCACCCTCCCTATCCCACCCCTCTAGGTGGTCACAAAGCACCGAGCTGATCTCCCTGTGCTATGCGGCTGCTTCCCACTAGCTATCTACCTTACGTTTGGTAGTGTATATATGTCCATGCCTCTCTCTCACTTCGTCCCAGCTTACCCTTCCCCCTCCCCACATCCTCAAGTCCATTCTCTAGTAAGGCTGTTCTTGTATCGGCTGGCTCACAGATACTTGGGGTGCAGCTGAATTTGGTCTGAGACTTGGTTTCGTTTTAACACAGCAGCAGGGAGTGAAATTGTGCGGGAGGGGACCCACGGCCCCCTTCTATATCTTACACTGGAAGTCACGATGTTTGCCAAAAGCACCCACAGTGGGGCGCTCTGCCCACTTCTGAACTTTTACTCCCGTTACTTTCCTTTATCTGAATTCCCCTCCCCCCGCACCCCGCTTCTCTATAAATTCTTTCCATCTGTTCCAGCCCAACGCAAATCCTGCTTCCTCCAAAGAGCCTTCCCCAGCCAACAGGACCCAGGCAGCAGTCAGGCAACGTCGAACTAATCTTTTCATTTCCCATGACCGTGAGATATATTTGGGGGCTGCAGGAATGCGGTGAGTTACTCACTCTGACAGGCTGGTGTCTGCGGGGCCTCCCACAGGGTCCCAAGGAGAGGACATTGGCTGGTGGGAGCCAAGCGGGGGTGCACTCCTTCTCTCCCATCTTTCCCCACCTGCCACTGGGCAAAGCAGCTAAAATAACGCTGAAAACTCTTCTCAGTCTGCCTGTGACATGCTCAGTTCTCCGTGGAGAAAGCCAGGTGGGTTTGTACCGAGGAAGCGAAGTGGGGAAGAGAAGCCAGGGATTTGGCTACCATCTTGGAAAGAAGGAGCTCAGCTGAGAACAGGCAGATCATCAAATTAAAGGCTTCTGGTGAGGGTAGTTGTAAATGCTGACTCTGAAGAAAGTAGACCGGCAGGGCAAGACCCCTCATCAGTCCAAAAAAAGATGATTTACCAAGGTCAGAATTTGGGCCATGGAAAATTCCCTTTGCTTACTCCTTTTTTTTTTTTTTTTTTTTTTAAGCAGCCCAAGAGCAGAGGGAAGATTATCTTTTTGCGGGGGAAAAAAAAGGCCCCACCGTATGCTAACACATATATATGGAATTTAAGAAGAAAAAAAATGTCATGAAGAACCTAGGGGTAAGACAGGAATAAAGACACAGACCTACTAGAGAATGGACTTGAGCATATGGGGAGGGGGAAGGGTAAGCTGTGACAAAGCAAAAGAGAGGCATGGACATATATACACTACCAAACGTAAGGTAGATAGCTAGTGGGAAGCAGCCGCATAGCACAGGGAGATCAGCTCGGTGCTTTGTGACCACCTAGAGGGGTGGGATAAGGGAGGGTGGGAAGGAGGGAGACGCAAGAGGGAAGAGATATGGGAACATATGTATATGTATAACTGATTCACTTTGTTATAAAGCAGAAACTAACACACCATTGTTAAGCAATTATACGCCAATAAAGATGTAAAAAAAAAAGTCCCCTTTTATAGCTCATAAACCTAGTGAATTAAATGGGTAATATGGAGGAGTTCTATTGTATTTTATCACGGGAAAAAAGATTAATTGGAATGCCTCTCCCCACGAGAACCACTACATTAACTTCTCCCCAGCAAGTCACATCCTGTAGAGACAACAGCAACAAAGGTTTCTTTCCCTTAACTTGGATGAAACAGCAAAATTCCTGAGTAATTTGTTCCAAATTGAAGTTTCTCCTTGGGCTTGAAAAGGGATGCTGTTAAGAGTAGTTTTGTGGAGAATCTCAGGATGGCTGGAGAGCTTAACCCCGAGAATGACCACCGGTCTTTTCCCTTGGCCCCTGGGCAGTCACCTGGACGGGCTCTAGAGCCACCTTGGGGGCCCTCCCTCCCGGCCCAGAAGCCCAGAGCGCCATTATGCATTCCAATGAATTCCAATGGGTTCCCAGATTTTTCCTCTGTAAACACCAAGTCCAGCCCTGGGCTGACTTGCCATTGTTTGGCCCCGAATTTATGGCTCAGATAAGGGAAGCAGCATAGGGCTGGGTGGGGTGGGAGGGGCAGGGGTTGCCACAAGTGAAATAACCCAGTATTTTCTTGTGCTTTTTTCTCCATATCTCAAGGTCCAGAACAGGCTGAGGGTGACCAGCCCCGGAAGCTTCCATGATGCGAAATACCTTCTCAATGACTTCTTTTGTGTACTTTCTTCTATTTTTATTAAACTTTTACTGGAAAATGGAATGTATGCACATGGTAAAAATATACTTATTTGTTTATTTACTTATTTATTTATTCACATCAAACAGCAGCACAAATGTAGAGGATGAGAAGTTTCCTTTTCACCTCAGAACCCCCAGCACCAGCCCCCTCCCTGGCAACTACTATCAAGGGACTATATGTATCTTACCAGGGCTTTCTACTGCATACTAGTCTATGTAAAAAAAAATACATAGAAAAATACAGGTAAAGCTCTTTTATACTAGCAAGCTTGCACCACCTATGGCATTCTGAACCTTCCTATTTCCACCTGTCGATGCCCCCTTGGAGAGCCACTCTGGGTAACACATGGATGTGTCTTGTTCTTTTTAACAGTTACATGGTACTCCACTGAATGGATGCAACATGTTTAAAAATATATATTTTTGTTTATAAAATACTACGGCTATTATTTTGCAAACCTGCACTACAGGAAACGCATAGTAACGAGGAAAATCTCATTAACCCCTCCTTCCCCTCTTTTTTAAACTTTCAGTCCTAGCACTCCAAAATCCCCGTCCCGTAGGTTGCCCCAAAATGATGACACTAGGACATTCACGTGGCGGCCAGCAGAGAGGACAGGGACTGGGAAGATAAAGGCCAGGCCCCCAGAGCTCTGTCTGCACTCTCTGGTCTCTGTCTTGGAAGTCCCCAGGCCTCTGTCACCATGATTACCTGCCAGTGCACCACCCCCCGCCCTTCTCCCAAGGCCAGGCAGCAAAGTAATCTTGTCCCTTCTCTGCTGGTAAAATCAGCAAGACCTGGGTTCACAGTGGACAGAACACTGACTGGGACCCCAGGACCACCCCTGCCTAGTGTTTGTAGAAGATACAAAGCCCCTCGTTGGGCTTCCGTGTGGCGTCAAAGAGAGAAACACCACCGTCCCACCGATTAAAACCGTCTCCCAAGCTCTACACCCCTCTCGCTCCTCAGGCTGTGGCTTCAGCATTCCAGGCTGGGGAGGACACTTTGTCAGTTATTTGGTTATTTCACAGACCTTAACATGCCCACCCCTTAAATCTCCTAGGCAACATTACCCTAAACATCCCAGCTCAAGTTACAGATTTGAAACGCCTGCACGTTATCATTGGATTTTTCTGAAACTTGGTCATTCAAGCAGAAAGGGAAAAAGCGTTCCTGGAAACGCTCTCCGTGAGACAAACAGTACAGCTGGCTAACCCTCTGACACGGGACCATCATGCCCGGGGCAACAGGCCTGCCAACAAGGATGAGGGCTCATGGAAGGAACTGCAGATGTGCAGCTGCCCAGGAGGGTCTTCACAGACACCCAGCTGAGGGACGGAAAGCCCTACGGGTCTCGGAAGACTCTCCATGAGGCTCCCCCCTTCCCCAGCCTTGGCCTCAGAATAAAGGCAGATGCTGCAAGCCCTGGTTCTGGGAGGCCGTTCTCGCTGGTTGCGGAGCAGCAGGGTTTGCTCCAGATTTGTCTTTAGCTGCTCAGCCTTTACACAGGAGCTGCCAGAGTCCTGAACTCACCCCCTTGCTGGATGATTCTAGAAGAAAAAAAAAAAAATCATGCAGCTGTTTCAGCTTCTCCATCCTTGGAAAAACCTTCCAACTAGGAGCTGGAAGGGGCCCAGGGCTGATGTCGCATCCTGAAGAAACTCTTTCCTAGACAGATTTTAGAGAACTAGGTCTGTGGGACGGTGGGTGCGGGATGTTCGATCCCTCGCAGCCGAGGAGTGGCCTGTGGGAGAGCTTGCCTTGTGGCAGTGGTGAGAAGGGAGTCTGTCACTAGACCAGACATTACCTAGTCTAGTATTATTTCAGGTTCAGGTTGACTAGTGAGCTAACCTAGTCACTAAGGCATTAGGGGGGTTACTGCTTCATCCTCTAGAACAGGGGTAAGCAAACGACGGCCCACGGGCCAGATTGAACCCGCCACCTCTTTTTGTACAGCCCTCATGCTAGGATAGGTTTTTACGTCTTTCAATGGTTGAAAGAAAATCCAAAGAAGAATATTTTGTAACACATGAAAATGATATGAAATTCAAGTTTCAGGGTCCGTAAATAAAGTTTTGTTGGAACTCACCCACGTCCATTTGTTTACCGTCTATGGCTGCTTACACATTACAATGGCAGAGTTCAGTCACTGCCACAGAGACCATATGGCCACAAATCCTGAAATATTTACTATTTGCCCTTTACAGAAAAGTTTTCTGGTCCCCTCATTCTAGAGCAGGCCACCAGGTAAAAATCAAGGATATTATGCAGGTACTACTATAACAAGAGAAATCACAAATTTCTACAAATTTTCTATTGACAAAATTGAAAATATCATAATTGAGTACAATGTTGTATAATACAGGTCCAACGCAAAGGAAAATCCTTTTATGGGGGGATAGTTTGCTTATTGGGGGTTCCAAGTTAGTGTTCCCTTTCACCAAATTGATGGCAAATGTTCATCTGTAAAAACCTTTTTTAGCTTGAAGGCCACTGGCCAGTACAAAAAAGATGACTTCAATTTTCTGATCTCTTATTTCCATTCCATGAGAGTCTAATCGGGAACAAATATTAACCATTTTAAATTGGATTTGGGACAACAACAGAGTACATGGTCAGTTATACTGTTCCTTCCTACCCCTCCCCCACAAAAGTCAGCCTCTTAAAGGAACCACACACACTAAAGTTTGTTCGAGAGATTGTGAGAAATTCCAGAGGAAGGACCATGTTTATTTATAAGCACTCTGACGTGTGACATAAACCAAAATATACGGAGCATCAGCTATGAACCAGGCCTTGTACTTGGGTCTGGTGGAGGTGGGGTAGGGGTGGTGAGTTCAATACAAAGAAGTATGAAATGTTATCTACATTTAAGGACTTGCAACTAAGAGGAGAAGAGAAGGAATAAATAACAGTTAAATAATAGAACTAAACTCTGACACCAGTGCTGCTGCTATGGTAGCATGTGACTAGCATGTAAGCAGTCTTTACTGGAGCCTATAAATGCAATTTCTCCTAACGTGGGGGTGGGTATTCAGTTTCCCTTACTCAGAACTGAAAAACCTGTACAATCACTGCTCCTCTTGCAAGAGGATTACAGCAATTACCTATCTCAAAAACCGCAAAGAAGAGCATTCTGAAACAATCACAGTGGGGACTTCCCTGGCCGTCCAGTGGTTAGGACACCACGCTTCCACGGAAGGGGGCACAGTTTCCACCCCTGGTCTGGGAGCTGAGATCCCGCATGCCGCACGGCGAGGCCAAAAAAAAAAAAAAAAAAAAAAAAAAAGAGAAAAAGAAAGAAAAAAAAAAAGAATCAATCACAGGGGCTGAAACAACACTGCAAATTCAGACCCTGATAATGCAGTTGCTGAATGTGTTGTAACCAGCACTGTCAAAACTCAGTTAAAAACACACACAACGACTTCAACCCTATCCAAGGGATAGAAACACTGAAGACATAAGAATAGAGAAACATGGGAAGAATAAAAGACCACCCAGGCAGAATCAGCCAGAGCCTGAGAAACCATTGGAGCTTTCACGCCTCCCTAGAAGTCACCACCCACAGAGACATGAGCCAGCAGGAACGGAAAGAAATGGTGGACGAAGCCCAGGGGATGGGGCTCAGCACAGCCTTCACCTGCCTTCCCGAGGCAGGGAAGGAGAAGGGTACTCTGCTTGGTGCTTTCAAGCATCCCTAGGGACGTTACACAAGTCAAGGTCATAATACACATAGAAAATGTCTCCTTTGGCCCACAGTTTACTAATTCACATTACCCCCCTCCCTCCTAGCCCTGGCTTCCTCAGTGAAAGAGCACCTCTGAACAACCAAACGTGAGATGCTGCGAACTTCATCTTGACTAGCACACGAAGAGTTATCACACAAGTTCAGTACGTGGAATATTTTAGCAGATTATCTGAAAAGCCCAGTGGAGATATTCCTTTTCTACGACTCTTTAGAGAAGCCAGTCTCAGAGTAAGGATCAAATGTGGCACAAAGTGTGACTCTGGATGAAGTCCAACCAAGGACAATTCTGTGCTTCTTGAAAAGAAGCCATCACTGTGCCCATCAAGGTATAGTGTGTGGGTGGCGAATGTGCAGGACACGAACATTCGTGGACCGTTTGCTGTACCGTAGACACTGGACCATACAACGAGCGTAATAATCAAGGGAGTACAACTTTTACATCCATGGTCAATGCTGTCTACAGAACCACGTTCTTGGCAAAATAGCAGTTAATGGAAGAGAATGGTTAGTGGTTTTCCCCCGTGTGATGATATAATTATTAAATAATTATTTTTTGAGCCCTCACACTCTTCTAGACACAAAAATGAGTAAGATGCATTTCTACCCTCAAATGCCTTTGCTTCAATCCAGCAAGACAATGGTGAGCCAAGGGTGAGGGGAGCCCAGAGAAAGGAGTACCTATTGGCCTGAGAGGCTTAAGGAGAGAGCATCACACAGGTGGCTCCATTTCAAAGGGACACTGAGAATCCTCCCCATGTCTGGAAAAGTCTGTGGGCTCAAATGTGTTTTCTGCAACATTGCTCAGAAGGTGCTTCCCAGGAAACTGAATCATGGTTCTTCTGGGTCTTCGCTGGTGCCACACCTCCCATGTGCTTTGTCCCTATTTGCCAGGAAGCATTTCAGGCAAGGAGGTTCTGTCACAGCAGAATCAGAGCCTAAGTCAAGGGAAAGGACCTTCAGAATGAGGATACAAATCACCAGGTGTCTCACCACCTGCTCAGGGACTGCCTGCTGGCAAAGAACATGAAGGAGCATTCTTCTTTACATTACTCATGGAACTCACAAGACAAGCTGCTTATGAATCTTTCTTGTTTGAATGCTAAACATGTTTCTAAAATAAGCACTAGCTGTGTACTGACACAGGAAATTGACTGAAATTTTCAGTCAATTGGGTACAAAACCATCTCATTACCACTGAAGCTTAACCTTTACTTTATTAATCCTCACCAGTCAATAACATTGTAGACACCTGGATGGAACACAGTAAAGGCTAAAACAAAAGTAGAACACACACTAAAATCAGAGCTTACCAGGACAAACTGAGAAGCTTTCTATGAAGAAATATTAAAAGTACTGTCATTGTCTTCATTATCCCTAGACGCCAGGAGATGTACAATGTAAATATCTTCTAATATGATGAACTACAATTTCTACATGAGAAAGGTAGAGTCATTCTCCATAAAGCAGTGTTATTTTGCTTTTCCTGCAAATGTACCATCTTCCAGATTGTCAGAGATCCCCGCTTCTAAAATGGTACCTGAAATTAAGTTAGCCCCCAAAAAACAAAGCTAAGGGCCTGGAAGAGAAGTAATGACCCCCACTTCCCAGCTTCCCAAGACACTACAGTCCAAGAAGTTCTCAAAGAAAACTCATGGAGGAAGAAGCTTGGCCTCCAGGTCTACAGGGGTGTTCTGGCCACCATGGAAGACAGGGAATACATTGCTGGTCATCACTAAGAGGGTCTGGGCCAGTGAGCCCCAGACCCACCAACCTTGAGGAAGCACCTGCCTCTGGCATGGCCTGGGCCAAGACATGAACCAGATGGAGAAGGGGCTACACCAGCTATGCCAGCGATACAGACACCCCCTGTACCAGCTCCTCTGTAGTGGTGATGTCTGACACTAAGTTAGCAAAACCAGGATCTTCAAAACCAGGTCACACTGGCCTAAATATCCTATTTTTCCACAATAAAAAACAAAGGACAAGTCATCTACCACCCAGTGGAATAGTTAAAACTTTGGGAAAATTTTCCCATAAAACAAACGTCTTTAGGGGGTGATAGGAAGACAGATGAAGAGACAGACACACATTTTTTCCTTCAGTGGAAGTTCTGAAATATTGACTCAACTTGGATTGCATTTTTACTGCCACTTCCAGGCAAAATCCTTTTGAGATTTCTTGTTCTGCATGGGTTTACCCCACATTCCTACAAGTGAATGCTTCCAGGGCGGTCACAAGATACTCTCTTAATCCCATAACCCCCAAACCCCGAGTGTTTGATGAAGGTTGAGGAAGTGAAAATTAAGTAGGTCTTTTCCTTGAGTAAATCAGTTCCCTTGCCTTAATACCCCCCAGAGAGTGGAAATCAGCCAAGGTCAGGAGAGTGAGTCTGCCTGGGAAGAGATGATTTCATTGATTGGGACTTTATGGGGCTTGTATGTTTTATGTGGCAAATACTTTTGCTACCCTTTTGCAAGGGCGGGGGGCGGGGTGGGGGTGGGGAACAAAACAAAAACTCCATCCCTGGCAGGGATCCTGAGTCACACAATCTGGGAAGGGAATGAAGTCCAACCTCATTTCCCTACTGTCTGGAGTCTCAATGGCAATTTAGTTCTGCGGGGGTGACAGGGTTTACATCCAAGAGGCTTCCATTCCAAAGTGTGGGGCTCTCTTCAAAAGGCTCACTCACCCTGATCATTCCATGATGAGGGAGCAGACACTGGCTCCAGGGAAGACCCTGAGTGAATTCACACCACACTGCCCTGGACAGTCTCTCCATTGACAAGGCACCCAAGAGCACCTGACCCAGAACTCTTTGAAGACAACACTGTAAGTGTCTTGTCTTCTTTCTGTCTCAAGGTTACCTGTCTCACATCTACAATGGGAATGCAAAGCTCTAGCTACCCTTATAGAATTGTAAGGTGAAATAAGATAATTCACGTAACACATTTGTTAGAGGCATGGCAATGAGAACTCTTCTTTACTCTGAGCTTCTAGGTGGCAGGAACAATATTGGATATGACTTGCACAATCTCTGACTCTGCACTATATATAGATAAGGGTTTAATAAATGCTTGTGATGAGTGGGTTTTTTAAAAATTAAGAGTGAAGGAACATGTTACAAAGCTACAAAAATTAAAACAGCGTGGCAATGACATGTGAATGGACAAACAAATCAACGGAAAAGACTAGAGTGTACAGAATAGGCCCTAGTATATACAGTGATTTAGTTTATGATAAAGACATTGAGAAGGAAAGATTACTGAAAAACACTGTTGGTACAACAGGGTAGCCATCTGGAAAAATATACATTTAGACCCCTATGTCATACCTTGTGAAGAACTTCAGATTGTTCAAAAACTTAAAACATGAAAAATAAGATCACAAAAGTGCTAGAAGAATGCATGGCTGGTGGGAATGTAAAATGTTATAGTCACTTTGAAAAACAGTCTGGCAGTTCCTCAAATGATTAAACATAAAGTTACCACATAACCCAGAAATTCTACTTCTAGGTATATACCCAAGAGAAACAAAAATGTATCATAAAAACTTATATGCAAATACTTATAGCAACATTATTCACAAGAGCCAAAAAGTGGGAACAACACAAATGTTCATCAATGGATGAATGGATAAACCAGGTGTGTTGTATGTATATATAGACATGCAATGGAATATTATTTGGTCATAAAAAGGAATGAAGTACTGATAACGTGCTACAACTTGGATTGAACCTTGAAAATATTATGCCAAGTTAAAGAAGCCAATCACAAGAGTCTGCATATTACGTGATTCTATTCATATGAGAGTCCAGAGTAGGAAAGTAGATTAGTAGTTGCTTAGGGCTGGGGGGAAGGAGAGAACGGAGGATAAGGGGGTGACAGCTAAAGGGTAAGGGGTCTTTTTTTTTTTTGAGGTGATGAAATGTTCTAAAATTGACTGTGATGATGGTTGCAGATGTCTGTGAATACAAAAAAATACCCCACTGAATTGTACACTTTAAATGGTAAATTGTATGGTATGCAAATGATATCTTGATAAGGCTGTTAAGAAAAAAAAAAAAAGATTTTTTAAGTAGAATTTTATGGAAAGACTTTCTAAGTACCAGCAAAACCCAGAGCTATAAAAGGAGATAAATTTGACCACACACATACAGAAAAAACTCTAGTTTAGAAAAATAAACATAAAAACAAGTCAAAAGACAAGAAACTGGGTGGCGGGGGTAGGGGTACAATTTTGCAGCTCATATCCAAAGGGTTAATTTCCTGAGGCTGGAAGCACTGAGATACCTACTCCCAGCCCAAGGCCAGAAGTCCTCACTGGCTCTACCTAACTCTCCACCTCATCTTCTCTTTCTCCATCATCCCTTCTGATCTGGTTACAGGAGGAAAGCAGCAGATTCAGGGGAGGAACCAGGGTCAAGTTCAAGGGCTCTAGCTCTTCATCTCTCTTAGCCTCGGTCCCTCTAGAGAAACATGCTCTGCCCTAGAAGGACTAGACCCTCCAAAACCTATGATCCTTTAAGAACTGCAGTGGGCTTTGCAAATGTATCAAGGGGGAGGGCCATCATCCCATAAGTCACCTTCTAGAAGGCAGCATTTGAGAGGCGGAATCATTCACTCTGATTATTTGGGACCTTTCTCAGCAGCCATCAATCCCATCCTTTTCTCTGTCTCTTGCTGCCTCCAGCCTCTCCATTTTCGCGGCTGTTTGGAGCCCTCCTTGCTGAATCAATGGCATCTTGTCTGTGGTCTTGACCCAGCTCCAAGTGATGAACCAACTTCATTGGGAGCGTCTGCTGAGGGCTCTCTGAGAAGGGCCATTGTTCCCCCCACACTTGTCCAAAGCCTCCATTTAGGGACGGCTGTGAGCGTGGATGGAGGACATTCATCACCGGGAACATTTGCCAACAAATGAGAGACAGCTGTTGGGCTCGAAGGGTGTGTGGCTGAATGTTGCCTGCAGTGAGATTTATTTTTCCAAATGAGAATATCCTCACTTGCCTTTTCTTCTTCCAAATTATAAGAAATGGGGGAAATGCTCACCTTCTCCCTTACCTGTCAGAATCCATGGCCACCCCACTAATCATACAGCGTGCAAGGCACCATGGGAGCACATGAGCAAACAAGGCCTCCCGCACAGAGCGTGCATACACTGCACACACACCTGCCTCCAGGCCCACGGGGAGAAGTGGCTGGGTCACGCGACCCGTGCCCTCTGGCCAGGGATCGGGCCTTGCCTCTCCCGACCCTCCATGTGCCCACAGCAGTGCTGGGTCCACACACTCAGCAGGGACTCCTGAAGGCTGGCTGAGAGAGGCAGATGGGAAACTGGACTGAGACTCCCGGGAATTACCAGGAACAAAGCAAATGCCCACTTATGTGCCAAACATTCTGCTGTCCATTTTAGGGGCTGTAAAACTAGCCATGGGGACAAGGCAGGGATACGAGGAACAGAGACGCACGTACGCCAGCCCAGGGAAGTGCTGACTGGACCCCACGTGGAGTCTGAGCATCTGGAGCCAGATGTGGTCAATGGAAGCTTCCAGAGGCAGGGGTGGTGATGAGGTGGGTGTGAGTGGGAAGGGAGGAGGGATGGGAGCACACGTTCCCTGTCATAAAGAACAGCAGAAGCGCAGGTCTGGCCAGGCCAGCTGAGGATGCAACAGGCAGACAGGACACCTGGAAGCCAGGCACACAGAGAAGCCTGCTTTTAGGAAAGGCTGTTTCATCGGCCAGGGCTCTCCTCAGAGACAGCTAAGCCTCAGCTGTGAGCAATGTTGGGGAATCCTCATCCCTGTCCCAAAGGGGTACACCAAGAGGGTGGACTGCAGCTGGGAGACTCAACACCCCATGTAACATAAGATTCGAATGTGGCTGCCAATCAGGTTTGAAGCCATTTGAGGATGGAGATCATGAGCTCGATCAGGCTCCACCAAGCTGCAGAATGCGCTGTAGGGTCCGACGGAGCTGGGTTTGGATCCTCCCAGATTGGCTGTGAGCTTTTGCTTGTGTTGCCTCTGGCCTCAACGGCTGGCTTCAATTTCCTCCATCCACAGAAAAAGGATAATAATATTTACTGCTGGATTCCTGCCTCCCTGCCCCCATGCCCAGTCCCGATTCGGCAGGCCTAGAATAAGATGAAAGTGTCCAATGGAAAAGCTCTGGGAAGCCTTTTATTAACATTCTAAGCTCAGCCTAACTCAGGGGAACAAGCCTCTGCATTCCAGGGGACTTCTCCCACAGCAAAGCAATGACAAGAATGTCACTGAAAGATTCTAAGATGCTTCTCCTATCAAACCCTCCCAGGTATGCAGCTCCCCCCAGGGAGGCTACAGGTACCTGGGGAGGGGGAGAGGAGGGATGTGAGGGGCTCCCCACCATCCCCCAGGAGGATGTAGGGATTAAATGAGAGGGTGAGAACAGAATGCCAGGGGAGAGAGGCCACTGCTGAGCCCGTGAACACGGCCAATACCAGATGTGGGCAGCGAGACTTACACTCGGCTGAGAGTCTGAAAACTCGCCTTCTGGTAGAAACAGCTTCCTAGTCGGTAGTGACAGTTAAGTTTAAAGGCTCAGGCCCTCAGTTACCCCGTGGGGAAAACAGCTATCTTAAGATTTCTGACACATCTCACTGGGATATTCGTGAAAGTTGAAAATGGAACATACACTGAAATAAGCAGTAGAAGATACTGGTATTATTATTTTTTCATAATCACTATTATCACTCTTGATGCTCCACTTAATATGGAGAAGGCGGCAGCATCTGCAGAGCAGGGAAGATGAAGACAGTCAGGGTTGACGGGTGGGGGGCAACCGCCCCAGAGACAGGCAGTGCTGGAAGTCACGAGAGGTCCAATGCATGTGTCCCAGGCAGCAGCTGCCAGGAAGCCAGGGCTTCCCTGGGCCCAGCAGGACCCCACTGCCAGGCCAGGGAGCAGCAACCTGGGACGAGCAAGCAAAATATACCCCGCAGCAACGTGGCTCTGAGCAGATGTTCTCGTGAGGTTGCAACTGGTAACCAGGCCATGTGGACCCCGGTCCCGTGACTACAGGGGGCTTATCACCCTCCTCATCTTGTAGATGGGCACTTGGCACGGAAGCGTCCACTGCCTGTGGGACTGAAACGAACTTCACCAGCCTGACCGAATCTCTTACTGAGACTTCACTGCTGACTGTGATCCCGCATCTAATTGCCCATCTCAGCAGACAATCTCAGACACGTTCCCACAATGACCCAGAAAGCCCGCCTTCTGGGGAGAGCTGAGAACTAGTCAGGGACAGTAGCAATGCCTAAGGAAGCACCATGGACTGCCCTCTGCCTGCTGTGCAAATCCCAGTCCAGCACTGAAATAACCACCTTTCATACATGTTCGGTGCTTTTCAGTTTTCAGGGCACTTTCATGCGTGGTTTTCATTCATCTTCCCAACAAGCCTGGGACAGGAGTAGAGTGATGATTATTACAGATGGAGAAAACTGAGGCTGGGGTGACAGAGGACTGATGAGGCACAGCGTCCTCATACTAACGGGTTCAGAAACAGGAAACAGTCAGCTTGCCCCTCCCTCACACAGCCTTAGTGGCCGCACTACTGAAAGCAAAGGTTTTAGGCATCAGAAATAAACATGGCAGGGGCTTCCCTGGTGGCGCAGTGGTTGAGAATCCGCCTGCCAATGCAGGGGACACGGGTTCAAGCCCTGGTCTGGGAAGATCCCACATGCCGTGGAGCAACTAAGCCCGTGTGCCACAACTACTGAGCCCGTGTGCCACAACTACTGAAGCCCACGCGCCTAGAGCATGTGCTGCACAACGAGGGAAGCCACTGCAATGAGAAGCTGGTGCACCACAACGAAGAGTAGCCCCCATTCACCGCAACTAGAGAAAGCCCCCGCGCACAGCAACAAAGACCCAACACAGCCAAAAATAATAAATAAATAATACAATAAATAAATTTATTTTTTTTTAAAAAGAAATAAACATGGCAGATCCATGGCAAATACAGAGCAGTACCTTGTTTCACCACCACCTACGGCCCGTAACTAGCCTCTTGGGGCTCTGACCGTGTGCTGAACCTGTGGAGAAGTACAGGATTTCACTCAGTTCTTATAAACCTCTAGGGAAAAGGGTGATCAGCCCCTTTCAGATGAAGACACCGAGGCTCAGAGAGGGCAAGTAACTGCTCAACGTTGCAAGTATCCAAGCTGGATACGAACCAGGTGGGCATAAACCCTGCCACTTTTGACCATTATTATATTCCCTGCAACCTGCACAGTGGGGGAATAAAGCATTCAATGCCTCTTAACAGGGAGAAGTAATTCAGAGATGTTAGGTGGTTCAGAGATCAAACAGCTACTTTCCTTCCCTGGCTTTGCCTGGTGGGAAGGATGCAGGACCATCATTCGGGAATCTCAGGCAACTGTCCTACACCTGCCACCAATGAGCTGTGCGCCTGCGGTCTTTCTCCATGCCCGATCTCACCCTCAGAACCCTCTTCAGTAAAGTGTGGAAAACTGTAATAGGCCTGTAGCACCTCAATCTCTTCAGAGAAGTACGAAGGAGAATATTCTTCTAGGATGTGCTTAGATTTTTGCTATGGAATAAAAGACTGGTGGTAACCTACCCATTTGTAAGAGGCAGTGGGTGACTGGGAAGCTAAATTCCACTGCTTGTAAAGTGCTCTCAGAATATGACCAATTTTGGCTTTGATTGTAATAAACATACTATATTTTGAAAATCTTAAAAAAAAAAAAAAGAATACAACCCAAGCTTTTGGCTCTCCCATCTCATCTCTCACCACCGTCCCATTGCTGACTCTGTTCCCAGCTCCCAGCCCCTAATCCATATTATTCAAGCTCTTGATGATCTCAGGACCTTTGCACCTGCTGCTTTCTCTGCCTGGAACTCCCAACCCTGGTTCTCCATGCAGCAGGCCCCTCCTCTTCACTTAGATCTCAACCCAAACGTCATCTCCGAGAGCCTCTCTGTGACCACCTGGCTGATACTGGGACTGCTCCCTCCCCCTGCCAATTACTCTCAAAACATGCTGTTTTTCATGTTACTACTATCTGAAAGTATCCTTTATTAGACCCATTAATACCGTGCCCAGCTTTATCTCAACACCCAGACGACACCTGGCACATGATGAAGCTCAAAAAATGCCTATGGTGTGAACACCTGGAAATTCGCCATTACAGAGGGCTATTTACACACATCAGCAAGTTCAGTAAAAAAAAACCCACCAAACCCTTCTAATTGGAAAGGACCCTGGGGCTGACACTTGCACTTAGGAGAACAGAAATGAAGATCTACATTGTTCCAACACTGAGGTATACACATTCCAGTGGAGCCAGGAATGGGGAATTCAGGGCAGAAATTAAACTTGGTCAGTAAATGGACAGGTCAGATGAAGAACAGCTAGAAGAAAAAGACATCAGTGCATGAGAAAGAACGGTGGGAGAACAATCAAACCAGCAGAGCCAAGATCAGGGTTTTTTCCATTTTCTGAAAACCTTAAGCTTTATTTCCTGGCTTTTACACATAGCTGGATTTGCTGCTCCGCACCCCCGGCTGAGCCACACCTGAAAGACTCAGCTCTTCTGCCCACGCTCACGAGACCCCAGGCAGCCTCGCAGAGCACACACTGGGCAGAGCAGAAGCAGGCAGTGGTCTCCTCGGTCCAAATGGCTCTACCACACACACCTTTGAATCTCAAAAAAGACATAAAAAAGACAAAGGAAAACAAGTATATTTCAAGTAGGAATAGAGGTGGAACAAAAAATTTCAGGGGCCAACTCTGTTCAGATTAAATAGACCCCAGGTCTGTTTGTGGAGAAGCAGTTGCTCTCGTCTGGATGCACCGATTTTGAGTGAATAGTCCCATGTCCTGGGTGGAGAGAAGCAAAAAAAGAACGGCTGTACAGAGTCTAGCAACTTCGTGTCCAATCAATCAGGTACTGGAAAAATCCAATTCCAATGCCTTCGACTCAATCTGATAAACCTTTGGACACAGCCCTTGGCCGTGACCTGTATGTACTTATTAGCAATCTGAACCCAAAGATGACGCCTGGTGCTCAGAGTAGCTGGAGGTGACTGAAAAATAACACAACTATTAAAAGCCAGCTCTATCATCCCACGCTTATCCAAGGGTGGGTTACAAGCACCCCCTCCCCTCCTGACCACGGCAGGCTGCTAATCACCACTACAGCTCTGAAAAACACATTAACTTTGGTGTGAATTGTAAGGGTGGTCTATCATCACAACCTCACTGGCAAAGGGTCTTGGACAGCCCAGCACTTAACAGAAAGAAAATGGCCTCCCCATTACCTCTTCCCCCTGGCGCGGGGCTGCAGGGAGATGAGTGCCCACCCGACTCCCACCTCTCCATCTCTCCACCGCACACTGCATGCGCTGCTGGTGATGCCATCACTACGCCCAATTCTATTTCAAGTCAGATTTGTAGGCTTCTGGCATCAGCAGCAGACTATAAACAAACTCTTACAAATTCCCTTTCCTGGGCTTCCCCGGTGGTGCAGTGGTTAAGAATCCACCTGCAAACGCAGGGGACACAGGTTCGACCCCTGGTCCGGGAAGATCCCACATGCCGCGGAGCAACTAAGCCCGTGCGCCACAACTACTGAGCCTGTGCTCTAGAGCACGTGAGCCACAACTACTGAGCCCACGTGCCACAACTACTGAAACCTGCACGCCTAGAGCCTGTGCTCTGCAACAAGGAGTAGCCCCCGCTCTCAGCAACTAGAGAAAACCCACGCACAGCAACAAGGATCCAATGCAGCCAAAAATTAAATAAATTAATTAAAAAAAAATTCCCTTTCATGCCCGTATCCCACATTCCCCACTACCAACAGAGATGACATTCTCTCCATTAGGTACCTTTTTTTCTTGGTATGTGTTCCTGCTCAATGTGTACTGCTTTATGAATTTTTAATGGCCTGAAATGCAATTGTCAAAAGGGCCCTTCTGCTTCCTACCTTTCAGTCAGCACTACGTCGTAAAGAGCCATCTATGTTTCTGGACAGACATTTAATCCATTGCTTCCACTGCTGCATAATTTTCTAGAATGTGCACCTGCTGTCATAGTTCACCTAGACACCAAGACCACTTCCCGCACTCCACCACCAAAAATAACGCTGCAAAGATCATCTTCAAACCTGTCTGGGGTGGACCCATGCAGAAAGTTCTGAGTGTTCTGAGAACACTTGGCCTCCTGCAGCCCCTCATTTCCGCCAGCCTACTGGGCGGTTGTTTTGGCTGGTTTGGCTCTGAAAACTAAAGGAGCCCAAGCAAGCGTTTCTTCAGGTGCTCGTTACCGTTCCAGAGGCTCCTTCACCTGTAAACTCCCATTGACACCCTTTACTCACCTTTTCTATTGAGATTTCTGCCTTTTTCTGGCTGATTTGCCAGAGTTCCTTGAATATTCTAAATGTTAATCCCCTGAAGCTTTTAGACAGTGTAAATCTCTCTCTCCTTTCTGCCAGCTGCCTATTACCTTTGTCCGGAAATCTCATTAATGAACAGAAGCCCTTAACTTTGATGCAATCAAACTCAGAAAACAAGGACAGCAACCATTTCTCAAGCACACAATCCTATACATGAGCACTGACAATACACCACCCGTGGAGTGAGGTGCTGTGGACACAAAGAGGAATGTTCCTGGGAACATAGACTTTCCATCAACTGTAACATGACCATGGCCATGGCGAGTCATGCAAGGTGCAGTGAGGGGTTAAAGTCTTCAGGGGGTCAAGGTTAAGGGTGAGTGAGCATTGACAGGTAAGCCTGGCAGGCAGCCCTGAGTGGAGAACATTCCAGGTCAAAGGAACAGCATTTGCAAAAGTCCAATTTGGGTAATCACAAGGAATCCAGTATGGCTGGGGCACAGAACAAAGTGATAAATAGCCATAGGGGCTGGACAAAGAGGCATGGACCACTGCAGAAGGAGCTCAGATTTTTTCCAGTGCCGGACAAGGCAGAGCACATCTCCCTGCTCTCTGCACAGCCACTGGAGAGTTGCTTTAGCCACTGCCTGCACTCAAGGTAGAGGGCCTGGTTCAGGGACCCTAAGAAATCTGGGCTCAAGAAATCTGGGCTCACACGTAGCAAAGTATTGAAGTCTAAGAGAAACCCACAGAATATTCTAGAAAGAAAAGGTTTATGAGCATCCGAGTTAAACTACCAAGGTGGTAAGAGACACCCATTGGACAGATCTGGACTGTCTTGAATGAAATGAAGACTTTCCTTCCTGGCCTCAGCTGGAAGCTGCTCCGCTGCTGCTCTTGCCTTGGTGAAAGTTCTCAGCGACAGAATTCCCCAACTGCCCAGTGTGCTTGTGCCGGAAATGTACCTAATAAAGCCATTAGTGACAGCGGAATCTTACCCAAGACCCCACCAGGATCTCTGCCAGCCAGCTGTTTCCTCCTGAATCTAAACCATTTTCACACTCAGTAATGGTAATGTTTTAAGAAAGAAAAGAAAAAAAAAAAAGCCATTTGTAGAGAATATTTTGCTCCAAGCTATGTGACTGGCCTTATTTTTTCCAGCCAGAGAAGAAATCCATATGCACAGACACATGGCAGCCAAGGATGAAAGCACAGAGCAGCGTCGTGCAAGATGCAGTGAGGGGTTGAAGGCTTGGGTTGGGGGTGGGGTGGGGTCGAGGTCAAGGTGTCAAGGCTGAGTGAGCCTTGACGGATAAGTGTGGGATCTGGGTGTCAGTCCACCCCAGCAGAACACGTCCTCTGAATTCTCACGTTCTCTCTCCCAAGCTGCCTCAACCTCCCCAGGGCAGAAAAATAAATCTTGTTGTAGGCCACCAATCTTATCCTTTAAGGGCATTAGGTAAATAGCTTTAGGAAATTTCAAGAAAATGGGGCTGATTGTCGCTGACAGCTCTTCTCCAAGACACACACACACACACACATACACACACACACACACACACACACACGTGTCCCAATCATGCCTAATGTCTGTGAAGTGAATGATTTTATCAGCTTCTTTCCCCTTTACTGGGGCCCCACCCGCTAGGTATGTTAAGGGCTGCAAGGATGCAAAGAGGGGGGAAGCCAGACCCTCGACATCGGTGCCCCCCATGTCCCCCAACTGTCCCCCAACTGTCCAAAGGCATTTTCAAACACAATCCCCGCAACCACTTTTGCTCTGAGATGACTTCCGAGTCTATTGCTAGGGCCAGGGAGGTAACAAAGTGCCCAAAGCTGCCTACACACTTTAGAGGCCTCCTGCTTAGGACAAGAGGCTCCCACCTGCCAGCTGCCATGAGGGCGTCCGGCGTCCAGCTGTACTTGAGAAACGAGGCTGAAACTGACCTGAAACTTGCCCTGGTGCGTGGGCTCCACATTCTCACACAGAGAATGCAGGCTCCTCTGTCTGCTCGTCAGTCAAGAGCATCACGTCGATGCCTCCCTGCAGACTTGAGAGCACTCGGGGCCCCTACCTCGGGGTCAGAGAAGCAAAAACCCCACTCACTCATGAATTAGAGTCCCCTCCCCCAGTCTCTTTCAGTCGTGAGTGGAGACCTGGGGGGTAGGGGCACGGGAGACAGTCATGCTTCCAAAGGATTTGATCTCAAAAGCAACCGACTAAATTCTCCCTTGGAGAACAAAATGACCTTTCCCACTCTCAAGGGAACCAGTGCGTGGCGAGCCAGGAGCGACACCTGGATCCCATAACTCTCGGAGACTTGCCCCCAGCCTGAACTGTTTACAATTACACGCACCAAACCAGCATCAGATGGGCGGGAGATGGACACTTGCCCACGGGGAAGCCAGGAGGTCAATGGGAAAAAATTATTTTAGTCAGTGTTGAGCCTTCATGTTTGGAACGTTTATCCAAACTGTGGCGATGTTCTCATGCTCCCCCTGTGCAGATGCCAGGCCTTCCTCTGAAGCTCATTTCCAGGGAGCTTGGGATGGCAGTGGGAGGAGCCCCACCCAGGGCTGAGACTACTTCTTCCAGCCCTCGGAGGTGAGCAGGTCACGGGGCTGTTTAAGGACCAGCAGAGAGAGAGCAAGAACCTTCCTGGGCATCCTAGTCTCTGTGACTAGTCACATTAACCCGCCCTAGGTCAGGTGGGATGGCTGGCAAGCTTTCATGGTTAGCAAGTGACTTGGACCATGAGGGTTGGGGAAGGTGACTGTCTTTGCAGCAGGCAGTGTGGAGTGACACTTTCTAGGGCCTGATGAAGCAGCAGGGGCTGCACCGAACAGACTTCACTCAGGCCTCCTCTTCCAGGAAGGAATGAGCTGCTCCTCGTTGGGCTGGGAGCGTGCCCCGTTTCCCACCCTGCCTCTGAGGTCATCAGCTCCTGCTGGGGAGGCCTGGAGTTCTAGCCTTGGCTGCTAGAAATAAGAGCAGAGACCTGGAGGCAAGGGGAGGCTCTCTCTTTCTGGGTCTTTCTGACCTTAGGGTCCTGGGGAAGATCCTTTTTCTAAAGATACAGGAGACCTGAACAGAATTGACAGAAAAAAAAAAAGTGAGAAAGTGTGAGAAAGTCAAGAGGAAGAGAATAAAGGAATGAAAGAAGAGAGCAAGGGTGGGGGAGGGAGAAAAAGAGAGAGAGAGAGAGGACGTTGAATGTACAGAAGAAGGTGTGAGCCTGTGTGCGCCCAGGAGGGGTCTTGCAGCACCTAACATGCACTCACACTTGCCGGAGCTGGTTTTGTCATCAACCTGACCTGCTTTGCCACAGTCTAAGTTTCAGGGCACCTGGGACATTACTGACTTGAACCAGAGAAAGGCTTTCACGAGTCTCACCCCAGCTCAGGTTGCCGGCAGTGGCTCTCTCAGGAGACCCTCAAGGGCTTCACACACCTGGAACTGTCACCACGCACTAGACAATGGCACCGGACCGTCAAACACACCATGATCCTCAGCCACAACTCCAGAAATACCATCCACAGAGACCCCATCTCCAAAACAGGCTAAAAGACATGTATCCAACTCTGCTATGACTGTCATGGCCCAGCCGCACTGCACCAGGCACTCGAGCAGTAGGTGTGACGTTGTTTGGTACTTGCTGCCTCTGTCCAAGCTCTGCCACATCACCACCCTTTACTTCCTTCCACTCGTGCAGGAAACTGCCAAGCAGAAGCCACAAGGAGCCTCTGTTAATGGAAGTACCTAGTGGTGGTGTCCATCTTCATTTCTTCAGAGAAAGTGCTAGAAGGGGATGCCACAAAAGGCCTGATGATGCAAAGCGCAGTAGGGTGGTGACCATCTCAGGCTCATAAGACGTCTGGGATTGTAAAAGAGTATTTTCCCCCAAGGAGACCCAAGAGCATGAAGATGAAGATAAGATGCCCCCAGCAAACCTGCCACCCAGTAAGTCCCAGCCCTGATACCAGGGACACCCAGCACCCTCAGAGTTCCTTCCCAAAGGCCCATATTTGAATTTTAGTAAATCAGCTCAATATGTTCTAGGATTGTGGGTATTAAATAAGTCAGTGAAATCTCCAAACAATAAGCTCATTCAACACAATCTTTCTTCTCCCCCCTTCTGGGGACTTGAATATAGCTAACATGAATAAATCCTCTTGTGTAAAAACTGGGAGAGAAGAAAAAGGGGGGTGGAGGGTGGAAGGAAATGGCAGGATTCCCACTTGTTGGTCTAAGGGGATGGCTGACAGTCCTCAGAACCCCCAAAAATGCCAGTACGCCAGGGTAGCCTGGGGAGATGGTGGTAATCGTTTGCAGTCCGGGGAAGGAAGTATCTGGAATTTCCCTACCCGTGCACTCCCAGCTTCTCCTCTGCAGCCCTCAAACTAGAATTCAAACTAGTACTCATGTTTGTACTCAACCTAGAAGTGGGTCCTTGGGCTGCCCCAAACCTGGCCCTTCCAAGGTGGACCCTCCACAAGCCAGGCCTGACCCTGCATCAGGGAAGATTCACTGCAAATATGCACAAAAAATATTCCCTACCTCTACCCCGCCCTCCACCACTGTCCCCCAACAGAGTTGAGAAAATTAGGACTAAGGACTGCAAGTATTCTATTATTATTCTGCTATTATTCAGCAACTCTTCCTGAATACCCCAAGAACAGGTAGAACAGACCTGCCCCTGTGGGTAACTAGTGTCCTGGACACATTTATGATTAAGAACAGTTGCATGTGTGAAATTCTCCAGTGTAATTCATGACTGAAAGTTATCTGGGCCCATATGGTCCTCAGGGATGAAAGTTCTGCAGCCTTCCAACCCACTGTACTTAATGAAGATGAGAAGACACACAGTCAGCTACCCGGGTCATAGAGCCAAACACAGTTCACCTGAAGAACAAGACAGTTTGACTTAGAGTTTGAGTTTCTGGGAAATGGGAACCACTAAGCTCTTCAGATTCCATTAAGACCACCAGAATGATACTTCCTCATTCTCGGGGGATTCTGCATCCCGTCTCCTGGACTGGTGAGCAAGGGCTGCTGCTGCTCGTGCATCACAAGGCTTTTCCCCACCTGGAAACAAAAGGGCTGATCCCTTACCTCACATGGGAATAGGTGCATTATTTTGCTAAATCATGCATTCTCCCCCCACTCAAAATCAATCCTAGCTAGCACAGACACGCAGGATTGCCAAAATCAAAAGGTCAGCCAGGAAATAATTATAGTGTAGACTCAATTCCAATTCAATAACTTCATTGGTGAAAAAAACAAAACAAAAAACAACAAAAAAAAAACAAACCTTGCAGCATAAAGCCTGCCAAAGTCAATACATTAGATCCATGTGTGTGTAGCAGAAGAGTTCCCAGGGTGGGAACCCAGAGCTAATGCTTCAATATTCCATGACCCTCCTGGGCACATCTGCTGCCTGGGTTTTAGGAGACCTGCTTTTCCTTTTCTCTAAATAGAGGGAGAGCTTCCACCATCACCCTGTCTGTGCCTCACAGATAAGTCTCTTGCGTTTAGCATACCGTCACATAGTCATTTTGTTTTGCACCAAAATTCTTCACTGTCTTCTGCTGCACCTCCAGATGGCTGCAGGCATGACCACACCAAGACCTCAGATGCTATTTACAACCTGTGATGGCCAACCACACGCTTGATGGATTCTTCATCTTATACCACAGTGTCACAAATGGCTAGTGTTTGTTTTAAAGTCAGCTTTCTGGAGGTATAATTTACACAAAGAAAGAAAAAAACAAAAGTGCTTCCCTGTTGGCTGCACAGCTCTAGAACTGTGTAACCACCACCACTATAAAGATGCAAAAAAATGAAGATTTGTATCATTCTAGAAATTTTCCTCCTGCTCCTTTGTGGTGGACCCCTTGTCCCAGCCCTAGCAGCTACTGACCTGTCTCCCTTTCCGACAGTTTTGCCTTTTCCAGAAAGTCACATAAATGCAATCATGCAGTGTGTATAGGCTTTTCGAGTCTGGCTTCTCTCCCTTAGGATACTGGTATATATCCTTCGTGGTTAGTTGCAAATGGCTAGTTTTTAAGCTTTGGACTTCTGCTTTCTGGTCAAAGAGACGAAATAATTGGCTCTAGTTCGTCTTTGCTACGGAGCAACCACATGTTCGATTTAGAGCCTTTTAATAAAGCTGAGGCCTGGGAACAAGGTGACCCACCATCTCGGGTCTGCCCGGGACTAAGGGATTTCCTGAGACTTGGCACTTTCGGTAGCAAAACCAGGAAAGTCCCAGGCAAACTGGGACAGTTGGTCACCCTCTCTGGGAAAGACACCTCTACAGGCAGGAATGCACATGGCCCCACTCAGATTCCTTCTGGGAGCAGCAGGCTGCTCTCTCAGAGCTAACAGCTAACCATCCTTCCTCCATTTAATCAGGAGCAGAAGGCCTATTTGCAATCTGCTGGGGCACAGCTCACCACACTCAACAGGCCTGCTGCTGTCTTTGATATCCTTGCGAGGGGCTCAAGGAAGTGAGAGGAGAACTCAGGGGCCTGTTTAGGAAACAACAGAGCAGGGCTTCTGTTGCTGTCGGTGCCCCTCCCTGCTCCTCCCTGAAATTTAAAGCCCACGGAGAGACGGGACGTGAAAATACAATACGCTGGGCTCATCTGGTTTTGCACCAGTGCAGCACGACGTCCAGGGTAACGCAGGCTCCAACATTTTCTACACATTCTCCCTACTCCCTCTCCATGGAGTTTTTCGTTAGTTTGTTTTGAGACCAACTAGGGAGAAGGTGAGAGCCAAGTGACAGAAAATTAGTAGAGAGCTTGAAGTTCCAGTTAGAATTTAAGGGTCTCTCCTATATAAACGTACTGAGACAGCAAAGAAATTCCTTGCCCAGCTCCTTTCCAGCTGACCTCAAGGGGATTACACAGATGCTCTGAGAAGCTAGGCTGCCTGGGAACGGGCTGAACATCCCCAGCTCAGAGCTCCCAATAGCTTTGTAAAGCATGTGATGGGCACAGCTGGTGCCCAAATTAACGGTGAGGAACCACCCAACCCCCAAGAAGGCAGGAACTGGTGGGGCCAGGACCACATCACCGAAGTTTCAGGGTATTTGCTCCCCTGAATTAATACAACATTGCCCCTTACAAGTACAACACAGAAGCTCTTAACAATTATTCCATCAAGCAGCAGTTAGTAATCATTAGCCTCACTCGTACAGGTGAGGAGACAAGGCCCAGAGAGATTAATTGACTTGCCCAAGGTCGCACAGCGAGTTAGTGGCAAAGGCCAGATTAGAACCCTGAGCCCCGGAGTGCCCAGGCTGGCGCCCAGCTCCACGAGATCCCTCAGCCATCGGTCCAGAGCATGGGCAGAGCCAAGTCTGTGCCCTCGGGAGCCCTGGAGGCCGGGTGAGCTTCTGCAGAGGGCACAGGCAGGCTCATACTCACAGGCAGAAACCTGCAGCATCCTTCTCTGTACCACCAGACAGCAACACCCCTGTGCTGGAACAGACAGAAACAAGGCTCAAGTCGGGAAAGCCAAGGGTGGCCACTGCTGGCTTGCATCTCCACTTCCGGAATCTGGCTTTGAGATCATGCCTCATTTCCCTTTGTGACCCAGGGCTGCTCCTGAGGGCCAGAACCTCAGAGAGGAGGCACTCCTGTTGCCTGCAATTCATTCCTTCATTCATCCCCCCGTCATGTCTCAGGCACTTACTATGTGCCTGGCAGTGCACTAGGGGCTGAGGGGGAGGGATCCTTGGAGGAGAGAGATACCCCTGTCTTGAAGGGGCTTCAGGGGAGACAGACATAGAGGCATATAATGATAAGACAATGTGACTTTAATTCAACAAACAGTTTTTGAGCACTTACGATGTGCTACACCTAAAATAGTGAGGGAACGCAGAGCAACTCAGGGGAGGCTTCATGGAAGAGGAGGCATGTGGGCCAGGTCCTGAAGACGGAGGAGAGTTTCACTGAGTGGCTAATCCCTTCCTGGCTAAAAGTACACTGATAAGGAATGAGCCTGAAAACGGCTCCTAGAACTTCTTTCTAAATAAGCCCTTGCTGTTATTAGAACAGGAATCTACCCTTTAGAAACTCACTTCTCAGGGATCTCTTATCTTGGTTGTGACATGCTGAGCTGTTGCTTAATCTCTTTCGGCCTCAGTGGATCTGTCTCTCAAATGGAAGCGAATAATCCTGCATTTCAGAGAGTGGCTCCGGGCTTTGGAGACACGTTCACACAAAGGTCCTTGAGAAACAAATTCCTCGCATGTCCGATGGCATTCTCTTTCCCACCAAGGCTGCCGTTCTCCACTCTCAACAGGAAATTGGTTTTATTTATAAGAATCACAATCCTAAACTGGAGTTTGTTGGGCTGCCCACATTCCCTCCCTCATTTTCCTCCCCTCCTCAAGACATAGCCTCCCTCCAGAGATTCCTCAGCAACCACAGAGCAAGTAGCATTGAAGAGTGCTCGGAAAACCTGATGGACAAACACTGGAGGTTGTTTTCTAGAAGGGGAAACGGAGGCCTGGAGAGCTCAGCATCTCGCCTGACCAAGCAGATCCCCTGGGACTCCCGGTTCCCAAGCTGCTGCTTCTTCCTTGCACCCTGACTGTTCTCCCTTCCATTTCAGCCTGGGTTCTGGGCAGATGTGCCATCCTCCCTTGGCTTGGGGAAAGTCTCCCTTCTCTGGATGACAGAAGTCTTTAGAGAAACATTTCCCATCATTAAAGGGATTTGGAAGAAAACTGGCACAGCTTCCTCAGCTTTGAAGCTCCTTGGCCCCTCCCGGCCCTTTAATAGTCCTTGGAACCAGCCCAGTTCCCAGAGCTCCCGCCCCTTCAGAAGACGGGAAGGGCCCAGAGCAGAATTCCCCCACCCCTCCTGGCCTTTCAGCACCAAAGGTGACCTCTCAGTATTTGTTTCAGACCATTTCATTGCCAAGGCATCAGGGGCTCCCACACAAAGAGCTTCAAAGTCAGGAGTGCTTGGGGTCAAGTACAACCATGAGCAAACCCTGAGCTTAGGATTCTGAAGCATCACATTGGAGATTGTTTTTCAGTAGCTTCCCCACAGTCTTTTAAAGCCCATGCTTCAGGTGAATTACATTAGATTTCTGTAGGTATCACAAGATTTGGTTAAACCACATCATGTGAGTATGGAGGGGGTATCTGTTTCACTCCACACTTGCTTAGTTTTCCAGGTGAGAAAAGTGTTATATAATTATCTTTTTTCAATGGTTCTCATTGTTGGCTACACACTAGAATCACCTAAAAAACACGCTTAAGCCGAACCCTTAGACCAATTAAATCAGAATGCCTTGGGTGGGGTCTATGCATCCATATTTTTTAAAGCTCCCTGGATGTTTCCCACATGTGTCTAAAGTTAAGACACTCTGCTTTAAGTAGAACTTCAACTGGGAAAACCTGAGCTCCTAGACATGGAAAAACAACATATTCAGATGATTCTTCTGAAGGTGAAATGAATATTATCAATCTGTTTATCTCTTTTAATTAGTTTTCCTTTTTTGGACCTTCCCTGACCACAGATCTCATGATTCCCACATAAGCTTTCAAGTATTTTTACTGGCTTGACTCTTCACAGCTCATCTCTACCTTCCAGTACCCTAGAACCAAGTGCCCTCTCCTGAGAATCAGGTGATATGATTCAGAAACCAAAGAACACAGGAAAAGAATGATACACGGGCTTCCCTGGTGGCGCAGTGGTTGAGAGTCCGCCTGCCGATGCATGGGACACGGGTTCGTGCCCCGGTCCAGGAAGATCCCACATGCCGCGGAGCGGCTGGGCCCGTGAGCCATGGCCACTGAGCCTGCGCGTCCGGAGCCTGTGCTCCACAACGGCAGAGGCCACAACAGTGAGAGGCCCGCGTACTGCAAAAAAAAAAAAAAAAAAAAAAAACCAACAAAAGAATGATACACTTTCAACCAATTACTGTGATCCAAATTAAAGTGACTATCTCAACCTTGTTTGTATCCAAGTGTGACGCAATTTCAGGAAGCTTTGGCATGGACTTCCGAGTGCAATACCACAGATAGAAGGTCAGTTGCATTTGGCCCTGGACACACTCACCAGCTGGAAGAGGAGTAGGAACCAGAATCCTTAACTACACGGTGTGAGTTCAGCCAGTGGGCTTATGCACAGTGATACAAGGATGCCCTTACGAGATTCATAAATATGTAAACACCCAAGGATGGGAACCATCTCAACGTACCCCGCAGGGCTTAGCACAGCTTAGACAACACCAAAGAGATTCACGTACAAGATACAGCAATTCTACCATTACTTTCTAGGACAACTCTTATAAAAGCTCCACCTCTCTGGGGAAGACACCCTCACCTACTGCCTCCACCACCACCTTGTTTTTGCTTAAGAGAATCATGGCCGTCTCCAGAATGGCTTAGAAGGGATGAGGAGAAAGCCTGGAAATGTTTCTGCATTACACACAGGGTGATATTCCAACCACTCTTTACCTCTTACAGAACAATGGAAAGTCAGCCCAGAGCCTAAAAATGTTAGGCTGGTTTTGGAGATGCACAATATGTGACATGTAGGCTGGGGAACGTGGAAAACAATTTCTCCTACATGGACTGATTTGTGAGATTTACAAATGAGAGAAAACATTTTGAGAATCTGGAGATGGTGATGAGGCATTCAACCTATTTGGGGGGAGAGAGAGCTCAAAACTGGGAATTTAGAAATATAGAAGGAGACACTTAAATAACAAATTTTAAAAGTGTTACAAACAATTCTTTACAATTTTTACCTATGTTCTGAGAGCCCAAGTATATCTTGCTCTTCCATTTAATTTTGTTGTTAAAACCACCATACCTAGTCATTCCATAATTATTCAATCTTACAAAAAAAAAAAAAAAAAAAAAAAAACAGGGCTTCCCTGGTGGCGCAGTGCTTGAGGGTCCGCCTGCCGATGCGGGGGACACGGGTTCGTGCCCCGGTGTGGGAGGATCCCACATGCCGCGGAGCGGCTGGGCCCGTGAGCCATGGCCGCTGAGCCTGCGCGTCCGGAGCCTGTGCTCTGCAACGGGAGAGGCCACAGCAGTGAGAGGCCCGCGTACCGCAAAAACAAACAAACAAACAAAAACCCTCACTCTCTGACAAGGAAGAGACTACAGATACTAGTTAGAGTTGCAGGAAGATTGGGTCCAACATGCTTAATTTTGCACAGATCTACTTTTCAAGTCAATGACTGTTCAAAGCACAACTCAGCTTCTCCAGTGAATGGGGAATTCTACATCCCTGGTGAGGTGGGGGATTCCCAAATTCCTCAGCTTAAAGGTCTAGTAAACATATTAGTGGCATTCACCAGTGAAACCTGGAGATTTTTCTCCAGAGTCAAACACTAAAAGATGAGCTGGATTAGCCTCTGCAATCCAGATAATTCTCAGATGTATTCACTTATCACTCGCTGTGCTTGATTTACTGCAAAATGAGGAGGCAGATACATGTGTTACCAAAAACATAAACACTTTGAAACTAAATTTCCTTCAGTTGGCAAAAACCTCTTAGAGGTTTGAGGGTGGGAGGATGTTAAACCCCCAAGAGGAAAAGATAAGTAAGAAGACTTTCTCAGGTTAAGGGCCAAGTCAAAAGCTATTAATACAGAAACCTTCTGATAATAACTGGGCATTTGGAAAGATGACACAAAATGTTATCATTTGCCCTAGCTCAGAAAGATTAATATACTGAATTGAGAAAGTAGCTTACAACCAGGACCTTAAATCAGCAGCTAACACAATTCAGGAAGGGCAGACTCTGAGCTGGAAGTGGCCCTCAGGGAGGCGACTCAAGTCTCGAATTCCCTGGGAGGGTCCCTCCCAAAGGGCGGAGGGGTCCCAGCGGGGTGGGGAGCAGCAAACTGCCATTTTAGAAGGAGAGGGCCTGTGGCTTCCTCAAGTGTTCTGAGACTACCGAAGCACACATTCGGGCACAAAACTGATGTGATCTCAGCAGAATCTGAGACAAAAAACCACCCGGTTAAAAATGTGAGAGAGGCTCCAGGGAGGGCTCACGGAAAACAAAAAAAGAAAGGCTGTCAACTGATTTAACTCGGTCTCCGCAGCTGGCTTCCGTGCTCCTGGCAAAGACCCTTCCTTTCCATGTGAAGCCCTGCCCAAGATTTAGTTCTTTCACCCTCACCTGTAACCAGGTGACCCAAATAAGGAAAATAAGAAAGAAAAATCAAAAGATACAACTAGTTTAGGGGACCAAAGCTGAGCCCTAAAAGTTTGTCAGTTCAGAAATGAGAAACCACTGGAGTGAGATTCCTTGGGAATCTGAGCGGTCTCCTTTATTACTCTCTCCCAGGGGGAAATAAATATAGAAACAGTATTTCCTTTTGCAGGTTTGGCAGAGACGAGTCCAGGACGAGATGTGCAAGAAGCTTTGCCAAAGGAAAGGAGTTGGCGGAGGGGTCCCGGGGGGTCCCCGCAGCGTCATGCTTAAGGGGCAGCTCTTTAACCTCCTTTTCCAGACGCTGTGCAATCCGAGGCTTCTAGACTCCAGTCCCGGCGCTCTAAGCACGGGAGCGAGTCGGGCACAACCAGCACACCAGGGTTTGGCCGAGATCCCCGGCCCAGGCCAACCCCAAAACTTGCCCAGCTGATTACAAGCTAAGCCCTTGGGCTGAGACGCGCTCCACCTGCTGGGCACCCCGCTCTGCCCCCAATCCCTGCACCTCGCTCTTGCTTGGGGGTAAAGCGGCGGAGAAGGGCTCGGAGAGAGAGTTTACCGGAGCGGCTGAACGACTGGGATGGCCCGACCAAGCCCGGAAGAAAGCTGCGCGCCCACCCCCAACTTACGCCCAAGCGCATCCCCTCGCAGGCTTTCTCCGGGTGTGCAAGAAGCCCTCCACTCCGGCTGGCGCCCGCTCGAGAAACCCCAACTACCTGCCCCTTTGCCACCCAAGCAGCCCCGCACTGTTCCGACCTCACTCGGGAACTCCTCGGCCTCGCTCCATCTTTCCGGGGCGACCGGGGCTTAGAGGGTGGGTCTCCAAGCGCACCCCGGGTCCTCCAACAGGTGAGAAGCCTCGCCACGCCGACCCCGGCCCTCCGCGCCTGGGAGGATCAAAGCGCCCGGGCCGCAGCCGCCACCTAGGAGTCCGCTCTACCACCCCGCGGCGCCGCTGTGGCCCGGGTCTTCGGCCCAGATCCGGGCTGGGCGGGGGCAGCCGGCCTGGCTCACCTGAGCCCCGGCGGGACGCGAGGCGCACCTGGTGACGCCTCTCGCTATCCCCAGCCTTGCTTTCTGCCGTGGCGCGGGGCGAGTAGGTGTTGGGGGCGCGCCGACCCGGGACCCGCGTCCTCACCTTTGAACCGCTCCATCTGGGCCGCGGCGTGCGCTCCTCGCGGCTCGGCTCCGGCGCTGCGCTCTCTGCGCTCGGCTCCGCGCCCAGGGCTGCCGCGCTGGCCCCTCCCCGTGAGGTCACGCTCGCGGCGGGACCTCCTGGCGCGCCTGCCGCGCCCGGGGCCCTCGGACCCGGTCCCCTCCCGGCGCGCCGGCCCCGCCGAGGAACTCCGCGGCCGGCCCGGGCGGACCTTCAACGCTCAAGTCCGTGCGCGCCCCGGGCCCCACTCCCGAGGCCGCGGCTGCTTGGCAGCTGCTTCACGTCCCGGCCCCGGGATGGCGGGACAGAGACCGAGACATGCCCAAACCCTGGGGGAGGCCCCGGGGAGGGGCGGGCTCGGGCGGGCCTATGAGAGCCGTTCTTCCAGCCGCTGGGCTGCGAACCCACTGCCGAGAGCGGGAGACTGAGGTCTCGGTCGGAAGGCAGATAGGTGCCTAGAGCGCCCCCCGCTTGACCCCCGGGCCCGCGCGCTTTCGCCTTTGGCATTTCTCGAGGGGCGTCGTGGGGAGAGCGCTGGGGTCAACCGAGCCCATCCCCAGTTCTTCGTGAATCGCTCCCACTCTCTCGCAATCTCTCTGGGCAGCCGATGGCACACACATCTACTTGCTGTCTTTTACCCCAGCCCAGGTTTCCTGGGCGCCTTGTGCCAGGCTCTTCTGAGAAGGACTAGGATTTCTAGAGCCCCCTAGATGAATCCTGGGGCGCCGGGTTTCTGGGCTGGCACAGCGCCAACCGTCCTGGAGGGGTACCACCTCTTCCATAGGGCTCTAACTGCACCCTGCACCACCCTTGCAACCAAGGTCCACACTTCTGTCCTTTACATTTTGTTGTTGTTTTTTGGGGGGAGGGGGTTGCCATCCATCCCTTCACTCTCTCACGCCCTCTCAACACGCCCATGTCCTCCCCACCTGCCCCCAAAGAAGATCCATGTTTTCCTTTAAACTTCCATTTTCACTTTAAAATCTCAATCACAGTTTTTGCTGAACGCCTGGTTTTTCAACACGTCTCCCCCAACTTCCTTGAAGGAACACTTAAGGATGATTTGTTGTTGCTGTTTTCTAAAAGACTTCCTAATTCTTCCTTGGAACAGCAGAGTTAGCTCTGATATTTGGAGACCTTCCGTCCCAGCAGTCTTAGAAATGTTTTTCTCAGTTCCATTAGCAGCTAACATCCATGGAGCCATCCTCACAAACCAGGCATGATGCTAAGGGCTGTACATGCACAGCCTTTAATTTTCCCAATAACCCTGTGAATTATTTCTGTCATGTAGTTGAAGAAACTGAGGCTTACAGAGGTTAAACAACTTGCCCAAAGTCATGCAGCTAAAAGAGAACACAGCAGACATTAGGCTCACGTGGTCTGCTTCCAGATGTTTATTCACAAAACTTTCCTGGGGCTCATAGGAAGTGCCAGGGTGTCTGTCATTGTCTTGGTGAGCACGCAGACAAGTGAACAGTGATGGCCCGGCCAGGTAGGGGCTCTGATTAGACCCAAGCACAAGGGATTCTGGAAGCCCAGTGGAGGGCCCTGATCCAGCCTGGAAAAGCCTCCTAAGCCTTCTAGAAGAGGGGATGGCTGAGCTGAGTCTTAAAAGATGAGTTAGAGCTAGGGTGATGACAGGAGAGGCAAAATGACTGCAGCCTTCCAGGCAGAAAGGACAGTGGGGACAATGGCAAAGAGGCCACATCGAGGCTCTGTGCCTGAGCACAGGGCGTGAGGGAGATGGAAGGGCCAAGGCGGACGCTGCGGTTTCCAGCAACTTAGATGACCAGGTGGTGAGTGTCCCCAGTCAGTCAGTCCTCAGATATTTATTACCTGAGCCCCTGTCAGGTGCCAGGCACTACCGGGCACTGCAGAGCGTGTGAGTCAGGTGGCCGAGGGACCGCTGCTAGGAGTGTGGGGTGGGACGACAAGCAGGAAACGAGCTGAGCATCCCTGAGTCAGACGCAGAGAAGTGTTAGCAGGTTGGGGTGTTGGGGGCGGAATGTGAAGGGCCCCCAGCATCTCCAGGGGGCTTAGAGTCCTGAATCTGAGCCTTCAAACTCACCCCCGTACATTATTTCAATTCTCGCAGCCGCTCTTCCAGGTGGGCCCGGCTCATGGGGGTTCAAAAAATAGGAAAAGTGAAGGTTGCAGCAAGAATGCAAGCATCTCAGGGGACCAGGGGACAGGAAATAGTGTTCAGGGGGCCTTGGGAAGCTGGGACAGGGAACCGGGTTGGGACGGAGGGTGCTTTTGCTTTTCTGTGTTCTCCCTCGTCCCTCCCTTTCCCCATCTTGCAAATGGCCAGGCCTGGTGCCCACCCTCCCATGGACAGTGTCCATCACCGGGTCCCGGGTTTCCTTTCAAGTTCTCAAGAAGAATCTGATCATGCAGCTCGTCGTTTTGAAACCAGCCTCAAGTCTGGTGGCTGGTCACTCTTGGGCAGATTTCAGCTCCAGCTGTCAGCTGGGGCCAGCAGGGAGAGGTTACATGGTCCAGCCCCACTCAGCAGGGCCTTTGTTCCAGCTGACCCTCCCAGAGGGATGAGAGCAGGCTTGGCTCTGACTGAGGTCACTAAGTATAAAAGGTAGGGTTAAACTACCTCCATCCTATGAATGAGAGGAGTTAGGGCCTCACCAAAGTCACCAAGTTAGGTAATCTCTCTTTCAGAACTCGGACTCAAAACTCAGGTTTCCTGATTCCAAACCCTGTGCTGTGTCACACCCCTGAGTTCCGGCTTTCCCGGGGCTCTAACTGGACAGGGCTTTCTTTACCCCAGCCGGTCCTCTGGTAGCTGTCTCTGTAAGCACTTCCTGTAACCGCAACCCCTCTCTGCAGGCTGGGGAGGGGGAGGCTCGATATCCCTATCATGCCTACCTCCCCCCACCCCCCACCCCCCCCCCGCCAGGGTCCAGCCCCTTAATTATCTCTTCCTAAATCTGCTCTAGTTTATCACGGAAACTTGGCAAATCCCAGAGCCTCTAGACAAACAGAAATCAATCGGAAATGTATGCAGAGTGAATTTAAAATGAGACTTCACTGCCCTTTGCAAGAATGAAACCGAAACACTACTTCAAACCATCAGTAGGAATCAGGCCTCTGGAAAGCTCAGTACTGTGTCCCCCTCTCTCCAAGTTCTGGGTGCGGTTTAACCCTGTGTCTTTAGTCACTTTGCAACTTCCACAAAGGAGCCACTCACATTCAAATTATAATTCATTGAGTTTCTGGCCTCCGGGGGATCAGACAAGCTGGTTTCCAGCACCTTCTCAACCTTCTGAGGGCCATGACCGACCCCACCCCATACCATAGGATCCCAAATGGGCTGCTCTGTTGCAGGCAGTCCTAAAACCAAACTGAGTACCTGCAGCCTGGAGTGTAGGTGGTGGGTGGGGGGTGGTGGTGGAGGTGCACCGGGCCCTCTGGGTGTGCAGGTGAAAGTGTCGGCGACACAGATGACTGAAGGGCTCCTTCTCCCTTAATTCCTAAACCAATTCTAGGCACCAGACAGCTTTCTTCAACTGCAAAGGGGTTGAGGCAATTGCCAGCTGAGGCAATGAAGAGGGGAGCCCAGTTTTACAAAATTTATCCTGTTTGATTCTCACAGCCATCCAGGCAGCAGATACTATTTCCCCTTATTTCACACATGGAGAACCTAAGTAACTTGCCCGAGGTCACCACTGGGCAGGACCCAAGCCAGTCCCATTTGAACACCATCTCTGACCCAACTACCGAGGAGTAGAAATGCTGCATCATATGGTACTTCTGTGTTTGACTTTTTGAGGAACCACCAAAATATTTTCCCCAGTGGCTCCACCATTTTACATTCCCACCAGCAACGCACAAGTGCTACAATTTCTCTACCCCCTCACCAACACTTATTTTCCATTTTTTAAAATTACTCCCATCCTAGTGGGTTTCTTTATTATTTTAAGTCTCTGAAGTCAACATGGCATGAAATTAACATTTCTTAAATCTGAATCGTTGCCACAAGAGTGTATTTTATATTATACAGTGAGGACCGCTGGCTGGAGTCCAACCCTCTCGTACTTTTACGTTTGAGGAAACCAAGGCCTGGAATCTTGACGTAGGAAGTGTTCATTCAATATTCAGGTGATTGAGCCTCTCAGCCAGCATGTTTGAAATACTCCAGGATTTAAAAACAAAAAACAAACAAAAAAACCAATAGGGCTTCCCTGGTGGCGCAGTGGTTGAGAGTCCACCTGCCGATGCAGGGGACACGGGTTCATGCCCCGGTCCGGGAAGATCCCACATACCACGGAGCGGCTGGGCCCGTGAGCCATGGCCGCTGAGCCTGTGCGTCCGGAGGCTGTGCTCCGCAATGGGAGAGGCCACAACAGTGAGAGGCCTGCATACCGCAAAAAAAAAACAAACAAACAAACAAAAAAAAAAAACAATAAATATTTGGCCTAAAGAAAGCAAGCAAATCTAGGCTGAAGGAGTAGATAGAGGCGAGGAGAGTGGGGCAGTCGGAGGAGGGGGATTCCTAGGTGCCCCTCTGGTTGGACTCTGTGCCAGAGGTAGCTTGATAGGGAAAAGCAGAAAGTGCCAGCGCCGCTCCCTGGTCTCCTGGTGCCCTTACCTCCATAGCAGGGCTGGCACAGCAGAGGGATACAGGCCTACAAACTGGGGAGAATGTGAGCTTTTAGCTGTACCTCTAGGAAATTTTCAGCTTAGAAAAAACACTCCTAGTCTATTCTGGTCAATATTCCTATAATGATTTGATTTCTATAAAGGGGCTATTTATGTTTATAAGTTTCCTTCAAATATTCCTATCAGGTAGAGTAAACGAAAGGTGACTCTCCGAAGATCTACATAATTGAAGATTGAAGAATCCAAGAATGTCCCTTTGGAAGTAGTTGGACACAGGACCCCTTATTTCATACCAGAGAGGCCTGTGATTCCAGGAGCACGTCTGCTTGCCCAGGTCATGCTGGGGGTCAAGGGCTCATGGCCCAGGGCCCATGGCTCCTCTGGGCCTCCCTTCTGTGGCCTGTGTGTCCTGGGCCCTCCTTGGTCCCTAGGACCCTAGATGGGCAGGGCTACTGGGTTTCCTGACTCCGTGTACAAAGGTCACATTCTGTTCTCACAGCTCTGCAGTGCCAGCTGGGCCGCACACTTCCTCTCAACTCTGGAAAAGCACACTGGAGGTTTTCATAAACGACTCCCACACCATCCCCATTCTGATGTGCCACCCCCCACTCTCCAGAGAGATCAAGGATTGACTCTCCTTCATCACCTTTCTCCCTTTCCTCCTGAAGTCACACATCCACTCCTAGCTAACAGGTAAGAGTCTCAAACGCTCAGCTGGGTCTTCTCTCCAGTAAATTGGGACTGTGGGAGTGAAAGGACACATCCTCCAGTCATCTTCCCACCAAACTGGAGGCTCTGAAACTCGGTGGACACAGGCATCCTCACTCTGTCTTTTCCTCTCTCTGTGTTGTCGCTCCTAACACTTGCCCCAGCCCATCTCTAGGCCCTTTGCCTCCCATTTCCTGCCTTGATTCCCAGTCCATCGATGCAGAACATTTCACAGCTGTCTGGAAACTTGGAATCATTAGCGAATCCAACCGTGTGACCTGACGCTCGGGATGCAGGAACCCAGAGAGGTGCCAGCACCCACCCAAGGGGGCCAGCAGCTGGCAGGTGGCACCAGAGCCCAGACACGGTATCCAGCAAGAGCTCTTCTTCCAGCTGCTTCTGCTCAGGGCTTGGCTGCCCTTTCTCCCTGGGTAGTCCTAATCCTGTGTCATCCTGGATCATACAGGAGCCCTGACATTTGCCTGAATTCTGGTGCCTGGGCAGTTGTCAGAGTCTTGATCATGGATTCACTTCCTTGATTGTTTTTGCTGACTCTTCCCGTGGTTGCTAAGATCATCCTTTCTCAGATGAGGCTCAGACAGAAATGCAGCTGGACCAGAACTGGCAGCCCCGCAGGTCCTTCAGAGTCCCCAGATAAGGCCACCTTGCAGAGGAATCACTCATTTGTGCCTGGAAGCAGAGAGTACTTCCTGCTTCCTTTCCTGAACTCCCTTCCCCTACAGAGTCCCAGCTGTCCTTCCAGACTCAGCCCAGAGGCCTTTCTCCTCCATCCAGTCTTCCCAGAATGTTTTGAAAAGACTGAAGAACTGAAAGGATTCTTGAACTCCTGTAATACTTCCCCCTCCCCCTCCCAGATCCATTTCTTATTTAATAACAGAAAAAAAATGACCGTCTTTTTAAGTCTTAGTATCTCCAAATAGCCTATCGGATCCTGTGAGCAGGAACTCCGTATAGGCTCCTAGATAGCCCGCCAGTCAGGACTGGCATGCCTTGGGTGCCTGGGATTTATAGATTGGTTGTGGGCCCACAGACCCTGCCACAAGCCCACAGCCGCTCACACAGAGGCAGCCACCTCTCTGCAGTCGGTGCTTCCCCAGCACTGCGCTGCCAACAGGCTTAGCTCCCCAAGGCCTCTTGGGGCTGCCTGGGCCCCATACCAGGCCAGAACAGCTCAGCCTGTTAATCCTTCTCCATCTAGCAAGGCTGAGCTTCTTCAGACTCTCGTTGCTGGGTTTCAGAATCCACTCTCTCCCGGTTGACATGCCAGGTGACGCTTCTTCCCACTCCTTGGTGTCCTCTTTTTGGATCCCTTTCCAATGGTTGGATGAATGGAGTGGAATTTTAAGTCTTTTCCCCCAAAGTCACTGATCGGGGTAAGGGATAGCAACGGGAAGTCATCACGTGGAGGTTGGCTCAATCTTGCGGAAACAAGATTCCGTTAGTGTTTAAGGCAAAGTGGGCCCGCACCGATGCAGCTTCTGCCAAGCAGCCCCAGGGCAGGCAGGAGTGGGGCGGAAGGCTGTCCGGAGGGCACGGGCGCATCTCTGTGACCCTGATCCAAGAGCCTTGCCCAGCAGGTCCCGGGTGCTGCTGCCAGCGCACCACGCCGCCTACCCTTAGACTTGGTTTTCCTTTAAAAGCACCAGTTTAGTTCAAACCCCCATTTTCAAGGTTGGTAACGGATGTGCTGAGAGAATGACTGACCCAGAGCCACAGAAGCAGGACTGGGGCTGGACTCTGGGTCTCCTGATTCGCAGGCGGGGCTCTTCCTGCCGCAGCCACTGTGCTGAGGGTGAAAGCAGGTCTGAACCGGTTCCTCCAGGATGGGAAATGTTGCCACATCGGCCAAGGCCCCCTGGTCCTGTTCTGCTCAAAGATGGCCTTTCTAGAGCCCCAAACACCAGGCTCCTCACTATGGGTACAGCCTGGCACACAGAATTGTCCGCAAATCCTCCTGAAAGAGTGAAGTACTCTCCACGGGAGTGAGTGTATCCCTGAGCGGACAAAACTTTGTTCTTGGGGTAGGGTGAAAAAAACCTTACAGTGTATAACTAGACACACACGCACATAGTATATAAACAGATATACAGTCTATCTGTGGGATTAAAATTTCACAGGGGAGTAAGAGCTCAGCCGCCTATTACAATGTGTGTGTGGGGGGGGTTCCCCACGCCCCCAAGCAATGCTCTGACATCAGCTGGGTATTCTACAGTTCAACTCCATTCTGACACCATCTCCCTGGAGATAGCATTAAATCCCACAGGTTAAGGGCTCGGTCCTACAAGACTGTGCACCAAGCCCTTCCCTGGCCCCAAGCCCCACAGCTTCAGATGCCAACTCCAAGTTCAGGTGATCACATGTACTTGTGATCAACTGCCTATGTATTGGTAGCTCCCACAACTTTCTCCTCAGGTTTGATTTATTTGCTAGAGTGGCTCACAGAACTCAGGAATACATTTTACTTACTAGATTACGAGTTTATAATAAAAGGATATAACTCAAGAACGGCCAGGTGGAAGAAATGCATAGGGCAAGGGATGGGGGAAGGGCACAGAACTTCTATGCCTCTCCCAGCTCTCCACTATCTCCACATCTCCAGGGATTCGTGAAGACAGAAGTGCTCTGAACCCTTTTCTTTTGGGTTTTTATGGAGTTTTCATTACATGGGTATCATTGATTAAATCATTGGCCACGGGGGGGGGGGGGGGGGGGGCGGGGGGGGGAAGGGCGGGGACTGATTCAACCTCAAGCCCTTCTCCCCTCCCCGGAAGTCAGCGGGTTGGGACTGAAAGTTCCAAACCTTCAGTCACATGGTTGATTCCCCTGGCAACCAGCCCCCACCCTTAGGAACTTTCCAAAAGTCACCTCATTAACGTAAACTCAGGTGTGGTGAGAGGGGGTTGTTATGCTTATCGAGACACCTTTGTCACTCTTATCACTTAGGAAATTCCAAGGGTTTTAGGAGCTCTGTGTCAGAGATATAAATTTCTTGTTATAAATCACAATGTCACAAGGAGAAAATGTCTACAAAGGTTCCTGGATGGAGGCGACAATGAAAGAAATGTGAGAAACCCCGGAATATAGGCTCTGGAGTCAAGATTAGAATCTCCCCTCTACCTCTTTCTAGCCGGTGACCTTGGGCAACTCATTCAACCTTTCTGTACCCCAGTTTATCCCTTAGTCAAATAGGAATAAAAATTATACTCATCTTGGGCTTCCCTGGTGGCACAGTGGTTGAGAGTCTACCTGCCGATGCAGGGGACACGGGTTCGTGCCCCGGTCCGGGAAGATCCCACGTGCCGCAGAGCGGCTGGGCCCGTGAGCCATGGCCACTGAGCCTGCGCGTCCAGAGCCTGTGCTCCGCAACGGGAGAGGCCACAACAGTGAGAGGCCCGTGTACCGCAAAAAAAAAAAAAAAAAAATTATACTCATCTCATAGGTTGGCTGTGAGAACTACATGAGATGATACACATAAAGAACTTAGTTCCATGTCTGAGACGTTAGTTCACAACAGGTGTTAGATGCATCTTTCAGATTAAGTGGCTGAAAATGAGGGCGTCCTCCTCCACATGATAAGAATCACTCAGGCCTCCGGTGGCAGAGAAAACAGCTATGGATTGTTTCAGCCATCACTCTACATGCAGAAAGGTCCTAATCGGTGCTAAGGATTAGAATTGGCGCTAGGATTTCAACCACCCATCTACCCACCCACCCACTCAGGTGTCTGCCCTCCACCTCTCTGTATCTGACACTAAGCTGGCCACCTGGCATTTTATTAGATGATAAATTGCATGAAGTCCTCAAGGGATTTAGAGCCTAAAGCGGCGGCCAGAGACTCCATCAGCACTGGCAAAAAATGCCTTATCTACTAAGTCAGTGCTTCTTAGACATTAACAGGTATAGAAATCACCTGGGGGTCTTAACATTCAACTTCTGATTTGGAAGGTCTGGAGTGGGACCAGAGAGTTTGCATTTCTCACAAGCTCCCGATGCTGCTGGTTCAGGACTACAAATTGAGGGGCCACGTATACAAGAAGCTGCCCTTTCCCACAATTAGCCAAACCGAGGAAATGATGTTCCCCTTTCTCTGCTGATGGCTGACTATTATTCTGACATCTTTTGGGGCCCACAATAAAGTGTCTAGACAATTTCACGTTGGTAAGTTCTGGAACAAGATCTTCAAGGCGAGTTTATCCTGCACCTGGGGTCATGACCGGTCTCTGAGGATTTCAAACACTGAGTTACAATGAGCTCGCTTCAGTGCTCCTGCTGGATCACACAGTTGAACTTGATTTTCTTCCAGGATCAAAAGACTTCAGGGGGAGGGAGAAGCAAAGACAGGAGAGGAGGAGAGAGGGGAGAGAGAGAGGAGGATCGTAGTAAAGCGGCTTCCCAACTTCCTTTTGGAAACAGCCTCAGGTAGCCACCACTTCTTCTGGCAGAAACAACTGAGAGAATGTAAATGGGAATCCTTTATAGAGGAGTCTCCACCAGGGCAGAGCATTTGAAACCAGGCCACTACAATTGGACAGTGTCTGGGGATCTCATTCTGTCACTCGATTAGAATTTTTAGTGTAATTCAAGTAGTGTTTACGGAAGGCCCCCAAGCAGAAGGGCCTGGGGTGTGGGGTTTGGAGCCAAGAACAGGCAAAGAGGCAGGTCCCAGATGGCAAGGAACAACCATCTTTTTTATTTTTTTAATGCATTTGAGGAGCAGTTTCCTCAGCAAATGAGTAAACTGTTAACACATAAAGATGAAATAACTTGAACTGTTCAGAGAATGAAGCTGCAAGTGGGTTTGACTTGTGGATTTGCTCTTGGACCTGCCCCATTGACCTGAGGGCTCTTGGTAGGATTCACATCCTACCTCACACAAATATTGTCACTTAATTCAAACAACACCTGGGAACATCAAAGTGGTGAGTGTCTTAGAATCTGTGGTCTGCCCAACAGATGGGCCACCTCCAGGGGGGTTGTAAAAGTGGGAGAGCTTGGGAGGCTGTGAGAAAGATTTTCCTGAGCTGGGTCATGTCTTGACTCAGTCCTTCAGACTGAAGGGCCGGCATGTCCTACTTATCCCACCTCCATCGTTTATGATCCGTGCGACATTGGGCACAGTTCTTTATCTGTAAAATGGGGATAATAATAATACCTACTTCATGAACACATTGTAAGGATGCTACAGGATGAAGCACACAAAAAACTTAGCATAACATCTGCTATTGAGTGAATCCTCAAAAATGGGTAGTGGGTACATTTAGCAAGTGCTCAAGTCTCGGGGGGCGGGTGGAGGAGTAAGGCAAAGGAAAGAACTAGAACGCTGTTTTTCAACAAACGCTTTCCTTCGTGTGCATAGAACCAAATTCACTGCCCTCATCCTAAGCCATAAATGTACATCCCACCTGCCCAAGCTTCTTGCCCACTTCCTACTGGGTTAAAAGCCAACACAGCCAGCTCTGAGCCTCTCATGACAGAGCTATGGAAGCACACTGCCCTCGCTCTTGATTTCCACCATCTCCAGTCTCCCATCCTTCTGCATCTCCAGCTGACACTTGGCTGGATCTCACTCTTCTCCAAAATCGACTGCATCTTTCTCCACTACATAGCTTTTGTTTTTGACAACAAAAATAAAACTCTGTTTACATCTTTTCAAATTAATTGCCCTTCTTTGTCATTGCATGTATTTTTAATTGTTGTGTTGAATTCCAACTTATTGATTTGTCATTATTTTTATAATCATTCTCCCACGGAAGTATTTGAGTGATTTCTAGATTTCAATATTCTAAATAGAACATCTAAAAACATCTTAATCCAGATTATCTTCTTCCTTTAAAAAAACATTTTTATTGAGATATAATTGACATACCATGCAAATCACCCATTTAAAGTGTACAATTGAATGGTTTTTACTATGTTAACAGAGTTGTGCACACATCACTACAATTAATTTTAGAACATCTTTATCACCCTAAGAGGAAACCTTATACCCATTAGTAGTCATCCCATTCTCCCCATTTCCCCAGCCTTAGGCAACCACTAATCTATCTTCTGACTCTATAGATTTGCCTATTCTGGAAATGGCATATAAATGGAATTATTTAATATTTCCAAAGACCATTCCATTCCATAGTCTTTTGGGCCTGGCTTCTTTTACTTAGCGTAATATTTTCAAGTTTCATCCATGTTGTAGCAGGTATCAGTATTTATTCCTTTGTATTGCCAAATAATATTCCATTGTATGGCTATATCACATTTTATTTATTCATTCATCAGTTGTTGGACATTGGTCTATTATGAATAATGCTGCTATAAATATTCACGTACAAGGTTTTGCATGCACGTACATTTTCATTTCTGTTGGGTGCACTGCATAGTTATGCCCCTAATCGGGTGTTGCTCTCGTGGTTCAACCCTTGTTCATATGTTGAGCTCATGCTCTCCTCTTCACCCCAAACCTGCTCCTCTTCCAAAGTACACTGCAGGTTCCACCACCTCTCCTGTTGCACAATCCAGAAGCTTAGCAGTCATCCTGTATGCACCCTCAGCTCCTCCATCCTCCACCCCACTGCAACCCACATCTAGTCCAGTTGCAATTCAAATAGAAGCATTCCTCAGAGCATGCTTTGCAGACGTTCTAGAATCAATCAGGCCATTAACTCTCTTTTTATTTTTTTGGCTGCGTCGGGTCTTAGTTGTGGCATGTAGGCTCTTTGCTGCGGCACCCGGGCTTCTCCCTAGTTGCGGTGCACGGGCTTCAGGGCACGTGGGCTCTGTAGTTTGTGGTACACGGGTTCTAGTTGAGGCGCGCGAGCTCAGTAGTTGTGGTTTGCGGGCTCAGTTGCCCCATGGCATATGGGATCTTAGTTTTCTGACCAAGGATCGAACCCGCACCCCCTGCATTGGAAGGGGAATTCTTAACCACTGGACCACCAGGGAAGTCTCAGACCATTAATTCTTTACACACTCATACCCCTCTATTTATACTTGTAGGGTTACTTGATTAATGTCTGCTTGCTCCCTGTTTTATCTCAAGTGCTTAGCATAGTGCCTACTTTATAGCAAGACTGTAAGCCTCTCAAGATTGGATATATATCACATTTCTTTTATAACATCTCACAGATCCCAGTACACTAGTATTGGTAATAAAAATGTGTTGACTTGAACTGCTTTTATTATTATAATTTTTTACAAATTTTTAATTAAGGTATAATTTCCTTACAGAAAATTCAGCCTTTTTGGTGTGCAGTTCCATGGGTTTTGATAAATGTACACAGTCACATGATCACCACCACAATTAAGACCCAGAACATTTCATCACCTCCCAGAATTTCCATGTGTTCCTTTGTAGTCAACCCTCTGCCTCCCCTATTCCCATGAAACCTCTGATTTGTGGTTTTCTATCTCTATAGTTTTGTCTTTTCCGGAATCTCATGTAAATCTAATCATATATCTGTAGCTTTTTGATTCTGGTTTTTCTTCCACTTAGCTCATGCATTTGTGCTTCACCTATGTTATTGTAAGAGCTCATTCCTTTTTATTGCTGAATACTATTCTGTTGTATGGAAGAACTACCGTTTGTTTACCCATTCCTCAGTTAAAGAACATTTGGGATGTTTCTAGCTTTAGGCAATGTGAATCATGGCAGTATAAACACTGATGTACAGGTTTTGTGTGAGCCAAGGTTTTGGTTTTACTTGGATAAAGACCTAGGAGCCGGACTGTGATATCATACGATCAATGTATGTTTAACTTTTAAGGAACTGTCAAACTGTTTTCCAAAGCAGTTGTATCATTCTGCATCCCCGCCAGTGGTGTCCAGGAGCCCAGTTGCCCTGCATCCTCACCAGCACTTGACAGTGAGAATTCTTCACATAGTCTGGATTCCAGTACTTTATGAGATATGTGATTTGCAAATATTTTTTCCCATCTGAGGCTTGTTTTTTCATTCTCTTTATATCTTTCAAAGAGCAGAAGTTCTTAATTTTGATGAACACCAATGTGTCACTTTTTAAATTTTACGAATCATGCTTTTGGTATCATATATAAGAAATCTTTGCCGAACTCAAGGTCATGAAAAATTTCCCCTATGTTTTCTTCTAGAAAATTTGCAGGTTTAGGGTTTTTACATTTAGGTCCTTGGTCCATTTGATTTCTTTTTTATCTCACGAACTTTTTCATCTGCTTTAGGTCCTAAATCTAACCTACGATATGCTTGCCCACATTGCTCTCCAGCCTTTAAGCTCCTTGAGGGCAGGGATTGTGTTTTCTAAATGTCAATATTTGCATGACCCTGAGAATGAGCTCTCCTTAAACTGTGAGCCCTCAGCACCTCACTTGGCTCACCCTAGTCCCCACCCCTTATTTTACTCATGTTCATATTTTCCATAACACCAAGCATCATGTCTTTCACTTTAGGTACTGAATACATGTTACTGACATTTTAAACATGAGATATTCGAATGGCTTTAGGCTGCCTATCCCACTGAGAATGAAGGAGAATTAGCACAACTAGGAAAAAGCATTTCTAGTCATTTAATCAGCACTGACTGTACGCTGTGCACCTACTATGCACCAGATGCTGGAATGCCTCCTGGTGGCCCAGACCTCCAGAAGGGTACTTCATCCTATGTGGCCTTCTTATAGCAGTGCTTATGACATCACCCAGTAAGCAGGAATACAGAATTATACAACCAACCAAAGTGCTCTGATGGGATGTTTTCAAAATCTGAAACACATTCAGGTAGAAAGTATGATAGATAAATAATGTGTCAGTCCCCCCACGTGGCAGACGCTCTATCTTGAGTTCAAGTGAGGCCAGATGTAAAAAGACAAGGGTCTTTTTACTTGCAGGGCTACTTCTCTCTCGTTTTCCCTCTATTTTTCCCTCTAGTTGCACTTTTTCCCCCAACAGGAAAGAGCTTTCAGGGAACACCCACTGTGTGGCTACCTGGACAGAGGGAAGGGAAGGGGGCTTTCCCCATTCAAGGTTTGCAGACTCAAAGACTGAAGGAAAAACCCAGTTTGTCTGGAAGGTGACTTTCTGACTGTCTCAGGCTGTTATAATAAAAATATCATGAACTGGGTGGCTTACACACAGCAGAAATTTATTTCTGACAGTTCTGGAGGCTGGTGATCTGACATTGAGGTGCCAGCACGGTGGGATGAGGGCCTCACCCAGGTTGCACCCAGGTTGCAGACGTCTCCTGCTAACCTCACAAGGTGGAATGGGCTGAGGGATCTTGCTGGAGCCGCTTTTATTGGGTTGGCCAAAAAGCTCGTTCGGGTTTTTCCATAAGATGTTACGGAAAATCCGAACGCACTTTCTCACTAACCCAATATAAGGACACTAATCCCATGAGGGCTCTGCCCTCATCACCCGCCAAAGGCCTCACCTTTGGTCAGGTGTGCTGGGGTGGCAGTTAGATGCCCCCTGTGCCTCTGCTCATGTGTTCCGGCAAAGGGGACACAGTGACTTAGGAAGGACAAATCCATTCTCATCTCTGGAAAGATCTTAAAGAACTTTGATGTTTTGACAGAATATTTCATCCCAGACTAGAAAAAAAAATCTATTTAAATACTGTGCTGTTGTTGTTGTTTTTCTTTTTAAATTACGTAGGTTGAGAAATCGTGAGTTTAAAGCTTAGTGATTTGAACTTAAGCACGTTCTAGAGGCAGGAAAAGACTCATTAAAATAAATTTTATGACCTTGGCATTTTGTATTGTTTAAAGGTAACCAATTACAGAAAATGGAAATGAGATGTCAAGATTTCAATTTTAGTTTTAAAAGCAAACCTAGTTCCCTCTTAGTAATTAATAATTAAAATAAACTTCATAGTTCTAGGGAACAACCTAATTTGGGCAATGTTTTTAAAAATTATAATTTGTGAACCACCAGTCCTAGAATCACTTGACAGGTTTGTTAATAATCTCGCCTTCCTCCCTCTTTTCCTTCCTCCCTCCCTCCCTCCCTCCCTCCTTCCCTCCCTCCCTCCCTCCCTTCCTCCCTCCCTCCCTCCCTTCCTCCCTTCCTTCCCTCCCTCCCTCCCTTCATTCCTCCCTCCCTCCTTCCTTCCCTCCCTCCCTCCTTCCTCCCTTCCCTCCTTCCTCCCTCCCTCCCTCCCTCCCTTCCTTCCCTCCCTCCCTTCCTCCCTCCCTTCCTCCCTCCCTCCCTCCCCTCCTTCCTCCCTCCCTCTCTTCCTCCCTCCCTCCCTTCCTCCCTCCCTTCCTCCCTCCCTTCCTTCCTCCCTTCCCTCCTTCCCTCCTTCCTCCCTCCCTCCTTCCTTCCTTCCCTCCTTCCCCCCTCCCTCCCTCCTTCCTTTCTTCTCTCTCTCTCTCTCTCTCTCTCTTTCACACACACACACACACACACACACACAGAAGTTACTGGGTCCCCCATTAAACCTATCTGGTGGTGAGGCCTGGGAGTTTGCATTCTTAATAAACTCCTGGGATATAGACATTTTCATTCAAGTTTTAAATCACTAATGTATGGGCTCTTTCCCTGTCATGGTAATAACACCCAGTACTAAATACTAATAATACTAACAATAATAATATTTTGCTAACCTTTATTGGGTGTTAGTGTGGGCCTGTTTTGAGTGTACCTCATGCATTAACTCATGTAATCCTCTCAGCAACTCCTGGAATAAGCGGCATCTTCCTCCTCGTTATGGAGATGCAGAAACTGAGGCAAGAGTGCCTTGTCCAGGTCGTGCTGCTGGGTAGTGGCTCTGGACTAAAGGAGTTCATGAGGCACAGGGGGCTCCTGAGGACCCCAGGGGAGAGGTGAACTCACAGGCGCCTTTGCCCCTGCACGCTGGCAGATGGACATTTACATCAATGTGTGCTCTGCGTCTAGCCTAGCCCAGGGCTAGGCTCATCCTAAAGAGCGAAGTCCCCTGAGGGAGGAGGAGACATGCTGCCACCTGACTGGCCAGCTCAGTTCTGCCCAGAGGGGCTCCATCCCCAAGGTGGACTCTACCTGCTTCGGGCTTACCAGTTGAAAACATTCTAACTAGGTTGGGCCACTGAGGCCTGCTAGGCAAGTCAACTGATAGCCAGGCAAACGCTGATCTTCTTTTCTAGGAAGAGAAAAATCAGACCCTTATCTGCCTCTCTGGTGTTGGAGAAGTAGGCCTTGTCTCTCCATACCTGGTCAGTGGCATCACAGTGCCCTGGGGCCCTAGGTCAGTACACTGAGGGCATCTGGCTTAGACCCTTGCCTGCTCCACCTTGCTGAGGAGTCACGAGACCTTTTTTCACTGATAAAAATGCAGTATTAATTTCTTTGGGCTGTCATAACAAATAACCAGAAACTGGATGGCTGAAGACAACAGAACTTCATTCTCTCATCGTTGTAGAGTCCAGAAGTCTAAAATCAAGGTGTAGGCAGGGTCATGCTCCTGCTGAAGGTGCTAGGAGAGGACCCTTCCTTGCCTCTTCCAGATCCTGGTGGCTCCTTGGCTTATGGTAACACAACTCTGATCTTTGCCTTTGCCTTCATATGGCCTTCATTTTTGTGTCTATCTCTGTGTCTTTCCTTTTGAGTATCATATAAGGACATGCGTGGTGAGATTTAGGGCCCACCTGAATCTAGGATGGTCTTATCTCCAGATCCTTGCCTGAATTACATCTGCAAAGACCCTAATTCCAAATAAGGGCATATTCTGAGGTTCTGGGCGGACATATCTTTTGAGGGACATTATTTCAACTCACTGTAGATGCTTTCATATATAAGGATTCAAACATAAAAACAACCACGTTTATGTAAAAGAAGAGTTTGCAGACATAACTCCTGGCTTCCTTGGTCTTACTCTCTCCCCAGCCAGGCCCTGAAGATAGTTCCCAAATTTCCCTGGAGTAACTGTCTCAACAGAAAACTTAGGACTAGAGTTTTTTATACCCACCCTTCCAGCAAACAATAGACTGAAAAAACAGTGAGCACATTGGGGGAAAAAATAAGTTGTCTGGTAGAATAATAGGATTTCTAGGCCATGTTTTCAACCTTCAGACGTTTCTCAAGGTTGTGAGAGGAGAAAGGGAGGTGAAAAGATGCCAGTGGATTGTTTTTCCTTTAAGCAACTAGGCACCTGACCCGTTTTCTCTCATCTCATGCTTCTTTCTGTAAATGGAGACAATCTCCTTCATCTCCTTGAGAATAAGGTGACATTTGAGCAGATTCTGAATCAGAGAGCTAGACACCCTGTTGTGTGAAGGATGGTGCCAGTGATTTCTTAGGGAGGCCTCTGGAGACTGCAGGCCTATTTGCAAGGGCAGACTTCCAAGGCCTTGGTCTGACTTCTGGTCGCATGTGTTAGGGTGATGCAGTCTTGCAAGGTCTGGCGATGGATGCTTGGTGAGTCACAGACCAGCTCCACTCTTGACCTGAGGCCATGCAGCGTGGGCCAGGGGTTCCTAAACTTGGTTGATCATCAGAATTATCTGGAAGCTTTGATATTTTGTTTTAGGACACAGCTTCCTGGCTCCCTCCCCAGACCTACATAATCAGAATCTCCTTGTGGATGAAGCATAAGCTTTTCAGTTAGACCTGGGGCCACATCTTGACTCTCCCCCATCTCCGCATGTGAGTGTGACAGGTCAGCCAAGCTCTGATCTGTGTATTGAGGGCAATGACACTTCCCCAGGTTGCTTTTGGTGGGGGGTAGGGGGAAGGTTCAGAGGCGATGCTTGTGAAAGTGCCACATCCAGTGGAAGCCATCTGATTCAAATAACGATTAATAAATACTAGCAATTTACTCCGAGTTGTCTGAAATACCTTGTTTTTATGTGGAGGAGGAAGAATTTGTTCTATATATTTAAAAAAGAAGAAAGAAAGAAAGAAAGAGAGAGAGGGAGAAAGGAAGAAAGGAAGGAAGAAAAAGAAAGACAGGGTAATCCAGTTGACTCTTACTCCTATCTGATGGGAATGTAACTGCCCACAACATTTTCTAACTTTTCATTAAGAAGCATATGCTTTGGGACAATAGCAGGAATGAAAAAAACTTATACTTTCTGTGCAGTTTCAAGCAAAATGTTGTTATTCATGGCCAGGCTCCACCTTGCAGAGAAAGGCTGGGATTAGTCTTTGCAAAGATGGTCCTTTTGGCAAATCTTAGAAACCACGTGCAAATGAGGAGACCCCAGAGAGCTGTGACAGCCTCAGGAGGAATATGGCTGTTGGACGTGATGGGAAGGGGCTAGAATCTCCACCACTTTTTGGTGGGCCTCTCCCAGTCCTGGGTTTACCCTTCACCGATGAAATGAAATAATCTACACAGAGTAATACTTAGCCCTGAGCCTGGCACTCCAGAGGCTCTCAAAGAATGTCAGCCGTGGCCATCAGACCATCATCATCCATCTTCCTCTTAGACTATCTGGATTCATGTACCCTCAAGTCTGATTCCCAAGCTCTGGTTCTGGAAGCCAGGTGGCTCTACCCTGCCTCTAGGCCTTCTGGAACATCCCAGGATGTTCTGGGAGGGCCCACAAGTAAAACATGCTCAGGACAAAGCAGAAACAGCCTCTGCTTTGGAGGGAGGTTTTCCCAAGCCAGTTTTTCTTTTTATCTGATGGGAAGGGCCAAGTTAAGGGGCGGCAGCAGGGGGACAGCACAAATAAATACAGAGAAACCTCTCCAGGGCCTGCTATTGTGCTTAGCACAATGACAGGCTCTGGAGAGCATTTTTATCCAGTTGAGACTGGAAACTAAAATAAATGTGGTCATATTACACCCTCCTCCAGGGCTCCTCCAGAGCCCTCCTCACCACAGCACTTCCCCGAGTGCCGTAGGATGGAAGGGGCATTTCTTTGTCCGAGTCCTGGCTGGTGTGGGGGGAGAAGGGAATTTAGGGTGTGAAGGCAGGTCCTCAAAATTGGGGCTGAGATCCCCAAAGCCTTGGGCACTAGTCCTTTGACCACCCTGAACTTTCTCAAAAGCTGCTAACACCAAGTCCCCACCCTTCCCAGGGCTTTCCGGCCAACAATGGGCCATGTCCAGCAGGGTGGGGCTGGTGACACACCCAGGCAAGGCTGACTCTGCAGGGAGGAGGAGGGAGCCCCGTTCCAGAAACAGGCAGGGGGGCGCTAAGTAGGACTGGTAGCTTTCTTGAGCCTAGGAAGTGTCCCCCAAGACTGTAAGGACTGGCGGTTCGGCCTCTGCTGCCTTTGGCTGCTTTGAAGTGAGTCATACATTGGAAAGATCTTTCTGAAACCAAAGCCATCTTTCATGGGAATGAGTCTCAACTCTTCTGCAGCTGGTGTTTCTAAACACCCCTCGAGCAGGCTGGGGAAATCCTCCCCACCCAGAAAACACTGAGGTCCAACGGCTCTAAAACTCCTTGGGAAAAGCTGAGCCCCCAAGCTGGCACATTTGGACGCTTCCATCGTAGGCGGCCTGGGACCCTGGCTCCTGCAGTACCCGTGGGGACACCTGAGCCCTTCTCTGCATGATATTTGCTTACATTTTGAGCTTGGAACTGGGGAGATGGGGTCTGAATCCCAGGCCCACCACTCAATAGGCAGATCTTGTATAAGGCACTTGGTTTCTCTGGGTCTGTTTCCTCAGTTCTAAAGTAGAAGTGAGGTAAGGAACTCCATGAAACAGAGCGTGCAATATGCTTAGCTCAGAACTGGGCAAATAGTAAGTCCTCACTACATGGCAGCTGCTTTATTAATAAAAGCTAATATTTGAGTGCCGATTTTGTATCATGCCGGGTCCTATTATACCTGATTCTCACAATAACTCTTTGAGGTAGGTATTTTTATTATTATTCCTATCTTATAGAAATACAAATTGAGGCTTAGAGAAGTTAGGCAAACTGTCACTAGTCACACAGCTAATTATTGGTGGAGCTCAAACTCAAACCCAGGGAGTTTGGGCTTCCCTGGTGGCTCAGTGGTTAAGAATCTGCCTGCCAATGCAGGGGACACGGGTTCGAGCCCTGGTCCGGGAAGATCCCACATGCCGCAGAGCAACTAAACCCATGCGCCACAACTACTGAGCCTGAGCTCTAGAGCCCGCAAGCCACAACTACTGAGCCCATGTGCCACAACTACTAAAGCCTGTGCGCCTAGAGCCCATGCTCTGCAACAAGAGAAGCCACGGCAATGAGAAGCCCGCGCACTGCAACGAAGAGTAACCCCTGCTCACAGCAACTAGAGAAAGCCCGTGCACAGCAACGAAGACCCAACACAGCCAAAAATAAATAAATAAATAAATTTATAAAAACAAAACAAAACAAAAAAATCCCAGGGAGCTTGATGCTATAGCCCACACTCAACTGCTATGTAACACTGTTATTATTACTATTAATTAGCACATCTTGGGAATTCTGTGGTGGTACAGTGGTTAGGACTCCAAGCTTCCACTGCAGGGGGCCTGGGTTCAATCCCTGGTCAGGGAACTAAGATTCCATAAGCCACGTGGTATGGCCAAAAAAAAAAAAAAAAAAATCACAGCTTCAGGGGATCTCAATCATAGATGATTAATGGACAAGAGAGTGTTGTTATTGAAGCATATAAAAGCTGTGGGCTTGTTTTAATGCTGGAGAATTCATATAAAGACTAGAGGGGGAAAAAGCCCAGAACAAAAACTACAATTCTTGAATGATTAAACTATTTAAAATAGTAGTAGACCGTTGGTGGGAATGTAAATTGATGCAGCCACTATGGAGAACAGTATGGAAGTTCCTTGAGAAACTAAAAATAGGACTACCATATGATCCTGCAATACCACCACTGGGCATATATCCAGAGAAAACTATAATTCAAAAAGATACATGCACCCCAATGTTCACAGCAGTGCTATTCACAACAGCCAAGACATGGAAGCAACCTAAATGTCCATTGACAGATGAATGGATAAAGAAGATGTGGTATAGGGCTTCCCTGGTGGCGCAGTGGTTGAGAATCTGCCTGCCAATGCAGGGGACACGGGTTCGAGCCCTGGTCTGGGAAGATCCCACATGCCGTGGAGCAACTAGGCCCATGAGCCACAACTACTGAGCCTGCGCGTCTGGAGCTTGTGCTCCGCAACAAGAGAGGCCGCAATAGTGAGAGGCCAGTGCACCGCAATGAAGAGTGGTTCCCGCTTGCCACAACTAGGGGAAGCCCTCACACAGAAATGAAGACCCAACACAGCAAACATAAATAAATTAATTAATAAACTCCTACCCCCAACATCTTCTTTAAAAAAAAAAAAAGAAGAAGATGTGGTATATTTATACAATGGAATATTAGTCAGCCATAAAAAAGAATGAAATAATGCCATTTGCAGCAACATGGATGGACCTAGAGATTATCATACTAAGTGGAGTAAGCCAGACAGAGACAAATATCATATGATATCGCTTATATGTGGAGTCTAAAAAAAAAAGATACAAATGAACTTATATACAAAATGGAAACAAACCCACAGACATAGAAAACAAACTTATGGTTACCAAGGGGGAAACGGGGGTGGAGAGCTAAATTAGGAGCTGGAGATTAACATATACACACTACTATATATAAAATAGATAACCAACAAGGACCCACTGTACAGCACAGGCAGCTATACTCAATATTTTGTAATAACCTATAAGGGAAAGGAATCTTAAAAAAAATAGATATATATATATGTATGTATAACTGAATCATGTTGCTATATACCTGAAACTAACATAACATTGTAAATCAACTATACTTTAAAAATAAAATAAAATAAAATAAAATACTAGTAGACCTTGTCCAAGTACCAGAGACCCTCATTACCCAATATCATCTGTAAACATAGTGTCTGAGCAGTTCTACTCTATTTCATTTGGCCTCACAACCCCATAAGACAGCCAGAGCAGGTATTCATTCCTAATTTACTGATGAGAAAACTGAGGTTCAGAGAGCATTTGGGATTCTTCAAGTCTAAGTGGCTAATTACCCTTAATAAAGATCACTCAAGTTTCCTGACCAATGACTACATGCTAGGTCCTGCGCTGTGCTCAACAGGTGTTATGATTTAGCAACAATCTTCTGATGGATCTTATTATTTTGTCTATTTTACAGATGAGCAAACTGAGGCCCAAAGAGGTTCAATAACTGGCCCTGAGACACACAGCTAGTGAGTACCCCCCAACTGCTATTTATAACCGTGCCTTGGTGGTAGTGCTGTGGCTCATGGCCGACTGAAGGGAACTGGCCAGTCTCACATTGAGAGCCTCCTCTGTGCAGTGTGCACCCAGAGATTTAGAATATGGGGGATGCATTCCTTGCAGTGTGCCCCCAGAGATTTAGAATATGGGGGATGCATTCCTTGCTTTCAGAGTCACAGGCAGGGACTTCCCTGGTGGTCCAGTGGCTAAGACTCCGAGCTCCCAATGCCGGGGGCCGGGGTTCGATCAGGGAACTAGATTGCCCATGCAGCAACTAAAAGGTCCTGTGTGCGGCAAAGAAGATCCCGCAACTAAGACCGGGTTCAGCCAAATAAATAAATAATTAATTAATTTTAAAAAAAGAGGGCTTCCCTGGTGGCGCAGTGGTTGAGAGTCCGCCTGCTGATGCAGGGGACACGGGTTCGTGCCCCGGTCCGGGAGGATCCCACATGCCGTGTAGCGGCTGGGCCCGTGAGCCATGGCCGCTGAGCCTGCACGTCCGGAGCCTGTGCTCCACAACAGGAGAGGCCAAAATGGTGAGAGGCCCCAACGGTGAGAGGCCCGCGTACCGCAAAAAAATTAAAAAAAAAAAAGAAAGTCACAGGCAGAGAGACATTGAAAAACAGCATGCGATTTGCAGTGGGACAGACGTGGGTAATACCAGCTTTGCTGCTCCCTGAACAGTCAGGCACGTTTAATTAGCTTCTGAGCTTTAGTTTCCTCACATGTATAAGTGGAGCTACAATTATCTGCTTGTAGGGCCGTCCTGGGGGACCCAGTTAATGTAAAGCTAACACAAAGCACTCAAGATAGAGACGATCTCACTACTGTTCAGCTGAGGAGCAGAAACACAGGCAAAACGAGCAGTATTAGGCAAAACTTGAAAAGCGTGCAACGTGATGTTCACCCATAGGCGTGCAAAGAATTTACTGGGGCAGGTTGGGCTGGGCCCACCGAGGCAGGCTCCTAGAGAGGGTGTGCACTGGGGTGTGTCTTTGATTTAGGGCAGATGGAGCCCATGGGAAACTCACAGGGTAACTTCAAAGAGCTGTGGGCAACTGACCTCACAGTTAACACTGCCATCACCTCCTTTCCTCAGGGCCGGGTCTCTCCACCTCCTAGAAGAGCTGGACGTCGTACAGAAGACATGACGCTGGCAAAGCTGTAGAGGTGGGGGAGGGCATGGTGTGTTCAGGGAACTCGTCGTACAGAAGACATGACGTTGGCAAAGCTGTAGCGGCAGGGGAGGGAACTCGAGGTGCTTTGGAAGAGCTGGAGGGTGAGATTCGAGGGTGGGCGTGGTGGGAGGGGCAGCCGAGAGCAGTGGGCGAGCCAGGGCCAGGCAGGCAGGGCCTCGGATTCCCAGCGCAGTCCGTGAGCTCTGCTGTGGGCAGGCATGGGAGACCACCCGACGGCACAGCGAGTTGACTTCCCATGAAATGATGATCAATGGTGGCGAATGCCACAGGGCGCTCAAGATAACCTCGCCCGAAGATCCCACTGGCTGCGGGAACCGCGACCCGAGTGGTGATGTCGGTGTGGGCGGCGGTCAACGGCGAGCGGAACACAGACCTCCAGCCGGGGCCTCCGGGCCCGTTTTCCACAGTAGCCAACTAACCTGCCAGTTGCCTTGAAAATAACCTGTTTCTGGCTTCCAGGAGAGGGTCCACATGAATGCCAGGGCGCCGGATCCCTGGGCAGGTATGAAGGACTGCATGTTTGTGTCCTCCCCAAATTCTTAGATTGAAGTCCTAACACCCAAGGGGATGATATTAGGAGGCGGGGCTTTGGGGAGGTAATTCGATCATGAAGGTGGAGCCCTCCTGGTGGAATTAGTTCCCTTAGAAGAAGAGATGTCAGTGAGATTACTTCCTCTCTTCTCTCACCATGTGAGGACTCAAGGAGAAGACGGCTGTCTACAAAGCCAAGAGGGTTCTCGCCAGACATTGGATCTGCCAGCACCTTGATCTTGGACTTCCAGCTTCCAGAACTGTGAGAAATAACTGTTTGCCATTCAAGGTACCCGGTCTCTGGTGGTGTGTTGTAGCAGCCCATGTGGACTAAGGCACCAGGCTTGGTAGACACATAGTAGGATGGCTACGGTCGGAGAGACCATTGTGAGTATAAATATATCCTTGTGTTTTCTGGCAAGCCCCAAATCTTGGCGGTGAGGATAGCAAGTAAATTGAAATCCTTAAGATTTTCTTTGCTTAAAGTTTGATAATGCAGTGGAGGTCAAAGATGTTTTGAAAGATGTTTTCCTCCCACTGCGTTCTAGTTTCTTAGTAAAATGGCCCAACTCATGGCAGTGGTTCAGAAGCTCCTGTCCTCAAATCTCAAATCCCCAGCCTTGCCTAAGTGATGAGACCATTGCTGCTCTGTGTCACACACAAAACTGAATACCAGCTAGACCAGCACAGTGCAACAGCTCTATTAAATTTTTTTTTCTTTAGTTGACTTGGTCAGTATGGTCTGGGTCATTGGGCAAACAGTTCTGGAATATACCACTGCTATCTGATGCATTTCCCCCTCTAACCTGCCTTCCTACGTGATAAAAGTGCATTCCCAGAACTTTGATTTTGATTTTGTTTTTGTCTTTAGAAGTTGGGCTGGCACTTTTTCAAATGGGACAGACCTTTAAGGGGAGCAGGGGAACCAGAAAGGAAACACGGTGTGGAGGCAGTTACGCATTAAGCACACACTTTATTCACTGAGTTGTGAGGACAACAGTGACGCAGGACAGCGGCAGAGGGGCGGCAGGAGTGTGGAGTGCGTTGGGTGTCCCAAGCACAGTAACGCAGGCCCAGGGCCATCCCACCTCTGCACACTGGCATGTGGCATTCAGGATGCCGACCGATATCCACTCACTTTCACGGGGGACATGATACATCTTTTAAGCAGCATTTCTTCCAAATATTTGCTTTCTTGTTTCTGGAAGGGGAGGGGAGGCAGGAAGAACAGTATGCCTTCCAACACTTGAAAAAAATTCCATTAAACCCAACTTAAAAAGGAAAGAACTGCAAAAGCTTCGATGCAGGATTGTCAGCAACTCACGGAAACCACACATGTTTATTACGGGACAGGTCTGTACATAACACCCCAAAAGAACACCAATCCTGCGGACATTCGTCTTCTCTTCCATAGGGTAAAGAAACATACACATATACAATCACTAAGTGGCTCACTGCCTTTCTGAATGTTAGTGGATGCAGTCTTTTCCTCTACCTTTGGCAAACGGGCTCAGAAAGTGACTCATGGCATCGTCATTCTTGGGAGATACTCTTTTGGGAAGAATTTTATTTAATGATATCAATCGCCACTCAATTACACTAAGCATCAGAAAAGATTGGGTTTAATTTTGCTGTGTACACATATATTGTTTAGAAAGTTTTTCAGCTTAAACTGACCACCTCCCCCTTTCGAGTTTGCCATAAATGAAACTTGCCCCAAATGAAAAATACAAAGATCCATATGCAAAGCGTGTCAGACACCATCTCCCCACTACTCCCTAGGCAGCAAATAGAAAGACAGTGATTTTTTAAATTGCCAAAGTCAAAGTTTCTCCTTCTTTCATTACAACATAATTGGGTAGTTCCCTTAACACACATCGCCACCATAAGGTGTCATTACGAACCTCAAGCCTGAAATGATCGCTTTTTCTGGATAGAATGTTCTTCAAAAGGGAGTACTAATGAGTGAATTTTAGGGCAATCTGACAAACACTTGGTTTATAAAAAGGAAAATGATTTTACAAGCCAGATAAAATCAAGCCTGGCCTAGGAAGTAGATTAAACCGTGACCGGAAATACAGATGAGGTGATTTGTAAAAACTGAGCTTGCTTCAGAGGATGCAGAAGGGTTGATGGCACGGAATTCATCTTCCTTCCAGCATCTTTCCTGACAGTCAGAAAGAGGGCTCTGGGAGCCCACAGCCTGGAGGGTCCCCTGCCCCTTCAACATGCAAGAGAACGCTAACATCAAGTTTGCTTTAAAGAGTTTTTTAGAAAGACCTACCTAGTCAAAAGTGGTTCATTTGAATTTTTAAACTTGCAAAAGCATAGATATATATATTGTATAATCATCTAAGAAGCAGTTCTTTAGAAAAAGGTGTTTGCTTTAAAGTGTAAAGAAGTTAGATGAAAGTTTTAGAAACATTTCTAGCAAGACTTTTCCAAGTGGAGTTGATCGACATCACCAGATGGAGGGGATAGGAATTGAAAAGAGCATTGTTCCAGCCTCACCTCGGAAGAGGAAACTCAGCTTGGAAACAACAGAATGGGGAGTTGGGGAGAAGTGGGGAGACTAGAGGACATGACAGATAGAAACTACTTTTTTTTCTTTTCTTTGCGCCTTATTACCCATTGTCTCTAGCTTTTCTGTTCAAGGTTTCAGGGAACAGGCAGTTTACCTTTTGTTATTGAAGGAGTCACATTAAGAACATTTCATAATGAACCCAAACCAACATGTAGATACCCAGCGAGCTGGACAAGTTTCCAAACGCTCTTTATATCTCAACATAAATCACACCAGAAGACTAAATGGTATCCTGGCTTTTTTGGAAGAAACTTTAAAGGAAGCACTGACTTTCAGGTCATCATAGAGGCCTCTTCATGCAATCAGCCTATGCTTCAAGAATCACTAGTAAGCCCAATGCTCAAAAATGTAGCCCTTTATGTATGCACTAGGGAAGCTTACCATGTGTATACTTCCTTTCCTAGAGTAAACAATCCTCATTAATTTGATTGTGTTAACAACTGGAATTTTTTTATGCGGGGCAGGGTTCAAGCAGAGAACACTGATTTCCTGTGTAGTGACCTGGACATTTTCGGGACAAGCATGCTGAGTCCAGTTCAACAAAACACATAGGGCGTTGTAGCCCACTGATTCAATTTGGCAGTTGGAAGAATCAGGTTGCCCTGTGACCCATGCCCGTGGCTGGAGCCTTCTGCTGGGGAGTGGGGTTGGGAAGCCCACTCTGCATTCCCAGTGCCCCCTTCCCTAGAGCACAGCACTGCTCTGCTTGCAGCCAGGAAGCTACTGGCATTTTCTGGCAAGGCATTTTTGCACGGTGTAGTTTAAATTAGCTCATACACTTGATATGGAAAGAAGCTATTTCCCACCCCACCCCCCGCCAAGATGGATGCAAAACTGAATTCAAAAGTTACAAGAAAAGTAGAGTTTCATTAGTGGCGGCAAATTTAGGCTCAGTTCTTTAACTACCATCGCCATTTTTCTTACACTGACATTTAATCTGCAAGTACGTGGATTATAACTCATTAGCCGATGAAAAAAAACCCTCTCCTCCAGCCGGGCCCTCGGATACGTTTGGCCATTCCTTGTTACTGGTCGTGGCAGGGGAACACTGGGACTACACCATGGTCCTCACCCCTCACACTTTGCCAGAGCGGAGCAAGGATTAGGACACACAGGCGTTGTGCCCAGGCTACCCATGCAAGAGAGGTCGCAGAAGATGGGACAGCGGATGTACTGAATGAAGCAAGAGGCAACAGATAGATGAAAGGGTGAAACTGTGGGCTGCAGTCTGCCTTCAGTCCAAGGAGGAGGTGGTCTCACACCTACCTCATCAGAGCCATTTGCTAAATACGTTAGTAGGTCCAACACACACACACACACACACACACACACACACACACACATTTGTGAGAACAGTCCTCAAACATTCAGTGTCTAGCAAAGGTCAGGCAGATTTAGATTCCCTCGGGAAGCACACAGAATACTATGAAGCAATTGCAGTATTCACTACAGCACCCGGTTGCTAGAGTGTGTCACACGTTAGGTCTGCAGTACAAGGTCAGAAAGAATATTCTACTTGCTTTTTACCACTGGTGGTGTCAGCTACTAACTCATTCTAATACTTGGTGCCAGCAGGAAGAATTTCTGAGCTTTTATGATTAGTGGTATACGCAGGTGAATTCAGATGTTTTCTTCTTTGGCTTTAAAATAGAGTTTAAATTCCTAAACAGAGCCCCAAAGCATGACAATAAATGTGACAACCTCCTACACGTGAGTCACGTCCTGTCTGAGTCTCAGCCAGAGGCTTTCAGGAACCATGGTGGGGTCTTAAATGCAAGTTTTGGGGTAATCTTCAGCTCCAATGTGAATCTTGTGTTACTGAGTTTGAGGACTCCGGTGAGATGTTCTGCTGTCTACACACAGTCTGATCCTAGGTCTGCGGTCTTCGGTCTGATGCTGACTTGAGCTACATCTGTCATGGAATATGCTGGCTTCTAACCACCAACACCCTTCCACAGGGGACCTGGTGGCAGGGATGCAGTTAGCCTCACTCTTGACCTTTGAGTCATGTGCACCTGTGCAAACGTCCCTGAGGAGCTGCAGCATAGTGGGACAAACATTCGAGCAGGAATGAAGTTTAAAAGCACATGCAGACTCACCAAACTGCCCTGGGTGAGTGAAACACATAAACACACACATGCAAACCAGGAAGTCAACAGAGCTAGGCAAGAAAGAAAGCTCAAAAGACCAAGTTAAATCAGTTGGAGGCAATCTACCTTGGAGTTGCAGAGATTTCAAAGAGAAAAACATGCCTTTCCTTAGCCTACTACTGAAAAGACCTTTAAAAAAACCAAAATCAGCGAGGGCTTGATGTGATTTAGAGGATGCCGGATAGAGAGCAGAGTTTGCTGGGTGGGAGAACTTGCATTGAGAGGAGACAGAACTTTTGTTTTTGATCAAGACTGCTGTGGCCTTTGGACAAAACTCGCCTAACAGCATACAACTGGGCCAATCTGGAGACAATCCCCCTTTCCTTTCTTTGTAAGAGTGGAGGGCTGCGGGGCTGAGACATCTCCTGTCCTTGGTGGGGAGAAGCACGCTTTCTGAAGTAGAAAAGGGTTTAAGGAGAATTTTCATTCACTCCTTTTCCTCTCTTTCTCTTAATTCTTTTTTCTTTTTAATAATAGGCTAAGTGGGCTTCCCTGGTGGCGCAGTGGTTGAGAGTCCGCCTGCCGATGCAGGGGACGCGGGTTCGTGCCCCGGTCCGGGAAGATCCCACATGCTGCAGAGCGGCTGGGCCTGTGAGCCATGGCCGCTGAGCCTGTGCATCCGGAGCCTGTGCTCCACAACGGGAGAGGCCACAACAGTGAGAGGCCCGCGTACCACAAAAAAAAAAAAATAATAATAATACTAATAATAGGCTAAGTAATTTGCCAATCAGGTCCTAGCATACAGTAGGGGACAAGGAGCATGTTAAAAATGACTTTGGTGGCTGTTGAAACAGAGCTGCCGGGGGCCCCGATTCTGCTTTCCCTCCTGCTGAAGTCCAGGCAGGGCTGCAGGAGGCCAGTGAGGAAAGGGAGGGCAAAGGCTGCTGCCACATGGATCTATCCCTCGGGCTCTTCCTTCTCAGCCGCGGCGCTACATAATAAATATACTTGTACTTTGGAATAATTACAACTGCTTTTGTCCATGCGGCATCCTAAGGGCACTTGCTGGCTCTTACCCATACAGTCCCACTATTATTGAATAACAGTTGAAAGAAAACAAAAGTAGCTCCTGCTGTGCACATAAGGTGATGGAAAAAGGTCACACGTGAACACTACTGTCGAGAGTGGGCACACAGACATTTCTACCCCACTGCTTCTGGGCGAACGTTGCCATGGGCTGGCCCGACATTTGGCTCATGGGTGTTTTAATCAGATTTTCCCTTTTGGTTGCTGCTGAGGGACAGTAGTTTGCAAATTCTCCAATCAAGTTGGGGCCTTACTACAACATCCTATGTGTCACCGCCATGGTCAGTCCTTTTTCTAATTGCTGTCTATGGGTGGTACTCAGAAGAGTTTTGCTTTTTTCTTCATGTCGTTGCGTCTCCAAAGAGGTAACTTGTCAAAATCCTGGATGGACATTCCAAAGATTTCCCGAAACACTTCTGGGGCTAAGTGGCGCTGTGATGGGAGAAGAGAACAGTGGTCAGTCCTGATGGCCACATGGATGACCTTGAGAGTTGCTCTCCAGTTTATAAGTAATTGTTTTGAAGAGCAAAAGGCAGAATGATGGAAGAGGAGTTTATCTCTGAGGCTTCTTAGCAGGCACTGGACCCAGTGGTTCCTTACCTGGCCAGGCCAGGTGAGGCACCCTTCCTACCAAAGAAAAGAGCTGGTGGAGTATTAATGATGATTGTAATAACACTGCATGGCCATGGGGCACGGTACGAGGATTCATTATGCTGGAGGTGACTCCGCTTCAGGTCCTTGGGACGCTGAGGAGATGCAGGGAAAATGGACCAGAGCAATAAGAAAGCCAGAAAGAGATTTCCAGAGGGGTCCTTTGGCAGCCCTGGGGCGTCTTCCTGCCTCAGCAGTGGGAGTTCAGGTGGTTGCTTGGTCTACTGAGGAGACCAAGAACTTCAATCTCTGGCCCGCCTAGTAAAGTTCTCTTAGGACAGTGGAGGCTTTATTCTCTGTGCCAGCCTGACCTCACATACAGATGTACTGCTTTTTGTCAGAGAAAATTAATGATTCTTTATGAGATTAGCAGACAGAGTTTTTCTTAATTAAAACCATTCAGATGGAAAAGTACAAAGATCAGTCTTCCACATCTAAGGAGGTCTTGGGTAGGTGTACCCAGCTAACCCTCCAACAAGGAATGTGGAAACAGCCAAGAGAGAAACTTGCCTAGTACACACCTGTTTACTGAACGCTCCCTCCCCAACCTCAACAAACTCAACCCAGGCTCAGAGAAAGATAAGGATTTGGGGGTATCTGAAGAGTGATGGAGTCTCCATTCTACATCACCAGCCCTAAATGAGGGCAACATCACATTTCCAAAGAAAATGACTAAACTCATACTGCATCTCCTGGGTTGTTCTTCTGAGTTTTACCATACGTTTTTAGGCTCATCTCCTAAATACAAATTTGGGTTTTCCTCCAAGTTAGCTTAGTTTAACCTAGGTTGATCCTTTTTATTTTTTGCCTTAACTGGAACATTTCTTAGGGAAAAGTTGTGGAAAATGCACAGGAATATGCAGTTGGGACAAGTTTTTTTGTTTGTTTGTTGTTTTTTTTTTACCTCTAGCCTGGTTCTGTCCACGTCTCTTAGGATTTTGCTGCGCCCTCTGTTGGTCACCATCAGCATTTCATATGGAAATATCTGAGAAGCAAAGAAAAACACCTCTTCTAGAATACTGCTATTCATTTTATTTTATTTTATTTTTTTTTGGCCATGTGGCATGTGGGATCTTAGATCAACTAGGGATCGAACCCGTGCCCCCTGCAGTGGAAGTGCGGAGCCCTAACCACTGGACAGCCAGGGAAAAATTCCCACCGCTGTCCATTTTATTAACAAGCAGAAGCTACCTAAAATCTAAGACTCCCAAGATAGAGCTTCTAAGACACTATGGTTAGAGTATTAGAGTGATGGGTGTTCCTCACTCAAGTCTCCAGCAGACAGGGTCAGGTTCCTATACATTCCCAATACCCAAAAGTGTCTCATGTGGCACTGTGCCTCTGGAGGGCGTTGCTGAGTAAAAGAATACAACTTAGTATGTATTGGGGATGAAGGTAAAAATTAGAAGAGAATTGAAATTACAGGTATATGTTTTACAAGGCAGTACACATTTGCAGGGTTAAACAATCTCGTTCCATGACCAGCTCATGAATCCAAGGAACCATGCAGCCCCAGAAGCAGTGTTTTGGTAGATGACCTATTGAAATAAGCCCCAGTTATAGTCACCAAGGAGCACAGCTCTTGGATACCTTTGGAGTCACAGGATGTTCTGGAGCTGGGGCAACCAATCATCCCAGTTTGCTTGGGACTGAGGAGGATCCCAGGATGCAAGACTTCCGGTGCTACAACCAGGGAAGTCTTGGGCAAGCTACGATGTGTTGGTCACCCTATCTGGAGTGGGCTGTAGCTGCTCCACATGGAGCAGGCTTTGCCATGCTCATGGCAGGGGCCACGTAGACACCGAGGTCATAGGAGAGAAGTGATGGTACTTCACTGGGAACACACAGCACCAGACCCAGTGAGGGCTTAAACCTGCCGACTTGGTGTGAAAAACCCACAGAGTGGAAAGATGCTTTATGACACGGCTTGCCTAATGCACTGGCCTGGAGCCAAGTGGGTCTCAACCCTGAAAATGGTGAAAAAGATAGAAAATCAAATCTTTTTAGGGTTATGTCCCAGTTTCATCCCATGTGAGAGGAAAGAGAAAAAGAGCCATACTTGGGCTTCCCTGGTGGCACAGTGGTTGAGAGTCCGCCTGCCGATGCAGGGGACACGGGTTCGTGCCCCGGTCTGGGAAGATCCCACATGCCGCGGAGTGGCTGGGCCCGTGAGCCATGGCCGCTGAGCCTGCGCTCCGCAACGGGAGAGGCCACAACACTGAGAGGCCCGCATACCGCAAAAAAAAAAAAAAAAAAAGAGCCACACTTGCCTTTGGTTCCAACATGTTAGGCATGGAGACACCCCGGTCCATCCTCATTCCAGGCATGTGGCCATCTGGGAGGGTCTGCAACAGAAATACAGGTTTCAGGAGCAGCCCATGGCAGCATGGGGAGCTGAGGGAGAGCTCTGTGGGCTCCTAGACCTCCCTGTTTGGGTCTCAAATCTTCACTGCCATTTTAGAGATGTGTCATCTTAATTACCATGGATTTTTCAAAATGAGCTCCTTGTTAAATAAAAGCAGGGATAGTGGGAATGCTGCTCTTTTATACTCCAGTTGATGAAAGGTTTTGGCTTAATAACTATTACTAATCCCTGAATGCAGGCTGCGCGCGTTAAAGTATATGGTACATCAAAGAACTGCCAGGTCTGTGCTTGTTTTTTATTTTTTAATTCTAATCTTAGCTTTCTTTGCATTTTTCCCCTTTTCTCATTCTCCATTATCATTTTACAAGGTTTAGGTTCTAGGAAAAAAGAATGGTACCACAGCAGCTCTTTCCTATTGGCCAAGACAGGGGTTTCTTTTCATCTGTGACCACACAGAGGAGGGGAGGGCCTCAAGGAGTGAGTGGTTATAACTAAAAGAAAAAGCAGCTGTATGTGTGTGGACCCTTGATGCTGGTCCACTTCCACCCCAGAGAGGATTCTCCAAAGGCAGAGCAAGAGGGTCCTCTGACACCTGGTCTGGTTCATGCAGGCCTGCAGGACCAGGTTGACCTGGGCGCCAGGCATGCCTGCTGCTTATGGCTCCTCACATCTGTGGACTAATGATTAGATGGATCAACCAAAGTCAGGGTCTTCTCAACAGAAACCCTTCCCTGGAGCAGCAGCAGAACGTGTCTGGATTGTGAAAAGGCTGTTTTGCTGGTGTGGCCAACTTGAGAAAGGCAGTGTTCCATACCTGGTAGTCTGGAAAGGAAAGAAAAAGAAAATCTCAGAAGGGCAAGACCACAGAAAAAAATGGAAACATCAACAGAGATTATACCCTATTGCAATTCTCCAAACATTCCCCAACAAGCCACGCTCTCCTGGCTCCGGGTCTCTGTGCACACTGTCTGGCTGCTCCCTGAAGCTGGAAGATGCCTGCTCTGGTTTTAGTTATCAGTTTAAACACCATTTCTTGTGGAAGCTGATACCCTGAAGGTGTTTCTCCCTTCTCTCTGCATCTCCGATCACAGCATTTATCTCACAGAGTTTCCCTCTCTCTTTCTGTCTCTGTCACATGCATTTTTTATTAGTTATCTATTTTATACATATTAGTGTATATATGTCAATCTCAATCTCCCAGTTCATCCCAGCCCTGTCTGCCACCCCCTCCTGCCCCCTGCTTTCCCCCCTTGGTGTCCACACATTTGTTCTCTACATCTGTGTCTCTGTTTCTGCCTTGCACACCAGTTCATCTGTAGCCACATGCATTTTGAAGGTAGGCCCATGTCTTGCTTATCACAGTACTTCCAGGGATCTAATTAGTTCTCAGCACATAGCAGGAGCAATGAATTCCCTCCTACAAACTCGCTTCTTGTGGTCTCACATCAGGAGAGGTCCTCTGGGATTTTAGTAAATGCCCTGATGGCTCAAAGGACAGATGTGACCTGACCGTAGGATGTGACACAGCCTGAGCCCAGCCAACATGCCTGTGACAGCACAGCCCCTTCTTTCCCTTGGTCAGCCAACACCCGGCCGCAGGGCCCTCACCTCGCACTCCCCCGCTGACATCCCCGTAGCTGTTGTACTGAGCAAAGTCTGTAGAAACAGGCTGAAATGAAGAAAAACACACCATTAGAAAATCTGCTCCACAGTACTCGTTTTGGAGTCAGGTGAAAAGAAAGATAGGATGTACAACATCCTAAGAATTCCTCCCAAGCCGAATTCCTGGACCCCTATTATTTTTCCTACCTAGTTCTTCTTCTCTGAAATACCCGTGTTTTGTGGTATATCCTATGCTACTGATCAGCAGGTCCTTGGCAAGCAAGTATCTCTTGCTGATAAATAAAAACACATTTTTCCACATCACAGCTACACAGTTACACTTGTTCTATGCTTTGTGCAGAGGGAGGTTGTGACAACCTTTCCTGTATCTTTTTACAGCAGAGATAATGGCTCCAGTAATTACCTTCTGCTTGATTGTAGAAATATTTGGCACACAATTCATCTAGTCTTCCCATAAGCTTATACAGGCTATTCTTTTATCTAAAGTCAATTTCTCTTTCTCTCAATAGAAAGATCTTATTTTGCCTGTAACTCAAAGTGATTTACCAGGAGAGCAGAGTGATTACAATTTTCATTATATCCAACACTGAGATCATACTGTCAGATGTATTCAGACGATACATCAGCACTCCAACCAGGACTCAAGAGGGAAGAGACTCAGAAACGAGTAATTGAGAAATCTCACCCGGTGAAGCCCATTTTTCCCATAGCCTGGGAGAGATGAGGTTTTCGATGATAGAGCATGTGAAGCTGAATAAGAGAAAGATAAAAAAAAAAGTAATTGTTAGGAACCCAAAGTCCATTTTAGAAAAATAACAATCCAAATATTGAGCTCAAATGTTCACAAAATGCCACCCTATTTGGGTGATGCAGGGAATGGGTGGGCAGTGAAATTTTCGAGGCGGGATGGGGAAGGAAGAAGTGCTTGGCATCTCTGAATCCTCAACACAATCCTAATAATGATGGTAGTGTTTCCATTTTACAGGAGAAGAAATAGGGGCTAATAGAAAGTTAAGTATCTTGCCCACAGTTGCTCAGCTTGTAAAGATCTAAGCAATGATCTAAACCCAGGGCTATTGGGATACATAGGCCCAAGCCCCAGTTGGTATGGCAGCGATAACTGATCTGGAGGCCTACACTTAAGTTACTAAGATCTACTGGCCAACCACAGTTGGACTCCTGGGAGGCTTGGGATAGGGTAGCCCATTGATCAACAGCGTGGACACCTCGTAAACTGCTGGGCTTTGGAGGCAGAAGACCTGGGCTTGAATTCTGGCTCTGCAACTTAACACGTCTGCATCTTCGGGCACGGTATTCCATCTTGTTACGTCTTCACCTCTTGACCCATGTAGATACAGTGCTATTTATTTTTATACAACAGATTTGCAGAATTGGAAGGAACTCTAAAGATTACTAAACCACCTAATCCAAGATTAATGCCAGTGACACATCTATGAGAAGTAGCAGGGCATTCCGGTTAAGGGTGTGGGCTCTGGGGTTATAATACTTGGACTCCTAAACCTTAGTTTTGGTAGTTATCAGCAATGTGACATCAGGTAAGTTACTTAAACTTCCCTTTACTTGTCTCCTGATCTACAAAATGGGGAAGATGAAAATAATCATAATATCATCTACCTCATTGGTATGTTGTGAAGATTAAATGAAATAATGTTTAGCATAGGAAACACTAAACACATGTTTAAAGGAATCTTCAGGAGAGAAAATTATGCACTAGTTCACAACATGTGAGAAGATATCTTGTGGGTTAAAAGAGAACAAGCTTATGACAAGTAGAAGCAGGGGAAATATACCGAAAGACTATTTCAGCCCAGTATATAAGGAATCTCTTTCAAAAGTATCAACAACAGCACTGTTAGCCCTCAGCTCTTACACTGAATATAGTAAAGTCATAATACTTTGAAAAAATTGTTCACGCTCTCTACAGTTAAAAAGCATTCTGGGGCTTCCCCGGTGGCGCAGTGGTTGAGAGTCTGCCTGCCGATGCAGGGGACATGGAGGATCCCACATGCCGCGGAGCGGCTGGGCCCGTGAGCCATGGCCGCTGAGCCTGCGCGTCCAGAGCCTGTGCTCCGCAACGGGAGAGGCCACAACAGTGAGAGGCCCGCATACCGCAAAAAAAAAAAAAAAAAAAAAAAAAAAGCATTCTGTTCTTGGACTTCCCTGGAGGTCCAGTGGTTAAGACTCTATGCGTCCACTGCAGGGGGCATGCGTTCAGTCCCTGGTTGGGGAACTAATGCCGCACAGCGCAACCAAATCAAAAAAACAATTATAAAAAGCATTCTGTTCTCTATGAGGATTTTCTTTTTGCCGCTTCCCTCTGAGATGTATGTTCTAGAAGGTAGACCCAGCACAAGGGAACTGACCCCTCTTGGTTCTTGAGACCCTCCAAGGGCTCCCCCCTATTTCCAACAGGAAGGAAACACACATTTAAGGAAGAGCCGTGGCAGGCCCTTAAGCTAAGTTGACGTGACATAGGATTCTTACACTTCCTTTCCTATGGAACGCTCTGCAGACTCCACCAGAAACCACCCTGCCTCTCCTGGAACCGTCAAAATAGGCTCCTTGCAGGCAGGTGGCCAGCTGCTGGCTCAGGGAAGGAGGTGGGTCTGCTGCTCACCTGAGTTGATGGAAGAATCATAGCGCCCGGCGGCCAGGGAGGACCTCTCTCGGCTCTCCCTCTCCTTCTCCATCTCTTCTTTCAGTATCAACTGGCCCAGGCCCGAGTTGAGCTATTCACAGAGAAAAGAAAAATGAAAGCAAAGCCCACAATTACTTTTAGGGAACTGCAGTTTCTTTTTAGGAGATCCTGCAAGAAGTTCCTGACTCTGGAGAGGGCTGAGGCATATTGTCCCAGAGCCTGGTGGCTCCCCAAAAGGTCAGCCAGGTTTTGGACCTTGAACCTACCATAGCCCCTTCAATGTCTAGGCTCTGTTGCCCTAAACCAGGCTCCACATCAGAAGAATGTTCTCCCTCCTTTGCCCTCCCCGCAAAGCGCCAGCAGGTAGACTCAGGAGGGCAACGTGTGAGTATGTACAGATTTTTGATGTGGGAAGGGAAGACTGGGGATAGTAGCCTTTAAAGGTAAATTACACTGATTTGTTTAAAAACAGGGAAAAAAATAATGCACGCTCCTTGTACAGATTTTAGAAAATCCAGAAGGAAAGAATAGCCCATAATCCACCACTCAGAGATAACCCCCATTTACATTCTGATCTGTATCTATCCAGTATTTTTCTATGCACATAATATACAAAATTGGGAACACATAATAAAAGTAACTTTGTATATAACGAGTATCATGTGCATTCCCCATGTGATTAAGTATCTTTGGAAAATGACCCTTACTGGTAGGAGGTGATCATTTCTCGGCTCCCTCAACCCCAGGCCTTCTGGGATGCTGTGGGCCTATGCTGGAGACAGAGGGTATAATGAGGATGTCTTAGTGACAGCCCATTTTATCCCCTCTCTCTTGGCCCAGATGTACACACACAAGGTCCTGTGAGTCCCGAGGAAAGACTTGGAGAAAGGCTCTTTCCCAGGGGAATTCCTTCAGCAGAGCCTGCGTGAGGGCAGGAAGTGTTGTACCACCTCGGAGTGCACTTCGGCTTTACCTGGCCTTTCAGCATCCTTTCGACACATGCACCACACCCACACACCCCACACAGAGTCTCGCTCTCCTCGAAAAGGCCCAAACATTCCGTGTCTCTCTGACCTCCAGGTCACGTCTTCCAGAACCCGCTAAGTATTCTGCCTTATTACAGTCACTAGATGCCCATCTTGTCTCTCCCACTGGACAGGAAGCCCCTGAGGGCTGGGAGTACCTCCTGCTCATCTTGGTGGCTTGCCCACAGCAATCATTCAGTAACGTGGATCGACAGAACCGAAGCGAAGACTGCAGCAAAGTAGTTTAAGGACAAACCTTCATTAATTGCTCCTCTTGTAGCTGCCGGCGTCTCAGGAACTCCTCGTCATCTTCCTCTCTGCCGCTAGATCTGCGTCTCATGTCAGCTCCTAAGTCCACAGCAAAGACAACCTCTCACGTTAGCCCCACAGCCAGGGGAGCTCAAGGGACTAGTCCACCTGTGCTCAACGTGTCAGGCGGGTAAAGTCAGCAGTGGTCTTCAAAATTCGTGAACAACACATGGGAAAAAAGTGTCTGCCACCAGTTCAGCTGGTTTCTTGAGACAACGGGCCCCGTTCGACAAGCCAGTCCACAAATGTGATTCAGTAAGGCATGCCTCCCAACAATCTGATCTGCTCAATTAGAACTCGGTTTGCCATTATGATTGGGTCTAAGTCATCCCACTGGCCACTAGTGAGAGCTTCCATAGTAGGTGGGAGGGGCATCTACGGTTATTATTTTGATGTCCCTGAGGTCATTGTTCAAATACAGAGGAAGCCAAATTCATCTAGATACCATCAAATAGGTGAGACACTCTCTTGTGATGAATTTCAAAATCTTGTTTTCTTTTTCTGAATACTTAGGTTTGTCACCATACCATCACCCTGTCTTCTACCTCCAATAAATTCATTAAGAAGCATGCTTCAGTGGTTAAGACTCCACGCTCCCAATGCAGGGGGGCCCAGGTTCGATCCCTGGTCGGGGAACTAAATCCCACACGCATGCCACAACTAAGAGTTTGCATGCCACAACTAAGGAGCCCATGTGTCGCAACTAAGAAGGCAGCAAGCCACAACTAAGAAGCTCTCAAGCCACAACTAAGGAGCCCACCTGCTGCAACTAAGACCCAGTGCAACCAAATAAATAAATATTTTTAAAAAAAGAAAAAAGAAGCATGCTTTATTTTTCTTTGAGGGGATGGGTCTCTAATGTTTCCTTGCTCTCAGTCTTTCGGAAAATGGTCACAAAAGAGTTTTATACTAATGGGCCAATAAAAAGGGTTAATGCAGCTAAAAAGTTACTTATTTCAGTATAATAGAGCAGATCATGTACAATTTTTAAGCTTCCTGGAAAAGGGGAGATGGAGGGAAAAGGAGGAATCTGTCTGAATGGCTGGAAAATTAAGATAATTATCACTTTTCCTAAGTGGCTTGGACTAATTTAGCTGTGGGAGTAGATGGGAAAGCCTGCTAATCTAATCAAAATAAACTCTAACTAATACCTTCAGGGTTTGATCAGTTGGATTAATGGACCAGAAGCTTTCTTCATTTTGGAACCCCAAACTATTTAGTGATGACAAGTGGTAACAACAAAATATTAATTCTCCCCCAAAGTTTAGCTGTTTAATGTCCCTGCTATGCAACACGACTGAACTAGGAACCTCAGCGGCCCCAAGAACTGCCTGAAGGACGTGGACCAGCAGGAAAAAAAAGCTGACAACTGAGTCTTAGTTTCTAAAATCATGAATATCAACGTGAATTTTCTCTCTTTAATCTACGCTAACAAAAATGAATAGACATAAGGTTTCAAGAACTAGATACATCTTAAGTCAACATAACATATAGAATACTTGTGAATAATGAAACCAGGAGGTATAATAGATTTTTCCTTCAACTATTTCTACAGATATCAATTGCTTTAAAATCCACTTCTATTGCTTGTAAAAGTTATCCCAAAAATAACTTGGCGAAAAATAGAAGGATGAAGAAAATTTGGGAATTTTGGAAAATTGAAGGCCTTTTAGGTTGTCAACAGAAATGTGATAAGATAGTCATATCTTTGTAAAGCTGACTCACTAAATTTTCAGTACTAGCTTCTGAGTTTGCTAATACCATTTTTTAGGGCCAAGTGATTTCACTAATGACAAAACAGTAAACACACAGACACAGTTCTAAAGCATAAATGTGTGGTTCAAAGCAAAGAATGAAACAGCTCAAATGTGACATTTTAGCACAGAAGTCATGGAAATGACAGATGTGAAATCATGTAACTTTACATGAGTAATATTCCAGAACACCTGCTACTCTGTAACAGCCCTTCTTAGTAATGGAGAACATGATCAGGCAAGAAAAATGAAAGAGCTTCAGTGTTAAGACTGGTTGTTAAGAGAATTGTAATTACAACCCAGAAATCGTCTAAAACAAACTTAATTCAAAGAAGTCACACTTCTGTGGACACTCAGTAAATCCACCCACTATGCTCTAACTATATAGAACGAAGTTCTTGGCAGGAGGCTTTGATTCAACTATGCTCAAAAGAGTTACTGGGGCTTCCCTGGCAGTGCAGTGGTTGGGAGTCCACCTGCCAATGCGGGGGACATGGGTTAGTGCCATGGTCCGGGAGGATCCCACGTGCCGCGGAGCGGCTGGGCCCACGAGCCATGGCCGCTGAGCCTGCACGTCTGGAGCCTGTGCTCCACAGCGGGAGAGGCCACAACAGTGAGAGGCCCACGTACCACACACACACACACAAAAAAGAGTTACTGACTTTACAATAATAACTGAGAGTCCACGCAAAACACCCGTTTTAGACCAGTTCTGCACCTCACTGGGTTTGGTTAGCACAAGGCTCTGGTGGTTGGGTTTTTGAAGCACTCTGCACACATGTTAACACTACCTTAGTTCTTTTCACTGTTCTAACTCTTGGTCATACTTTTCTTAAAAAATCTTTACACTAGGACACATTTCCTTGCATATTTTTAAGCACTGCATTTTGAGATCTCCTAGCAATTTGTCCATTTGGCTTAGCTGCTACAGTTGCATACCTATGGCGGCAAGTGAGGGGGGACCAGGCCAGTGGTCCGTCTCAATCTTTGGTATCTCGCTGGGGTCTGGAGCCTGGGCTGCTGGGAACTTGGAAAACTTGATGATGTCTTCTGAAGACTTGCTCTGGGCTGCCAAGGCAGCTGCATCTGGATGAGAATCAGGGGCAGCTTAGCTATCGGTCTGTAAGGCCGTGGTAGTACAATCCTCTTACATAGTTTTCTCGTGCTCTGGCAAAAAGTGTGAACTCCAGAGAGCTGTTTATCACCATTATCAATCACCCAGTCACTAATAGTTCCTAGTGACAACTCGACTCATCCTCCTTACGTTCTGCCAGAAGCAAGACTTCATTCTACATCTGAAAAATCTTGTTCCAGAGCTGTGCTGTCCAATACTAGCTCAAGCTACATGTGGCTATTTACATTTAAATTAATACAATTAAATAAAATTAAAATTCAGTTCCTCAGTGGCACTAGCCACATTTTATGTGATCCACACCTACACGTGATTAGCGGCTACTGTATTGGACAGTATACTTATAAAACATTTCCATCATCACGGAAAGTTCCACTGGACAATTCTAGAGCAATTAGAAATCTGAATCTAGTTAATTTGAAATTAAAGAGGTTAGTGAAAAGCATGACATTGTCATTTGACTGTAGGTGTTAATCACAAGAGAGTTGGTTGGCTTTGAGTTTTTGTGGCTTCTTAGCCGGTTTGTGGCTTCTTGGTCCGTTTCATTTCAATCCTTGACTATTGTATATGTGTCCTTGATTCCCAGGTGAAATGGCAGCAGGAAAATCCACTGTCAGCTTGCAGGAATTTAGCCTTGAGACTTGGGTTTGCCATACCCACTCGTTGTTTTGTTCAAGGGGCTGCATATACAAATGAGTCATCCAGCTTTAAAACCACAAAAGCCAGAATAGGAGCAGCATTAGTTCACAGAGTTCTTAATGGCTGTGCTTATAGGTGGAGTCATTGGCTTAGAGCCCCAAATGGAATCACAGAAATGGAGCAAAACAAACCAGGTTAAATGGTCAGTCCCTGATTCTGGCTAATTTTGCAAGCTGACCTGGGACGTTACTAAACATTTCACAATATATTTATAATGCTATAAATAAAATTTGCCCCCTTCCCTGGGCTCACAGATTTTTAAATCTGGAAGTAACTTTTTGAATTTTCTTATCCAATTTCACATTTTTAAAGTAACTTTCTGGGTCTCAATTTGCTTAAGTAACTTGACTGAGGTCGCCCTACATAATAATAAGGGGTAAATTTTCAGCCAGGCATGGAACAGTGTTTTTCTGAATTTCTAACCTCATGAGAATAAAAGATAAAATCAGCTTGGAAAACACTGCACACTATATCCTCTTCTTAAAGAAGGACAATATGTGTTAGCATATTAAAGACTAAGAAGTGTGACTTTATTTAAGTCTAGCATTTTCCAAATGCACAGGGCATAGACACCAGTCTTTGGTATGACATCTATTTCTATCACAGAGAACTGCTCTTTTGCAGAATGTCCTTTGGGATGTACCGCTCTGGTTGTGCTACTCTTGATTACAAGAGACTGAAAGAAAGTAAAGAGTAAAGTCAAAGTCAATTTCACAAAAAGAAGCAAACTAATCTCTTCCAAATAAATAACCTAACATTATCCTCTCTTTTTAAATCTTAATTATTTGATTATTTTTATTTGGAGAGGCAGGGTCTTAGAGATTTTAGTATTTTAAAAAAAGTCTCTAAACTGATAAATCAAACTGGGAATCCTCTTCTTAAATTAAAAAGAAAATTTCTTTTAAAGCCAGACTTCAAACAGTACTTACGCATTAGAATTGGTGAAGTCAGTAAACATTCACATGTTAATGAGTGGGTGAGAAGACATTAAACCATAAAAAAAAGCAAACAAAAACAAGGTTAAGAAACTTAAAAAAGCAAGCACATGGTGTAAACTCAAAAAAAACACACCACAGATGAAGAAAAAAAAATTATAGTCCTAGAACCGTTACAATACATACATTCTTTTCCCCCTAGAATGTTGGCCTGAAGTTTTTTTCCTTTTTGCATTTTCAACTTTATTTGCTTTTCATGTCATCCTAAGCCTTTAGGACTCATTAATGTCAACTGGATTCTAAAGGCAGCCTTCAAATTTCCAGGCACAATTTGTGTATAATTTTCTGAAATCGCCTGGAGACCAGTCTTGGCTTTCTACCCATTCACAAAGATTTATAGCAGCTGAATTTATAGAGAACTAATAATGTTGGAGGGAAATGTGATTTACAAAGAGTAATATGATTTCCTGGGTTTAAAAATTCTATATTCCCAGAAAAGGAAAACACAATTATAAATCCACATCAGTGGTTCTTAGTTTGCAGGAATTTCAGAGACAAGCTGGCCTAATGTGCTGGTTTTTGCAGGTGAGAAAACTGAAGGACAGAGGTTACGTCTCTGATATCACAGAACCGTTTAGCTGAAGAGCTGGGATCAAGGCTAGGGCCTCCATCTCAGCATGAGTCCCATCCCCTCTACCACAGGGTGCAGACATCTGCATGCCCCATCGGAAACTGGCGAACTGGACATTCAGGCTGATGGAAGCCTGGTCACGTTAATTTTTTTTTGGCCACGCGGCTTGCAGTATCTTAGTTCCCTGACCAGAGATCGAACCTGTGCCCCCTGCAACGGAAGCACAGAGTCCTAACCACTGGAACGCCAGGGAATTCCCTTGATCAAATTAATTTTTAGGTAGCTAGCCTTCACTAGTTTTAATTAGTTAAACTAACTGCAAGCTCATCAAAATTATCAGAGAGGTTGGTTAAATTATTTGATGGCCCCCCCAAAAAGCCTTGTTAGGGAGTTTGTGAATTACTGTGTGACCGTAGCTTTCCCTCTCTATGAGTGAAATGATACATGGTTTGATGGGCTCAGAAATAAGCTAGGAGTTTCCTAATCAAGCTAAGTGTTCTCTATCTAGGAAAACCGACTTCATAATATTTGCATCATAGGAGACCATAAAGGCATAATACACTGGACGCCCCAGTTTGATTCTCAAAAGCAGCAGCAGGTAAGCCTTTCAGAGGACAGTGAAGAGTTCAGCTGACGTTGCTACTTAAAAGCTACGCGGAGGAAAGCGGGTTTTACCATGCTGTTTGTAGATGGGTGGTTTTCGGTAAATGTTGATCCCTTGATCTGTGGAAATGAAAAGCAAAGGTGTGTGATTATGGGGAGCCATCCACCGATGGGAAAAACAGATCAACCAAGAGGCAAACCAAACTGAAGATTCTCCAACAAAAATAACCCAGAAGGTTAACTTTGTATTACAAAGATTGAGGTTACTGGAAGAAGAAATTACAGGCATGAGTGAATTACCATAGACATGTGACATGGAATCCTTTGTAATACATCTTAGGATATAGAGAGATGTCATTCACTCATGAGCCATTTATTTCAAATATACACTTCACTAAAAGTGGGGTTAAAACAGGAAGAAATGCAAGCAGTGCAGATACTGTGATGGTGAGGAAGACATAACCAGTTTGGGGAAGATCCCCAAATTGCTACTGTCTCGAAATTGAGCTCCCAGTAGAGACCAGTGGCTCAATTTACTTTTCAACTAATGAGTGGAACAGTGGAAAGCGATGCAGTGAAATTAAGAGTATATTTTTGTAAAACATAGAAACAATTTTTAGGTGCGAGGCTAGTCTGATGTATTGACGGGATGTTTGACAAAATCCTAGTGTGTATAGGCCAAATTTTACAAAAGAAAAGAAAAATAAAGAGATGCCAAATATCATTCATATATTTATATAGAACCCCATTTGATGATGCAACCATTAAACTTTGACTGCAAATACTCAGGAGGTTTCAAAAGGTTTCCCCAGAATCTTGGGCACTGGATCCTGGTTGGGCATTCTTCATGAAAAAAGTTGCAAACGTACAACAATGATTTTCAAGGTTCGATGAAACTTCATTTATATATATATTTTAAAGGCAGTCCTATCTCAGTGGTATGAATCCCATTGAACTTTCCTCTGTTCAAACTTCTAGGTAAGTTTGGAATGCAAAAGAGAAAAACTACTACAGATTCCAAATATGTATGCTAACATTAACATAATGGGTAATTTATTAAACCACTTTCAGTAGCTAAAAGAAGCAAAACAATGTACTTCTGATGGAAAAATAATATCATGACTTCTGATGGCCAATCTTGCCTTCACAAAGATTGTGAGCTGACCGTAAATGTTAAGATACTGATGGGTTCTGATTTTTCCAGTTCCTGATGGCAAATTACTATTCGTACCATGACAGCAAAGCTTATAGCACCAAGCCTAAATTGCAAGATGTCTTTGTGGGCTATGGAGGTGGTTCGTTAATTACACACTGCAGAAAGACCCTCCAAATGACCCCATTTTTCAGCTCTCTGAAAAGTCCATAGAAAGAATCTCCACACTGGAGACAGATAAAATAAAGTACTCTCAAGAACGCTGTGGTTCAGTCTTTATGCTGAGAAGATAACTAGATTGCCATTGTGTTAGACAATGACACTAAACCACAGAGTGGTATCTCAGAAGGTACTAATATAAGGGTAAAATTAAAAATTTTGTCAAAACAAGACAAAACAAAGCAACTCAACCCTTATTCCTTCACCCTCTGCCTCCCATCCCCCTTCAAAAATTTTAGAGAAAACGTACACCTTCAATACAATCCTGGCATCTCCCATACAGAGCTTTTGAAAGGCCCTCTAGGTCAGATCCTGCAATTTAGGGTTTGTCAGCTGTGAGCATCTCAATTAAAAGAGCATGAGAAATGGAGACGAGACAGAGGCGACAAGGCTACATTCTGCACGGTGACAGGACACCAAGACACAGACCATGTCAGCTCCTACCTGGAACATGGAAATGTTTAGGGGCCTGAGCGTAAGTTGGAGTGAGAGGGCGGCTGTCTGGCCGATAAGGGAGAGGGGAGTTCCGGCCGCTGGATGGCTCATTGCCTCCAATGAGAAGAATGGAGAAAACAAAATGAGAGAAGGGAGAGCAAGAAAGAAAACAAAGCTAGCATAATAAAAATTCAAAATGAACAAACCGGAAGGAGGTACATCAAAAAGGAGAAACCAAAGAAACAAACTCTGTTCATCAACTTGGCTCACAAAGGTGACTGGTATAAGGTTGACTTTTCCAAAAGAGAGATTTGAGTTCAAGTGGAACTAGGTTAAAAGCAGTGAGCGGTAAGATGCATCATTCCAATGGCATGCGGTTGAAGGCTGTGAGCTGGCAGCAAACTGATTAGATGGAAAGTACATTAAGAAGAATGGAAAGTCACTTGCTAATGATTCAGGGTCAGTTGTCAGATGGTTACAACCCAAGCATGTAAAGGGGTGGGATATGCAAACCCCAAAACAATCACTTCCAGGCATAATGGCAGAGGCTGGCAATCAGAATCTATTTCTCTGAATGGGAGGCTGAGTCTGGGAACCTGTGTGGTCCTTCCTCTGAGCAACACAAAGTGCCTTCATTGTAGCCTATGTTTCTGTTGCTTCACTTTGAAATACACACAGTAGAGTCAGACCCCTTTCTTCCAGGTACTTTGGGACCACTTATACTTCTCTCCACCTTTCTCTTAAAAGAGGCTCTACCCAGTCTAAAAATTCCATCAGTGAGACATTTACTGAGCATCTACTATGGCTGGGCAGTGAGCTTCGTTTGAGGTTAAGTAGGTGAATAAGATGTGGTGCCTGGCTGCAAGGGGCTCAGGGTCTACCTAAGGAGACAGGCTTATAAGCAACAAGTACACGTAATATCACGTAAGTGCTTACTCGGGGGTATGAGAAAAATTCTATGGCACTCACGTGAAGGTGCCATTGATTTTTCAGAAAGGCTACAGAAAGATGCTAGAATTGAGTTGGTCATTGAAGAGTAAGCTCACCAGGTGGATGGGTGGCTGGAGGGGTGAGAAGGTCCAGATCCTAGGGAGCTGGAACATCACGGGGAAGGAAGGGCCACGGTGTGTGGGAGCAACAGGACGGGCCTCTGCGGCTGGGCAGCACGGCGTTCTTGGAGGGGGGAGTGGGGAAGAGCCTGCAACGTGCTGGTGGGCTTGGCTGCAAAAGCCTTGAGGACCCCCCCATAGCCACCATCATTCCCTCAGATAAGAACTGCAGGGTGAACTGAGACTTGTGCAAAATCGGAAAGAGTTCAGCTCTTACCCTACTGTCCTCCTTCCCCATGACTGAGCGAACATCCGTGCAAGAATACACCAGAAGATATAGGACTATCAAAAGTTAATGAATTAGTAAGGTAACTACTTTTATGATTGAGTTGTAAGGGTTCTTTACATATTCTGGATAACAAGTTTCTTATCGGACATATGATTTGCAAATATTTTCTCCCACTTTGTGGTTGTCTTTTACCTTCTTGATAGTGTCCTTTGAAGCACAAAAGTTTTAAATTTTGATAAAGTCCAATTTATCTATCAGTTAAGGCTAACAATTTTAAATAAATCATAGATCTTCAGAAAATAGAGGAGTCAATTTTTCTCTCTCTCTCTCTCTCTTTTTTTTTTTACTTTGTCTTAAATTTTTTTTTTTAAATTGAGATACAACTGACATATAACATTATATTAGTTTTAGGTGTACAAGAGCCAATTTCTTCAAGTAGATCAAACTGTTCTAAATCTGGCCAGTAATGCACTAAAGATGTCTGGAGTCTCAAAATAACATGTTCAATAGAGTTTTAATTTTTTGATATGTACAGTTTTAGATAACCAGAGCACAGATCTGTACCAAATGGGCAGTAAGATGTTCAGAATATGAGATCTGAAGTTGTTACTGTCTCAGATTTAGAGTCCAGGTTTTTGGTTATCATGTTCTAAAACTTTTGTCCTTTTTTCTTTTTTTGTTTCAAGAGTCAGTTTAGCATCTAGCTCCCAATATATCATATGCTGACTTTACTAAAGTGAGATATTAGCTCCTAAAAATTATGAAGTTTCACCTACAACCACTGATCTATTAAAAAGCTCATTTAAAGAGAAAGTTACCTCATTTACTATCACTCTCCTAAAGAGTAATAACCAGCTCGTGTCTGAAAAAATTAATATAAAAAACACAGGTAGAGGCAAGCAGGGGAAGGAAGAATACAGTTTACGTTTAGAAGAGAATCCTGCTTTAAACCTAAGGCTGAATCAGAACTAGATCTCATTTACCTCTGTGTGTTCAACACAGTGCCTGGCCACGACTAAGTGCTTAATAAATGTCTGTGAATGAATGACTGAAGTAGGCCAACTAATTAACTCTACAGCAGTGATGACCTAATTTAGTGAGCACCACTGCAGGATCAACCATCATCTTTCTCTTAATTATAGGCAGCCAGATGCTAGGACACAGCAATGGGATCACAATAGTACCTTTTTTCTTTTTTTAAAAAAAATAGCTTTCCCTATAGTTGATCCTTAATAACCCCAATTTAATTGTTTCACTTCAGAAGAATTCTTTACTCCTACAAACATTAGAGATTATTCACAAGAGTAATCCATAATTAAAAAACAGAATAATTCTTGTGGGCTATTCTCAAAGGAAGTTCTAGACTCAACTTTCTTGCTTTATTTGAGTTTTTTTTTCTGAAGACCTTGCATATCTTGAACACTGGTGCTACTGCTTTGGAACCACACTACTCCCTGCCCTTAATCCTGCACCTCTAACCTTCCTGTACTTGTAGAACATCAGATTTTCGGGGGAGGGGAATGTTCTCACAGGTTTTGGTTATAATATCCAATCAGACGAAACTCCATTAAATTTGTTCTGATAGTTACTAGCCAGGGTCCCGCACACACAAAAATAGCTGTATATATGGGACATCAAGGTTTAAGGTCATTAGAATTAGCATTTGCCCAAGTATTCTATCATTAAGATGCTCTGCTGCCCAGTGGCAGTAGAAACCCATCACTTCCATGGTTGACGGCTCTCAAAGGCTATGGAACGACTGTCTGATTTCCCACAAGGTGTATTCTGGCTGAATGCTGTCTCCAGTTGGGCAGAGTTTTTTACTTAGCAGCATATCTTCGGCAACCACCGACCTTTCTAGTGGCTAGAAAAAATGCTAGTATGTTCAAGTCTTTGTAAGTAGATTTAACTCTATAATCATTTAAAATCTCCCATGAGACATTTAAAAACACTAGGTAAACAGCTACTCAGCAACACACCCACCTAAGTGACCCCTGCATAGTATGATTTCTAAACATCACAACGGCTCGTTGGGGAAAAGGTCTCAGAGTACATAACGTTGCTAGGTACCAAATTCTTAGTCCTTGAAATGCGAAAGGCATTAAACATTTTGGCATTAACAAAAAAATTCTCAAGATGAGGCCTTTTCTAAGTTAAACACCCTTTCTTTAAGTGATAAAACGTTTCACTCTATCCTGGATGGAAATGACTGATGAAGGCCCTAAAAGGTTATTTTCGTGCTTAGTTCACTACTCAGGCAAAGTGATATATAAGCCATCAGATGAAATATCATATACGGAAGGTATCATCATCGTCATCGTCATCATCATCATCTATCAGCCTGGAGTTGACATTGTTTAAAAATCATATAATAGTGTATATATCAAAAACTATTGTATATATCACACTCATAGCCATTTTGTTCCTTTAAATAAGTCCTTGCATTGGTTCATCTAAGTTGTTAGTGATCCTAGCTCCTGGGGTGAGAAGCTACTGTATATATAGTACATTTCTTGGTCTTCATTTTTAGCTCCTTCCAAGTCAGCCCAATAGGCCAATTTTTCAGTCCTTGGGAGATCATTCACTGAAGGATTCCCACTGTACTTAAATTCAAATGCTCTGTCCTACTTTTATTCTTCTTTTCGCCACCATGAGAGCCTCAGTGACAAATTCTGAGACAAGTCAATCTAAATGGCAATGCTTGCGTCTGCTGTGGGAAACGGCTGGCAACACTTAGCTTCTGGACTCTAAGTGCTTGTGCTCCAAGATATAAATTCTGAGGGGACCTTAAAGTTGGCAGCATCTAGAATGTCATGACAGAGTTTCAAGATTACTGGTCCTTGTCTAAAGCTTCAATAAACGTTATGGTTTCCTTCAGCAAGTGTCAAATACATATTTGGATCATAGCAACTCATATCTATGGCAAAACAAGGAAGACGTCTTTCAAAGAGACTTAATATATGTAGCCCTCCTGTTTGCAAATCTGATTCATGGACACAGAAGGTAATATCTAACAGTATCTCAAAGGGGAAGGAAGAGAAACTCTGCAAACATGGCACAAAGCCCAAAACAAGGTGAAAATAGTTTTTCCAAATAGGCATGCACTTGTCCAAATGGCCCAACAATGATATACTGATATAGAATGAAGCTGCAAGGAAGGTCAGAGAACAGAAATAAAAAACACAATGGAAAACAAGATGGGCATTACAGAAAATGGATGGGGAAGCCAATGAGATAGAGAGAAAGCTGGTGATGTGCATCTCAGCTCTACACCCATGCAGGTGTCCTGAGCTCCATGGACCCTGGGGGCCTGGGCCACATGCGTCTGAAATAAGGGCCAAGAATTGGACTTGGGCAATGGGAGGTGGGCTTCTGGCTGCCAGAGGGGCAAGGGGACCCCTGCTTTCAGCTACACCTTCCTGAGATGGACATCCTACCCTGGGGTCCTCAAGCTCCTTGGCTTACATTTGTTTTAAAAATAATTTCCCTGAGATTGCAAAACAAGCTCCGAGATAAAGAGTGAATGTTCAAATGAAGAGCCATGGAAAACCCTGGGAGACTTTGCTCCTTTAAAGGTATCTTAGATGTGTTTCTCTAATGGCCATACGTTCCCCCTGGCCTGGAGAGGGCTTTCATGTAAATGGATACGTTTTTCAAAATAACTAAGACGTAATTCTTTGCAGAATCCGTATTTAGCTGTTCAACTAAACTAGGCTTTTAAAGCAATCTCTTTAATATACAAATTCTGCATGATTGATTTTGTAGTTTAGCAAAAAGCTGATTTTAAAACTAAGCATATACTGTTATGTACATTACATTTTGTATCTGAAGTATATAAACTATTTCATCTGAACAAACTGTAGGCATATATCCAGTAAAAAGAAAGTGGGAGACAGACCATTAGATATTTTTTAAGCATAAGCTCGAAGTAACAAACTATTGCTTTCTATAATTTAAACCTATACTATTTGACTGTGTACTTCGAATTCAGACTGAAAAAAGAGAAGATTGTGTATCTACGTTTTTAATAAAGCACGACTTAGGCACACTGAAGTACTGTAATTTTCCTAACCACTTGTTATTTCTATGGAAAAGTTAATTTTGTAGTTTAAATGCCTGAAAGTAGCTGTTTGTCTTGGCCTCCATAAGAATGCAATTTTCTAGTTAAAAAGAGATGGAAAATAAAAGTTTGCTTTAAAATTTATACTTCGTGTATAGCATTTAGACCGAAACGCACCCCCCTTGTAGGAATGAGGGATGAGAAGGCTTGGGGTCTATCTAGTCCTGATGCTGCCACTTCCTAGCTGTGAGTCCTTGGCTGGGTCACTTAACCAGGGCCTCAGCTCTTCATCCACCCCCATGCCTGCCCCCTGCTACTTTACTTCATAGGGACGCTGTGAAGAGTGATGGATTGATGCAACCGGAAGGGCTCTAAGAGCACCATGCCAAGGGGGAAATCACAGAGGGACCAGAGTTGAGTGCTCACTACACCAGGGCATTTCACCTTGCCAACTGCAAATTGGTGCTTGCCGTCTACCTCTACAAGGATGAAATCATGAGCCGCAGCAACTGCTGACCTTCAACACCCCCTGAAAGGAGTGCAGGGTGGAGATCAGGAACGAGGCCCTCTGTGCTCTGGGAAAAACTGACAGGACAGGTCTTCAGAGAGTTAGATACTTTCAGGAGAAGACTTTATGAGCCCACTTCTTGCATCTCCTCGTATCTAGAAAAGCACTAAAATCCTTCATGGTGACATCGACTCCTCGAGACTAGCAGAATCCTTCTGCAAAAAATATGTGCTTGATTGCATGGATTCCCCCTTCACCAAAATCACATCTATACTGACCTTCCCCCTACCTCTTTGGAGCAGTTTCTCAGAGCTATCTGAAATGCTGTCTCCCGGGCTATAGTCCTCATTTTGCCCCAAATAAAATTTAACTCACAGCTCTCACGTTGTGCTTTTTTAAAATTTTTTCTTCAGTCGACAACCTCACACCCCCCAATACCCTAGGAGAGGTTTCATAGATGAGGCAAGTGGCACTCAAAAGGCTAAGTCTACAATCCAAGGTCCCATAGCTAGCATGTGACAGAGATAATATTCAAAGCCGGGACTCCAGTGTCCACATGGGTGCCCATCTCGCCATAAGGCTGCGCACACACACGAGGTATTGAGTCTTGATATTCTGTGATGTGTTATTTGTATAAACTCTGTATAACTTTATAGGGTACATGACATTTTTCTTCCTACACAAAGTAGCTTTCTGAAAGATGAAATATATAATAACCGAATAAGGCAGTTTACATTTTGATGAATTAAAAAATGTATTTTCCCTTGCATATTAGAAACAGAGAAACAAGAATCTTAATTTGGCCAAGGGCTTCTATATTAAAGTCTCTTTAAAATACATCTCTGAAGTTTTTTTCAATAATTTCTTATGGTTTTATAGACATTCTCTAAAGTATCATCTTGACATCTAAGTAATAAAAGTCTTTCCTCCCCCAATACTAATTAGCAGTAATAATTTTACATAAGCTGTCAAGAATTTTAGAAAGTGCTGCACCTGCTGAAAAATCTCTTTGCTAGTGGCAAACGGTATGTGTCTTCAAATAAGCTTGTCAGCAATGTTATTTTTACAGCACAGACAATGCTAAACTCGCATGCTTGTGGAATGACTGCAAAGGGAATTCAGTCAAAGAGCACAACATTTAGGCTGCTTGAGAAAGTGTTAGTGACGTGAGCTCTGGGAACTCGGGGTTAGAATCCCTTAGGTCTGTCTTAAGACCCATGACAACATCTGTGCTTGCCCGCTACTCCCTCCTTAAGCTATTCTCTTCGGTTAATTTGGTTCAAGTCAAGACTACGGAAAAAGTTAGCATCCTCTGGGAGCTCCTACTTATTTTAAATGATGGCTCCTACTTATTTTAAATTGGGGGCTCTTGGCTCGACTGAGAATGGCTGTGGAAACATAACAGACCATGAGGACAATGGGAAGGGCAGAAATAGGCAGGAACAGAAGACAGAAGGCAACGTCCCTCTTCTCCATCGTGCAGAAATCAGGACAGGTCAAAGGAAGATTACTCTAAGGGTTGCCTCAAGGAGAGAAATTTAAGTTACGTTGCCATAGGTCTTTCATACCGTCCGAACATTTTAATATTGTTACGTGGTTAAGTGGCTTATCACCATTAAGACAACTTTGGAACCCTCGTGGCTGAATACTGTTGTGTTTTGCTGAGCCATCACACATACGAAAACCAGGAAGATTCCCCAGATATATATTATATTTTGCTTTTGACCGGAGAAAAACAAAATAGTAATATATATTTTTCTTAAGCAGTAGATAACAAATCTTAGGGTCTCAAACATATTTCCTGTTTCTTCATCTAGAGCCCTTTAGAAATGACATATTTCTCCTAACGAGAGATGCTATGCCAGTTCTAAGACACGGCTGGGTGTAGTCATGACACACGCAGGCATGCTGAGAAGTCCGAAGCTCGGAGCTGACTCTTGGAGATACACCTTATTAGCCTTCCCAGGGTGCTAATAAATCTCCGCTATGCAGGGTGCTGCCTGGAGAAGCCTGCCTCCTTACCTTTGATATGGGGAAGGAAGTGGTGTCGGAAAGGGGAGTTGGGGCGGGAGTCGCTGTGGCCGGAGCTGAGGCTGCCGGTGTGCAGGAAGGACCTCTGCACACCAGGAGACAACAGCTCTGTGCAGCAAGGATCGGGGGCAGGACACGGTGCAAACAGAAAAGAAGAGCACAAATTAACACACGAGCAGGGACAACGCCATCGCTCCAAGGGAGGGAAAAAAAAAAAGAACGTTAATCAGGAGTCTGCAAAAGGAGGAAGGAAAAGGGGTTAAGAAGGCACCTACGAAGGGTCACACAAAGTGGGGAGAGTCTGCAAACAGGTTCAGGTCAGTACAGAGTTCACTCTCCGAGAATAAATGGCTTTAGTGGGAGGGAACGGCCACCAGAAGGTTCTGTCAGGATGACACCAGCTACCACTGAGCCAGGACTGGGCACGTCACTTAGCCTCCACCATAGCTGGTTTGAAAAGGCACCTGACGAAACAGAACCCTCTGAAACATATGTACAAAGCTGACAATCATTTCAAGAACCTTGCAAAGAAATACTTATACGTAAGGGTCAGATTCTTTGTTTTTTAAGCTGCAAACGTCTCCTACTGCAAGTTTAATTTGACTTTGCCTATGTAGAAGGGAAACCTGTCTGTATCCCCTGGGTAGCAAAGAGCTACCTGTGATCCTGAGAATTGGGTAATGGTGACACCAGGGGAGCTGGAAGCTCAGTTATGGACCCTTAACCTAAGCCCAGACCTAAGGACGTGCGTTATCCTCTGGGATCTAGAACGTAGGAGTGGATACTCTGAGGTGCTCTGTGCTGACCATGACTATGCTAGCAGAGCCCCACCTCGAAAAAATAATTATGAGCCCTAACAACCGACATCACGCATGTCCATGACGTATTGTGAAGGGGGAAGAGAAGTGCTTAGAATGGGGAATGTTCTACAGGCTCTTGGCATCAGAACCATGACTAGAACAGAGGAAAACTTTCTACTGCCCAATGAGGACATGACCTTTTAGGGAAACAATGTCCCTGGCTGACCACTCCCTTGCTATCCAGGGATTCTCTCGAACAACAATTTCCCAGGGAACCTCGCATCATTCTGACAAGGGTACGGCTGCAGTATCAGGGTATGCCCATACGTAGGGGTGGTGGCATAGGGATTTCTCATCACCTAGACAGAAAATGGTGTAAATCCAAACCCAGAATTAAAATGAATATCACTGTACATGAAAAATAAAAGGAATTTCTTTCCTGAAAAATTTTCCTTTAACGTAACTCAACACATACTGAGTAAATATTTGAGTCTAGAGAAAACTATACTTTATTGAAGGATCAAAAAGTAAAAATGTAATCCTCTACAAGCATTAAATCTATGGCTTTAAAGAGAAGATTGCAGCCTTTTTACATTCTGTTCATTTCCTTTGGTTTTATTTTATAAAATACGTTAGCATATGAATGGGCTTATTCTCATCAGCCTGCACAGAAGCAAGAGGCTTAAAATGAAGTCTTCATAGACATACATCATCACCAAGTTTGTTTAGAAGGCCAAAATCTTCCCTGGTGAATCTATTTCTCAGGAATCCTCGGTCTGTGCTGGGATCTCCATGCTTTTTCTACTCTACATAGGAGATACCCACTAATAGTAAAAGGGACCACATGCTGCAGAGATAAAGGTAAATGAAGTCCACTGCGCTTAATATTCTCCATCATGGCACACCTCTAGTGTTTTTATACTTTCCAAGTCTGATTCAAAATCTTAGGTTGGAAGGCATCTTAAAAGTTACCAAATACAACCCCGAGGTTGTATATGAGACTTCTTTCTAGCAGGTTCTTAACCAAGCATGCTTAGTAATATACCATGTGCCCGGATGAGGGAAACATAATAAACCCACAAGTAAATGACTAATACTGGATTTAGATTTTAGATAAGCCTAAAAGGCACATCACCATATTTTCTTTTGGAGATCTCCATTTTAAGTCTCAAAGTGCTGAGATTTTCTTCAAGTCTAAAAAAACCAAAAAACCTCCTTGCTTCTAGGTGTTCACTGTCAACATGTAATTATTTAATAAGTCATAATGAATATAACCATAACATGACTCTTGTTTTGAGAAAAGAAATAACACAAACTACAAGGGAATAGGAGTTTGCAATTTTTTCTGGGAGAGGGGCAGGTAGATTTGGCAGCCAGATTTTAAAATACGCTATCAGCGGTGGGGAAAACAATCACATAGAAACACGGATGACTCTAGAGGGTGAATCCCGGGAACAGGTGCCCTTACCAGGTCTGTGAAAATGCTGGGGAGAGCGAGACGTGGTTGGAGTGTAGCTGTGACGGCTGTACACAGGGGAGTTGATGGAGCCCTGGCTGGTGGACCGGTGGATCATCCGGTCCCGCCCATCCTGGTACCCCTGGAAGCAAGTGCGAGAAAGTGGGAGCACAAGGCATACACGCAGGCTGTTGTCAGGTTCACGTGAAATCAAGCTGCACCAAAGTCACCCAGGAACTATCCCGTCTACCTGTTCACGTATACACTTTAGGGCCATATTTCTTAAATAGGTATGCAAAGAAGCATTCCATGGTTAGTGCTTTTTGTTCAAAACCTGTAGTGCTTGCCTTTACCAAGATTTTAAGATGTAAAAAGGATAACCTCCAGTGTTGATAGAGCTCTGGGAAAAGAGGGAATAATTCCAATGACCACGCTTATATGGTGCTTTTCAGTTTTACAAAGTCTGTTCACATAGGTTGTACCATCAGATCCGCATCATAAAGAAGGTAGAACACATGGTATCACCTCCCTTCTTCACAAATGCAGAATCTTTCAGAAGGTTCCACGCAGGTAAGAGACCCGTGTGTGCAGGTGGAGCCTGCTTCAGAACCAGCCTCCTGACTCTCATCTCATCCCTGGATCCAACCACCAACCCACACCATCCATGCTGTTAATCTGGTGATGTTTTACGTCGATTTTCCTGGAGAACAAGCCTGTGGTGGCCTCAAATCCAGTAATTCTACTTCTACTTAAGGAAGCAAATTCCAAAAAGAAAAAAAAAATTTTTTAAACGATCTTTAAGTGGAAAAATTTCCTCAGACATTTATAATGCCACCATTTATAAAGACAAAACTTTGTATTATGTGCTCAACAAAACTGGGGAATAATTAGGTTATGGCATATCAATTTAATGGAATACAATAGCACCACCAGTCTGTCACCATGTCCAAATCTAGAAAAGAATATTGTGGGTATAAAGTATAAAAAAAATCATACACACACAAACATAACATAAAACTTTAAAAGAATTAGAAGAGTACAAGGAACGTTTTACATTTTAGGAATTTGTTGCCCTATGAAGTTTCTACTAGCACGATAAAAATAAAAGTTTGAAAGAATGCATGAAAAAGGACTAAATTAAAACCTCAAAAACTATGGATGTGTGCAATTTGAGAGCAAGAGGCAAAAAAACTTTGATTTGATCCTAGCTGGCTGTAACAATAAATTAAAACAACAACAAAACAAAATTCCCCCAATAATGTGCCTCAACCTATTATTTTTATTATTGACAAGGGGTCAATAATAGAAATTAATTCTTCATAACTTCAGTTGAAAATGATCAGAATATTCATAGAAATTAGTTATTCATAGCACTCGGTCATAAACCACCACAATACTACAGAGATTTTACCATCTCAAATTATAGTGATTACTTAAGATCAGTCCAGTTTTATATAGACTATCCAGCCAGTTACTTAGCTTTAAGACAAGACTACTGATTTTATTTATTATTATTATTTTTAGAAGGGGGTAGACCTAACCCCTGAGGAGTTTGCTCATTGGATACATAAGGAAATGCAAAATAATAAGAAGCACACTAAACAAACAATCCCTTGATTATTATTACCTGTAATAGCTTAAATGAAAGTGCTGGGTTAGACCTGGACCATGCTCAGATTTGAGCTGGTCTGAGCTCAGGCCACCCTCCAAGGGAAACATTATTCTGGGACAACAGAAAGTGCTTCTAAGACCTCTGGTCACCAAGCACCTCTGTCACTGTGGGTGACAGCAAAACCAAGACGCTCCTGGGATCAGGGGTATAGTGTGAAGGGGCTGTTTCATTTTATAGAACAGTATTGTCAACTTCCTGAAGAACCTTTAATAAAATGGGTTGGGAGCGTAACTAATTTGGGGGCTGTGTCTTTGGTGCTGGATGCCGCAGAGGGGAAGAGCATGTTTGGGTTGATAGGGGACCCATGGCTCACTACGGAACCATCACTGACAGCTCTACATGATCCTCAGGAGGTTATTCCTGAGGGAACAGCCAGCCTGGTGGATTTGATAAAAGCCACTATAAGGTCCGTTTACTCTGAGAGGGGGGACAAGATTATTGATTTTAGACTAAGAGAAGTGGCCTCCCATGAAGATGGCTCTGCTGATAGAAACACCATGACCACGGCTGGCCATTTCAGATAATCAGTAGGTTAGGATTCAGATCAATCAATTATAGATGAGAGGAGAGAGCCCAATATCGGGACAAGTGACCCCATTCTCCACTCTCTTTCCTACCACTCAGAGGTGCAGGGTAAGGCTGGTTTTATCCCCTAGTCTCCATTTAGAAAGAAATTTACTTCTGGGTCTTACAGTCATATCTTACACGTAAGGAATCCTACATTCATCATAATCTTGTACACGGGTTTTCTGTTCTTTTGTTTAATGTCCTTTTGCAAAAATTTGAGTCTAGGAATGGTCCAAGTAACTCCCCAATTCCACCCAATATAATTTTCAAAAATGGCACTTACTTCTGCTGAAGGAGTGGGAGACAAAGTCCTTGGAGACTAGAAGAATAAAAGAGAATGAAAGTCACAACGTTTATTAGCTCACTTTCAGTTTTAATTAGAGTTGCTTATCAGAATCACCCGGAAACGTTATTCAAGATACACATGCCAGCACCTTTGCCCATTCCCCGTCTTCTGATTCAGTAAGTTGAGAGTGGGGCTCAGACAGGTACACAAGGACAAAGCTCCCACGAGACTAGGGCACATGTCTCTGCTTAAGACGCATGGGCTTTGGAAATATGTTGCGATGCTTTAGGTGATTAAGTTAGAGAAATTGGAACTATTTCCCCTATATGCTCAAACTACGCTGTTTACTACTATGAGTTACAGTGTCTACTGAAACACAAGAGTTTGGTAAACACAGTTGTTGACTAAATTATAACCGTAGTAATCACCTGATATGTTATGATGACCAGGTCCGTAGCATCCTCCCCAGTGGCCTTGCCAACCTCAACACCATTCACCTTCTGGCTTTCATCTTTCCAGGCACACAGGTTTCCTCGGGGCAGTCAGCAGACCAACCCCTCTCTCACCTCAGGGCCTTTGCACTTGCTGTGCCCGCTGACAGCAGTGCTTTCTACTCAGACACCTGCAGGGCTCACTCCCCATCCTCAGTGAGGTCTCTACTCAAATGCACTACCACACAGTACCTTCCGTGATCCTCCTGCTTAAAGGAGCAACCCGGCCCCGTCATGCTTTCTCCTTACTCAGCTTCATTTTCCCTCACAGCTCCATCACCCTCTAAAATTATGTTACGTATCTGTCTGTTTATTATGTCTCCCACATTACACTGCAAGCTCCATGAGGGCAAGGACTCCATTCATTTACAACCAAGTATTCCCAGCGACTGGAGCAGCTCTTGGCACATATTAGGTGCTCAACAAATATTTCCTAAATGAATGACCGAAATGTTTATGATTAAAATGCAAAAAGCTTTCAAATAGAAATGAAATGCAAACAAAGCATTCTGAAGAACAGGGCCAGTAGTGGATTTCTCAGTTTCAGAATTTGCCCTTTTTTTCCAAATTTACAAGAAGCTCCTGGCTCTCTTGCACTCCAGACTTCCTTGAGCCCCATGGTCTGGTTTGATCGGCTTTCTGGAGGCACAGATGGCTACACAGAACTTCAAGCTTCCTCCTCCAGGTTTCTAAAATGGCAGCAGATGGATTCTCTGGAAGAAGTTTAATAATTAAAGGAATAAATAACTAAATAGCTTGCAAACTTGTCTAAGTTGCAAGATCCATGCATTGGGGAAGAGTTCATGAATACGTCTGATCAGAGGGCCTCCTTGCATCCAGACTTTATGCTCAGAGAAACCCACAGGCCTCATTCTAGGCTATGATGGTAACAATTCTGATTATGATGGCAGCCAGCATTTTTGCTGTGTACTAATTATGTGCCAGGTATTGTTGTAATCTAAATATTTCACTTAATCCTTACAGAAAAACTCTAAGGTAGGTATTACCATTATCTTGAATTTACAGATAAGGAGACTGAAATATGTAATTTTCCCAAAGTCATATGGAGAGGAAAAATCAGTCTGGTTCCAAACTCAGAAACTTTCACTTCAAAGCTCAAACTTTTGGGCCCAGAACACCATAAGGCAACTCACCTCCCCTTGCTTGTGTGACTCGAACCCTAGGAAATTCTCATCCACTTGCTCAAGGACCAGCCCCTATGCACTCTGCTCAGGAGCCTTCCTTTGCCCCTTATCCTCTCTGAAGCTCTGCCACCCAAAGGCCATTGAACCCCCCAGACCAATCAACCTGCTCTTGAGAGGCTGCAGATGAAGTTACAGGAGCATGACCACTAGGTGGCACTACATGAAAACAGACACAACTTCCTGCCAAAAGGACCAGAGCTATGCTTCGGAGGAGAGAGAGAGAGAGAGAGAGTGAGTGAGTGTGTGTGTGTGTGTGTGTGTGTGTGTGTGTGTGTGTGTGTAATTATAAATACAGACATGATTATAAAACAATAAATATTATACATATATTATTGAGAATAAATTAAACAGAATTGCCACGTTTTCACGAACTTTCTTCATCTAAGATCTTAAAGCACTGTGATGTTACAGATGATCGGTTTTAGCCTTGGTTGAATGACTGATTTTGGTCCACTACTTGGGAGACACCTCTCTGAGTGGACTCAAATCAGTCTATAGATGATTCCAATTTAAAAAACAAAAGGGGAAATGTTTAGAGTGAGTTGAATAGGCCAGGGGAAACAGACCAGAGCCCATGAGACCTAGGGGACAGAGAGGGGAGGGTGACCAGATGCTGAGGTTGTGCTCCAGCCTGTGGACCATTAATGTTGGGAGAATTTTTTTTTTTTTTTTTTTTTTTGCGGTACGCGGGCCTCTCACTGCCGTGCCCTCTCCCGTTGCGGAGCACAGGCTCCGGACGCGCAGGCTCAGCGGCCATGGCTCACGGGCCCAGCCACTCCGTGGCATGTGGGATCTTCCCGGACCGGGGCACGAACCCGTGTCCCCTGCATCGGCAGGCGGACTCTCAACCACTGCGCCACCAGGGAAGCCCTGGGAGAGTATTAATAAGCCCCAAGAAGACAGGTAAAAACAACAGTAGTAGCTGCCATTTTCTGAACATTTACCATGAGTCTGGCTCTCTGCTAATTGCTTCAATAATTAGTTAATGTAGATTAGCTTTAATAGATGATAAATTATCTAGATATATAGATAATTAATCTTTAATAGATAGCTTATTTTATCCTAACACCCCATGAGGCAGATTCTGTCATTATCTGTTTTACAGACAAAAAAACTAGGATCAGAATGGTTGTCTCATGGTCAAAATCACACAACCAGCATGTGGACTTCCTGGGTTGAACCCAGGTAACTTGATTCCAGAAGCCCAGCTCATACCACGGTCCTATACCGTGGCCCAATTCTCTCTACTTTGTCTTTTCTTGCACATTCTATCTTATGATGCTGAAAACTGCAGCTGTCAAAATTTAGGGGTTGTGATCTCTCTCCTCATGATCCCATGAATGTACTTCAGTTTGCCCCAAAGCCAAGACCCCATCCCCCCCCACCGAGGACTCTCCCTCCCTTATTCCCTCTGCCCAGCTCACAGAGTCTCCCCTGACAACTTCGGCTTCCTTCCCAGCATGCCGGCTCTGCTATCCTACAACCTGGTACTGATGCTTACTCATCCTGCACTGTCGTTTTCTGTGGTTGGTCTGCTTCCCTACCTCTCCATACCTCTCCAAGGGCAGGGATGGTGTGATAGGTTTTTGGTTACCTCAGATCACCTGGTACAGAAGCCTGCAAACAGTGGGCAACCAGAAGGACCCTCTGATTTATTTTGATTCCAGTCAGTAGTTTTTATACATGTGCCAAAGAGAAATCAGTTGTACCACTCACAACTTCTGGGAATTTATTACCTCTCCCAGGCTCTGCCTCTCCTGTTTGTCATCATAGGCCGAAGAGTAGAAAGGCTCATAGGTAATAAGATCTGGACGTTCAATGTCATAAATTGCCTTGACCTTGGGAATGGCTGCTAAATCCTTGTAATCCAGGATTTCATTGTCCACTTTTGCCTGCCGAAGTTAAACAGAAAGAAAAAATCACTCTGCCGTCTCATCTTCGGGGAACTATGGTTAGCGCATCTCATGTCTTGTTTAAAAAGTGAAAACCTTAAAAATAAACAAAACCCCAAACACTTTGCTTAGCACGGTCATACTCTTTATAAAGTTGCCTGTTTAATACTCGCAGACATAGAGAACAGACCTGTGGTTGCCTAGGAGGAGGGCAGTTGGGGGCGGGAAGAATTGGGAGTTTGGGATTAGCAGATGCAAACTGTTATACATAGAATGAATAAACAACAAGGTCCTACTGTACAGCACAGGAAACTATATTCAATATCCTGTGATAAACCATAATGGCAAAGAATATGAAAAATAATGTATATCTATGTATAGCTGAATTACTTTACCGTACAGTAGAAATGAACACAACACTGTAAATCAACTATACTTTAATAAAATAAATTTAAAAAATAAAGTTGCCCATTTATACCAATATTAATCACATTTTCAAAAAAGTCACCAAAAGCTTAGGAAGAAGTCTATGTAGAATTCATCAAGTAGAGAAGCCTGCAAACCTTCAGGATAATTTCCTAAATTTATTACAGAGAAGGAAAAGCTCAAACAGATGGCCAAAAAAATCCTCCCAGGTGGCTAAAAACAATTACTGCATATTTAATAAACTAAATATTTAAAGCCCTCTGTGGCAGAATTTAAAGACACTCAGTATCAGCATTATAAAATGTATAATTAATCCCCAAATATCTATATGCAAGTTAGGTACAAAAATTTTTTAAGTCCTGCATCGTATCACTGCACTTTACAGGTCATCTACTCGTTCACCCTGTACCGATGGTCACATTCACATAAACACTTGATCATGTGGAGGAAAATGGGATTGAGGTGGCTGATCTACAAGAATGAAAACTAGATCTCATAACAGAACTAAAAATCATTTTGAATTATTCACTTTTGGATTATCCAGCCCATGCTTACCAGCTGCTACCACCCCTGGTCTGGAAGTGTCTCTTCCAGAAGTAGATACTTACATAGATAGTATGACCTGGGGACCCAGGGATACTGGAGCCTGGTCTAGAATAAATGCTTTCGGAAGAAGTCCTGGTAGGCTGTAAAATAAAGAGTGACTTGTAAGATTTCAGACCATGGCTTCAGAATCAAGACTGGCCTAAGTTCCTACACTTTCCTAAAGACTAAGCTGGTTAAAATGAGAAAGAGGTGTACCTTTTCTGAATATGGGAAAATAGAACATAGAAAGAAAGGCAAATGAGAACTAGTTGTACAATCAGCCTTGAAAATGCATTTCAGGGCTTTTCTTTTTCTCCTTGTCCCCTACAAGGGGACACGTTCAAGCACGTTCCGTCTCCATGGCCACAATCCCGGCCCCAGTCACCACCTCTGCTGGTCTGGACTCCTGCAATGGCCTCTCCTCTGGGTTTCCTGCTTTCATTCTCTCCCTCTTCAAATCCACTTGGCACCCAGTGGCCAGAGAGATCTTTGAAGAATACAATTTGGATTGTCCCTATCCTGCTTTTGGCTTCAGGGTCCACATAGAGTGAAATCACAGCTCCCAGGGCCTTGGGATGTTGTCCCTGCCTTCCTTCCCCCCATCACTCACTACCCACTGTCACTCATAGAACATGGGACATGTCACTGCCTCAGGGTCCTTATCCTTGCTGCTTCCGCTGCCCCAAATGCCCTGATCCCCAATTTTACTCAGTTGATTTCTTTTCCTCCTTCAGTCTTGGCTTAAATATCACCTCCTCAAAGAAGCCTTCCCTGATCTTTCACTCCAGAGTTGGTGACCTTGTTATTTCCCCTCACAGTATCATTCTTGGTTTTTTTCTTCATGAATAAAATGTATAATTCTGTATTTGTTGGTTTCATCATCATGTTAATCTCCCTCACTACCTTTAGTTATGACCTCTGCCCTCAGAGGGTTTAATTTTCTCACCACTGTATGTGCCCGATGTTTTACAGAGGTACAGAGAAGGTATAAATATTTGTTGAGGGAATGAGCTAGAATTTATTATTTGTAAACAAATACTCAGCTTGTGGATACTTGACTCATGTCAGTTGCATGTTTTGAGCCTTACCATATGGAAGGTCACTGAGGTAAGGTTAGTGGTCGGCTGCTGGGGAAGGTATAAGAAAGTAGACTTTGTAATAGAGGCTGGAGAACCCTGAGAGTGAGATGGGAGCAGGAGGAAAAGGCATGAGCTGGGATTAACTGCCCCCCACCTCTGCTTGGTATGTTCTGGAAAGCTCTGCAAAGAAACCCAAAGGCCTGGTTTTGGAAGATTTGCTCCCCTCCGTGCAGCTATTTCTCGGAGAGGACAATTTATAGAGCTATGTTAGGAATAGGATTTTTCCTCTTTGGTACTGTTTCTGCTGATTTTTTTTTTTTGTGTGTGTGTGGTATGCGGGCCTCTCACTGTTGTGGCCTCTCTCGTTGCGGAGCACAGGCTCCGGACGCGCAGGCTCAGCGGCCATGGCTCACGGGCCCAGCCGCTCCGCGACATGTGGGATCTTCCCTGAGCGGGGCACGAACCCGTGTCCCCTGCATCGGCAGGCGGACTCTCAACCACTGCGCCACCAGGGAAGTCCTCTGCTGATATTTTGGTACCTCAAATATGAGTCTAACTGAGTCAAAAAAAAAAACCCTCCTAAAAACAAGGATGTTGCATCACTATGGAACTCACATCTGAAACAAGGAAAGCAAACCCGCCTGGCCAACCAGAGGCAGGCAGTGATTAGACTCGCCCTGACAGTAAGAATTCACTAGAGGGCTGGGGTCCGTTGCTCTCCCCAGTGTCCCTGGTATCTCTGAGACGGGAGGGTGGAGGGGGTAGGAGAAAGCACACGGGGTACAGTGGAGGTGTGCCGGGCTCGACACTTCCGTCCCTGCTCCCCTCCCCCCACCCCAGACCTGCCTCATACAAGCACTTTCCTCCTCACGTGACAATTTTCCCTTCACAGGCATATCTCCATATGAGAAAATCCTCAAATCTGAGGATAATGAAAAAGAAAGGATTCACATAATAACACTACTCAAAAAGCCCAACTCCTGGACCCATTTCCCAATCAAAATATAGAAGTGACACCATCCAAGTGCAGCCCTCCTTTAAAAAGAGATGCCACCCCTTCAGAAAGCTGAGCCAATAACCATCTCTGCGGGATAACCATTAACTACGGGTAGTCCTTCAGCTTCAAGTGGCCAGGATCTAACGTTTGCCAAACTCAATATAAAAATGAAACCTCTTATGTAACAACATGAGAATATTAATAGCAGCAAACGTTTATTGCCCACTTACTATGTAGCAGGCCCTGTGTTAAGCACTCCCCAGGCATCCTCTCATTTAATCTTCTCAATAATCCCAGGAAGTAGGTACCGCTAATCTCATTATTTTATAGATGAGGGAAAAGCCACACACAGGTAGGCAAGGGTCAGGATTTGAAACCAGACACTTGAGAGGCAGTGCCCAAGCTCTTAATCCCTGCGCTAAACTTTCTGCCCTTGTTGTAAGGCGTGTGTGGCCGTTTATTTCTCATCAACATGGCTTTGGGACAAATGAGGTGAAAGTAAAAGAAAAATATTGAGATGAACTAGCAGAAAAGAGCGCCTGCTAACTGAAAATGTTTTTGCTGCCACTTACAAGCTTCTAAAGAGCCTGCGATAGCTCAGTGTTAGGGTGGGGTAGGAGAGGGTGCACCCTAGGACAGTCCAACATCTTCGGTTGCTGGCATTGCTAGGACAACAACAAGGTCTGTTTTCATTAAAAGCAGTGAGGACACTGCGTGAATAGCTAAAGTGCATACAGAGCTTTGGGGCCTCTTCCATGTTACTCATCCTAATTTTTGTCAAATGTGGGCCAGGGATCCTTTCTGTCTTTCCTGTAATGATGCACCCGGGGGTGGCTCTGAAGCGTTTTGTTCTCTGGCATACTGTGCAAGCTGATAGGAACGTAGCTGGGGAAGAATGTGAGCACAGGTCAGAAAGGGGCCCTGGGTGCTCCCTTCCAGGGATGGAGACCTTCGTGGAAGGAAAAGGTCTCTTGGCTGAACCAACCTGTCCCAGCACAGTCTCTCTCCTTTCTTTCTTCACTGGATAGAGTATTCTGTGAGTGGCACAGGCTTTCTCTGAAGCATTTTACCCTGTTAATATTGTAGGGCTAAAGGTTTTAAGTTATCCGACAGTCTGAATTCTTGTCAAGTCCCATTTGATTCTTCAGAGGTGTTCAGATCAGAGTCACCCCCAATTTGCGTACAACTGTCCTGGATTCTCTGATTCCAAAATAAAGGTTTTAGAGTTTCATAGTCGGTATTTTCATAGTCAGTTTGCAAAGTCAGCCAACGTTCACCAAATCCGCTACTGCTCTGGCCCTTGTTAGAGAGCTCACTCTGCCCCGTGCATCTTCAGGCTACTTGGAGTATTGGAGAAACGCTTACAGTATCTCTTGGAGGTCCAGAATCTGCTCTTTCTTTCACTGCATTTGCCACTGTTTGCTTTTGCTTCCTTCTGACCTCCTAACCTGACTGTAAACTTTACTTCCGTAGGCATCTTGTTTGTGGGTTATTCTTGCTTGCCTATTTTCTTACAATGGTCTTTATTTTCCTGTTTAAAATGAAATAATGGGATAAAACACACTTCTGTAGAGTATACTCTAGTGGGGTTAAAAGGCTGGTTTTGGAGTCAAATACCTTGGCGCGCACACTGGCTCTCCTACTTGTGTGACATTACATGAGTGTCTCTTTCCTTTCTCTCATTTTTTTTTTTCTTTTAACTTCCTTGAGCTTCAACTTCTCTACTTACAGAATGGAGGAGAGGGTACTTACAACCCCTAGTTCCTAGGGATAAATGAGACAAGACATCTAAAGCTTCAAGCACCTTGCCCAGCACATGGCAAAGACCCAGCATTTTCCAGACACGTGACATTAGACTGGAGTTCTTAGCCACAGTTCATCTCGAATGGCGAGGGGCAACACTGCCTCTGTTTTGTTCCTCATGACAGGACAGTCCTTTCGGATGTGAGCTCCACGGACCAGACTTCCCTAGAGTCCTCCGCAGCTACCACCCTTGGAGGCCTTCCCATACCCTGGAACTCACGTATGTTAACTGTCTCGGCACATGGGCAGCAGCCCCACCTGGAGCTGACAAATGTCCTTCCCCTTCTGGAGAACTCCATGGAGTGAATCTATATCCTTCCGAGATGGTGACTTCCTGCTTACGTCTTGGCTCTAGTTACTAACGCCCTTCCATGACAGATGGCAAAGAGTGGCACAGGCCTGTCTGAGCTGCCAGTGTAGTTCCTGGTTCGCTGCCTCTTGAACTGTGCTCCAAGCTTAAATGGTACACAGGGATGCCCGCTTTTGGCCACACTCCCTAATGGCTCCCAAAGTGTATTTGTTCAACCAGCAGAGGTTAGAGCTCTCTCCCTTATGAAGATCATAAAATTACTTCTAAAAACTGGACTATTAATTTTGGAGTTTGAATCTTAAATATTTAGAATTTTACCTTTCAATTCTAAACATCTAGACTTGTAAGCATGTTGAATTTTATTTTTTATGTGTTTTAAAGTGTCAATTTAAAAAAGCCAAGTCCTAATATTACATCATATGACAAAAAAAATCCATGTTAAGACCTAAATGCCAGTGTAATTTGAGAGAAGTATTTTAGAATAAGAAAGAAAAGAAACATGCTGAATTTTAAATGAACGTCTTGTTTATTAATAATGCACCCCTTTTCTTCTTCTAGCTGTATTTTCCCTCTAATGAATACATAACTTGCTGAAGGTCTCTGATGGCCTTCATCTTCAAAAGGCACAGAGCTGCCTTCCAACACAGCTGCTCATATCCACACAGTCAAATTCAAACTCATCTTAACCTCAAAAGCAACAACTTACTGACATGTTTTCCCTCTTTCAAATCCCACTGACAGTTTCTTCTTTATCATTAACTTAATTCTAGCGTCACCTCTTTGAACTGTAACAAAGTTACAGACGATCCATATTTCCACATGATCCTTAGGTCCAATTATTTAACCTACATTACTATGTTATCCTATTCAGATATCCAAGTTAACAACAGTGACTCATCACATTAAATCAAGAACCCAAATGGGCCAACAGCCCTTGTTTCTGGAATTCCCTATGACAGCTATGATGGATACCCTCTTGCCAATATTATAAATGAAGATCATTTCAAATTTGTATCCCCAAAGGTATGCCCACTTCTGTTCTACAGAGAAAAGGCAACACGGATCTGTGGTGAAGCTGTTAAAGCAGATGCAATTTACTTACTCTCCTTTAATCACTTTTTCCTTGGGCCTTACAGAAAAAAACAACTTGAAAGCACAGCTGGAAAAGTTCAGTTCTTTCTTTTGATGCTATCTTTGGAGGAAAATAAAAAGGTAGAGGGAAGGGTGGAAAAAGCAAGGTAGATATAGGAAGGATTATAGACTGGCTGTGATCTTTCGATGTATTTTGCCAACAAGATTAGGCAAACCATTTAATCCTTATTTTGATAACAAGAGGCAAGGATCCTTCAGAAAGAACCTTGTAGCTGCATGTGGCTGCCCTCACTCAGTCGCTCATGAGGAAGGGGTCTAAATCTACATTCATTTCTCCAGCACACCTTCACATACTTACTTTTGATTTCAAAAAGGCTTTTTATTTTCCTCAAAGGAAAAAAGTAAAACAAAGGGAGGTCTCACCTGACTAGTAGTTCATTTCAACAGTAAAGAGAAAAAAAATGGCATTTGATCACTAATAGCAGGTGCTTGAAAATGCAAGTCTTTTTGTTTTCTGCATGAAACTTTAAAGAAAACCCTCTAACTACCTTTCACTTGATATTTTCCCTTACGCCTTGACTTTGTCCACCTGTTCTACCCTGCAGAAGGCACAGTCACAGAATGAAAATTACATTGAAGAGACCTTTTTATGCTTCCACCCCAGCTCTCAACCTTCTTCAAACGTTCACCATTAAAAAACACTTACCAGAGCTTTGCCGGGAGATTAACCAGAGAAGTGACATTTTCCGATTATTTCCAATCACGGGCCACCATGCACACGTGGTCCCTTCTTAGAAGGGGAGAGCTGGAGAGCCCTCTGCTGCCCCTGCCCTCTCCCACCCCATTCAGCAGAAGCAGGGGTGCAACAACTACGTTCATCTAATCTGCATTCATCCAAAGCCATGCTCTAAGAAGGGAGAGAACTACAGGCAACTGGCACCCAGATCGGAGAGATCATACGAACACCTACGGGACAACTACCGATATAAGGTGATGGACACCTTATACGAAGTGCTGCTAAGGCTGACAGTACCTGCCTTGGGTTTTTGCTGAAGTTCACCAGACAAGGTGGTGATAACAGCTGCAGAAGAAGGAATACTTTTAAAAATCTGCATATACTGAACGTTCACTGCTAAGTCAAAAAAGGAACTCCTTTTGGTTCTGTTTTTGTTTTTGTTTGTTTTTTGTTTTATTTTTGGCTGTGCTGCATGGCTTGTGGGATCTTAGTTCCCCGACTAGGGACTGAACCCACACCCTAGGCAGTAAAAGCACAGAGCCCTAACCACTGGACCACCAGGGAATTCCCAGGAACTCCTTTTGGAAAAAGAAATTTGTGTTTGTGAGGAAGCAGCAGGGACTCACGGGCACACACCTCCTTCTCTAGAGCCAGGTGCACAATGGCCATCAGCCTTTACTATGGCCAGGAGTCCCCACTGTCTTTGCAGGATAAATCTTAACACCCATCCATTCTGATGAATTGTAAAGACACACCAAAAAGAATAAAATTTTCAAACAGAGTGAAAGCTGGGAACAAAGTGGTATGTATGGTAGCAACATTAATAAAACAATAACAGCATTATTTCCTTGTTTTAGACATACTTAGAGCCTCTCATTAGTTCCTTTGTAGAAATATACACATTGTATTTGTTGGGTATATTATGGGTTTGCAAGTGCATACGTTATAATATAGTGAATGTTAGTTTCAGAAGAAAAAACTCATGCCCATTTTGGATGGCAGCCATTCATACTTCAGCCTCCAAAGGCACAACACAGAAGCCCCTTTTTAGAATGTAAGCAAGTGATCCATTCCAGAATATTACAAACTTGGTCCTGGGAATATCGTGTGCTTTGTTTATAATGCATTACAACAGGAATTATAAATGCTCAGTATCAAGTTTTACCTATAGACAAAATTTGCTATTCCTATAAAACTCTTCCAAGTAAGCAAAACCAGAATATGTTTTTCTCAGGTAATTCTATTTTCACCATTTTCTTTACCTATAATTCAGCAAGAGGAAAGAAGGGGAGATTTCAGAATATAAATAATAAACTGACTTTCCTCCCCAATAAAACAAGGCTTATTTCAGGGGCATGGAATGCTGAATGTCCCTGCAAGGTGTACAGTTTACCTAACAACTAAAGCCGCTTGATATTATCTGGTGAAATGAGCTGCTGTGTAGGCCACAATATTTAAAAGATCAAAATATCTGGGTGGCTTGAGAACTGCTTTGGCGTTTTCAGGCTTCTCGAATGTTCTCGTGAGCTGTTCTTCAATGGTCAATGGGTGAAGACCTTGTCCAATACCCTGTTCTCTCTGCCAGGTCCCAAGCTGTTTATACCTTTCTGTGATGGGGCTACAGTTGACCTCACTGATATTTTAAGGCTGAATAATGGGAATCAGATGTCCCTTTTGAACAACAGGATAGGAAGAGAGAAGGCTTTTTCAAGACAGACCCCTGCCCCACCCTCTCTCTCTCTCCCCACCACTTCTCAAGATGCTCCATGTCTCTTAAACTTAATGGTCTGGAGAAGACCAAAAATTCCCACAGTTGATGGTATTCTTCTTCAAGTTATGAAAATGAATCCCTTGGCGATAGCCTTACGCTACCAACATAAAACACTATTTGAGTTATAAAGTATACTTTCAGGGAAAATCCCAAAAGCTGTTGAAAAAGCAACTTCTTGCCAAGTAGGTACTAATTCTGAGCACTCACTTGCAGTGGGGACCATCTTTGGCTCTTCCTCTGGATTCATGACACTATACGTTTGCTGTACGTGAAACCCTGCCACTGGAGCTAAAGCTTTAAGATAGATGAAGATTGTATGACACATACATGTTGGATGTAACCCAGCATCATGGGCCAACACAATGCACTCGAGGCCTGGAGTCTGCAGTTAAGTCTTGCTGTTTATGACCTGCATAGCCTTGGGCTGACTTCATTCTGTAGATGAAGAAACTTAGCAGGTTGATATCTAAAATGTTTCTTTCTACTCTGAAACTCTGTACTTCTAACTACTTTTCAAATCATTTAAAGAAAGAAGGTGAAGTTTTTTTGTTTTTTGGGTTTTTTTTTTTTTTGCGGTATGTGGGCCTCTCAGTGTTGTGGCCTCTCCTGTTGCGGAGCACAGGCTTCGCACGCGCAGGCTCAGCGGCCATGGCTCATGGGCCCAGCCGCTCCGCGGCATGCGGGATCCTCCCGGACCGGGGCACGAACCCATGTCCCCTGCATCGGCAGGCGGACTCTCAACCACTGCACCACCAGGGAAGCCCAGAAGGTGATGTTTTAATAAAAGTAGATCCAAACCCAAACTCTCCTGGGCTGTAGTACAGTTCTGGCAGGCACAGAAAACAGGCACAGGCACAAAGCCTGGACTCAAGAGCTGCGTTGCAACCCTGAGTTGTCAAATGGGTTTCGTCTGGACAAAGATAGGATTGTGGAAAGTCACTCGTAATTTAACAGGCCAAGGTTTCAAAACTGATTCTAAGAGACCCCGAAAGAAGGTCAAGTGTGTGCAGGGAACACACTCCCCTGCCTTGCTGCTCATCTGGAGAGCAGGCTGAGTACCTTCCCTGTTCCTGTAGAATGCTCTGGGCAGGTGTCGCTGCCCTTAAACACCATCTCCTCCTTATACACTATCAAACTTCGCCAGTATTTCATGTTGTCCTCTTTTTGCCTTCCCAGGTTTCTCTCTCACTCTCCCTTTGTAGGAACATGAGTTATAGGCTCAGAGAGACCTGGGTTCCAATCCCAGCTCTTCCACTTACCGCTGGGATAACTCTGGGCAAGTTAGTTAACTATGATGGGTCTCAGTCTCTCCATCTGTAAGATGGGAATCAGGATAGCTACTTCACGGGGATTCTTAGGGAGAGCCAATGAAAGTGTATGTCAATCCCCCAGCCTCTTGCAGAGCTGGTGCCTGGTCTTATTTGTTTCCTTTCCCACTTCGCTACTCCTTCCTGGAGCCAAACCTCTCCCTCCCGAAGCACTGCATTTCCCCAGCTCCACGCTCCTGCTGTTCTCTTCACCAGGCCCACCCCTTTCTCATCATCTCTACATGTTCAAATCCCATTCAACCTCCATAACTCAACTCAAAGACCACTTCTCCTAGGAAGTGCCCCTTGACCCCCTTCCCTCATCTGAACTTCCTTGATCTTTATGATCCATATCCTGTGAGACGTTTCTAGATCTTTTAATAATTATTTACCTGTCTTTTCTTCCTTACTATACCTGGGTACTTAGCAAATATTTGATCAATGAACAAATGTGTGAGCACAGGACCAAAAGGGTAGCTTCCAATGTGCTCGGTGTACTGAAGACAATGCTTTAGTCACTGCTCTAAATGAAAACATTGTCCAGAGAAGAAAACAGCCGGAATCAGAATGTGAGATGCACTCCGTGGGGTGAGAAAAAGCATCTGCCTCTGCAGGAGCCAGGAAGTTATGTGGGGAAAGCAGCAAGGGGAGGAAAAGCGACAGAAGCCTGGGGCCCAGGACAGTGGCTCCCAGCCTCAGCCCAGATACAGCGCCAACCTGCAGAGACGGGGACCATCCTGTGCGTCGAATCAGACTTTTGGGATAAAAGAAATCAGATGGAGAACGACGGATGTTTCGTGGCTGCCATGAAACATGAAAAAGGGAAGAATGAAAAATGAAATAGCTTCAATTCAGAAACACTATCAAAAACAGAAGAAAACCTTCAGGAAAACTAATTTGATAAGTGACAAGTGACATCACTTCAGTGTTGTGTGTGTGTGTGTGTGTATGTATGTGTGTGTGTGTGTGTGTGTGTGTGTGTGTGTGTTTGGGGGTCCATGTTTAAAAGCATAGTAACTGGTCTTTTTCTTTCTTTCTTTCTTTTTTTTTTTTTTGGCTGCGCCATGCAGCTTGCAGAATCCAGTTCTCCGACTAGGGATTGAAACTACACGCTTGGCAGTGAAAGCACGGAGTCCTAACAACTGGATCTCCAGGGAATTCCCTAACTGGTCCTCAAGTTACAGTATGTTTACCTATGTTCCAACCCACCTTCGTTCCTTTCCATTTATTCTGGCTTAAATATTCTGATATATGAAGAGCGAGAAGCCAATGAAGCCACTGAGAGATGTTCTTAAGAATCTGTTATTACAAAAGTCCCACAAATTCTTTAAGTACCAAGAACGTGGATTACTCGGTGGGGCTGCCAAAAGATTCTTAAAACATTTTCATTTTGCTATAGTAACCGCACTGATGTGACACCCAGTAAAAGGCCTGGAAATCCTGGCTCAAGACTGTCATCTGGAGACACACCCTTAAGAGAGCACAAGGTTTATTCCTTCTTCAAAAATCTAGCCTCTTTGAAATCCCACCAGCGTCAGCCAGTACCCCACTTGGGCCACATCAGAACCTCTTTCCTCGGAGGTGCATCATCCTCCTTCTTTCTGGGTGAGTGAGCTGAGGGCTGGACTGACCTCCCAAGTGGTAAATGTTGGCCTTAGGAGAAGAGCTTTGGAAGTCTCTGGAAAGTTTCACTAAAGGAAGAAAAAACAACAGGTCCTCTTGGCCAGAATGAGTGGAAGTATCTCACTAGTTGTTTTCATAATCTTAACCATAGAGTTCCATCAAGATGCGATCAAGAGTGTTGATTTTTTAAAAATCATTTTAGTAACACAATCTGCAAATTCAAGCAATCCTTATAGAGGAAAGACACATTCCATTCAGTCTGGCCACATTAGTATTCCTCTCTTCATCTCCCAAAACACTTCATCAGGGATGAAGTAAAAATGATTATTCAAGAAACTGAAGCAACACTGTAAAGACAGTGCTGACCACTAGCTACTTGGGTGGTTTTTGGGCAGCATCCACAAGCTATGCTGTGAATTTTAAATTCTTATGATAAAAGTGACAGTAAGTAGTATCTTTAATGTTCTAGTATTTTATAATGATAACCTGCTTTCAAAGCATCCATGGGTCCTCAAAAATCCCAGAGTCTGGTGACTGTTCCAGCGTGCACCTGACTGATTGATAGATGGGAAGGCTAGGTACACATGCTCAAGCTGAAACTCTATGTTGAAACAGGGACCAAATCATCCTGATATTGGTGGACAAATTCCTCTCCAGTTTGTCTGGTCTTTATTCAATTATTTTGAGAAAAAGTGATTTTTCCCCCTACACTTAAAGTCTGATTACATTAACTGAATTCTAAGACAATTGCTTTTACTCAGGGTCACAGACAAGGGACAAGTTATGCAAATGGCAAAATATCTCCATCTGATCTTACAGGTGCCAGCTGAAGCAGAAAAAAAAGCAAAGGAAATAAAGCTCCTGGGCAGACCTGGGCTTCACTGAGAATAAAGGAAAGATACTGGAAAATGAAAATAAGAGCCGTCATTCCCAGGGTGGCAGGCCAAAAAAAAATGGGTCTCACTGATAATCATTTCTCTGAAGCCAAGTCACCCCTTCACAAGTGACACATTAGTGATCAGGCCACATCGATGCAGCAGCTATGCAGCTGCTGGGGATTACATACATTGTTCCTTATGTCTGCTAATGGCAGATCAAGAAGAAATGATACCACATTCTAGAGTCTTCTAGAGTCTGGCTTTCAAAACAAATTCAGGCCATTCTTTTCCGTGAGGCACCAGGTGGCCTAGTCAACCTCCAGTTTTTCCAAGGGTACCACTAAGGTAGCTAAACTGAGGGAGTGTAGACTGGGGTCCAGTCTGATTATTGCTCTGAAAAATACTTCACAGCCCAAGTGAAAAACTGGGGGCATCTGAGTGAGATACAGATTATGATCATGGCCTTGCAACTGTGTACATCTCTTTGCTTTTTAAACAGATAAAATATTGTCACCTGGAGGTGATCTGAGAATTGAGTAAGACCAGGGGAAGGCTTTAGAAGTGAGAGATTAAAAAAAAAAAAGGAAAGAAAGATAAAAGAAGTGAGAGATAAAGAGAATCTATCCTCTTGCCCGAGTGGTCCATGTTCTAGGGAGCTACAAAAACATTTTGATGCTACCTAAGGTTTAAGTTATAAAGACAATCAAGAATACCTGTTTACATTGACACGTCTGGGCTCATCATGATTTTCCCCAAAGGTTTAATCAGACAAATCATCAGCTTTTGGAGATGGAGGCCACTTGGTGAATTTGGATTTGAGAAGCCAATCAAACATAGAAAGAGCTGAGCAATGGCCTCAGAGTTTGGGTTGGAGTGATATTATGGACAAAGTACAGAAAAAGCCCAGTGATGAGGTCACCAGATGTTGGACCTAGAACTTGATGAAACATTTTTTCACATCTGTAAGGTTTGACTTTTCCGTTGAATGCTTTCCTAAGAACCTGACTTATGAGGCAAGGCTTATTTTGTCCAACACAAGCATTTGGAACAAAAACCACCATTGATTTAAGGTAGGAGGGAACCTCCTTTTTTGGCCAAATGGGCTTTCCACTTAGTCTACTATAGAGGGGAAAAAAAAAAAGTTATAAAAAAGTACTTTCACCCAAACTCCAGTCCCCCAAATTAGTGACTACAAACACAGTGCCCAGCAAGTACACCTGGCATCATGGCACTATTGCCTTCCTTACCCGCAGTTTTTCCTCAGTCTTGGTGGATTGCTTACAGTCGGGATGCCAAACGGTAGAACCTGGAAAGACAACGCATGGTTAAGAATAAAGGAAATGGAAAGCAGCCAGAGTCCTATTAGATAGAACTTCTGAGAGTGGCCCTGTGCCCAAGTGAATCGTGACAGTTCAAACTCCAGGGGAGTTTTCCACATCTGACCTGAACTTGTTCTATAACAGACATAATCCTAGACCACACAGACCACTAATTGGGCACAAGAGTGTCTTGATGAAAGAGACTGTTCTTGACTGGGTGGTGGTTTTTGTTTTTGTTTTTAAACTGTATCATTATCCATTAAAAGTAATGTCTGTGTGCTTAGCAACAGCTGCATTTAATTTCAGAAATATAAGCCATAAGCCATGCTTATATAACATCAAAACAACCCAGCAACTCAGATGAGGGCAATAAAGTCAAACCAGATCGCCTATAACCAGAAGCAAAACTCACTGAATTTTTTGTTGATCCAACAGGCACAGGAGATCAATCTAACTAGCAGAAAGATTGAAAGTTACATTACAAATCCACAAGTTTTTCTTTAACTTTTAACCTTTTAATTAACTGCAAAAAAGTCTTCACTTTTAAACTAATGAAGGCACGAATTCAGTGTCATTTTCTGTTCCTGGGTTAATGCCTCACTTTATAGGAGTGTAAAGCACTTTCTTAGATGGTACCAGTACCAAAGAACTAAGCAAAACACTTATATCCAATCAAAAGCTCTGTTCTTATAAGAATCAAATGTCTGCCTATATGATTTTTTTACGCCTAGATAGACAATCTATGTAATTTATGGCTAAGGCCTATATGTAAGTCTTATATGTTCATATAAGGGTATGTTCAAATGTGGGAATGGGCAGAAGAACTTGAAGAGGGACTTAAAAAGACCCAAGCGGGGCTTCCCTGGTGGCGCAGTGGTTGACAGTCCGCCTGCCGATGCAGGGGACACGGGTTCGTGCCCCGGTGCGGGAATATCCCACATGCCGCGGAGCAGCTAGGCCCGTGAGCCATGGCCGCTGAGCCTGCGTGTCTGGAGCCTGTGCTCCGCAACGGGAGAGGCCACAACAGTGAGAGGCCCGCGTACCGCAAAAAAAAAAAAAAAAAAAAGACCCAAGCGAATAAATTTACTAAGTTGAAGACTCACAGACTTAGAGAACGAACTTATGGTCATGAGGGGGAAGGGAGGTGGGGGAGGGATTGTCTGGGAGTTTGGGGTTGACATGTCCACACTGCTAGATTTAAAATGGACAGCCAACAAGGACCTACTGTATAGCACAGGGAACTCTGCTCAATACTCTGTAACAACCTAATTGGGAAAAGAATTTGAAAAAGAATAGATACACGTATATGTATAACTGAATCACTTTGTTGTACACCTGAAACTAACACAACATTGTTAATCAACTACACTCCAACATAAAATAAAAAGTTAAAAAAATATGAAAAAGTTACTAAGTGGAAAGCAGTAAGTAAATGATATAAGCTTAAGAAGAATCTCAGTATGAATATTAGACTTTCTACATTTCATTGTTGAAATCTTTCTCTCTTCAAGCAGCAATCTGCGTGTACTTGAAAAGTATCAAATTAAAATAACTCTCGAATTCTTGGGCCTCCCTGGTGGCGCAGTGGTTGAGAGTCCGCCTGCCGATGCAGGGGACACGGGTTCGTGCCCCGATCCCGGAGGATCCCACATGCCGCGGAGCGGCTGGGCCCGCGAGCCGTGGTCGCGGGGCCTGTGTGTCCGGAGCCTGTGCTCTGCAACGGGAGAGGCCACAGCAGTGAGAGGCCCGCGTACAGCAAAAAAAAAAAAAAAAAAAAACAAAAACAAAAAAAAACTCTCGAATTCTTTTACACCACTGAACTAAAATACTATTAAATTAATGACAGGGAAAATGCATTTTATATCAGAATAATACTTTAATCCCTATTTAGCAGTAATTTCTATCTTGCTTAACCCAGGGCCAAAAAAAAAAAAAAAAAAAAAATCAAACAAACCCAAACCAGGCAGACACATAGTCCATTCAGCACTAGCATTTACTCTGAGGCTGGCTACAAAGCACAGGAAAGCGTCTTAATATGGAGAGCCAAGGGCCGGGGGTCAGGGCTGGGTCCAGGAGCTGCGTGCACTGTGGAGGTTCTACTGAGTGGGCGTCCTGGCCCAGAATCCCGGGTGTGCACATGGTGTCACACTGTTCTCCAGAGGTCAGACACGTAGGGAATGTGAGCCAGAGAGAACATCTCATGCTGGGGAAGATGAAACTGCTCATTCTTCAAGGATATGCCAAGAGGGCAGGCAAAGAACACAGAAGCCCAATTCCAGGAGAGATTTACAACAATCCCCAAATTCTGAATGTAGCCCAAACTAACAGAATTGTTTATTTGTAGTATGAATGTGCTGCACTCATGCACAGCCTGAAATCACCCTCTCTATTCAGCTTCCAGAACCCTGTGAACGTGCAAAGCTGCACCCAGACAGAACCCCGAGTCTCGGTTCTCAGCAGACACAGGGGTGACATGCACTCTTGGGACTTTGCTTGTGAGTGCTGTAATGGACACACTTAGATCTAAAACAGAGCCTGGAGACCAACTGAAGAATAAATCTGCTCCATGCTGAAAATGTAAACTGACACCGGCCTATTGCTCTCATGGATTCACAGCCTGTCCTCAGGGGAAATGCATCATATAAAGCACACGTGAGACCACGGATTTGGTGCTTCTCACCTGCCCTTATTGGGCCCTTTAAAATTCAGTGAGATCTTTAATCAAAATTTTTCAGAGAGATCCTTCTAAAGCTAAAAGGATGTTTGGGTTGTCAATTTTTCATACAGCTAGCATTTTTTTTTTTTTTTTTTTTTTTGCGGTATGCGGGCCTCTCACTGTTGTGGCCTCTCCCATTGCGGAGCACAGGCTCCGGACGCGCAGGCTCAGCGGCCATGGCTCACGGGCCCAGCCGCTCCGCGGCATGTGGGATCTTCCCGGACAGGGGCACGAACTCGTGTCCCCTGCATCGGCAGGCGGACTCTCAACCACTGCGCCACCAGGGAAGCCCACAGCTAGCATTTTTAAGGGGAGAGTAGCCAAAGCTTTGCTCTAATACTCAAGAATCATTTCCAGAGACTTTTCTTAGTTGCATAAAAACAAAAATTGAGAGCAAAGCAAACCATTCATTAAAACTACACATAGTGTTACATGCAGAGACAGATGAAGAAATGACATGTAAAGGCCGATGAGACCCAGTAATTAGCGAAACTGAATAAGCAACAGCTCTCGTGGTTCTTGCTAATTTTACTGATAAGCCCTTGTCTATTTAATGACTCTTTTTCCCACTAAAAATAGTAAAATGCTTGCACAGATCGTGCTGTTTGACTGGAGGAGAATCCTCCCCTAAAGCTCTCTGAGAAGCTTCAGAATTTTAGAGGAGACAAAAGCTAATCAGAGCTGTACACTGGGAAAATTTCTCAAAATTATTTTCATTAAAAAAAAAAATTGAATGGCCCTCTGGTCATGAGCCCTTCCTTGGCATCAGAAACTTCTCAATTTCTCTGTCAGGGACTTTGGGTGTGTTCTCTCACTCTCTGTCCCTCTCTCTTACACTATGACAGCTATGTCCTCTTAATGCGATGAAGTACATCTGTGATGCAATTCACCAAATATGAGATTTTCTTCTTCCTGAAAGCCTGGATAAGAGCAGCCTGGGAGGCCCCCCCCCCCAAATCCTTCCCCCAGGACAGTGAAGTGAGAAAAGACAAAGTAGCCATCCAATGTGTAATATTTCTAGAAATGCTTTCCCTCTTTTGGTCTTTTGTTTCCCAAGCATATTCCTGGGGGCTGGGTGGGAGGAGGGGGCGCTGATTTTCACTCTTGTCTAACCTCCACAGCCTGGAACATCAAGTCCAATTCATTCAGCCAGAAGCAACACACTCCTCTGTTAACAGTCTCAGGGGCTCACTGCCAGGATGTCAATTGCTTGGCTGATTAATACTAACTGATGAGGTAACATTTGGCTACATTCATTCTGGATCCACGTAGCCCTGCAGCTAAAGACATGCCTCCTTCTCTAAAAACAAACATAGCAAGGTTTTCTTTCCCCAGGTGGGGAGAACTTACTGGATTCTTGAGTCCACCTTACCTTGAAGATACATTTCCTCTCCTTCTGTGAACATCTGGTTGCACCTGCTGCATCGTGCACAGCTAGGGTGGTAATGTTTGTCACCTGCCTGCAAGAGAAGAGGTACGAAATATTTTAGTCTATGACTGGTCACTGCTCCCAGCCTCTTTTCTGGATGTGGGAATTTGGAGGAAAAGACAAGCAGCTAAGGCAGGAAAAATAATTGTCCAATTGACCAAACTTCCTATACCAACAGTCCTAGAAGCTGAAGCTGATCCCACTGGATCTGGGAGGGGTTCAAAGACCAGCTACTTGTGCCTGCCACGTGAGGTTGGCCCTGCCTCTTGGGGTTTCTGGCATCCAGTTGTCTCTCAGCTTGGGCTCTCCTGGACAGTTGCCAGTTATACAGCATGTGCCTGAGATGAGTCCACTCCACCTCCCAAACAAGCCCACCACCTCAAAAACATTAACATCCAAATTGATGTTGGAGGCCAGTGTTGGTTTGTACTAAAGCAATAAAAAGAAAGGATCCTATTTAGCAGGTTCTTGCTTTCCTAGCTAAACAGTCTGAAAATAATGTAATCTACCCAGCTTACATCAAGATGAGAAAAACCATAGTAAAAGACATCCTATGCTGCTTTTTATCTCGGAAGGAGCCCCAACTCTCTTCTCTGCTGCTTATAACAATCTTTTGCCAAAGTCTCATTTTAATTGTTTTCTGAAGAAGGCATTTTACTGAGGTGGCTCTGCATTATTCCTGGGCATTTCACATTCTTAAATATGACAGATGCCACCACAGTGGGTGTTGATTTCCCCAAAGCAAAATGTCACTGGACACAGGGACAAATCTGTAGACAGGTGCCAAGTCCCTTTAGAGTCATGCTCCAAATGCATGCCCAACAAAGCAAAATCCTTTCGTCCACATCTTAGCAAAAAGTCTCGCCACCCAAAAATTATCAGATGTACTCTGCAATTAAATCATTTCATCAATCGACCATAAAAACATTTCTTTTGCATTAACTGTGCACAAGGCACTGCTGAGAGCCCAGAGTTAGAAGTGACTTCACCCTGTGCCTGTGTGAAATCTCAACAGGAAATCAGAGGTCAGGTAGTGATTCCTTTCTCACACCCTCCTGCAGAAACTATGAAACCAGTTAGCGACTAGAGTGTGAGGTGGTGGTCAGCTACTCAAGATAACCCAGTGGAAAAAAAAAAAGGAAGTTATTTACAAGTAGAAGCCAGGAATGAAACCTTTTCAGTGGTGCCTACCAGAAAATTCCAGAAGTGGAATTTTGCTCTTATCCACACAGCATTATTTATTTATTTTTTCGGCAGTGGGGGTGGGATGGGGGGGCATGTGAGGGGAGTATAGGAAATGTTCACACAAAGTAGCCCTTTCTCTTCGGCCATCTAGGGTCCAATGTGAGTGAAAGGAGGAAGAGAAAATATTACTCAGTTCTAAACTGTGTTGGGTCAGCTGGGATATCAATGCTGGGAGGTCCCAGGCATTTGGACAATCTCTGAATTCTCAAGGAAAATGTCGGGGACAGAATTAAGGCCCCTTGAAGGGAATCTGGTGTAGTCTGCAGTGAAAAGCACACGCCCTCAGTAAGCTAGAAATAGAAAGAAATTTCTTCAAGCTGATCAAGTGTATGTACCACATTTAGTGGTGCAGTATTAGAAGCATTCTAATTAAAGATAAGAACAAGGCAGGGACGTACACTTTCACCAGCGTTTTTCTTTAGTCCTAGCCTATGTGATAGATCAAGAAAAAGAAATCAGTATAAAGGTCACTAATGAAAGAGTTCAGTCAAGTAGCTAGATAAAAAAATTAATATATAAAAACCAATAGTTTTCCTATTCATTAGTAATACAAATTAAGTCCAGGTGATGGGAAAACAGGTCCCTATTTGTAATAGCAACAAATAAACCCTTCGATGCAAGATCTACATAAGGATCTTAACTGATGGGCATGAAAGAAATAGAGACACATGGTACTTGTGGATGGGAAAAGTAAATATAGTAAAGATGCCAAATAATCCAAAATGAACCTATTAATGCAATATATTCTCAGTCAAAATACACACAGGAGTTTCTTTTATAGAACTTGACAAGCTGATTTTAAAAGTTCACATGGAAGAAAAAAAAATGCATAAAAATATAAAAACTGCTTTGGAAAAGAGAGTGGCAGTGAAAGGGGTTTTCCCTTTCCCGAATAAAAAGTTATTCTAAGGCTAAAATAATTAAAGTGTTCTAATATTGGTGCAGGGATAGAAAATAAATCAGTGGGACAGAAGAGAGGAACCAGGTGCACAGCCATACATACAACAAGAGAATTATGATAAAGGTGGTGTTTCAAATGAGTTGAAAGAAATGGGTTATTCAATTAATGGTGAGAACGATGAGTTTTACACTTAGAGAAAGTTAAATCTAGATTCCTAACTCACAACCTACACAAAAACAAATTCTAGAAAGGTACTAAGTTAAAAGTTGAAACAAAATCATAGAAATATTCGAAGAATATGTAGGAGACTGTTTTAACAAGCTTGGGGAGGCTTTCCTAAGCAAGGCAAAGCCTAGAAGCAATAAAAATAAATATTGACTGTGTTCGTGTGCCTGCACACATACACACATGCACACACAATCTCTAGACATAAAACAAAGTTACAGACAGGGATAAAATATCTGTCATGCATTTCAGAGAAAAGATTATTATCCAGAATTTATAAAGAGCATCTACAATGAAAAATAAATGGCAATATGGGCAAAAGGCAATTTCCAGAGGAAAGGTAGATCACCCCCCAAATAATCAGCTCAACCCCACCAGGAATCAGGGGAACACAATTTAGAAAAAGAGTGTCTTTCTTCAACAAATTGGCAAAGATAAGAAGAAGACTAATGTGAGGAAACAGGCATTCTCACACACTGTTGGTGAGCAAAATTCTTTTTGGAAAGCACTATTTATTGAAATTTAATGTATATGTACATACTACTCCCTGATGAACAATCCCACTTGTAAAAGCCATTCTATAGAAATTCTCACACATGTGCCCAAAAGTGTATGTATTAAGGATATTCAGTTTTGAATTACTTATAACAGCAAAGAACAAGGAAACAGAAGCAACCTAAATGAGAAAGTAGTGAAATAAAATATTGACTCATGTAGCCATTAAAAGAAAGAAGCAAACGTATATGTATTTATATGGAAAGAGTTCAAACAAACACTACTAAGAGAAAAAAATCAAGTGGAAAAATAATGCCTGTGATACGGCCACATATAGTAGTGGTCAAAAGTGTGGAGATACTGGGGTAAGTCTGACTGGATTCAAATCCAGTTTCAGCACTATTTGGTCCTGTAAAGGTGACAATCTCCCTAACCTTCACTTCCACAGCTGTAAAATGGGTAGAATAATAGCACTTAACTCATGGAGCTGATGAGAGGGCTAGTATATTGCCTGCCCTCACCCTCTGCCCCCCAACATCCAGCCCTATAAGTCAGGCACTGTTACTATTATTTATACCAGAGAGGACACACACACACACACACACATATATATATATATATGTATATTGATTTTATGTGTGTGCCCTGCACGGAGAGAAGGTAGGGAGAATGCACACCAGTTAGTTTTCTGTGGTTCCTTGTGGGGCAAGAGGAAGGAGCAGGGTGGGAACCTAACAATTTCCTTTATATGTTTCTGTATTGTTTTGATCTTTTACAAGAATTCATTTTTATGTTACTGTGTAATAAAGAAATAAAAGACTAAGAGGAAAAAAGTCCATTGTCTCTTGGAGTCATAACACCCAACGTGATCTTGGGCAAATCACAAACTCTTGGAAACTCTACTGCAAAGTAGAGATGATGAAGTTGATGGTGACCATAACAATAAAAGTGAACATTCTTATGATTATTCTGTGTCAGTCACTGTTCTACATACTTCATAAACATTCAGTCATTTGTTTCACAATAACCTCCTAAGGTTATTATTCCCTACTTTATAGATGAGGAAGCTGAGGCTTGCACAGATTTAGTAAACTTGTTCCTGGTCACACAGCTAGAAAGTGGTAGGGCCAGGCTGCAAACCCAGGTAGTCTGGCTCTGGAGCACATGTTCCTAACTAGCACCATAACTAATAACCATACAGTACCCCCACTGCTGTATCTACCTCACAGTGACACTAGGGTGAATGATCAAATGACATTTTGAATATGTTATGATGTACTGCATACAATAATAATAGGAATAACAACATAATAATCCTTTGCACAGAGATGGTTCTAGGGCCATCCACAGAAAGGCTTGTTAGTGTGGTCTGGGATGCTGACAAAAGGCTCTCTGGATGCTGCCGCCCTTTCCCAAGGACAGGCAAAGGAGAGTCACTGTGTTACATGAGCTGTCATACAAGATGGACGGAAGATTTGTCAAGCGCTCCTGTGGCAGGGGTCTGCTCTGTAAACCGTGAGCAAAACCACAGCTGAGAAACACCGCCATCATAACGCCAGGGGCATCGGTCTTGACCCGTGCACTTGCTTCATCCCATGATGCTGAGCATGTCAAGAGATACAGTGAGCCAGAATCAAAGGGCAGTTGCACAGCCGTTTAAAAGTCTTTCTGTTTGTGCAGCAGTGCAGACCTGGGGGGCGGGGGGCACAGGGTCATGTGCTCAGGATAGGGGAGCCCCTCCTTTGCATGTGTGAGCCACCCCGTCTGTTTCACTTCTTCTTAACACAGGCACCCATGATGGTTCACAGACAAGCCCTGTGCACAGGGCCAGGAAAGGTATCAGAGCTGAACACAGACGGGGCTATATGCAAACTAACCCAAAAAACTGGATGTAGCTGAATCCAAAGCATTTAAATTAGAGTCATTTTTAGAAGAAGGAAAAGTATTTCAGATCATAAGCAAAATGAGACTAAACAGCATCCATCTACGAACAGATGAGGAACACACAATTCACTGTGGAGAGGAGGCTATTGATTGCAAACTTTTTTTTTTTAAGATTTAATTTTATTTATTTTTGGCTGCTTTGGGTCTTCGTTACTGCACGCGGGCTTTCTCTAGTTGCGGTGAGCAGGGGGCTGGCTACTCTTTGTTGCGGTGCACAGGCTTCTCATTGTGGTGGCTTCTCTTTGTTGCAGAGCATGGGCTCTAGGCGCGAGGCCAACTAACTTCAGTAGTTGTGGCTCGTGGGCTCTAGAGCGCAGGCTCAGTAGTTGTGGCCCATGGGTTTAGTTGCTCCGCGCAGCATGTGGGATCTTCCCGGACCAGGGATCGAACCCTTGTCCCCTGCATTGGCAGGCGGATTCTTATCTACTGCGCCACCAGGGAAGTCCCCTGATTGCAAACTTTTGAAGCGCTATGGGCTCTGCTGTGACAGGTGACTTCATAAGCAGTGGTTACCGGGTACCTGTCCCCAGGCCCACACCCTGGAACACCAGCTGTGCCTCAGCCCGAGAGGCCAGATGTACCTCTGGGGCTCACTACAGCCCCGTCATCACCATTTTCCGTCCATCTTTGTACCCTGCTATTTAAAAAATTACAACCGTACTTATTTTCACATATTCAAAATGCACACGTTAAAAAATCCACATTCTGGGGCCTCCCTGGTGGCGCAGTGGTTGAGAGTCCGCCTGCCGATGCAGGGGATACGGGTTCGTGCCCCGGTCTGGGAGGATCCCATATGCCGCGGAGCGGCTGGGCCCGTGAGCCATGGCCGCTGAGCCTGCGCGTCCGGAGCCTGTGCTCCGCAACGGGAGAGGCCACAACAGTGAGAGGCCCGCGTACCGCAAAAAAAAAAAAAAAAAAAAAAAATCCACATTCTGGCTGGCATTAAACTCTATGGACCATAAACGACTTGTTTATTTAGTTGAGTTTGATAAAAGCACCTGCATACACATTCAAAGTGCTAAAAATCACTTGCCTTGAATGGTGCTGATTAAGTCACACTTCTGTGGTTATTATTCCTATTTAGTTCATCTCTAACTTGAAGTATAAACTTTATCATACAGGTGAGAATACCATCTGGGGAAATACCACCTGCTATAAAGCAGGAGAAAGGAGCCCTGAATTCCTTGTGGACACGGGGTGCAGGGAAAGGGTTACAAGATTCAGAATCAGGAGACTGGGGTATTATTTCTTTAATTCTTACTCATGGGACCTCAATTATATCACTACTTACCCTCTCCAAGGCCCAGGACCCTCCTCTGTAAAAAGTGAAGGGCTGGACTAGACAATTTCAAGTCCCATCCGGCTGTAAAATTCTATGATTCTGTGTCAAATCCTGTCCCTCTACAAGCTCACATGGCAGTGTTAACAGAAAAGTAATCTAGGTAGAGAAAGGACATTCTTGATGGCAGGGAATGGAATTTAACCAAAGACTCCATAGTGTCTGACAGCCAGGAGGAGTTCTGACGCCCTAAGCCCTGTGCCAGTGTAACAGGCCACTGGGAGTAGAAAACAGAACTGTAATTATAGACCCCGTCCTTGGACAGATAATCTGCTTAACTCCGGAATGGCTAACTGCCCTTTTCAGTTTCTCTTTACCCCTTTTCTCTTGGAGTGCCTTACTCCTGATACTGCCCAGGAGATATGAAACATGGCCCTTGAGGTCAGCCTTCGGCAATTTATAGCTTATGCCAAGCCTCCTTCCAAAAAGGACTTCCAGATGCTTATCAGAGAAGGCTGTGACCTGAAAACAATGGAACAAAAACCTTAGAGGAAAAAAAAAAATCAAAAGGCTCCACACTCAGGCAAACATGTTTGTTGGGATCCGAGCTTCTCAGTCGGTGAGGACAAAAGGGAAAATGGGCCACGAAAGTCTCACTGTGTGAAAAAAATGGTCACATACAATTGTCACTAGAGAGGCAAGGTTTCCTGATTCTAAATTAGTAACAGTCGCAGCAGGCTGAGGTTCGGTAGGGTCTTGCTCTGTTCCAGGCATGGTACCGAGGGCTCTGAGTGACAGCTCTCGGACAGCCTTGTGAGGTAGGTGCTATTTTACAATTATGTTCTGCAAGCAAAAAATGAAAGCTCAAAGTGAACAATTTCTCCAAAGCTCCCAAGGCTTCCAAAAAGCAGAGCTGGGCTGTGAGTCCAGGCCGCCTGACTCCAGGCCTCCGCTTGCGTAAACTGCCTCCAAAAATCACCAGAGGAATTCGCATAGGGGGACCTCAGTTCTGGAGCAGCAAAACAACTTCCACACTAATTTCGATGATGGCTGGAAACATCCAAGTCGTTGTTTCTTACACAGACCCTTGAGAAAAACTGAGGGTGTAGCACTGAAAGGTCGTTGAATGAAATCATTCTCACCGGGGAAGTTAAACTATCAAGGTCTAGGTTTGCAGTCTCACTTTAAAAATCTAACTTGATTCAGAGATGGTGCTCAGACCACCCAAAGGAATAAACAAATTGCATTTCTGTCCCTGAGACTCTCGCCAACATGGGTCTGGTTGATGGTGCTTTCAGACTAAGGACATGCAAACGCTTGGAGGTTAGTGTGTTGGCCTAGGTCAGGGGTTTTCTAACTTTTCTGCACATAAGCAACACCCAAGAGCCTTTTAAAAATGGGTTCAATGGCCCTGGGGTGGGGCCCCGAAATAAGCTGCTTTTGTTTTATTTTGTAAGCACTGACCTAAGTCCAGGCAGATCATTGTGAACTGGGGAAACCTGACAGTAGATGAGGAAGCCAAAGGGAGGAACAAGCATGTTGCTTCCATGGCAGGTGCATGGGTGGCGAGGGAGAGGCAGAATCACGCTAGTTCCCATTTTGCTCCTGTAGAAATGCGGTGTGAGGGCCGACTCAGCCTTTTCTGCATTTGTTGTTTTTTTCCCTTGGAGTGGGAGAGGTTTCCAGTGCGACTGGACCAGCTTGATCCTGAAGCTACCACTCCCCTGTTCCGGGAGGTTTTTTTTTTTTTCCTGACGCAGCATCCTGTTTAGGCAGGATGGTGAGGGTGTGCCTTGGCCCAAAGTGTGAATCCTGGGCAAAGGTGAATAAATCAGTCTGCCCAGGCAGCCTGCACAAAGCCCACAGCGCTCCCCACAAGTCTGTGCACAGCCAGTCTGCACAGAGAAGAGCATCCTGCAGCCCTGCCACTTCACCGACTCTATAGCCCCAACCGCGGCCCCTGCTCCAAACACCAGGGGGAGGGGCGGCGGCTGGTCTTCCCCAGAGAAGATGCACAGAACGGTGCAGAGAAAAATACGCAATGGCATTCCAGCGCTCTGGTTCCCTCTGACCAGCGCAAAATATAAAAGAATAAAATAGGCTGCAACATCCCGGTGTAACTGCATACTGGCTTTTGGCAGATGGTTACTGCTATCGCATCTCCTTCCAAGGAGCGAAAGGCAAAAAATTTTTAAGCAGTCTTTGCAGTTTAACAGTGCTAGGTAAACATTATCTGTAGACGTGTGCACTCCTGAAAGACCTAACTGGTCTCTTTAAAGTGATCAATAGAGTCAGTATAATCTTTACCAAAATCCCAGTCAGATTATTTGTACATTGACAAGCCAATCCTAAAATTTATATGGCAGTAGGAGAGTGGTATAGCTACTTTGGAAACCTCTTTAGCAGTTTCTCAAAAAGTTGAACATAAATATACCATGCAACCCAGCACTTCCACTCCTAGGTTTCGAACTAAAAGAAATGGTAACTTATGTCCACACAAAGACTTAGACGCAAAAGTTCACAGCAGTGTTCTCCAAAAATAGCCCCAAACTGGAAATAATCCAAATGACTCTCAGCTAGTGAACAGATAAACAAAATGTGGAGCATTCAAATAATGCAATACTGCAAAGTTACTGCTTTTAAATAAAAGGAACAAACTGCTGATACATACAACATAGATGACCCTCAACAACACGATGTTAAGAAGCCAGACACGAAAGACTACATATTGATTCCATTTCTATGAAATTTCTAGAAAAGGCAAAAGGAAAGAGATACAAAGTAGATTGGTGGTTGCTGGAAATGGGGATGGGAATAAGATTGGGAGCAGCGTTGACTACAAAGTCAAAATGAGGTGATGGAAAAGCTGTAAAACTGCACTGTGGTGACGGCTGCACAGCTGTTTAAATGTAATAAAAATAAACTGTATTTTATGGTACATAAACTATTCTTTAATAAAGAGACAGGACAATTAAAAGAAAGAAAACAGTAGGGAGTGGGGGAAAGACCTGACCGGAAGACAAGAGCAACTTTCCTGTGCACTGTTCACAAGGACACATCAGGGTGTGCATGCATTCATTCCTTTTGCGGTGGGGGGGGGGGTCCAGATTCCTTTGGAAAGCTGTTGAAAAATAAAGACTTTTTTTTTTTTGCAGAACAAAATATATCTGCATATAAAGAAAGCTAGATATATGTGTGCAATATTGTACTGTTAGCAGTTGTCTAAAGACTCGAACATTTTCAGGCTTCCCTGGTGGCGCAGTGGTTGAGAGTCCACCTGCGATGCAGGGGACACGGGTTCGTGCCCCGGTCCGGGAAGATCCCACACGCTGTGGAGCGGCTGGGCCCGTGAGCCATGGCCACTGAGCCTGCGCGTCCGGAGCCTGTGCTCCGCAACGGGAGAGGCCACAACAGTGAGAGGCCCGCGTAGACTCGAACATTTTCAAAGGGATTAGAAAACAATTGCCTAATTTGCTAATCTAATCAGTATTTCTCTTTCTTCAGAGGAATCACTATTCTCTTGTACAACAAGAGAAATGGAGCTGCAGAGAGATTAAGTAACTTGCTGGGGACCACATGAGACACTGAAACGAAAACCTGGGCTACGCCATTAACCTCAGTGTCGCTACTCGGAATCTCTCAGACTGGTTCTTTGGCTGTGTGCTTTCATGCACAATATTTAATTGGAGTTTTCTCTGAACTTTTGAAGCAGGTGACCTCATCCTTCATGTTTTATGGTGATCAAACTGAGGCTCAGAGGCCAAATGACTTGCTGCACCAAAACCAAGTTCACACAGCTAAGTGTCAGAACTAGGAAACATCCCAGGTCTTCGGACACAAGTTCGATTCTCTTGTACTGATATCACCACATCATGGCTACAATACTTCTCTTGTTTCAGAAATCTTAGGCAACTAGAAAAATCAATAGAAATATCCTGTATGATATAAAAAGATGGCCAAAATGATTGAGACGTTTTGTTAACATGTATTTTGAATAGTCTGCCAAATTTCAAGGCAGAGCAAATAACTACACTGAAGGCAAAACATAAATCTAAAACGCACGGATATCTGCATTTGCAACTAACCTCTCCTCTCTGGTGCTCCCACAGCTCTGGGCTTGGGCTGTCGCACACATTTAACTTTGCCTCTAACGTTACTGAAATGGAGAAGGACGATATGGTCCTTGTCCTCTCCCCCATGTCCTCAACCTGCCTTTCGTCTGTGGAAAAACTTTAGCCAAAGAATAAGTTTAATCAGAGAAGTGAGAAAATGCAGAAACAAAGGAAAACAGTCAAAGGAGACCAAATAATAATAGTTTAGTCATTAAACACAGTCAAGGACCTTTAGGTCCTCCTTAAGGGCTATAGACAATATTCTGAGCCGTATCCTGCGAGCTGTCTTATAGATACTGAAACCCCCGCCAGGTGGAAGAAGTGAACTACATGATCACCAGGCTGCAGCCATGGCATAAGCTGCCACAATTCCGAGAATTGGCCTCAAAGAAACGGAAACGAACGGAACCTGAAACTGAAGATTAACTGTACCTGAAACAATCAAGATGATGCTGGTTGACCACCGATGCCCAATTTCAAGATGACTGTCAGAGCTTGACAGAGAGTTGGCCTTTGGACAGGCGTCCACCCTCCCTGGTTGCCAGCATCCAAAATAAAACAAACTGTCCTTTCCACCAACCTGGCCTCTTTATTGGCTTTTGAGAGGTGAGCAGCTGGACCCCACTTTCAGTTACATTATGGCTGGGCTGGCTGCCCCATCCCACTGTCCAACATGGAGTAGAAAGAGACGGGCTTTGGAATCAAGAGAACCCAGGGTCTGCATTCTGACCTTGCAAATAGTGTGGCCTTGGGCACTTTTCTGGACTTATTTCTTCAACTGTAAAAACTGGCACAAGAAAGCCTGCCACATAGGATTGTTACGAAAATTAAATAACCAAAGGCAAGTTCAGTTCATACCGAAGTAAGTATCTGGTACCAGTAAGTGCAGGTGAGCTTGCTCCCTCTCGTTCACGTTAGACTATACATCCCTTTATTATTATTATTTTTTTTGCGGTACGCGGGCCTCTCACTGTTGTGGCCCCTCCCGTTGCAGAGCACAGGCTCCGGACGCACAGGCTCAGTGGCCATGGCTCACGGGCCCAGCCGTTCCGCGGCACGTGGGATCTTCCCGGACCGGGGCACGAAACTGTGTCCCCTGCATCGGCAGGTGGACTCTCAACCACTGCGCCACCAGGGAAGCCCAATACATCCCTTTAAAGACGTGGGCCACACATGTGTCATCATAGCTCTAGGATCTCTCTTGCTTTCCATAGAGCAAGTTCTCTAGAAATGTCGGGTAAATTAATAGGCCAATAGAAGCCCTTATCCCCAAATCTCTAGATGCTGAGCAACCATCTCCTGCACAATTATGGCCAAAAGAGAACTAAAGGATGAACTTCTGAGCCCCAGCTGTCATTTCAGTATTTACCTGTTTCCAGATACTACACTAAGCACCTCAGAAACCATATTCCATCTGACTCTCCCTACAACCCTGTGATGGGGGTATTATGTCCATTTAACAGATGAGGAAATTAAAGCTTAGGGACATCAAGAAATCACCCAAGGTTACTCAGTTAGCAAGGAATGGAACTGTGGTCTAAACCCCAGTCTGTCCAACTCCAAACTGTACTCAGAAGCACCAGGTCCTCCAGTCTCCCTCCAGCTCCATTCATGAGGGGAGACCCTTGCTGGGATCTGCCCTAAAAAGGCATTTTTCCTATGACTTTACAGTATCATCTTTCAACTTCCTTTTTTTTAAAGAATACAAATAGGGCTTCCCTGGTGGCGCAGTGGTTGAGAGTCCACATGCCGATGCAGGGGACACGGGTTCGTGCCCCGGTCTGGGAAGATCCCACATGCCGCGGAGCGGCTGGGCCCGTGAGCCATGGCCACTGGGGCTGCGTGTTCGGAGACTGTGCTCCGCAACGGGAGAGGCCACAGCAGTGAGAGGCCCGCGTACTGCAAAAAAAAAAAAAAAAAAAAAAGAATACAAATAAAGGTTTATTGTACCAAATTAAGGTCTTCATATTTTAGTTTGCTAAGGCTCAAGGAAGACTAGATGATTTTTTAAGACCTTAACAAAAATTTTACTTTCACGATCCCTCCCACCCCCAACTATTCAAACGGTGTGATCGATCAAATGTTATAAAACAGAACAAAAAACCAAAACCACTAAAAACAACACCAAGGGGGCTTCCCTGGTGGCGCAGTGGTTGACAGTCCGCCTGCCGATGCAGGGGACGTGGGTTTGTGCCCCGGTCCGGGAAGATCCCACATGCCGCGGAGCGGCTGGGCCCGTGAGCCATGGCCGCTGAGCCTGCGCGTCCGGAGCCTGTGCTCCGCAACGGGAGAGGCCACAACAGTGAGAGGCCCACGTACCACAAAAAACAAACAAACAAACAAACAAACAAAAAACACCAAGGCCTTTAAAAACAACTCTCCCAAATGTTATTTCTTGACATAGGTGGTCTTCGTGGTATGGGACAATGTGATCCTAAATCCTTGTAAAGCAGCCCTGGCAGCTCCAGCCTGCCACTCATTTTCAAATCCAGTTAAGTCATGTCATGTCTCGCAGGTATTAAATGTACTTCCTTGAAACTAGGAACTGATTAAGTAGCATGGATAACATCTCATTAGTCTCTTCCGAAAGTTATTAAGGAATACAACATAGTGTAGAGGGTAACCAGGGACCCAAGGATTTGGGGTTGAATTTCCTTGGGTGTTAGCTAGACTTGGTATTCCCTGACCAAGGTAATTGTTGTTACAGTCTGTTCTACAATTTGGCTTTCTTTCTTTGTCACAAAAAATGCCATGCATTTTACATATTATATCACAATGTTCTCCCTTACCAGGTAGGCAGGAAGTCCTGAATGCACTTTTTTTTTTCCTTTCTTTGGAGTAGGAAAGAGGTGCACCTTAATTTTTTTTTCTTTTTTTTTGCGGTACGCAGGCCTCTCACACTTGTGGCCTCTCCCGTTGCGGAGCACAGGCTCCGGACGCGCAGGCTCAGCGGCCATGGCTCACGGGCCCAGCCGCTCCGCAGCATGTGGGATCTTCCCGGACCGGGGCACGAACCCGTGTCCCCTGCATCGGCAGGCGGACTCTCAACCACTGCGCCACCAGGGAAGCCCAATTTTTTTTCTTTTAAGTCAACTTCTTTACTGAAGTAGAACATACACTGGAAAAAATGCACAAATCATAAATTTCTAGTTCAATGAATTGTCATAAATGCAACACAACTTGTAACTAGCACCCAAACCAAGTAAGAGAACATTATCTGTACCCAGAAGCCCCTTCATGTCCTCTTCCAGTCATTGACTGCTAATCACTATGCTGACTTCTAACTTTTACCTGTCTTTGAAGTTTACATAATAGGGAGCAGATATGTCTGGCCTCTCTTACTCAACATCATGAGAATTATTCATGATTCTGTGTGTACTGGTACTTCACCATGTCTCATGATTCTATAGTATTTCTTTGTGTAATTATACTACATCTTATTTATCCATTCCACTCCTGATGGACATTTTGGTAGTTTTTAAATGTTGACTGTTTTGAACTGTGTTGCTGTGAAATTTCCTGCCCATGTCTTTTGGTGAATTATATACACATTTCAGTGGTATATATACATAAAAGCAGACAATATATGTCAAGGTCACTGCATACGTTTATGTTCAGACTGAGTGCTGCCAAACATATATCCAAAGTGGTTTTTGCCTCTTATTACAATTTTAATCCGAGAGGAATTTGAAGGAATTAAATAAGAAGAATCAAATTAAGAGCGCTTTACCAAATAGATTCCCAAAGTGTTTTCTAACCTCTGTGAAGTGAATGATATTTTTTTTAATAAAATGGGCTCTCAGTAAAAGCTTTGTACTTTAATCCCATCAGGTATCCATTATTCCAGTATCTCCAGAGTGTCATTGAGCAATTTCCAATTCTCCTTTCATCCTCGTCTTTCTGTTCGAGAGACGTGGATGAACTCATGGAGAGACGTGGATGAAATGCAAATAGTCCTCATATTTAATTCCAAAATAGACTCAAAATCAGCAGGCAATGGCTGGCACTCCCTGGATCACTCTGCACAAGTCTTTGTCATGAAGCTTCAAAAGTGGCTTCTTCCAGTTAGGGCTAAGGCCCACTGGCAAGGATCAAAAAAGAATAGGAATTGGAAGGTTGAGGACTTCTGTGGCTACTAAAAGATTTCACTTTTCCTCTCATGATTGAGCTTAAACATTTCTTATCCATTATTTTTATTGTTAATAATATCTTTTGCATTTGTTTTGTAGTTGAACGTTTGTGAAGCACCTTCCTGTTTAATCCACCCAGTGCTTCGGGGGTACCCTATTACCCTTATGCCTATTTATGGATGAAGAAAAGCCTTCTAAGTTACAGAGCTAGTGTTCAATCCAGGGTTTTTGATGAAGTCCATTCTCCCTTCCCCCTACATCCTGCTACATGTCAAGGGTCAGAAAGACTGGAAATTTCCTTGGTAACTTGGACAGCTTAAAAATAATAAGCATTGGGCTTCCCTGGTGGCACAGTGGTTGAGAGTCCACCTGCTGATGCAGGGGACGCGGGTTCGTGCCCCAGTCCGGGAAGATCCCACATGCCATGGAGCGGCTAGGCCCGTGAGCCTTGGCCGCTGAGCCTGCGTGTCCAGAGCCTGTGCTCTGCAATGGAAGAGTCCACAACAGTGAGAGGCCCGCGTACCACAAAAAAAAAATAATAAATAAATAAATAAATAAATAAATAATAAGTATTGATTTTTTTTTCCTTCTTCCATGAATTCTCATGAGGGAGTACAGCAGCTAACTACCCAGGTAAGATCCAAGGGATCTTTGAAGACTATCCCTTGCACAAAAATAACTCACTTGGGGTGTTAATTTGAAATTGTGGACTAGAAAATGATCCTGGTTCCTGGGGTCTCGTTAGGTCTTGTTGGCCCATTTTAGACATGTTATTAGGCTGCCCCAGTTTCGGTATGTGCAACATCAGGAATGTAAAAGGTGGATGTTTGAGAAATCTGTTAGGTTGAATGCTGTACTGAACTTTCAGCATGTTTGGATGTATTGGGACCCGACTGCTTATTTCCCCCAAACCTATGTACTGTCTGAAAAGACTTGTATGTTCTATAATGTTAAAAGGGTAGAAAAGTGTTGCTTCTGCCTAGTTTGCAAGGTTGCTATGTAGGTAAAAGAAATGTTAATTACATGTAAATTTACCTTGAGTACTATGACACAGGGAGAGGATGAACTAGGTTGCAAAATACCATATGATTCTAGGCCATTTTCTTTCCAAATACACTCTGAAAGGGATTTTTAAGGGGTCTCTTTAGGAAGTTAGACCCAAGAGGGACAGACTCAGAATCCAATGTGATATTACGGTGAACACTGAGTGGAACACCAGGTCAGCTGCTGCTCTGCATGTCCTAAAAACTATTTGCATAATTCCAGGGAAGGAACAATGAGAAACTCATCATGCTTCCGGTTTAATGCAAAACCCAGTTTTCAAATGCAGACACCACCCTACAGTCAAGGTCGAAGGTTTTACATCTTTTCCTTTCTTAGCACCAGGAGATAAATATTTGCCTTCAAGTTCAACATTCTTGAAATCTAATCCCAACTGGATAATTTTTGTCTCTTGTTCAAGGGCAAACACTTAAGGTTTCTTATTACTCGTGATCTCATTCCTGGTCTCCTTTCCAACTCAAGAGCATGTTGGAGTCAGCAATGCACAATAACAGGAATCCAAAGCGTCTTGTCCCTGCCAGATGCTCCAAGGGAATCAATGATCAATACACATGTCCTGGCGGCCAAATGGCACAAGTGTGTGCCTGGGAGAGAGTGGATGGGAAAGAGCATGCAGGTCCCCTGTATTTATCATCTTAGTAATGACTTTGTAACTTGCAGGAAACATACAGAAAGCAGGGGTTTTTTTTAATTAAAAATATTTAAGCTTGTTATATAGTGTACAGGAAACATGTCATCCCAATTCAGGGAGATTCTAGTTTGTCAACTGCTTTTCTTCATCAAGTTGCTATCTCTAAAGTAAATTCCACTTCTACGATTTTTATCTTCTCCAGGAATTGCAAACATTTCTCTATCCCACCCATTCTTTTTCCTTCCTCGATATTTCTATTCTAACAGAACTCGTAAAGGAGTTCATGAGAGTTGGGTAAGACCCAGAGCCTTGGGCATAGCCCTTGCCTTGCTTTGGAGTCTTGGGTGATCCTTACACGTTATTTCCACTAAAACCATGGCTCCGAGTTATCAACTCTTTTTCAGATGGTTCAGCTCTGGGCTGCCTACAGCCCAGTATCAGACTAAAAATATTTTTTCTTCCCCAGGGTTAGAGGAGTCTTCAGGGTGGGAACCAATACCAGAACAGTCAGAAAAACACAGCTTGCTTTTAAAAACAACCTTGTCTGATTTCCTCTCTCACTGTGGCTGGATTCTACCCCCTTAACAAACAACCAAGGCTTCCAGCCCAGAATCTGCACAGCCCAGACTCTACCGTCTCACTAGGAGCAGAAGGGAGGGGTGCTCTGGCCATCGCTCTCAGTGCTAATGGTCAGCAGGAAGAAGAAACAGAGTGCAAAGTACATTCTAAGATGGAGAAGGAGATGTAGGAAAGAATTCGGGACCCCACGTTTGGCAATACCCAAATCAGAACCCATTTAAAAGCAAAGCTCGGGGCTTCCCTGGTGGCGCAGTGGTTGAGAGTCCACCTGCCGATGCAGGGGACACGGGTTCGTGCCCCGGTCCGGGAAGATCCCACATGCCGCAGAGCGGCTGGGCCCGTGAGCCATGGCCGCTGAGCCTGCGCGTCCGTCCGGAGCCTGTGCTCCGCAACGGGAGAGGCCACGACTGTGAGAGGCCCGCGTACCGCAAAAAAAAAAAAAAAAAAAAAAAAGATAAAAGCAAAGCTCATGTCTTTGGATGACGACCAAAGCATTTCTGTATCCTGCAAAGTAAGAGATACATGATTCACATTCCAGTCTTTACAGCCTGGGTGGGGGCTTGCTCTGCGACCAACCCTCTGGATTCCTCTGGAAGGGCAGGCCTCGGGGCTGGAGCCAGGATAAGCAGAGAGTTCTGGCCAGGAGGGCAGGCACCCTGCCAGCCGCACCTGCCGCCCCCTCCCACCCGTTATGTCAGGTGACATAGGGTCCTGTCAGAGGGGAGCCAGTGACCTTGTTGTAGCTAGGTGCTGGGACTCAGATGACAGCCTGAGTCACAGACATGGACCAGTGATTCTGTGCAGTCACACAGCTCTGGAACCTTTGAAGTGTTAGACCCTGTGACCTGAGCCGATGTCAAGCCTGCACTTTGCCCCAGGGCAGCAGACTGGCCTGAGTTCTGAGGTCAAGGCATCCAAGTGCTCCTTAGCAAAGTCTACTGAACTTAGTCAAAGCCAGCCTCTGACGACAGACAGACAGGCAGGCAGGCACACCGACAGGAAAAGCCCAGCTGCCCGGGCAAAGCAGCCACTCTGCAAAGAAACGCTGGTCAGTCCTCCCTCCTCACCACTCAGCAACTGGACCAGAGGCCCTTTACTGAGCTAAGGACATTTAAACGGCAGGTTAGTTTTTATTAAACACCACATGGATCACGATCCTCTCTGGATAAAACGTCTTTAATGTCATCCCATTACCTACTGACAAAAGTTGAACTTCCTACCCCGGCATTCAACAGCCTCCACAATCTGGTCTCAACCTACCTGTCCAGCTTTAAAGAATTATAGGTTCCCCTCGAGAGAGGTGGAGTAGCTCTGGGGAAGGGCTTGGGCACCAGCAGCTTTAATGAGCTCCCCTAGTGATTCCCAGGTGCAGCCCAGGCTGAGAACTTCTAGAGTGAGCCTTCTCCAGCTCCCCAGATTCGGGCATTCCCTTCGACTTGCATTTATTTCTGGTCTCGAATATATACTTTTTAAACGTTGATGGAAGTAGACACCCATTTACCTAATGCAATAAATTATAACTGCTGGTTACTTAACAGGTTTTCCCACTAGACTTTTCACTTTTCAGAAGAAAGGACACTGCCTTATTCATTTTCATATTTCCAGAGTCTTGTAGGTGTTGAGCACATAGTAGGTATATTTTGCAAAAATAGTCTACTTTATGTAATAAAATACCAATGCTCCAAGCATTGGGTCAAAAGCTGCCTTCTCTAGGGCATTTTTCTTATCAATTTCACCTGGATATGACCCCGCCTCATCTGCAGTCTTAAATAAATAGCATGCATTTATTCCATTCATATAGTGCCTTGAGCTTCTAGATATTTCTGTGTTTTAGGATTTCCACTAACTTTTAAGTTCCATTAAGGCAGGGACCGTGTCCTTTATAATTGTATATTATAACAATAATTATGCAAGCAGCTAGCAAGTACAAGCATTAAATGCTAAATTCTTGTTTAAAGAATGAATTATACCTCAAACTAGTAGACCCAAAATATGTTAGGTAAGTATAGTACTGAGAAAAATTATCACGCTGTAGAGCAATGACAGAATGAATTTTTGAAATCAAACTATATTGGTAAATTTACATTAGGATTTTATTCTGTTCAAAGCTATGTTTTCCTTTTAAAAATTCGTTTTTATCCCCCCTCACCTCTTTCTAGAATAGTCTTACTTCATGTAATTTGCTCCTAATACATTTCCTGGGAAAGAGTAATTCTAATTCTTTCAGTATGAAACAAACAGGTCACCTGCAAAAAATACTCCCAACTCTCAAGAGAAAAACCAACTGTCTATATTCTCCAATATCAAGTTTAAAGGCCTCCCTTTCTTATGGGACCAAACAGCTGTCCCTCTGCCACTCTCTCCAGCGTGAAAACGGTGGCATCACTTCCTTATCAACAAACTATCTCAGGTGCACAGATGCTCTCTTAGCATCTTCCTGGAAAGGTTGGTCCAGGCACTCCCCATTCAAGACAAGTCAACTGCCTTCTGTCCAATTAGGACAGGAAAGCTGTTCCCACTTCCTTGCTGCAGGCCAGCCATGATGAGCACAAGATGACTTAGATTTGTAAACCTTGCTGGGAGGGATACTTATTCCAAAAATAACGAGTCTATTAAAGGCAGGAGCCTGAACAAACTGCTGTTTTCACCTGTGCCTAAAGCAGGCCAGATTTAGTGATCTGGAGAAAGGAAATGTGTTCCAACCCAATGTAATGCACACATGTGAGTGCCTGGTATGTAGTAATGTCCAGCTGTGTTTTCTAGGGACCAGAGGCCTGTGTGCATGAGGTCAGAGCCTTTAGGCAGGAGCCTTGTTCATTTCTGCATGCCCAGTTTGTGCAAACAGTAAGTGCTCAATAAGCATTCACTGAAAGAAAGACTCTGCCCTGGGATCAAGAGGAGGGGAAAGTGGGTGATGATGATTCAAGGGGTCAGAGAAGACATCACGGAAAATGGCCCTGTAAATGGAGATTAGAAAGGTAAGCAGAATCTCCCTTTCATTACTATATGTACCAAAACTCAAGACTTTTTTCCCTATCACTCACATCACAGCCAAGAACATACCCACCTGGACCACTCCATCCACCCTCTCTTTCCCCAACACACAAAAGCAAACCCAGAAAACCAGACATTTCTTTACCTCGAGTTGCTTTTCTATATAATTTCCATATATAATGATCAGCTAAAAGCTCATTTCTTACCCCTTATACATTTAACTGATAGATGGGATAAATTGAGAGAACAAAAATCACAGAGGGGATAGAAAGAGAAGAAAGAAGGATACTTGTTCTTCATTGCAGAAAAGCAGTGATCTTAGAAAACTGTGTTTCAAACGTCCCAACCATGCGACATAATGGCTCAGAACAGGAAGAAATTAGCTTTATTTCAGTAACAGCCAGTACTCTACCACCTCTTAAATCAAGCAAAAATAATTATCATACACACACACACAAAGCCACTGGCAGGCAACGTCCGACAGTAATGATTTCACACTCAATTTATCCCGAGCTAGCTGATACCACATCACAGCAATTTCACCGGGTAGACTTGCTTCAGTTCACCTCTTCCTAACCTAGAGTAAACGACCACCAATAAAAGTCCAACTCAGCCTGCAGCACTAGTGGGCTTAGAGTCGACGTGAATTTAATGTCCCTCACTAATTCTGGTGGCTGGTGAGAGCAAAGGGCATCCCTCATTAACCAGGAACAAAAGAACAGCTAAATGGTTCTTAGCATTCCTGTCTAGTCCAGAGTATGTAGACATTAAGTGATTGATTTTTCTGAGAAAGGTGATGGATTCAAGGCTACCAAGAAATATATCCTTTACCAAAGAGACGGCAAGGATTAGTGCCCTGGCAGAATCTAGTTGGCTACTGATATCTGCTAAGTTTGGGTCATGTTTCAAATTTCCAAGACAGAGAGACTCTTGAAAATGTCATCACAAGCCTGAAAAGTTTTCAAACGATGCTATCCCTCAAATGATGGTACCCAAGGAATCACTGTGTCTGGCCTCTAAGCTGTATGGGTATCTCTTCTTGGACTATCTGCAGGTTAGTTATCTCAGGTGGCTTGCTCTATGCTGCTCTCCGTAGACTCAGAGAATAAGAAGTTATTTTTCAATATTAGATAGAAGTAAACATAATTAAGACATGAAATGGACATTTTGAATTATGAGCTGTTTTGTTAATTTATGCAATCATTCCCCTGAATTAATTTTTATAGTTGAACTAGAACCGTACCTTTCCAGCAGTGAGTGCATAAAAACACATACAAAAAGGCATTCAAAGTACAGGAAACGGGCTTCCCACAGGCCATTTAGCAGAGTTTAAAACTGTTTCTATACTAGTGCGATCCTGTTTAGAAATTTAAAAGCATCTAATTTGAAAACTAAGAGGCACAAAGCACCCGTCCTTGATAGCTACCACCATGGCATCCTTAGGGATTAAAGATTCAATTAAGAGTCTCCATGGGCTTTTTGCCTGAATGCAAATGCAGCTTTCAGAGAAACAAAAAATCTAAAACACATCTGGGGACATCTCCCAGCACCTGAACGTGGGGTTAGTCCAGGTGAATGCACAGTGGGTATAAAAGAACAAATCCACGCACGAGATCACATTAATAGCAAGTCAAGACCAGGGTCATTGAGAAGTAACGTGTGGCTGAGGCTACCCCAAGCTCACGATCCCCCAGTGAGCGAGTTAAGGCCACCCTGCTTTGGGGAGAGCGTCATCCTCCCCCCAACTCCAGTCACAGCATCCGCCATTGTCTCCACGACCCACCACTGGCCACAGAGAATGATCCAGGCTGGAAAGGTGACCACACCATGGCAATGGCACCTTCCCCAGGACTTCCTGAGGTGAGCAGGGGAAAGAACGGCCTTTTCCACTGAGGTTGAGCTGCTCGGAGCCCCTGTAGCTCCGTCCTCTTCAAGCAGAGAGAGGAGGTGTGTGAGCACGAACACACCTGCAGAGACAAGCCGACGCCCAGAGCACACACACAGCACCCGAGGCCAAGGCTTCAGCCCCTCCGGCCCTCTGTGGCGGCCTGGTCCTGTGAGTCCTGTTGTGCTTTACTTGGTGTTAGGGGTTGACTTGTGCCCCCTAAGAAGATACATTTGTTGCAATTCCAATTCTCAACACCTCAGAATGCGTTCCTCTTTGGAAACCGGGTTGTTGCAGATGTAATTAGTTAAGATGAGGTCAGACCAGAGTTAGGTTGGCTCTTAATCCAGGATGGCTGGTGTCCTCATAAGAGGAGGAAAGGATGACAGGCTCCCTTAGAATGCCAGGTCACAGGAGGCAGAGATTGGAGTTACGCTGCCACAAGCCAAGGAATGCCTGGGGCTACCAGAATCTGGACCAGGCAAAAGGAACCCCCCTCTCCTGCCCTCACAGAGGCCTCGGAGAGAGCCTGGCCATGCCAACACCTTGACTGTAGACTTCTAGCCTCCAGAACTGTGAGAGAATAAATTTCTGCTGCTTTAAAGCCACCCGCTTTGTAGTACTTTGTTACGGCAGCCCTAGGACACTAAGACAGTTGGATTGAGGTGAGTTTCTGCCACTTTTGACCAAAGGTGCTGTATCCCAGTGGACAGTGGGCTGGCCTCAGTTCTCAATTTTAGAAACTAAAACCGTTTTGCATCCAAATGCCTTGTGCAACATAAATAACAGCTGTTTTCTCAAACTATTAAAAACAAGTGACATACCCAGCCACAATCCTTTAGTTTTGCATGAATACAACTTTCTTCTGAAAAATTATACAAATAGATGGTGTTGGTAATCCAGGCCTCATGCTGGAGTCAAACTTCGAAACTCAACTACCAGTGCTGGTTAATTTCAGAGCAAGGCCACCATTCAGCTGGCACCAACTGACCTAAAAACCCCTGCGGATTACAAAAGAAACTTTTCCTTCTGCTTCCTTTTCTTTTTTTAAAAATAAATTTATTTATTTATTTAATTTATTTTTGGCTGCATTGGGTCTTCGTTGCTGCGTGCGGGCTTTTCTCTAGTTGCGGCAAGCGGGGGCTACTCTTCGTTGTGGTGCTCGGGCTTCTCATTGCAGTGGCTTCTCTTGTTGCGGAGCACGGGCTCTAGGCGCGCGGGCTTCAGTAGTTGTGTCACGCAGGTTCATTAGTTGTGGCTCGCAGGCTCTAGAGCACAGGCTCAGTAGTTGTGGCACAGGCTTCGCTGGAGCAGGGCTTGTACCCGTGTTCCCTGCATTAGCAGGCGGATTCTTAACCACTGTGCCACCAGGGAAGCCCTGCTTCCTTTTCAATTAAGGTATCAGATATGCAAATACTTTTCTCATTAGCCTCTTATTTTGCTGAACTTGGCAAGAAAATTCCTAGAAGCCTTGCAGTTCTGGCCGGTGATTTCTACGACTGATCTTAGACTTGCAAATAACCCTCAGCAGATGCCATTCCTGGGGCTGCCAGGGTTCTCCTCAAAAAGCAGCGCTGCTGATTATGACAAGAATGAGGCAGGGAGAAAAACCTGAGAAGGAAGAACACTGATGTTTAGACAGAGGACATGGAGTGGGTTGAACTGTGGCTCCTTCAAGGTATGTTCACCTGGAACCTCAGAATGTAACCTTGCTAGGTATAGGGGTTTTGCAGATGTAATTAAGGTAAGGATCTTGAGATGAGGTCATTCTGGATTAGGGTGGGCCCTAAATCCAACGACAAGTCCTTACAAGAAAAGAGAAGGGGAAACAGATCGCAAGACACAAAGAGGAAGGCCATGGGAAGACTGGCAAAGATTGGAGTGATACGTCCACAAGCCAAGGAACGTTCAGGATTGCCAGCTGCTGTCAGAAGCTAGGAGAGAACATGGGACGGGTTCTCCGTCAGAGCCTCCAGAAGGAACCCACAACCCTACTGACACCACCTCGATTTCAGTTGTCTGGCGCCCAGGACTGTGTGAATAGATTTCTGTTGTTCTAAGCCACCAAGTTTGTGGTCCTTTGTTACAGCAGCCCTAGGACATGAACACAGGGCATCTCCAAAAGCACAGACATTGAAGGGCAGGCCCAGGGCGGGTCTAACCTCACTCACCACAAACCATATTCCACGGCACGACACAAAACTTGGCATTTTCAGGATTACACAGACATCTCTTCATAATCAATCATGATGTTAATCCTAAAATTTGCTTGGAAACCTTCATCGTCATGCAAAGTCATGTATTAACTTGCCCCTTTGTGCACGGTGCTGGGCTGGGAGCAAGGAGGCTGAAGCAATCCCCCCTCTAGAACGGCTAACGTGGAGTGCGGCCCAGACACACGGGACGATGTGAAGCCAACAAGACATCATCTTTGACTGTCGGCCAGTAATTATTTACATCTACAGTTATTCTCTTGTATTTGTTATGGTTTCTTGGAGCAAGGTAAAGAATGAGGCCACTGTGTGGCCTTTAGGAATAAAGTCCTAAATCAATAAGCACTGGCCCCGAGTCATTGCCAAGCGAAGAAAAGGAAACTGTAAAACAATAGGCACAACGTGGTCCTATTTGTCTAAAAAAAGGATATATACCCTCCTACGTTTATCTGTACGTTGGAAACAGGAGAAAAGCAAGATACAGAACTACATTCGGTACGACAGAATCCATGTGCCGGAACTCCATGTTCGTAAACACTTCTGTGGCTGCCAGGGACTCCGAACAACACCCACCTCTGGGGAGCGGGGGTGGGGTGGGAGAGGGGGATGTCTACCAGGGCTGGCAAACTGTAGCCCTGTTTTTGTAAATAAAGCTTTATTGGAACACAGCCATGTCCATTCGTTTGTGTGGTGTCCAAGGCTACTCTGGTCCTTCAACAGAAAAACTGAGTAGCTAAAACAGAGAGAGTAATGGTCCGGGAAGCTGAAAATATTTACTATCCGGCCCCTTACAGAAAGAGTCTGTACAGACAGAGTTACCATCTGCCCTCTGCCTTGTATGATTCTATACCATGTGCTTATCTGTTTATTCATATTTATTTAAAATGAGCACACATTACTTTGTAAAGAAAACTTTTAGAAGCTCTCTACTTGGACAGGGCAGGGCATCCCAGGCAGTCATCAACAATCTTCCTGGAAGCAGGTGGGAACTCAGACGTTTTCAGGATAAGAAGGAAAGTATCCAGTGGCCTGGAAAGGGAAGGTGTCTCAAAACAAAGAGAATATAAAATAAAGCTTTGAGTAAAAACTTCTCAAATATCCACGGAACGACCAGCAGAGAAATTCACTCAACTCCCTAGCACCCTGCTTTCATGCAATAGCTTTAATATTCCAAAGGCCTTTTGGAATACCTGCTTTTTTTTTTTTTTTTTTTTTTGTACAATAAGCAGAGAAGTAGTTGACTGGGTTGGCCTGGCGAGTGCTGGGGGTGGTGGAACACAGAACTGCTCTGAGGCTTGCTTTTGGCTCTCACCAATAGGTTGTGCCTTCTTGTGTTTTCTGAGTCTCAATATCCTTAACTTTAAGAAGGTCAGGCCAGATTAAATCTATGTAACGTTCCTGCCATGATATTTCTAGGGGTCTTGAGCAGGAATTACCTTTAACACAGAAAAGCAGGTAGAGAAGAGATCTTTCAGGTTGGTGCCAGGCCAGGTCTGGGAACCAGCCAACTGAGATGCAGCCCGTGTCGGTGTGAGCTCAGATTAGGCAAGGCCCCAGTTATCAAATGGATCTGGGCTGGAAGTAACGCATGAACTCAGTCAGAAATTCCTTTCCAATACTCTCATAGCAAAGTCAGTTAAATTCAAACCACGAGACACAGTTATTAATGAGCACACCCTAGACCATTATGGAGCTTGAGAGTTGTGTTAAAAAGTCACAGTCCCTCCAGTTTTGCTCAGGGATGGTTAAAGGGCCAGTAGTGGCTGTGATGGACAGAGAAGCTGGGTCACACGTTGGGGCTCGTGACAGATTCCACACACATGCTACCCACGACAGAGCACCTCTTGGTGGTCCCACCCCCAGTCTGGAGGGCCTTTTGATTTTATCACATCAACAAATAGCACATGAACTCCATCTTCCTGCTTATCCTCCCACCAAGGAAAACGGGAACCAGCTGGGTTGGCCCCAAACCTGGGTGAAACTTGGTTATGCGCCAAGGAAAGCTTTGACAGACCAGCCTTGTCAGGACTCTGCCCTGTTAGAATCGTCATCGGGACTTGTCGTGTGCTGGAAAATTCAAGCTGCCAGACGATGACGGACCTGCTCGCAACACACCAGCACAGTCTGCCTAGTTCCTACCCGAAGACTCACATTACTGGGCACGCCACAGATGAGGACACCCCGGGCATGAGCGCAGTTAACCCTTTCCACCTCAACGCTATGAAAATTCAGCAGCTTTTATCATCTTAGAATGGGCTTAGAGAATTACATGCATGTGTCGGCAGAGGTTTCCGATCTTGGCTTTCAACCTCAGCAATGGAACACCCTGGGGCCAACCAAACTCATAAAGACTGGTGTCAGCCTTTCTTCCATATTTTTAACACAACCAAGTGGAGGGGCAGGCAATTGGAAGCACTTGGTTGTGTTAAAAATACGGGAAGAAACACTGACACATTTTACATTTTTAGACTTTTTCCTAGTTGTTTTTTTGTTTTTTCACTTGAAATGTCCATCTATGGCTGCTATGTTCTTTTCTTAGTGAGAAGCTTTATGTTCTAAGGGAAATCAATGTAACGTTGGGAGCTGAAGACAGGGAAACTGGTCCCTAGGGCTGCCCAGGAACCAGCTCGGTTAAAGTTCGTATGCATGACTCAATAATAGCTGAACTTTTTACTAATGGATTTGCTTACATGAGAAAAATGAGAGTTTAAATAATCAATTAAGCCCTGTCAGTTTAAAAAAAGTGACTTAAGATCCACCAGCTAGCTGTCCTTAGAGATGAGCTAATAAGCTCATCTTTACACTGTTTATATAATATTGCAAATAATATTGTAAATATGTTTATATTATAAATAACACTTATAAGCTCAAATAATAAGGAAGAGAGGGAGAAGGTGAGGTGAGGTCTTAGGTTTCATTCATTTGACAAAACCTGATGGCGGGCCTGTGAGTCAACCTGACGAAGAGGAGACAAATGCCGTGGAATATGGGCTTTGGAGACAGACATTATGGATTCAAATCCAGGCCCTGCCAGTAATCATCTGTACGCCACCGGGCAGCTGCTCTGAGCCTCAGTTTCCTTATTCACAAAACAAAGGTGAAAGTAATACAGAGTAATGCACATGGGTGAAAGGACATTAATGAGACAGGGTTATAAAGGGCAGCAAGAAGTAATAATAACTACAGCCATCATCACCCTTTATTAGATATTCCTGTCCCGATGCTTACCCTGCAGAGGTGTGGCTGACTCCAAAACAAGGGACTACAACAGGTGACACTGTTGGTGTGACGTGCCCAGTGAGGTGGGCATGGGGCAGAAAACCACCCAAGACTACTGTGGAGGGGGGCACCACAGAAGGGGAGCACTTGGTTAGATGTAAAGGGGAGCACGAGGTTACTAGGCAGATGGCACCCCCCGCCTCCTTCCCTCCCTCCCCATTCATTCCTCCATCTATCCATCCACCCTCCGTTTATTGAACACCTACCTACCTTCCATCAGATACTATTTTACTTTATTGTATTGAAGTACAGTGGATTTACAATGGTGTGTTAGTTTCTGCTGTACCGCAAAGTAATTCAGTTACATATATCTATTCTTTTTCAGATTCTTTTCCATTATAGGATTATACATTGCTACAGGATATTGAATGTAGTTCCCTGTGCTATATAGTAGGACCTTGTTGTTTATCTGTTTTATATCAAGTAGTGTGTGTCTGTTAAACCCAAGCTCCGAATGTATCCCTCCCTCACCCTTTCCCTTTTGGTAACTATAAGTTTGTTTTCTATGTCTGTGAGTCTGTTTCTGTTTTGTAAATACATTCATTTGCAGATCCTGTTTTAGGTGCTGGCATCATGGTAGCACCTGTCATCAAGTTTACATTCTAGCAACAGGTGACAGACAATGACGTGTATCAGATCGTGGGGAAAAAAAGTGCCATAAAGAGAATAAAACAGGGCCAGGGGACAGAAGATGACCTGAGGGAAGAATGTTCCAGGCAGAGGGAACAGCGAGTACAAAGACCCCGAGATGGCGAGAGAGTGCTTGAGAGACAGAAAGAAGGCCAGTGGGCTGGAGTGAATCGAGGGGAGAGATGTAGGTGACTTGGGGGGGCAGGGCAGGAGCTTAATTTCAGAGGGCTGGCTAAGCCAAGGTAAGGTTTTTCAATAGGTTCTTACAGTTCTGAGGTTAAAAGTCAAAACAAAAACAACAACAACAGGGGTTTCCCTGGTGGCGCAGTGGTTAAGAATCCGCCTGCCAATGCAGAGGACGTGGGTTCGAGCCCTGGTACGGGTCTGGGAAGATCCCACATGCCGCGGAGCAAGTAAGCCCGTGCGCCACAGCTACTGAGCCCACGTGCCACAACTACTGAAGCCTGCGTGCCTAGAGCCCGTGCTTTGCAACAAGAGAAGCCACCGCAATGAGAAGCCCGCGCACCATAACGAAGAGTAGCCCCCGTTCACTGCAACTAGAGAAAGCCCGCGTGCAGCAATGAAGACCAAACGCAGCCAAAAATAAAATAAATAAATTTATATATATTAAAAAAACACAGGTACATTTTTTCCTTATGCTTTAAACCTCTTTAAAAACCACAAAGGAAGACTGGACATCTGCACTCGCCAGCACCCCCACCCCAGTCCTTAGGCCCTAAGCTTTGTTATGTAAGAACCAACACCTTCTTTAATCTGTTGCCAGAACAAGATACACTTTGCATCCTAAACAAGCTGCCAAAACAAAGTAGAAAGCTGGGCTAAAACTCTCTGTTAGAGGATGTTCTAAACTGTTCAAAACACATTTCTCTATCTTTTCAAGTATGTTTATTTGGACAAGGTATACAGATATAAGCGCGGATGCAAGGAGCCGGCTGCAGAGCCCCAAGACAAACTAACACTATTATTATTTAGCAGCAGGGTAAGATAAAAGCCGCCTTAAGTGTAAGCAAGCATTCCTGCTTCATCTAATGTTTATGAGCAAAAAAACGACCTCAATGTGAACCAGCAATGCTGAGGAGGACACAGACACGTATTTGCCAAAGACATTTCAGGCTTGGTGAACAGGAAAAGCAGTGGGGTTTGTTTCCTCTTTTATTAGGGCTCCCTCCCTACAAGGTCACAGTTTAAGCCTGGGCAGCTCAAGGCACCGGTTAGACTCATTCTTGCCCATACAGACTCATACCAGGGGCTCTGCTTTAGAAAACAGAGCTGAGGGACAGTCTTTGAATCACAGCATTAAGACCATCTTGGGCTCCTTTACATACCACTACTGCATCTTTACATCCTGCATACTCCAGGGAAGTCCTCATTTCAAGTCATCTGCCTCATCTGGACACCCCACGTCCTGATATCTGATTCAAGAAATGTGGGCTCTTTTGAGCAGCACTGTTCTGACTTCCCAGTAGACACTCCCAACTCTCAAAGACTTCATACTCTAACACATCAGAGTATATAAGGCATATTTTTTCATTTGTGATCTGCAAGTTCATTGGACTGGATGATTTTCTTAAAAACAAAGAGGATGGGAATGCATTGCCTTTAGGTCAAGTCCTAGGCTTGGTATGCTCTTCTTCTTACTGAAGCCACGAGGCAGCTTTAGCATGTGGGGCTTTAAATATAAGAGCATAAGTTTAATATCTGGATCTCAGGAAGAAAAATTTATAAAACTCTCCCCTCCAAATTTTACGCCCCGCAGAACCACTCTTCCTATATCCTTAAAAGACTTCCCTGGTAGTCTTTCAAACATTAAAGGCTGCTTGGATGGGGAATGGATTTGTCCTTTTTTTTTTTTTTTTTTTTTTTTGGTACGCGGGCTTCTCACTGCTGTGGCCTCTCCCACTGCGGAGCACAGGCTCCGGACGCGCAGGCTCAGTGGCCATGGCTCACGGGCCCAGCTGCTCCGTGGCATGTGGGATCTTCCCGGACCGGGGCACGAACCCGTGTCCCCTGCATCGGCAGGCGGACTCTCAACCACTGAGCCACCAGGGAAGCCCCTGGATTTGTCCTTTTGAAAACAATACACAGAATAGACTATGTGGACAGGACACAGGTGGCAGACATGCGAACTTCTTGCACACCAAGCTCCCGGGTGGTCTTTGTATGGGAATCACGGACATTCACTTGTTTATTCATCAACTACTGAGCAGCCAGCATCCGTAGGCACTGTGCTACATCCTGGTGATCAAATGGACCTAAAATACTTATGTTTTCTGCATTCATAGATCTTAGATCTAGTAAATGAGGGAGTGGATTTTCAAATGAGGAAATGCTTCTAAGAGAGCACAAGGTGTCGGATACATAGGTACCTCCAGGTAGAGGTAAATGGAAGATGTGCTTTGTAATGAATCACAGAAAACACCATGGGCCATTCCAACCCATCACCAAGAATGACTCCAACAAGTAGAGGTGTTTCCTGATATGCTCAGCCAATGTCAGGTACCACCCCTACTCAAGCTGGGCCTGAGGAGGGTTTCCTCCCCAGAGCAGCCTGTGGCCACTCCTTGCAACATACCATGGTGCTCAGCACATCATATCATGTTCTTGGAGAAATGCCAAGAACATGTAATACATATAGGTTGTATATCAGATTGTTGTTTAATAAGATTATGAATGTATACTTTTAAAATTTAAAGCTATAATTAGAACATAGGTCCACCAAAAAAAGTTAAGTAGAACTAAGCAAAATTGGCTATTTCTGATGTTTTGTTCCAGAATTTGTTACGATTTCATTTTGTAATCTGTTAACCTCTGAGACCAAACACACAACAGCATATGCTAAAGGTGTAAGAAAACTTTTAAATGGAAAAAGTTCCAGCCATTGACTTTTTTGTTCTCTGTGAATTGGAAAAAGGCTGTGACTATTTTATTTCATTGACAAAATGAGACCCAACTCTCAGTCAGAATGTTTGAGACTTACTGGTGCAGAGGGGGAAAGGAAAAAAGAAATGAAAGCACTTAGCTACAGGTTCCAGAAGAAAAACCAAATAGGTGTGCCCAGATTTACACAAAGGCACACCTATTTTTTACACCTTATAAAATGCGCTATAATACAAGATGCTTTTTTTTTTTTTTTTTTTAAAGTGCATTTCTGGGATAGGATTCTTAAGATAGGATTCCTTTCAGAGAAGTTTGATTAGGCACTGCATCAAATAAGGCCCACAAAGGACCAGGAGGGGAGAGGCCAAGGGCAGAAGAATGTATACCCAGAAGAGTGCTTAACCCCTGCTCCACCACCCAGCCCAGGATGTGATTTCAAACAAAAACAAAGCCAAGACCCAAACGCTGAGGGCAAAATATTTGTCCTGTTCCTGTTCTTTTGATAAACACCCTCCCTTGGGGTCTTGCCTCCCGGCCACAGCCCTCCCAGCAGGTCTCAAAAGTGGTTACTTAGGGGCTTCCCTGGTGGCGCAGTGGTTAAGAGTCCACCTGCCGATGCAGGGGACACGGGTTCATGCCCTGGTCCGGGAGGATCCCGCGTGCCGTGGAGCGGCTGGGCCCGTGGGCCGTGGCCGCTGAGCCTGCGCGTCCGGAGCCTGTGCTCCGCGGCGGGAGAGGCCACAGCAGTGAGAGGCCCGCGTACGGCCAAAAAAAAAAAAAAAAAAAAAAAAGTGGTTACTTAATAGGAGTGGTTGTCAACTGGGGGCTGATTTTGCCCAGTAGGGAACATTTGGCAATGGCTGGAGACGTTTTTAGTTGTTGAGTTGGGGAAGGAATTGCTACTGTCATCTAGTGGGTGGTGGGTACCAGGGATGCTGCTAAACACAGGACAGTTCCCCACAGCAAAGAATCACTGCATCCAACATGCCAGTCGTGCTGAGGCTGAGAAACCTGGTCTACAGGAGGTAAAACCATGATCATCCCTCTACAGACTTGGGGTGTAAGTCCTGAGTATTTTGAACTTTTCTGTCCTTTTAAATTAGCTATTATTTAGTTGGAGGGAAAAACCTGCAGACCTCTGTTGTCATGATATGATAGACCCTGAACCAGTTGGATAAGCCACAGATTCAGGGGTTAAACTCATTGACACATGAAAATGCAGAAGGAATCCACTTGAAAACACTAGGTCGAAACGTGCATTGAAAGCTTATTTCAAAGAGGCTGAGCCAGGCCTCACATTTAGTCTTAAAAACCCTTCTCAAAAAGTAATTTGTGGGCTTCCCTGGTGGCTCAGTGGTTGAGAATCTGCCTGCCAATGCAGGGGACACGGGTTCGAGCCCTGGTCTGGGAAGATCCCACATGCCGCGGAGCAACTGGGCCCGTGAGCCACAATTACTCTGAGCCTGAGTCTGGAGCCTGTGCTCCGCAACAAGAGAGGCCGCGATAGTGAGAGGCCCGCGCACCGCGATGAAGAGTGGCCCCCGCTTGCCAGAACTAGAGAAAGCCCGTGCACAGAAACGAAGACCCAACACAGCCATAAATAAATAAATAAATAAATAAAGCAAACTGTCAACAAGTAAGAAAAAAAAAAAAAGTAATTTGTATCAAGGAGCTGTGGCAAATTCACCTTTTCTGTAAGTACATCATGATTCAACAAGCCTTTTGATCCATTATAGAATGGCAACAATATTTTAATTAGTTATTTTCACTTACTTGTCAGAACCTGTTTGGATAATCTAAATAACTTCACATCCTCTTAACATACCTCCTGAGGCTGTCTCAGAGAAAACAGGCTCAATTTTCTTTTAAATCCCCAGTCCCAGTTAAGGGATAGATGAAGCTGCTATGGCAACCCCACTCCTGCTGACTTTTAGGTTAGACTCACTTTTTTTTTTTTTTAACCTTTCCCAAATCATAAATCTATTTCTTTCATGGTTGAGATGATTTTTCTTGTCTCATTCCTTCTTCAGTGCTAGCACAGCATGTTTTAAAATTTTTTCTCAAAAATAAACTTTGGAGCATGGTTTGATTAATAACTAGGTTTTCAGAAAACCTGTTTGAACTAGAAAGGCAAGAATCTCTAGATTTCTTACATTTCTTGGCCAAAGATGGTAAAGAGAGGGCACAGTCAGGCTCTTTCAACCTGTAGCTGTAAGAAAATACGAATGATACACAAATGTTTTGCTTCCCCACATTCATTCATGGGAAACTTCTTAAAGGAAAAAATCCTCACTTCTATAGTAACAGATCAATTGAGTCAATTCCCCTCGTCCCTTTTACCACCAGACCCCCCCAAATAGGATTAAGTTCTTTCATCTCAAACATAAATTCCGCAGAGCTCTACAACCACAGACAAAACAAAACAAAACAATCTGGAAACCACACTCTCCTTTCAATCTTGGGGGTAGCAGTCTGAAAAAGCACACTCTTTAAAAGGTCAATAAACTATTACTCTCAGTCAAATAACCTGCCTTTTCCTGCTCTTTACTACTAGAAGCATGAAAAAAAACCTCCGTAGTTCATTCGTATCATAAGAAAAGCAAAAAGTTTAAGTAAAATGTCCTTCAGGCCAGAGCAAGTGGCTTCTGTCGCCAAGATCCAGCATACCACATCTGGAGGACCCTGGGGGTCTCCAATGTCGCCAAGGAAGCGGGGAATTTCACGTCTGCTCTGCAAAGCCAAGGACACCTCCAGCAACGTCACTTTACCTTAACCCAGGGCTCCTTTTCTTCTGCTTCGGTTCCTGGTTTTGCTGAGCGGGGAACTCTGGGCTTCAAACTCACAACACTACAAAGAGGCTTGTAAACGCCAGACCTCAGCCCGACAGACCGGGGCTCCCTGCCCGCCTGGGGGACGTGAGCGGGCTCCTCTCTGAAGCAAGGCTAACGAAATGCACGTCTCTCCAGAGACACACACCGGAAAAACACCGGAAAAAAGAACAGACTGGGGCAGGCGTTCCCACCCTCCCTCTCCCCCCTGCTTTTACTAGTTAAACACACCAGCAACCACTAACGGGCCAGTCCATGTTTCTGAAAAAGGAGGGGGGTATGTTTTCTTTTTTTTTTTTAACTGCAGGTGGGGAAAGTACCATTTCTTCACATTCACCCACGCTTGTCTGCACCATTAATCTGACAGTGATTGTCCCCGGGGGCAGAGGCTTGCATTGAAACCAGTGTCTTATGCTTTTTAATTTCTTTCTTCGATTTGAGATGATGGAAAGGTACACGACTGAGCACAGAGATCAAATAGCCTCCTCTCCTAAGTCACTGCATTGGAGGCACACTTTATGGCATCCTTTCTGTAGGTGTAATAAAACACAGTGCAACTTGACTTTGGTTTCCACTCGTTATTCAGAATTTTCATATTTCAGAATGTTTGTATTGAGATAAATGTGACGCCCCCCAAAACTTCACTTATGAAGCTTCCATGTTTCATATTGTTAGTACATTTTGTATTGTGTCCTTTTACTGCAGCAAAAAAATTACTAGTTACCTACATTCCAGGCACTTTACACACCTTACCTCACTGTCCACTAAACTGTCCTGCAGAAATCCCAGATGAAGCTGCCGCAGAAGGCAAAGCCACAGGCTCTGCATATTTATGAACAGACGGAGCCAGAAACCTTCTACCATGGTGCTAGCACAGCCCTTTTTATGTAGCTCTCCTTTAGGACTAGGGCAAGATTCTGTCATTTTTAACAAGATTAAAGTGATTTAGGGAAATTTTTCATGGAGATTATTTGCTCGTAAAGATCAGCTAATACATAAAAAGACCTTTGTGTGTGTGTGTGTGTAATCTCTCTAGGTTGGTTTGGAAGCAATCCCAAACACTGCTGAAGAAATGTAAGGATTTTAGCAATAAAACAGTGCTTCTAAAATGAAGAGGAAGCTACTGGATTACACGTTATACTAATTACAGGGGGTTAGCTAAATTTCTAGTGCATTATCTTTCCAAGGAGTCAAAAGCCCCCATGAATGTGCTTTCACCACACCCTTTTAGGGCCAGTTTCTCTAAGTGTGATCTGTAGCCCCCTGGCCATACGAGAATCACCCAGAGCAGGGTGGCATGTTAACATGCAGATTCCTGGCCCCAGCCTGGACCCCTAGAATCTCTGGGTGAGGTCTGGTAATCTATAGTTTAAATGAGAGATCCAGGTGATCCTAGAACTTTGCCTCTTGTTTGGGACATTAATAGGCAGTCCACTGGTTGTCAGAGGAGTGGAAGTGTCCCTCCTTACAAAGGAAAAAGGGAAATTCAACCACGCTCCCAGGCACAGGGCTAGAAGTACAGGAGCATGAGATCTGGGATCGCTGCCCCCCAGACTTCATCATCCTCTTCTTCTCTCCCATATTTGGAGTTATCAGCTCCTCTTTCAGATTTTATTTCTATAACCACCTCTATATCTTCTAGGATGGAGAGAAAGAGGATGGTTCATCTTTAAATTTGCCAAGCATATTTCCAAATGAAAAGAGCCCCAAATCACCACCAGACAGAGTCAAGAGTTTCAAGAAAGCTGCCTAGTTGGGCAGCCCTTAGTGAGCAATAATTGATGCCTTTCCTGTCGACCTGCCTTCTCTACATTCATGTGCATGTGATTATGGGAAAGAAAGTGAAGAATAAAGAATCAAAGGATGGGCTTAGGGATCTGTTTGAGGTTCTAAAATTGGATTGTGATGATGGTTGCACAACTCTGTAAATTTACTAAGGATTATTAAATCACACAGTTAACCAGGGTGAACTGTAAGGTATGTAAATAAAGATGTTACTAATCAAAGGGGCAGGTGGTTAACATCTGTTCCAAAGGGACTCAGTCTATATCAAGGAGCTGATATTGGAGCTTTCACAGTCTGTAGAAGCTAAGAGGCCACTTCACCATCATCCTAGATACTGAGAAACGCCCCATCTAGACAAATGTGCTGGGCATTATACAGAACAATTAAACAGAAAGCACAAATCCTCCAGGAGTTTATACTTAACAGACCACACTCAGGTGGATGTGATAACAGACATTAACAGACAAGAAAAAGACACGTGGGCATCTATTTCCCACGTGAGGGAAAGGAACCAGTAATTAGTAGGGTGGTGAGGAATTGATGCCCAAAGAGTATGTGAAGGCCATGACAAAAATTCATAATGGGAAAAACAATCATTCATCAACAAATCTTTATTTAGCAGCTGCTAGATGCCTTGTAAAAAGTATTGTAAAAGAAAATACTTGCTGGAACAATGATAGATTGAATTTATGCGCATGTGGATGTCTAAAGTTAAGTGATTTAAGAATATTTCAAAAGAAAGCATCAACATGACAATTAACTTGTACATCTGAAATAATCACATATTTAACTACATCAGAGAGTGAATCGGTGGGGGTGAGCCTGACTCCTTCATTCAGGTAGGAAGTTATGAGCTCATTCAACGTACTGGGCTTCTACAAAATCTTTTTCTTCATGTATAAAGGAAGAAAATGGAAAAAACATTCTTGAAGCATTGTATGTCAGGCACTGTCCCAGATGACTCATTTATAATCCGATTTAAGCCTTTAAAAGGTAAAGATTATCCGTATTTTACAAATGAGGCTGCTGAGGCTCAGAGAGTTTAAGCAACTTGCTACCCATTGCTCAGCTCTAAGTGTAGGTACTATAATCAAATCCTGGTGTGTCTGGCTGTGTCAGTTCTTTCTACTAACCACTCCTCCCTCTCCCACCTTACCTAAGGCCACTTCAAGCTCCAAAATTCCTGATTCTGTCTATGTTTCCAAGATGCCTGCCTGCAGCTTTGAGTTTTACTGCAGGGCCATGAAAATAGATGGTTTATAAACAGTTTTCATTTGCAAGGCCACTCCAAAGTGTCCTTTAGGGAAAGGGATTACTGAACCAGTTCATTTTCTCTGGGCTGGACGAGTACCAGCCCTGACCGTCACTCCTCCTGGCAAACTCTAGGCAGGTCCATCTGCTGGAATTGGCATTACATCCCTCACAAGGTGGGAAGCCATGAGGTGCAGGAAGCAAGCACGTTCAGGTGGAAAACAAAAGAGGAGGAAGCCTGTTCCTAGTAGGATAGGTAGCAGGGAAGCATCGCTGCCTGAGGCCAAGGGGACCAAATGCACCCATCTCCCCTGGAGCAGTCATCCTCTCCTGGGCCTCGTGGAAAATTTCACATCCTCACCTAGAGAAAGTTGTGCCCAGAATAGAAGCTGTCCTGGTGACCTGCAGATGGTGCCACGTTTCAATGTCTACCCCCAAGTTGAACACTGGCTACAAGGGGCTAAGTGGACAAAAACATAAGGACAAAATACAGCCGAGGTAGCTCGAGACACCACCTTTTGTCTCAGCTGTCAGGAACCCAGAAGCTAAAGAAGATTTCTTGAGACTAAAGGGTTGCCCTAATGCCCACTGGAGGTACAACCCAGATTTAAGGAGAAAGGCTGGATCTGGGTGTAGAGAGCCCTTTGCCTCTCTCACCATCCACCAGATGGGCAGATCCAAGAGGGTGGCAGGCGTTTTCTAATACGGATGAACTTTCAGATGGAGAAATGGATCCAGGTGAACCCACAAAAGCCAATTAACCTCATAATTAAATTAAAATTATGCTAGTCGGCAATGAAAAATATATTTTTCTTAGTTTTTAAAGTTTACAACCTACTTACAAAAATGATTTGAAGTGGAAAACAGCACATTATAAGCATGCAATTAAACCAAACAGTAAAATGAAAACCAAAGAAACAAAGTTGGAAAAAAGTGACCTAAGACGTCAGTCACAAGAGCAAATGGAGACAAATTTCTCACTCTCACCTGCCTGTACCTACCCATTCCTCAAGATCCAAAGATGACTTCTCAGAATTGACAAGAATCTCTTTTAAACCCCAGGGCATTTACTGTGTGTGCCTCTTACTTGGCCCTCACACCACTGTGGGGCCCCAGTTATCTTTTGTGTACTGAGATACACTGTCAAAGATTGAACTCTTTTTCTGCTCCACCATGAAATGGTCATGACAATTACCCTGAAATTCACTGAAGGTCACCTCTGCAGGGCAGGTGAGGCACCTTGGAATCGATCCCTTAGAAGAAGGGGTGTAATCATCCCTTTTGGGGTTATAGTGGTGAAGGAGACATGAACAGAGCCAGGGATGGGAGCAGGTGGGGAACAGGAGGAAGGGAAAGGATGGATGCTTTGGGTCCATGAGAATGCAGACACATGAGCCTTCTGAGGCTCACATAGTGTTGGGTCCTGGAGAGGAGAAAGGACAACTCTGAGGGGTCATCACTTCTGTGCTCAGAACAGTGGCCAAACCAGAGACCCATCCCTTCACTGTACTTGTTGGTCACGTGTCTTCGCAGGTTGCCTCTCGGCTGTTGGGTCCTATCTATTTCCAAAGTTCAATACCATCACTGAGAATCACCCTCAGACTGCAGATGCTGCAACAGCTTTGGGTACTCATAAGCTCTGGGCGTCCCCGGGACACTACAGGGGGTGTAATTTTGGACTCGGACACCCTATTACTTTTGAAATGCATGCCTCATCTATCTGAGAAGATGTCCTAAATCTCACACTTTCTTCTGTGGTCTCCAGTGCTGGGTCATAAGCACATGCTCAGTACTTCTTGCTAATTTCTCTGGAAGAGTCACATTACCCCACTTGGTTCAGCTATCACCCCACTGCCACATTGCACCAGCAAGAAGCTAAGCTCTCTGAAGTAGAATAACATTGAAAAACAAAACATCTTTTTTAACTTAAAATACAAAGTCTTTTCAAAATGTCATTTCCAGAGAAGAAAGCCCTTCCGTTTGTGCTGGCAGAAATGGGTGCTTTTTAAAAATAAATATCGAATCTTTACTGCCTGTGAACAGTCTTCTGCTACCCTGGCAACACATTTCCTCTTATCATTAATGTAGGACAAAGTGGATAATTTTGGGCGAGTCAGATAGATTTTCTTCTAATCATTTATCATGTCAATGTGCTTCTTATGCTCTACTGGGCCAATTCCTGATCTATTAATGATGGAGGGGACAAATATTAGCACTAAGTTATTCTTTGCAAATGAGACGTTGCAAACAACACGTCATAAACCATATGTTGAATTTAAACTTCAGTGTGATTTCCCTCACTGGGGAGATTATATGTTAATCAAGTCACACACTATGATCAGGGGCATGGTTCTGTGTGATGGCAACCTGTGACCATGTGAGGGAATAAAACTTTAAATGCCCACAAAGGAAAGAAGGTGGTACATGATCTGGCATTAAGACATTTATTGACTTGAATCCCCATTCTTGTCCTTTACCCACTTTCTTATACCTAATAAATTAAGCTATCATAGACCAGAAGAAGGAAGAAGAGAGGGAGAGAGAGGAGTGGACTAACCTAGCTACTAATAACGCCAAAGATTTTTATGCCTTTATTTTTCAAATCCTGCAGCCCTAGGAGGTAGCAATCAGTATCCTCATTTTACAGATAAGGAAACTGAGAAATACAGGATCCCAAACTCTCTACCACCTTGTATTGAATATCTCTCTGCATAGATGGATAGATGTATGCATATATGTATGCGTATCTATCTACCTACTACCTATCTACCTACCTACACTGAGATATAATCCACGCCATAAAATTCACCCTTCTAAAAAAAGGGTACCATTCAGTAGTTTTTAGTATAGTCACATACTTGTGCAACCATCACCACTTTCTAATTCAAGAACATTTCATCACCCCCAAAAGAAACTCCATACCCATTAACAGTCATTTCCCTCACCCCCCCAGACACTGGCAACCACTAATAGACTTTCTGTCTCTACAGATTTGCCTATTGTAGGAATCATATAATAGGTGGTCTTTTGTGACTAGCTTCTTTCACTTAGCATAATATATTCCAGGTCCATCCATGCTGTAGCAGGTATCAGGGACTTATTCCTTTTTACTGCTGAATAATATTCCATTGTATGGATAGTGCACATCTTGCTTAACTCATATTTAAGATGAGGCCATTTTTGCAGTTTATCGTTAAGCTGTATTTTAAATGAGGAAAGGTGACTGGTGTCCCTATATTGGAACTGCCTCCCAGGCTCTTCTTGACTCTCCATTGAGCTCTGGGGAGTCCTAGACCAGAGCTCGGTGAAGAAAGCATGCTCCCTCACTTGAGACAGAACCATCCATCAACAGTATTCCCCACGGGCCATGCCAGGTGCCCCTGTGGAGCCTCCAGCTGAGTAAAGGAGACAAGGGAGAATGAGGCATGACGGTGTGGAAATACAACAGACTCTAGGAGCAGGGTCCCTGACCTTCGGTGACATTTTACATGGGTAAAAAGGAAACCAAACAAGCAGCAAATGTTTACTGTCCTGAAAATAGATATAACAGGGTCACTAATGAGATACTTACCCCATTTCACCGGGAATGGTAAATTTTGGTCCTTCTGTAAGTTATTTTGGGAGGCAAATTAATTACTTGTTTCTGCAATGATTATTGCTGGGTGGATCGCGAAGCAGCATGTGTGTACGTGTGTGTTCCTATCTTCTGAGAACTGAGAGACCTGGCTTCTAATTGGGTTCTGTTACCAATCAGCCCCCAGGTCTCTGGCGCTCAGCAGCTTCATCTGTAGATGGAGGTCAGTAGTAACTGCTTTCATCACTTTACAGGCCTGTTGTGAGGATTAAATACTTATGAGATCATTTGTAAATGTTAAGTATATCATACAAAAGCAGGCTATTGTGGTGGTTCACTGTCCACTGGGGCAGAGACCATCTCAACCAAGACTACAAATATTACTTGATTCTTTTCCTTTCCCTCATCCTCAAAAATATGTGGGTCTACAATTAAGTGGAAGGAGGCATGAATTCCTGGGAGTGCAGTGAGAATGAGAAGAATGAAATTATTTTTCTGCATGAACACAGCTTATTAGTCTTGCTTGCATTTATACGACATACATAGAACAAGAAAGGGGGGGCTTCACCATTCAGTCTGTCTTTGCACATTACATCTTCAATGGTGACAGAAAGATTATCTGCCATGCAAGTGCCCTGGGACAGCCTATGTTTCCTCTCACTAGGTAACAGTTCAGCTCAGAACAAGATCTACTCATTGCTTGCGGCTGTTACAGTAGAACATGCTTAAAATACCTACAGCAAAAGGAAGGAAGGGGACAAGGGCCTCCAGTTTATAACATGAATTAGTTTCGCAGGAACATCATAAACATTTGTCCTTGGGCTTTATGAAAAAGGAGTTTTAATCAAAAAGTAAAAACAAAACAAGGTAAAACAAAACAAAGCCATCGGTTTTAATCCTTCGGAGAATCAAGGGAAAGGATTTCCTGACTCACATTGTGATTCCATTTCCGACACTGCAGGGGTACAGCAGGAGGGGTCTAAAGCCAGTCTAAGTCCTGTCTTTTCATCCAATGCTTCCAAGTTAACAGATAAAGACAGGACAGTGTTGCCATAGGTATGAATGGAATGGCACTAAAGGGGCTGGAGGATTGGCCCTGGGCCACATTTGAGGGTCTCTCTTTTACATCGTGAGGCATTCAAATTATAACAGACCCTGTCATACATTCTTCCCAGGAGAGCACAAGTGGCACAGTAAACACCCCACCACAGAAAGACGTGGGCTACCAGCCCTTCTGGAAAGACAGGAGGATTGATTTCCTGGGTGTGGCGACCTGAGGAAGAAGGCCAGGGAAAGACTAGGAGGCCCGCCCTCCGCTGGGAGGAATGCAGACACACCATGGGCCTTTGTCTCTGGGGCCAGAGCACACAGGAGGCTGGGCACACAGCTGGCCAGGTGCCTGCTGAGGGCGGCACTGTCTGCAGAGCCAGCCAACCCTAAGAGCACTGGTCTTGAAGGAATCCGGGAGTGCTCGGTGAACACTGAGCTCCCTGGGGGAAGGGAGCTGTGCAAGAGAACAGACTAAGAGAAGTCAAGTCCAGCCTCGGTCTGCAGATGGAACAGCCCAGGACAGGGAAGGGGGCCGACATGGGACGGGCCCTTTTCCTTTACCCTCCAGACTTCTGTGTCTAGTTTGACACTGGCTTTTTTCCTGTACTGCATTCATTTTGCAACCATTTTGTTGCTGCTTTCTTTCTTGGGAAAGCTGGCAGGTAACAACCTGAACCCAGGAAAGGAAGTTGGTTGGAGTCAGAGATCTCCTAGGACCATCCACCAAAGACGGAAGGAAATTCATACCAAAGGGACGTCCCCAACGTCTACTGACATCTGTGACCTAAGTCTGAAGTCTCACATCATGTCCTGTTACCACTAAGCTGCTAAAGCAGAAGGGAGCAGGGTTGGGGGACGGAGGGGAAGTAAGGACCAGGAGCAGGAAGGTTGTTTCCGAGAAGAGTTTAGAGGTGGAGATGGAGATAGAAGGCTATCGGCAAACTCCAGTGTCTCACACGAATCTGCTTCTGGACTTCTTAGTTAGGAGGCAGGTTGTAAACATCTTCAGAATGCTCCTGAATTTTTAGGTTAATTAGCATAAGCCCTAAAATATGTGCCACTTATAGCAAGATGTCTCTCAAAAACAAAACTGGGGCTTCCCTGGTGACGCAGTGGTTGAGAGTCCACCTGCCGAGGCAGGGGACACGGGTTCGTGCCCCGGTCCGGGAGGATCCCACATGCCATGGAGCGGCTGGGCCCGTGAGCCATGGCCACTGAGCCTGCGCGTCCGGAGCCTGTGCTCCACAATGGGAGAGGCCACAACAGTGAGAGGCCCATGTACCACAAAAATAAATAAATAAATAAAAAATAAAAAAACAAAACTGAAAGCAAGCTAATGACAAATAAAACTACAATCTGAGTGTATGCCATATGCTGAGTGTTATAGGCCAGTTTCCAGAAAATCTCTCCAGAAAAAAAAGAACTGCTGGCTTTGACCCCTTAGATCTAAGACATGAGAATTACAGAACTCAGATCCTTAGAACCAAAGTAACTTTAGGAGTCAAGTGGTCCAAGTCTTGGATTTACATATATATTTTTAATGCTTGTATTTAAAGAAAAAACTGAGGCTCAGAGAAATTGAGTGAGTCACCCAAGGTCACACAGCTGTGAGTTCCAGATCCAAGAGTAAATCCCTGATTTCCTATCCCCTGGAGCCCTTTTCATTAAAACACATGAAGCTCTCCTCCCCACTCCCTCAAGCCAATGTAATGGGTAGAGTTTATGATATTAAGGAATAACGGAGAGAGAAGTTTAGAACAGGGTAGAGTTTCAGAGGTTACATGCCACTCCTTTTTACCTATGAAATGAAGATAGTCTCAAAGAGGCTAAATGATCTGTCCAAAATTACTCAGGAATTAGTGACATAGCTGAGCCTGGAGCTTCTTGCATTGTCCAGGGACCCTTCTCCTTCTCAAAGCCCCCTCCCGTGTCTGGTGGTATCTCAGGTAAAACCACACCCAGAGAAGTAGCCTTAGGACACCTCTGATACTTAGCAAGGGTTCAATTAATACCACACCAGAGCTCCAGCCTTCACCAGGATGATACTTGCATAATTTCCCAGGTTTACTGGACTGGTGCCCCCCCCAAAGATATATCCACATCAAATCTCTGGAACCTGTGAAAGTTTGGAAAAAGGGTCTTTACAGATGTAATTAAGCTAAGGATCTTGAGAGGAGGCAATCATCCTGAATGATCCAGGGGGACCTCAAATCCAATGACAAGTGACCTTCTAAAAGAAAGGCAGAGGGGGGGGGTTGACACAGAGAGGAGAGGACACAGAGGGGAAGGCTCTGTGGAGATGGAGACAGGGATGAGGGTTATGTAGCCACAGCCACTAGGAGCTGGAAGAGGCAGGGAAGGATCCTCCCCTAGCCTTTGGAGGGAGCACAGCCCCTGCCAGCACCTCAGTTTGGGACTTCTGGCCTCCAGAACTGTGAGAAAATGTTTCTGCGGTTTTAAGCCACCACTGTTACAAAAGACACAAGGAACTAATAATACATTTATAATCTCTATGGATAAAATCAATCAGAAACATAACAAAAAAAATCAAAGATCACAGAATGGATAGGCAAACTGTGGTACATCCATACAATGGAATATTATTCAGCCTGAAAAAGGAAGGAAATACTGTCACATGCTACAACATGGATGAACCTTGAGGACATTACACTAAGTAAAATAAGCCCATCAGTGGAAAACACAAATACTGTATGATTCCACCTATATGAGATACTCAGAGTAGTCAAATTCATAGAGACAGAAAGTAGAGTGGTCACTGCCAAGGACTGTGGGGAGAGGGGAATGGGGAGTTACTGTTTAATAAGTACAGATTTCAAAGTCATAAAGTTATGGAGATGGATGGTGGCGATGGTTGCACAACGTTAGGAATCTATGTAATACACTGAACTGGCCACTTAAAAATGGTGAAGATGGTACATTTTATGTTATGTTTAATATGGTAAATTATTTTACCATAATTTTAAAAACAGAAAAAAAAAACCAAACCCCAAAAAGCAAGGATTACAGTATTTACAACAAATCCAGAATCATCATGCTTTACCTACAGTGGGTCAGAGAATGAAAGGCAGAGGGAAGAGGGCAAAGTTTTGTGTTGGGAACCCAGCCAGGTTGACTCATGAGCTGTCACATGTCAGCTGATCACTGTGCAGGACATTTTTCTAGATCACACACCCATCTGAGGGGGATGGCACACCCACTGGGTGGGTCTTGAATCTGCCCGGAACCCCACTGCAACCTGCTCCCAGAAGCCCCACCTCTGCGGGTCTGTGTGGAAAGTGTCCCAGGCTTCGTCCTCATCAATGGCCCTCACGGAGGCCTGAAGCCAATTGGGTGAGGGGCCCTCGCAGCCCCTGCAAACACTGGAATACTCGGGTCTCCAGGGAGAAACCAGAGTAAGCAGACGTGTCTTCAAAACAGCATGTTCTTGCATCTAGTTTTCCTGTAGAGATTCCTTCCTACAGCTGTTGAACTAAATCTGAAGATGATCAACACCCCTCACCAGCCCTTCTGCCTCCCCAACTCTTTTGGGGGGACAGAGTCCCACATCTGGCCTGCGGAGATAGCTGCTTCCATCCACGCTGTCTACAAATGTGGTGCTCAAGCTGAGGGCTGCGTTCACTGTCTTCCCGCCTCTCTTGCTATAGCTAAACATCTTGGAAATAGTTCTGGTGTTTTAGTTATTTGTTTATTATTGAATTAGAATCGACATACAATATTCTATTAGTTTTAGGAGTACAACATCGTGATTCGGTATTTTTACACATGGTTCATCACAGTAAGTCTACATTCCATCTTGTTTTAAAGTGAAATTTCCTAATTGCTCTCAACTCTACAGGTTTATTTCAGACCTGTGCAGCAGATCAAACTTGGGAAGCCAAGGAATGCTGTAAGGCCCCACTCAGGGCTCCTTACTCTGTGGAGGGATGAGGGGCTCATTCAGAGGACAGGTGAGGGCTACTGTACTGTGTGTCTTGGGATGAGACTGCTGGACTTTAAGCTACCCTCTGGATGGGTCACATGCATCTTCTCCAATAGCTTTCCTAGGGATGTGCATCACCCTGGGCCCCAAACCCAGCCTTGACGTATCCTTGGGCTGGCAATAAAAGCCTTGTTGGAAAGGCCATGAAAACTCCTCCTTGCCCCCCAGCTGTGTGTGTGTGGTGGTGGACATCTACTTCTCAGGTGTCACTCCAGCTAGTGCCACCACTGTTTGGTGTCCAAAGCTCTCCTAACTGGCCTCCCTGTCTCCACCATTTCTTTTTAAAATTGAGGTGAAGTTCACATACCATACCATAAAATTAACCATTTTAAAGGGAACAATTCTGTGACATTTAGGACATTCACAAGGTTGTGCAACCATCATCTCTATCTAGTTCCAAAACATTTTCATCGCCCCAAGGGGCACCAATAAGCAGACACTCCCCATCCCCCGTCCCCACCCCCCAACTCCAGGCAACCACCAATCTGCTTTCTCTCTCTATGGATCGATCTCCTCTGGATATTTCATCTAAATGGAAGCATACAGTGTGTGTGGTCTTTCATGACCGGCTTCTACCACTTGGCATAATGTTTTCAAGGTTCATGCATGTTGTAGCCTGTGTCAGAACTCCTTCGTTTTAAAGGCTGAATGATATTCCATTGTCTATATATACTACATTGTGTTTATCTGTCCGTCCATGGACTCATGGGCTGTTTTCCCTTCTGCCTGGTGGGAACAGAGCTGCTGTGAACATGGGGGCACACGCCTGCATTTGAGGACACCCCCCTATTCTTCACACAACAGTCTGATCCAGCCACGTGACACTCTAGCCACAATCACTTCAACACTTCGCACCACTCTCAGGGTAAAGCCAAACTCCTGAATGTGACTTTTGAGGTCCTCATGCTCAGGCCCCTCCCATTCCTCCAGCATCATCTCTCTCAGCCGTGCTCCTGCCCAGATGACTTTGTTTCTTGGGTACGCTGTGCTTGTGCTTGCCTCTGAGCCTCTGCCATTGCTGTTCCTCCTTCCTCAAACACCCTTCCCTGAGTCAGAGGCAACCGCATTGATAACACGCATTTTCGTATCTCCCAAATCCAATTAGCTGGACTAGGTCTCAGCACAGAGCCAACGTCAGCCCCCCTCTGCACTTCACGGACAGGAAGGCGCTGCTGAGCTTGCTGTGGGATTAGGAAGGCTACCCCGAACTTGGTGAAACCCCACAGAAGCTGCCCAATGACGCCTTGGGGGACTCTCAGATTCAGTCCTGGGTCCCTGAAACATAGCCTGCTGGGAAGTTTGAATGAGGTGAAGTGGATTCAGTGCCCTGGTGTCTGCTGAAGCCATGTGACAAGTTGTTCAGGTACCTTCCAAGGACTCCACCGGGCGTCCTGACTCACCTCTGCTCAGTGCACATCCTCCGCCCTGAGACACGGGATGGGTGTGAGGCAATCTCTGCTTTTTCCATGGGAGTGTGTTAACACCCCACAGGCCTATGAGAAGCCAGGCAGTGACTCTCTGTCCACAGGTGGCCCCGGGCCAGGAGGAGCTCGGCTCAGCCCAGAGGCAGAAGCTGGTGGGGCTGCTGCTGAGAAAGCAGGAACCAAGCTCCCTGGTGCGAGGCGGTCACACCTGAACTTGACAGGCTTCGGCTCAGCCTGGACCACAGGGCGTTCTGGGTCACACAGGATGTGGTTTTCTAAGGGTGGGGAAGTCAACGCTCTCACCTCTAATGACTCTTTCTTCTCTTAGCTTCAGTTTGGAGCCTCTGTTCCCTGAGTCTGTACACTCCCACATGTACACACAAGAGTGCACACGTGTACACGCACACACGGACATGTGGGCACACATACACACAGGTGTACCACCCATACACATGGTTCTAGCACGCTCTTCATTTCCTCTTTTCTAACTTCTAAAAAAAAGAACAGTTTAATATAACCTTTCCTACTACATAATTCCTAACAGACTCTTTTTCATTCTTTTTTTCCCTCAGATTCCCCAACCTTCCAGTTTCCACACGAGCACTCAGTAGGCAGTGCCTGAGAAGACAGTACCACACAGTAGTTCTCTAAGCGATTTGTCATCTACAACTACTTTTTCCTCCACATGTGAGAAAAAGATGGAAAAAAATGGAAAAAGAGACCCCCGTGTATTTTCCAGGGCCTTGAGGAAGATGACAGTAGCTTTGAGGGAAGCCCATCTGTCACTTACCTCCAGGACCTTGCCAGTGATAAACTGGTGGCAGGCTTCACATTTCACCCCGAAGAGCCCCTGGTAGTCCTTTTCGCAATACGGAGTGCCATCCCTGCAGGACAAAGAGCGTCAGCTCCCGAGAAAGCCGAGGGCAGGAAAGACACCCAGACCCCATTTCTCTCCGCCCTCCTGCACAGAACGGTAGCAGAAGCTATTTCTCTCCCACCCAGCACTCACATGTCTGGAGACCTGCTCAGACAGGGTCAAAGCCCACAAAACCAAATGATCCAGAGAGAACGCTGAGGTTCTCCAAGCCGTGTGGAAATAACAGCCAAATGGTTATGGCTGCTGATTCCTGGACGGCCTCAGACCTAACTAGCAAAAACCTGGAGTCTCTCTCTCTTGCAGCACCAGGCCAGATGGGCTTCAGCTGTGGTCCCAAGGTCCGTCTTCCTCAACCCCCACCAGCTCACTGACTCATATGCATCCCAACAGCATGGAGACGCCATCCCCTTAGCCCTCAGGGGCCCTAGTGGTCCAGGGCCTCTCATTCAGCCTCCTGCAAACTCCTTCATTTCCCTCAGGGCACAGTGAAAAATACCATGTTCTATGTGTGCCATCGTATGGAAGAGTTAAAACATGCCACTTCAGACAGCCCAGTTACCTAGCGCTGCACAACCGTCAGTGTTAAAGGCCAAGCATTTCTCTCTTCTTACTTTGGCTGTGCATCAGAATCACCTGTGCAGTTTCTCTCTTTCTAATAGTGGGGTTTGCTTCACCCCAGACCTGCAGAATTGGATTTCTAGGGGGTGGGGCCTAAGCTACTTCTTTTGTTTGTTTCACTATATTCAGGCGTTAAATTCATTAAATTTTTTTTTGAATAGGTGCTGGTTGGAGACCATGTTTTAAAGTGGATAGGGGAACATTTTCCCTCACTGCCACTGGACCTTCCCCCTGCTTCACGCTCATTCTTTCCTCCTTAATTTTTTTTTTTTTTTGGCCTGGTTGCACGTCATGTGGAATCTTAATTCCCTGACCAGGGATCAAACCCCGCGCCCACTGCAGTAGAAGTGTGGAGTCTTAACCACTGGACCACCGAGGAAGTCCCTCCTCCTTAATTTGAAAGGTAACCACTGTAACTAGTTGTTGCAGGTTACATTAAACAAAAACAAAACCTTCACCTGTGCTATTATCTACACCAGCATCTGACTCTAATGAACCTATTCCCTGGTGGTCCTAATGGGCTCTGTGCCTAGACCCTGAGTGGTTTTTTTTGGGGGGGGGTGTCTACAAATATGTCTGAGACCTGGAAGGAGGGTAAAGGTTTACTAGTTCCAAATAGGAAAAAAAAATTAGCAAAAGTGAAATTACTAAATGATTAATTGGTTACAACATACAGCCTACCGTTATGTCAGCTTCATTAATTGTTACATTAGGCAATGATGAATATTTCATTAAACTTAGAGTAGGCAACAACAGAAGAATAAAATTCTCTTCAAAAGTTTTATAGCAAAAAGTTCACATTGATTGTGGGATGTGAATGTCTTTCATTATGTCTGATGGGAGGGGGTGGAGTCCCGGAGAGCAGGGCCTACAGAGGGCCCAAGACGGCCCCATCTCTGCTGAAAGGATCCACGCCCCAGGCCCCAGTCTTACTTGCTGATGTACTCTCCGGTGAGGACCTTCCCGCAGGACTTGCATTTAAAGCAACCCAAGTGCCACTGCTTTTCCAGGGCCAGTAGCGCCTGCCCGTTCTTGATATCTCGTCCACAGCCAGCACAATCTGGAAAAAAGTAGCCACCAGTGGTTACTCCACGCTTGTTTTGCTAAATCCAAGCATGCAGGCCTGCTCTGAACCCCAGTGTGCACCCATCACACACTCAATAAATATTTACTTAAGCACAATTTCATTCCGCGTTCTCTCCCTGCACGAAGCCTTCCCCAGCAGACTCGCAGGCCCCATTCTCACACAGGATGGGAACGTCATAAACCTCCGTGGATCCAAGGGCATGGATGTCCTTCACCAGTTTATTTCCTTGGGGGTGATTTAAATACCCTCTGAGCTCCAGCTGGCGCAGAGAATATTTAATTATAGTGTCTTGGCTGTGATTTTAAGAAAGCTCTCATCGGCCTTTATTAATTGAGGGCACATGTGAGTAGCTAAGCACCCCCATGCTGGATGCCTCTCTAACACTATGTATGGGACTCTTGGAAGGCTGCCCATAAGTCTCAATTTTGTAAACAGGACTCTACTTCCTTATCAGCCTAAACCAGACTTTCGAAGATTTGTGATCATCAATTCAATGGCTTTTAATTCCTTAGCTTTCAATTCTCCGTGACAGGCTCCTGTGAAGCAGATAGAGGAGAAAGTGTTTCTTCATGGTAGAGTGTGCAGGCCCTGGAATGAGACAACCTGGTTCTGAACACCAGCTCATGTTGGCTAGCCACGTGACCCAGGCTGGTTCTCCCCTTTTCTAAGTCTTGGTTTCCTCATATGAAAGCCAGGATGCTATCAGTGCCTGTCTCAAGTTCTCTGATGAGGAATCAATGAAATAAAGGACTTAGAGCTCTATAAACATTTGCTATTATTACAATTGCCCTTATTCTGATTATTAAAAACATAGTTGTTAGGGAAATGGAATATTTAAGAGAACCCAGAAGAATATACAGGCGTACCCCATTTTATTGTGTTTCACTTTACTGTGCTTCAAATAGAATGCGAATTGAAGGTTTGTGAAGTCTATTGGCGCCATCTTTCCAAAAACATTTGCTCACTTTGTGTCTCTGTGTCATTTTGGTAATTCTCCTAATTTTTCAAACTTTTTCATTATTATTACGTTTGTTATGGTGATCTGTGATCAGTGATCTTTGATATTCCTGCTAAGTCTCGCTGAAGGCTCAGATGATGGTTAGCATTTTTCAGCAGTAAGGTATTTTCTAATTCAGGTATGTACATTGCTTTTTTACACATAATGTTTTGCACACTTAATAGACTACAGAATGGTGTAAATATAACTTCCATATGCACTGGGGAACCAAAAAAATTCATGTGACTCATTTTATTGCTGTATTTGCTTTATTGTGGTGGTCTAGAACTGACCCCACCGAATAGGCAGCATCTCCGAGGTCTGCCTATAAATTGGTACAACCTTTCTGTAAAGCAATTTCTGTAAAATCAACGTACCTGAGAAAGTGAAAGAAAGCACTGTTGGCACGTTGCTCATGATGTCCCCAACTGATCACAAAAAACACTCACGGAATAAAGAAATGTGCAGACAAGGCCTCTCGGTACACAAAATGATTACACACACCCCTTTTCTGACCACATCTGTGACTGCTGCTCCTGTACTAAGAATGACATTTCTAGCCTAACTTGAATTCTCTCTCCTTCTAGAAAAACTTCCCTAACAGTACCCAGCACAAGCCCAAACCCTATAAAAAGTTCCTCTAAATGTCATTCAGAGATAGCTCACAATTCTTCTTGTTTTCTCCCTTGCTGTGGTTTAAGTACACTTGACTTTTTTTTTATTGACTACAGGTGTGCTTCTGGTGACCTCTGGTCAGTGGGTATTTACATAACCTTTATATTCAGCAATTTCATGTCTAAGATTTTATTCTACAAATAAATTTGCAAAAGAATGTGCATGTGAGTGTATGTGTATGTCTATCCCCTGAAGAATATATATTCATCCTCTACTGCATTTTTGTAACAATAAAACTGAAAATAGCTTATGTGGACATTAACGAGAAACTGGTTACATTGATTACAGTATGGTCAATAATGGAATACTACATACCATTGAAACAAATGAGGTAGATTTGTGTGCTGACATGGAAAGATGTCCAAAATAGATTGAGTATAAAAAAAAAGCAAGCTGTAAAACAGTATGCATAACATAAGCTCATATATATATATATATTTTTTTTGCGGTATGCGGGCCTCTCACTGTTGTGGCCTCTCCCGTTGCGGAGCACAGGCTCCGGACGCGCAGGCTCAGCGGCCATGGCTCACGGGCCCAGCCGCTCCGCGGCACGTGGGATCTTCCCGGACCAGGGCACGAACCTGTGTCCCCTGCATTGGCAGGCGGACTCTCAACCACTGCGCCACCAGGGAAGCCCATAAATACAATTTTTAAAGGTCAGGAGCGCAGTACGGATGTAAGATGAACTGGCAGGTTTTAATCCAAGGGAATTGAATATTTTCTTCATTCTTCTGATTAGATTATGCCCACTAGGTGGCAATAAGGATTTAAAATAATATGGAAGATGCTGGTTGATAGAATTTTTAAAGCAGAAAATAAACCTTAGAGATGGGTTTTCAATTCTACAACAGAAGACAGTCAGGCTCAAGAAGGTCGGTGGAGCTGTTTGGTATCTCCCCTGCATAGCACTGGGGTTGAGGGAGATCAAAGGTGCGAGGACCGCGAGAGGGCTGGCTTTAGGATTAGGAAGACTTGGGCACTAACTCGGAAAAGTTATTCTCTCTGACCCCTCATTTCTTCATCTGGGAAATGCTGACCCGCTTCTCAGGTTGCTGCGAGGAAGAAGAGAAACTCTGCGTCGTGAAGTGCTTCGTATAACACTTAGAATGCTTGGTACCTGTTGGGCACTCCCCTTTCCTTGGTAGGGGCCGATGGGACTAGAAACCAGGTTTCTTGATTCTGTCTTGCTGTTTTTATTTATTTTATTTGATTTTATTTCATTTATTTATTTTTTTGCGGTACGCGGGCCTCTCACTGTTGTGGCCTCTCCCGTTGCGGAGCACAGGCTCCGGACGCGCAGGCTCAGCGGCCATGGCTCACGGGCCCAGACGCTCCGCAGCATGTGGGATCTTCCTGGACCGGGGCACGAACCTGCGCCCCCTGCATCGGCAGGCGGACTCTCAACCACTGCGTCACCAGGGAAGCCCAATTCTGTCTTGCTGTTTTTATAAGCACATTAATGCCCAGATACCCCAGAGCTCTGACAGCAGCTGAGACAATTTGAGTGCAATAATGACCTCTGAGCATTCTGCACTGAGGGCTTTGGTGAACCAGGCATCGTGGGAGCGTTTTATAGACATGGCGTATACTCTTCAGTAGTTGTTTTTCACAATCTTTACTATCCCTCACAGTCATGGAGTCAAAGTGCCTTGCAGTCTGGAGGCCTCTGACCTCACAGGTGGTGTCCTGAACCTCTCAGATCCTCCATGCCCTGCAGTGTTCCATGGAGGGCACACGTTCTACAACTGATCTTGATATGTTTCATGAAGAAGCATTCACTGAGTGTGACCACCTACAGCCAGTCAGCTGGTGAAACTGGGCTGGAAGTAGAGGCTGGGGATGAGGCTCCTCCATCCCAAACCTTAAGACATAAATCAAGCAAATCAGCAAAGATGGCCTCCTGGAAAGTAGGATACTGGCCCAGCTGATTCAAAGTATTCCAGTGTATTCCACAGAGGTTACCCATTCGTTCCTCTCTGGACAAAAGTTTACACTCTCCTTAAGCCTGATGTCACACTGGGGAAAGTGGAACAGATGCTGAGATAAAAAGATTGGTGCTGATGGTTTGTGTCTCCTATGCTCATTTCAACTAAGCTCTTTTATAAAGCACAAAATGTCCTCGTCTCTATCTTCATGTTTTTCAGCTGTTGAGAAAATTGTTTCCACATCACGGAAGCAGCTGCTGATAAATATAGAAAGCTGGTGATTGGCACTGGAATTACTGCCAAATCAGAAATAAGTAAATATGGAGCAGCATCAAGGAAATCAAACCCTCTAGCAACTCGCTGGTCTTCTATCAGGGATGCACAACGACCAAATGTGAAAACAGAAGCAACCTACAACAGCCTTAAACACTCTGCCCCCAAGCCTTTCATTCTTGGCACAGGAGCCAAGTGAAAAGCAGGGATTTGGCTACTTCTGTCCAAGTTAAACTAATACCCACGTACACACCTGGTTCCATATTTATATCATTTTGTTCAAAGTTAATAAATATCCTTGAGAATAGGGATCCTGCCTGTCTCCTTTAACCTCTCTCTCTCTCTTTTTTTTTTTTCTTTTTTGGCATAGGGCCATGGACCCCTGGGCTTCTAAAGTACTTAAATTGAAGAAGGTGACAAATGGCTCTCTGGAAGGAAACCTGTGTTCTCATCATGCTAAGAAATATGTCATCACTTGGGCTGCCTTTAAGGTCCTGTCAGCCTGGATACCTATGCTCTTTTTAAGAACGGTCTCTGCCTTCCTAGAATTTCCCATTTGGAAAGGGTAAGAGCCAAAAAGATGTCTTACTCTGTGAAGATGATTTTCTGGAACAGAAGGCTGAGGAATGGAGCTACAGAAAAGGGAACTTCGTGGTAACTGAATTCCCAAACATCCCTGCCTTCCCAGGCTTCTGTCATGCCTAGCACCATCAGTGGAGGTGGAAGCTGCCATTCACAGTAGCCACCCATCTGCGACCAAAGCTTCTAGAATATGGAATGGGACTTTTCCTAGTGTCCTGAAATTTTGGGCTATGTATCATCTTAGAGCTGAAAACAATGATGATAAATTTTCCGTCTTCCAGAGCAGGTTGCTAGGAATATCCTTGCCAGATTTACCAAAAGATAGTACAATCTACCCGATGACTCTCAACCTCTACCGCCTCCCTACCTCTGAAACCAGAAATTCACAGAGGCATGGAGGAGAGTGGGCAGGGAGCTGTCCACACAGCAGGAATGGGGTGTTCCCTCCCCTCTGCTGTGAGAGGGATTAGAGGACCCCGGGAGAGGCGGGGACCGGCCTCCCGCTCCCCACCTAGATGTTTACTGAGTGGGGATGCTCAGGCCCTGGTGCTCCTGTGGATCCATGAGAAGCTTGATGTTAGAGTTCTTGGGACAAATTGACTGGACTGTGCTGGAGCTTGGTACCGTTCATGAACAAAAAGTCTGGAGCCTGCTAAGTCTGGAAGATTCGGAAGGCAGGAAGCTGGCTGGAGCCCCTCCTCTTGATGGCAGGCTAAGGAGAAGACAGAAGTAGGAGAGGTGTGCATGGCCACCATTTGGCTCACCGGGGATGCACCTGTGTCCTGTGGGTGGTACCCATGCCCAAGCATCTTGAATGAACCCACCTAAGAAAGCTGCCTGCCAGGCATTAGTAAGAGCTTATGAGGAGCAGGACCTGAGGCTGGGGAGGATGGAGGGGGTTTGTTGAAACAGGTTAGCCAGAAATTGCACACTTTCGTCAAGGAACTCAAAATGGGTCCTATTAGGGCTTCCCTGGTGGCGTAATGGTTGAGAATCCGCCTGCCGATGCAGGGGACATGGGTTCGTGCCCCAGTCTGGGAAGATCCCACATGCCACGGAGTGGCTAAGCCCGTGAGCCATGGCCTTTGAGCCTGCGCGTCCAGAGCCTGTGCTCCGCAGTGGGAGAGGCCGCGACAGTGAGAGGCCCACGTACCGCAAAAAAAAAAAAAAGGGTCCTATTAAAAATTCTCCCCCTAGGGTGGGATGGAGACGCAAAAGGGAGAGGATATGGAAACATATGTATATGTATAACTGATTAAATTTGAAAAAAAAAATTCTCCCTAGAGTTAGCTGAAAGACAACAGTTATAACACCTTGTCCTCCGTACCTCTAATCCCCCTCCCCTCTGCCCGGACTCCCAAGGAGCCACAGGCAGGGCAGGAAGGAGTAAAGAAGTAGAAGAGGCTGTGCCCCCTCCTCATTGCAGGTCTCCTGTTTGGGTCCGGCCTGAGCTGGGAAAAGGGTGCAGCTCTGATGTGGATGTGAGAATAAACTTTTCGACTATACTGGACTTTTAAGAGCTGAAAGTGACCAGAAAGCTGTGGGATCTGCCTAAGATGTTATTAAGGGTGAGAAAGGGAGCAACAGAAAAAAATAAGACTACTGTGTTGTCCCACTAGTGTTCTGGCCCATTCTATACGCTGACTGCACAACTCACAGGGATTAAGGACTTCAGGGGCCAAGGGACCTGGGGTCAAATTCCAGCTCTGACGCGGAACCAAGGGACCTTGGGTAAGCTAGGTAACACTGGGCTTCAGTTTCTTCATTTGTAAAATGGGCAGATTAACAAGACCTACCTTCTGGGGTTGTCATGAGAGTGGAGGGAACATGTGTGTAACCCCCCAGCAGAGTGTCAGGCACATGGTAAACAATCGATGTCTGTGCTCACACCTGCAATCATCTCAGAAAACCTACATTTCATCTTCCCCTTAACAAATAACCAAGACCTACTGTGAGCCTGTGGAAAAGGCATTTTGGTTTCTCTGGTTCCACAATCATCATCGTCCTATTAACATTATTATTATTATTATTATTATATATATTTTTTTTTTTACGGTATGCAGGCCTCTCACTGTTGTGGCCTCTCCCGTTGCAGAGCACAGGCTCCAGACGTGCAGGCTCAGCAGCCATGGCTCACGGGCCCAGCCGCTCCGTAGCATGTGGGATCTTCCCAGACCAGGGCACGAACCAGTGTCCCCTGCATCGGCAGGTGGACTCTCAACCACTGCACCACCAGGGAAGCCCTAACATTATTATTGTTGTTGTTATTATTCATCCTTTAACTTTTAAAAGATCTTGAATACCTCATCTCAGTCCTCCCTTAGGGCTCCCGCTAACCTGGAGGGACAGTGATTATCTACACAAAGTTCCAGAGGGACTCTGAGGACTTTTGGTGTGAAAGTTTCATTTTGCACACAGGACAGTAAGGCCAGGTGGGCCCAAGCTTGGCACAAGGTCACACAGATAAACAACTTCCCATTAACTGCAGAGTGGAAATCTACTGTTCTCACATGCACTTGAACATGAACCCAGGCCTTTACAGGGCTTTTCTGGGTTTAAAGCGCCAACCACGCATTTGTTCCCCTGGTCATTGCCTCTTCTGCTGTCAATGAGCAAAAACAGCCATGATGGAGCTGCAGCATGAGGTTCACTTGTGGGTACAGAGAATTATCATAAAAATAACATAAATCGTAAGAGGGACTAGAGAGAGACTTCACTCATTTATGGATACTTGCTGAGATACTGAGATGTTATAAAATGTCCAAAGAGATTTTAAGTCAATTCAGAGTATTTGCTTCCTTTACCATAAAGTTTTAAATATTAAGAATAAAAAGATCAAGTTTCAGTATTGATACTGTTGCCCATATAAGTTCCAGAAAATTCAAGCTTCCCCTGGAATCCCTCTTTAAAAATGAGAATAAAAAAATAAACTCTAGTTGTCATCAACCAAGATTAGCATATAAGTTCATGGCTATACATGTGGATGAAAAATAGACACAAAATCATTTCAGATATAGGGTTTTTTTTTTTGTTTCTATTTCAAGACACTTCACTTACTATATACTGTTGAGTCTTTCACACTGAACTCATAACCAACAACACTATAACTCATAACTGAAGGAAGCTTTTGTCGCACACATATTTTCTCCATAAGACACCTCACCGCCTTCTGGGAACGAACAGTAGCCAGCTGGGTGTTTTGTTGTTGTTAATTTAAATCTATTATGGATGAATGTTATATATACCTTTTGCATGTTGAATGTACACATTCTTAGAAAGGAACAATGTGTCTGAGACATCACTCCATGTCAAAAACTGCACATCATTAGTCATCAACTTTGAGTTTTTCTCATTCTAGCCTAGGAGATGTGGCAGAAAAAAAGAAAAAAATTTTAAAAAGCCTACAAGATCCGTCCCAGACACATCTACTTCAGCAGAAAGAAGACACAGCAGGCAAACAAAGCAAAAAAATACACTGAAAACAGACATAGGTTGTAATTAATAGAAAGTAGAATAAGATTTTGGAGACCCTATAAAATATTCAAGTGATGTCCTTTTCTTTTTTTTTTTTTTTTTTTTGCGGTATGTGGGCCTCTCACTGCTGTGGCCTCTCCCATTGCGGAGCACAGGCTCCGGACGCGCAGGCTCAGCAGCCATGGCTCACGGGCCCAGCCGCCCCACGGCATGTGGGATCCTCCTGGACCGGGGCACGAACCCGTGTCCCCTGCATCAGCAGGCGGACTCTAAACCACTGCACCACCAGGGAAGCCCAAGTTGTATCCTTTTAACAGACTGTTAACTAGAGGCACTTTATCCCTGGCCAGGAGTCAATATAAGGAGCTTTAAGGAAAACAAACAAACAAAACCCCCAATTTAAGTTCCAGGGTTTGGCTAACTTGAATCCTGAATTTAATGACATCATATATTGTCATTCAATGTCTCCCACAGGATGTGGATTTCCCATGACCTTGTGTAATAAAATGGTGAATGCAGAATACCAGAGAACAGCTGTTCTACCCAAAAAGAGAGAAAGTGGAGACAAGGGAAGTGTGACCTGAACATGGGTCAGATTCTGTGAGGTCAACAAGCTGCCTTTGACACAAGCTTTCAACACGTCTGATCAGCCTCTGACACGTGGATTCCTTTGTGGGAACAACTGTGGGAGGCACGTAGTGGCTGCCCACCCTAGACAGGACAGATGTTTTCAGTTTGCTAAGGGTTGCATCCCTCCCTAGGGTCTAAATGTCCACAGCCACCTGTTTTCACGCTTGAACTGAGCATATGCACCTATGTTACCAGCCTGGCCCTCTTTTGTAGGCCTTTGAATTTGTAACCCATCAATTTAAAAAAATCCAGACATTCCTTATGCTATACAGGCCTCTCACTGCCGTGGCCTCTCCCGTTGCGGAGCACAGGCTCCGGACGCGCAGGCTCAGCAGCCATGGCTCACGGGCCCAGCCGCTCCGCGGCATGTGGGATCTTCCCAGACCAGGGCACAAACCCATGTCCCCTGCATCGGCAGGCAGACTCTCAACCAGTGTGCCACCAGGGAAGCCCTATTTTTTTTTTTTCTTTAATAAGACTTGGCTTACAGTTTTAACATTGTTAAGGTATAAGGGGTTTGGGGTTTGGGTATTTGAAAACCCTTCCTTGACTAAAAAGGCCACATCATTTAGTAGTGATACGAGCGTCCATCTAGCAAGTGTACACCATTGAATGTCTGATCTTCACCTGTGCTGCTCAGTGTTGTCAAGTTCCAACCAGACATCTGAGTTGACAACTACTGACTGGCCACAATCCGTGTCGAGTTACTGACATGAGTCTGCAATTTTCTTTTCTAGCATGTCACGGCAAATTCCATGGGTATGAGGCCACCAAAAGAAAAGACAGATAAGAGGGCAAAATGCAAATGTGTTAGGCTAAGCACTTTTCAAGAATTAGTTTTTTAAGTACTTTTTAACTTCTGAAATTCTACGCTGCCATCTGCCAAAAAGCAATACATGGGGTCACGAGACAAATACTAGTTGGGGCTGAGGGGAATTGGAACATTCATATTTATTTATATTCAAATAGGTGCAGTGTATTTGCCATCTTATGGCTCTCAATAATTTATATCTAAATTCACTAAAAATGATGCAGAATTATTTTAAAAGGTTATGGGCTGCCTGAATATGTAATCTTGAACTAGACTTTGCAAAATCACCTACGTCCTTGCCTAGGTTAGCTGCTCCCTTTGCTATCTTGATGGCCATGATGGAAACATCACAAGCCAGAGGGCCTCTGACCTGCTATTTTAGGTGAAGGTTCTTGTTGTCTTGGGAAAGCAATACTGCACAACAAACAAGTTTTCATGGGCCATAGCAGCAGCAGATTATCAGCCTCATCAGGAAAGTTGTAGGCAGGACCAGGAACAGTCACCTTCTGAGCCCTCTATTATCTAATATTTGGCAGTCAATCCCATCTTTCCTTCTTTTAAAGTGTATATTATATATACTTATAGCTTTGGTCATAATTTTTATAAATACAGACCATTTACACATTTGAAACTTCCAATTCTAACCCCTGAGCCAGTGGTCACAGAATTCCGATAGGAGTATTACGAATTCTCAAGGTCAAGACCCTCCTAGGCTTCCCTGGTGGCGCAGTGGTTGAGAGTCCGCCTGCCGATGCAGGGGACACGGGTTCGTGCCCCGGTCTGGGAAGATCCCACATGCCGCGGAGCGGCTGGGCTCGTGAGCCATGGCTGCTGAGCCTGCGCGTCCGGAGCCTGTGAGCCACAACGGGAGAGGCCACAACAGTGAGAGGCCCACGTACCGCAAAAAAACAAAAAACAAAAAAAGAGAAGCCCCCTCCTTTAATTAGCATTGGGTGTGTTTTTTCTCATATTCATGACCAGGATCTGAATAGGAAATTTCATTAAAAGGAGCCAGATTGTTTGCCTTTCCTCTCCGTTAATTGGTTATGAATCTATTAAGCAGGAGTTGAATGGAAGGAATTCTGACACATGCTACAACATGGACGAGGCTTGAAAACATTATGCTAAGTGGAAGAAGCCAGAAACAAAAGGCCACACTTGTATGATGCCATTTATGTGAAATGTCCAAAATAGGTGAATACACAGAAACAGAAATCAGATTGGTAGTTCCTAGGGGCTGGGAGAAGGGGTGAGCTGGGAGTAACTGTTTAATGGGTACAGAGTTTTCTTTTGGGGTGATGAAAATGTTTTAGAAATAGAAGTGGTGGTTGGACAATGTTGTGAATGTACTTAAACATTCACTTTAAAATGGTTAATTTTATGTTATGTGAATTTCAGTCCAAAAAATCTGTACCAAGAAGGTTTGCCCTTATACTGATTTCCTTAATTAAGCTGTAAACTTTAACCTGGTGAGGAGATTCATGATAAATCTTTAACTGGCTCTGGTCACCCAGCAAACCGGGCTCTTGCCAAAGAGGAAATCATACTTGAGTTTTACGTCAGTTTCTCAGATCCAGTACTCATTAGCCAACATCAGCTCACTGACTCTATTCCAAAGATAGAAAGAAGAAAAGAAAGGGTAGAATGTCAGTTTCAGTACTTTCCTCATGTGACCAGTCACTTAATACATACACAGCTGAAGGTCACAGCAAGGGCAAACTGCAGTGAGACTTCAGTCTGGAATGGGCCTTTTATTTATTTATGTACTTATTTTTTTGTTTGTTTTTTTATAAATTTATTTTTATTTATATTATTTATTTTTGGCTGCGTTGGGTCTTCGTTGCTATGCACAGGCTTCCTCTAGTTGCAGCGAGCAGGGGCTACTCTTCATTGTGGTACGTGGGCTTCTCATTGCAGTGGCTTCTCTCGTTGCAGAGCGGGCTCTAGGCGTGTGGGCTTCAGTAGTTGTGGCACACGGGCTTAGCTGCTCCACAGCATGTGGGATCCTCTGGGACCAGGGCTCGAGCCCATGTCCCCTGCATTGGCAGGTGGATTCTTAATCACTGCACCACCAGGGAAGTCCCTTTTTAAATTTTTTTTTAATTTAACATTATTTTTATTTTTGATGTGCTTTGGTTTTAAATAGGTAATACATACACATAGTTCAACATTTTTTTTTCATGTAGTAAAAATAATTCCTTTCCTTCCCTATCTCCCTGCTACCACTCCCTTTCTTCTGGAGATAAACACTAAGAGTAATTTCTCAGTATCCCTCTGAGGACAGGCTATAGGAATATACAACTATAGATGTACACAGCAGCCCTTTGAACAGCTAAATCTTTACTGCTGCTGAAAAATTAAACTGGGGAATAACCACGCTTCCAATCATTAAAATTCTAGTTTTACTGATAAGTTGTCAGAAGGTGTGGGTCTTATTACATAAAAGACGTATCTAGTGAAATGAAAACAGCAAATAACAAAATACCATTAACTTGCCAACCACTGAAACATGTTTTTGTACACATTTTCCCTTTTTGCCCCTTAGTTGGACCCATTCCCTATAAGGTGGGAACTTTTCTTCCTTTCTTGCAACCGAGATGATCCAGGTTCTGGTTAAGTGAAAAGATATGTCACTCTGGGATCTTTATGTCTGACTCATAATTGTAACAGGTTTCAGTCTGAAAAATCTAAATATTAATGTTCCTTTTTGTGACATACCTTGTCCTCCTGCAATGAATCTTTGGCTACTATGTCAATTCCAAACTCTCTCAACAGTCTAATCCGTACCCAGTAGAGCAATATTGGAACTGCCATGTCAGGTTAGACCCTGTCCTTCCAGGCCAGGGGCTGGCACCTGAAGTGCCCAGACAGGTGAGGCCTCTCTAACCTCACACTCAAAGTTGGGAAATACATTCCCTGACCCTTCTACTGAAAAAAAACCCCAAAGTCAAAAAAACCTTGTGATGCCGTCATCAGCCAAATTATCTAAAGCAATAGCTCCTTCCCCTTTTATTAAATAAGAGGAAAAACTTGTAAATAAGATGAGAAAATGAACATTTAAACATGCCGATACACCTTGCCCTCATGCACCCAAGCTGTACTATGTAATTTTACAAAACCACAAAAGCCATTGTCACCATCGTCATTCAAGTAGCATTCAGAACTCAACATTCCAGACCTGGGAGCTGAGATTTATTACCTGAAAGGCTCTCCTGGGATGGTATCAATTTACCCACTAAATGAACATTCATGTACTTGCTGTATGCACAGTGCTATTCTTAGGGAAAAAAAAATAAAAGAGCTTGTCATTAGGTAGCTCATAGTCTGGTTGGAGAGAAAAAGATGCAAAGAGCTAGGGGAGCTATGCGGTAATAACTGTCACAATAGAAATGCAAAGCACAGCTTTGGCCGGGACACCTGTAAGCTGGCCCTGTAGCCAGGGAGCCTAAGCAAATTCAAAGCTTTCAATCTTTTGTGTGACACTCAAAAGAACAAATGATGTTTGATGAGAAGGCACATGACCAAAATGCTATGGGAAGAATTTATGCGAAGTTGTACATGTGTCTATAGCACTTAGAGCAAAATCCAGAAGCATATCCACCAAAATGTTAATAGAGGTAATCTCATTGTGATGGGATTTCGGGTGATTTTCATCTCCTTCTTTGTACTTTTCTGTAAAATTTGTATTGTTTTACAATGAACACTTAAACCCATTTAAAAAGAGAAGATTGTTATTAGCTCTGTTTAGAGATAAAGATGGCTTTGATTCAATTTCTGGAATGTTTATCTAGGGTTTTAATGTGCTAGACCTTGTATAAGAGAGAAAGACAGCAGGGTCCTTATCTTTAATGAGTTCATTAACTTGGTGGTGGAGGTGGGCACACATTTAAACAATTAAAATGCAACAGGTTATGTACCAATGTTGGTTTTTTAATTGTGACAAATGTATCGCCGTAATACATGATGTTAACTATGCAGTAAAGAATTTGGCTGGTGCCAGGAGCACAGTAGGTGCTCAAAGAAATGCTCATTGAATGAATGAATGACATCCATATCTTTCTTTGACATGGTCCTTTCATTCATCTTCCTCACCTTTTCTCACAGCCATTACCTGTACCCACAACCAATGGTCTCCCCAGCTCTGATCACTGATGTCAAATCACTGATTTTGCACACCACTATTGCCATTACCACCTTAATCTTTCTAGAACATTGTTTTTATCTGGTTGTCCTCCAGGTTAAGCCAAGCTCCACATTGCCAAACTCCTCAAAGCCTCCAGAGACCTGGTGCCCTTGCTCTAACTTTCCAGCTTTTCTTCTCAGGACGTGGAAGAACAAAGCCTTTGTTCTGTTTGGGTTCCCCCTGTGCTGTTTTTACAAGTACCCTCCCCACATTTAGACTGTCCTCCCATGTAGTAGTATCTTACTTAATTCCCATAACAACCCTTAGGAGTAGCTATTTTCCGATTTTCAGATGAGAGCATGAAGGTTCTGAGATATCCAATAGCTTGTCCACGACTTCATGGCTAGGAAGAAGCAGGACCAGGAGTGAAACCCAAGCACTCTGAAAGGTAGAGCCCACATTTGAAACCAGCATGCTACGCTCTCTTCTTCTGTTCCTTTCTGATTCTAAATTATCTCTCAGCTCAAGTTCTAGTCTCGTAACTTCCTTAAAGAACAATGGTTAACATTTGGATGAGCTTATTAGGTTTCATGAATCTTTTAAGTACTTTACTTATGTGATCCCCACAACAACCCAATGAGAAAGGAACAATTATTATTATTATTATTATTTTAACTCATTTATTTATTTTTGGCTGCCTTGGGTCCCCGTTGCTGTGTGTGGGCTCCTCATTGTGGTGGCTTCCCTTGTCATGGAGCATGGGCTTCGGTAGTTGTGGCACGCGGTCTCAGTAGTTATGGCACACGGGCCCAGCCACTCTGCGGCATGTGGGATACTCCCGGACCAGGTCTTGAACCCATGTCCCCCGCACTGGCAGGCAGATTCCCAACCACTGCACCACCAGGGAAGCCCGAGAAAGGAACTATTATTGTTTCCCATTTTATAGGCAAAGAAACGCTGGCAGAGATTGAGTTCTCAAGGCCACACAGCCTGTATGTGGTAGAACTGTATGTGTATAAAAACCAGCCATCAATCTGTCCAGAACCCATACTCTTTAGCAGAGGCCTGCCAAGCCTCCTCTGCCATCCTATCCTACTGGAAGAAAGTGTCTCAAGAAGGTGGGGCTGATCTGTTTTGAAGACCTTGCCGCAAAACCCATCACCATGAGTCAAAACCCAACAATCCATGGGTTGTATGTGTGCACGTGTTCCTGCCTTCACAATAGGTTTTACATATTGGTGGAAAATATCAAATGAACAGAAAAGACAGCCACCATGAACGGTAGAGTGAAAAACACACAGTCACAAAAAGCAAAGATTGTCCTACACAAAAATTCAGAAGTCAATGCCTGAACAGTAAGTTTTTGTTTTATAAGTAGTCAGTACTTTTATCTATTTACTTATTTAATCCTACGAGGTAGGTACCTATTGCCATCCCATTTGATGGAAGAGGACATGGCTAGATGGCTAGAGCCAGAGCCTGACCCAGGCAGTCAGATGCCAGCGTTAGATCATCACCACTCCACCTATTGTAGGTGCCTCAGCAGACAATCCCACTCAACCTGCAAATGTTTTTTTGAGAGAGAACATAGATAAAAGAAAAATTATCTTGCAACTATTAAAAGCTATAGCACCAAATAGAAAAGTAAAATAATTGAAAAATTCTTCCTCCCCTTTGAAAACATGCATATGACTGTTTATCTGAAATGATTTAAATTCAGTCCAAGCACAGCATTTGCCCCAATACCTTAGGAGTTCCAATTGCAGTTGGAACAATGGCAATGCTGTACAGAAGGGGTAAAGGAGAGGAAGATGGGTTTGGATGTATGTGTGGGGGGTGTTCATCGCATCAATCTGCCAAACCCACACACAATCAGACACCCTTTGAAACGGAAAGGGTGATCGTAGACAGCAACCCACTTCTGTTCGGATGCCTGAAATACACCAGAGCCGTGCAGGAAGCAACATCCAAACCCGATTCCCTACCCTCTAGGTTGTCACACACAGACTCCCCCTCACCAGGCTCCTTACACCACAAGAACCAGTCCCTCAATTACTGGCAGATACATGAAGAATGGAGTGAAGTTAGGCCTTAAAGGAGTGTCAATAAACTTCTGGGAGAGCATCATGCTTTCTGGACATACATTTTTATTTCTAAAGAATGAATCAGCTAGACATGGGCCATTGATTTTTTTTTATCAATGATAAAAGCAGTTTAATTACTGTTCATTGTAACCCTGTGAGGCAGTGTTTACTATTATCTCCATGCTATATAATGTTTGTTGCTTATTGAATTCAAATTGCATTAGACTGGGTGCAGCAACAGTTTTTACTAATTCAAGGGCAATAATCTTTCATTGAAGTAGTTTGTTTCTACGAATAACTTCCTGATGGTTTCTATTCACCAAACCTTGCTACACCAGGGAGGTAACTGTGGCCCGTAGAAAGCACACAGCCCTTGCAGGCAGACACTTGAGTAAATCTGCAGACAAGTCAGGTCACTGCTCCAAGGCTCAGCAACCCCCATCTTTGGAAATCAGAGAGTGATACCTACATTGTGAAATAAATATCTGGGACAGTAACATGGCATCTGGAGCCTGGGTTTGTATCCCAGCTCTACCACTGGGTAACCTTGGGCAAATTATTTAACCTCTATGGCCCTTTGTTTCTTCATCTGTGAAAAGGGGATAGTTTTAGTACCAACCTATAGGGTGGTTTTGAGGATTAAATGAGTTAAAATTTGTACACCAGCTACACAGTGCCTGATCACAGTGAGTACTACGCAAGTGTTTTAAGAAGAAAATAAAATAAAGGTGAGAAGAGTTACTGTAATGTGGAAGAAAGCGCCAAGCAGAGTACCCAAGACATCACAGGCACTCCACAGGGATGTCTCCCTAAATTAGAGCAACACAGATATGGTGGCCCCTGAGTGGCTGAAATTGCACCTCTACTGGGTAAGCTCAAACAGAGCCTATTTTGTGTTAATTCTCATCACAGCACTGACTTGCTTCCATTGGCCACTCTTCACTTCTTCTCTCCCTCTCACACTGTCTTCACCTCCTATTCAGTGATTATGGAAAAGCAGCCACAGAACGTGAAATAAAATTTCGGTTCAGAAGAGCAAACTCATTTGTGAAAGAACATTTCAAAGGAAAAAGAGGACCTTGACTCTCTGATCTATTTCACCAACACTGTGAATATTATCAAAGAAAAGTTTCATTATTTGCTTTTCTTTAGGAAACTTTGCCAAGTTAAATTTAAAAAAAAAGAATCAAAGTAACATCAGTATAGTTTTAAAATATAGGTCATTTCTTAAAGAATTACAAAGAATAACCAAGTGTTTTCTAATTATGCTCCAATGAATTTCAGAAACTTGCTGAAAATTCACTTGCTCTTGTATTTGTGTGCCTGCCTCCTTTGGGTATTTTGCATGTGTGTATCCATATATAAGAGCTCTCTTTTTGACAGACACCCACACCCACACGCCCCAGAAATGCTATGTGAGTACTTATCTAAACAGACAAGTACTTGTTGAAAATAAAAATGTTCTGACCAAAGCAGTTGCACAGAGAAAAGGGATTTCATCCACTGGGAGCAAAGGAGAAAATATGATTTGGTCCAACAATTTGCACATACGCAAATCTAGCATTAGAAATGCAATGAATTTGAGTCTGATACATTTTATACTTAGAATTTTAATTTCTTTTTTATGTGCATAACAACTATGTCATATAAAAAAGAAAATATAGATAAAGCAAAACAATGTTTAATAAAAATTGGAATAACTATTTTGGTGGAGCTATGATTAGGAAACATGCTTCCAAATTACATGGAGGAAGAGGACTGGAAGCCTTTAAAAATATCCTCCTTCTGTTTCTTAAACCAAAGAATGAGGAGTATTAGATGAAACAAAAAGACAGCCCCAAACTCGGAGTCAGAAGCCCTGCCTCTAACCCTACCTTATTTTTGGATAGCTTGTGTGACCTTGAATGTCCTCGTGGGCTGCAATATCCTCACCTATCAAGAAAGATAGTTGGACTAAAGGACTCCACTGAATTTGAGGATGCAGCCAGTCCTATAATAGGCCTATGGACATGATCTTCTGTTATAGATTGTCATCCTATCCTGGGACTCATAACATCCTGTTTTTCTTAACTAGACTGAAGAATTCCTGCAAAAGTTTTTTGGTAACATACTTTCAAAGGAAGCCCTCTCAAGCAAGGGATACCTATTCTCAACCTAGGTCACCTTCCCAATGACCTGCATGGGGCAGAGTAGGTAAGCACAGTGAAGGACTTGAAACCCTATTAGGGGTCTAGGATAGTGTCCTGTTTTGTAGCCCTTATCCTACCCAGGCTGCTGTTATTTATTAGTAGGGCATATAAATGCACATGCTAAGGATCTGATCATGTGTGTTGAATAAGATGCACTAATACATTTATTTTCTTCTTTTCTCCCAATGGTTAAAATCCAATTTCTATGTAAATACGTTTGGTCATAACATTCTTATTTTTAACAGGTATACCTCTTCTACTTTAACAGGAGGATTTGGAAGTGCTGTTATAAATTACAAGAAATTCCTCCAGAGCAGAAGGGGCTTATCTCATTCTTATGTATTGAGACTGGCAGGGTTTAAAGGCATTTGTTCCCTGAGGACCAGCACAATCCACAGAAACCGAGGCAAACCTCTATCAAGTCCATGTCCTAATGCCCCAGGAAACAGAGGGAAGGAGAGCTTCCTTGCTTGCTGTCCTGAGTTCAGAATCCCTCTCACCTCAGAGTGAACTGACCTACCCAATGTTATTTACTACAAGAAATACTGCCATTGGCCACTATTTTTATTTGGAAGGAAGTTGGTTTTCTTTGGATTCATACAGGTCAGACAAGCCTTGTCCTCAAGAATTACCAATCCCGGGCTTCCCTGGTGGCGCAGTGGTTGGGAGCCTGCCTGCTGATGCGGGGGATGTGGGTTCGAGCCCTGGTCTGGGGGGGTCCCACGTGCCACGGAGCGACTGGGCCCGTGAGCCACAGCTGCTGAGCCTGCGCGTCTGGAGCCTGTGCTCCGCAACGAGAGAGGCCGCCATAGTGAGGGGCCCGCGCACCGCGATGAGGGGTGGCACCCACGTGCCACTGGAGAGGGCCCTCGCGCAGAGGCAAAGACCCAGCACAGCAAGAATAAATAAATTAAAAAAAAAAAAAAGAATTACCAATCCCATGATGTATGGATAGCTTGTCCCATACTTTCTTCCAATCTCACCTTGGGTGACACTTTTTAAGAGTGGTCTCCCTGATTGCCCCAGACAAACACAGACCCATTGCCCTGCTTTTTCTTCCCACTTTAATTTTCTTCACGTATTCGATATTTTTGTACACTCACTCATTGCCTGCCTGCTCCTACTAAAACATAAGCTTCCTGAGGATTCTGAGTATGCTCTGTCCACGCCTGTATCTCTAGTGTGAATGACACACACATTGTACGTGCTCAGCAAATTATCTGTTCAGTGAATAACTGTCAGAAACCCTCCAGGTGAATAAAGAGTACTTAAGGGTGATAAAGAATAAAGAATTATTTAAGAGTAAATAATAACCACCACATGTGCCCAAGGCACAGTGGGGATAGCTTTTCTAATATAGAGACATCAATCACATCACCACCAAATGCTCTCACAGCTTAACCTCCATGACCAGAGAGGGGCATTTCTGATGTAACAGTTTATAATTCTTTTTCCTTCATTTACTATCAAAATACACAGTGTGATGTCCAATTCTATTTCTGTCCTTTTGAAATAAGGGAGATGCTTCTCACTGCATGGGTTTTAGTGAAGGTTTCTCCACGCATCACGTTTTACAATTGAAAATGCCTTAGAGGGCTTCCCTGGTGGCGCAGTGGCTGAGAGTCCACCTGCCGATGCAGGGGATGTGGGCTTGTGGCCCGGTCCGGGAAGATCCCACATGCCGCGGAGCGGCTGGGCCCATGAGCCATGGCCACTGAGCCTGCGCGTCCGGGGCCTGTGCTCCACAACGGGAGAGGCCACAGCAGTGAGAGGTCCGCATACCGCAAAAAAAAAAAAAAAAAAAAAAAAGAGAAAGAAAATGCCTTAGATAGGCCTACTCTCGGCTCCCACTACCAGAGTTTCTCAAAAAGGAAGGTACCTGCCTAAGCTACCTTTGAGGAATGAAGGAATTCATGTCAACAGGTGGCTGGGGCACTTACTGCCAGAGCAGGAGGCTTCTTTAGGGCTGGAAGACATCGGCTGTGCACAGAGTTGGCAAAGGCAGTCTCTCCCATTGAATGTGACTCGGTCACCGGGTGGAAACGGGCGCCTGGAGACAGAAAGACATTGCCCTCAAGGTTATTGCAGCAATTTCATTCCTCTTCCTCACTCCTGCTTGGCTGGCCTCTGGTGCCAGTTCATTGCTTTGAAGAGGAGCACCAGCCAAACCATTTGAAATGCAGCCTGAAGCAAACCAGCCAGCTGGATCCAGTCCAAACAAACACACAAACGTGCCTCATTTTGAGAGGAAAGGAGAATGCACGGCTTCTACGGGCAACCAGATAGTAAAAGGATACCATTTACCTCCACTCATTAGTGGAGGGATGTTCCAACAAGTCACCTAGCAGGGCACACACAGTAAAATTTTCCTTTTCCAAATGGAAACACATCCATGAAGAAATATTTTAAATGCCATGCATTCCTATTCAAGCTTAAGGCCCTTCCCCAAGAGAACTGGTTACAGGTCAAGCATTAACTCTTTAAGTTCCCTGGACCAATGTGATAATTATGCTGAATTAGACTTTGTCCTGGACGTCTGAATGGGCGAACTAAATATCTCACAGTGCTAGGGGCCCAGCCCCTTATAAACTTGGAGAAATACGAAGATGCTATAAATATCTGTTTAAAAATTAATATTAGCTTCTTTTCAGAAAGATATTTTCCTTTCACATTAGATATTCATCAATAACAGCACACGTTGCAAAAACATTGCCTTCTTCAGGTACGTTATCAGTTTCTTCTGCTCCCAGTTCAGCAGGCAGATAGCTTTAAAAAAAAAGTCATTAATTAATAGCCATATGACAGTTTCCACGCCTACTTTCTTGCAACTGACCAATTTGCCAATGATCTTCATCATGAGTTTTCAAACGTGTGATTCTGTCAATCAGGAAATTGGAAACTCATAAGCTAAACATCCCCACACATCTGAGTTGGAAGCAATTTCTTAAGAACGAATTCAAGCTTCTGGACATGTTTTACGTTCACAGCTGCCTTAAGTTGCCCTTAGGCCGTCTAACAGTTGGTGATTGACCATGATGCACGCACAGATAGTAAATTTGGACTTAACTCCACAAATGTGCTTGCTGCCAGTCATCAAGGAGAGTTTGAAACGCTCACACCGCCAAATTTTAGAAGTGCTGAGTTGAGGTGGTCTCTCCTCTCCTCTCCTGGTGCCGTGTTACTTTCCATTGCTCAGATAAGGCCCAGAGAGGTTAAGCAACTTGCGTGGATCGACCAGCTAGGGAGACCGAGCCACAGGCAGGTGCAGGTGGTGTCCACCAACTCAGAACTTGCTCTGTCTTTAATAATCAAAGTCACACTCTGGTGGATACCAACAAGGCCTATCGCTTCGCACTTATTAAGTTAAACCAAGCAAGCCTCCAATCTGCTCTGTAAGGAGGCCCTCAGGGGGTGAAGAGTCCACAGACACAATAAGCTCAGGTTCTTTGCCTCTGATCAGGGCCAGGACCAGGGTGAGGGCAGCGAGGCACCCGAGGCAAAGCATCTAAGGAGGCCCCCGCTGTCAGGAACGCCGCATGACCCGGGAGTAAGCACCCCTTTAAACTGTGCGCCCAGGAGCCTCCCTGGCTTCACCCTAGTCCAGGCCCTGCATCTGATCTAAGCTTCTATTTCTAAACTTGAGCCCCACACAGATCCACCATGGGACAAAGCAGAGTCCAGTTCTCAACAATGCGACCAGGGCTTCTGAATTTTGTTATTTCATAAATGACCCCCCCTTCATTTCCCTACGTCCTCTGCCCATATGGGTTCACTTCCTTCTGATATTTGCCTGAATGTTTGTAATAGAAGGAGAACTGGATTTAGAGTCAGAACACCTGAGTTCAAATCTTGGCCTTGCGATGTGAGGGACTGGGAAAATCCCTTACACTCTGAGTCTCAAAGTCACTCATAAGAAGGGATACGAATTCCTGATTGACTTCACAGAATTGCTCAGAGGGTTAAATTGATTTCTACATGAATGCAATTTGTAAACTGTAAAGGTGGCCTCCTCAGAGGAAATTGGCGTCATTCAGCAGCAGCAACAGTGGCAACAGTACTACAGCAGCAATAGTGGGCACCTCTCTGCTGGCTCAAACATGCAGGGCCAGGGCTACAGCTGATAAGTGTTTGTCCGTTACCAACTTGAAGCAATGATCTTTCAGGGCCAAGATCAGGAAGGCTCTTGGAGGTTACCTGGGCCAGCACCCTCCAACCTGACTGAGTCTCCTCCTCCTTGGTGGCCCTTCAGAAACTACTAAATCATCATGAGGGTTAGGAGGGAGAAAGGCTAGAAATGGATATTTTTAAAGAGACCCTCCCTAGGGGATTCCAGTGACCATCCAGGTTTGGGGAATCACTTGTATGCAGTTCACAGCCTCTCACCTTACAGATGAGACAATGGCTGTGGAAAAGTTAGCTCACATAGGTCTCAAATCAGCCCAGGAAGCAGGACCAGAACTCGAGTCTCCCGAATGCCAGTCCAGGCTCTTAACCAGGCTGTGATCTACAGCCTGAAAAAGGAGAGGTCAAGAGGAAGCTTTGCTTTTGATTAAATACAGAAAAAAGTTCAGCTCATTAACCCAGAATTTTTAAATTATGATTTTAAAATATATATAATTTTTTTTTTTTTTTTTTTTTTTTTTTTTTTTTTTTTTTTGCGGTACGCGGGCCTCTCACTGTTGTGGCCTCTCCCGTTGCAGAGCACAGGCTCCGGATGCGCAGGCTCAGCGGCCATGGCTCACGGGCCCAGCCGCTCCGCGGCATATGGGATCCTCCCAGACCGGGGCACGAACCCGTATCCCCTGCATCGGCAGGCGGACTCTCAACCACTGCGCCACCAGGGAGGCCCTAAAATATATATAATTTAAAAACGGGCTAATAGTTATATAAAGTTATTAAAGTAATTTGATTATGACTATTTCATCTAAATCTTATTACAATTTATCCACATTAATTACAATTATCTTGTTAATTAATTATACAAAATCATATTTACCCTTCTAGAGTTTACATTTCTCTGGCCTAGAAACATGAAATGCTGAAAAACAAAACAAACTGAACTGAACTGTAGTTTTTACAAAGGCATAGCAAAATGGAGCACATAGAATCAACACCATTCCAAAAGGCATGGGATTGCCTAATTAGTATGGGTCAGTTAAGTAGCTGATCCTTTATTGGTGAGTCTCATTATAGGAGTCAAACCCATTGTGAATTTTGTAATGTGTAGCACTCAAAACACAACAACAATGAACCACATTTTCCACTCACACTTCACACAGTTTCCTCCTTCTCTCTGACTGATCGTTTTAATCAAGCTGCTTTGTTCAGTAAAGATCCAACCTTGGTGGATGATAGAGAGGAGGGGTTGGCAACTTTTCCCCTGAAAGATCAGACTGTAAATATTTTTTTAGACTGTGCAGATCATAAGGTTTCTGTCACAACTGCTCAACTCTGCCACTGTCACTTGGAACCAGCCATAGACAATACATAAACAAACGGGCATGGCTGTGTTCCAATAAAACTTTATTTACAAAACAGGTATTGGGTCTAATTTGGCCCATGGGGCAGTTTGCTCTCACTGGTTATAGAGCAAATGCAACTATTTTACACACCCACTGCCCCACACTGATACTTCCAAATAAGCTTCATCTGATAAGAACTGATACTTCCAAATAAGCTTCATCTTTCCAAGTATTTATGCCATTTCCTCCCATGTTTCCATTGCTCAAAATGTCTCAAGATCTAGAGCTGCTTTCAGATTTGGTTTCAAGGCACTTAAAATCAGTCACATTATTTAGTGGAGGATATCACATATAAAGTTTCCTAAGTAAATTACTTTTTGACTAAGCCTGATAACACACTAGGAAAATAAAAACATCTAAAGGTGCATCAGAAAAAATATTTTAAGACAAATATATGATATCACTTATATGTAGAATCTAAAAAAAATGATACAAATGAATTTATTTACAAAACAGAAATAGACTCACAGACATAGAAAACAAATTTATGGTTACCAAGGGGGAAAGGAGAGGGGGAGGGATAAATTAGGAGTTTGGGATTAACAGATACACACTACTATATATAAAATAGATAAACAACAAGGTCCTACTGTATAGCACAGGGAACTATATTCAATATCATGTAATAATCTATAATGGAAAAGAATATGAAAAAGATATATGTGTATAACTGAATCACCTTGCTGTACACCTGGAACTAACACAACATTGTAAATAAACTGTACTTCAATTTAAAAAAATTTTTTTTAAAGAAAAGATATTTTAAGACTAAGTACAACTCAAGGGACTTCCCTGGTGGTCCAGTGGTTAAGACTCAACGCTCCCAATGCAGGGGGCCTGGGTTCAATCCCTGGTCGGGGAACTAGATCCCACATGCTGCAACTAAAAGATCCTATATGCCACAGCTAAGACCAGGCACAACCAAAATAAATAAATACTAAAAAAAAAAAAAAGAGAGACTAAGTACAACTCAAGACCAAAGTGCACATTCCAAGCTTTGACAGCAGAACCCAGCGCTTCTCTGTTGGGGAAAGCCACACTTACTTGCAGATCGTACAAGCAAAGCAGTTGGGATGGTAGGTCTTGCCCAGGGCGGTCACCACCTCTCCTTCCACAAACTCCCCGCAGCCATGGCAGCGCGTGCCATACATCCTCTGGTAGTCCAGGGTGCAGAGATACTCTCCGTTCTTTATGAAGAAGCCCCCTTGGGCCAGGTCACAGCCACACACTGTGGACAGACAAGTTCACATCTGGTCATCATCTGCCAAGCTGCTGGGCAGCAGTGCCTTCTACCGCATGCTGCTAACTTACTCTATGATCTCAGCAGTATGGGGTTTGGGAGGGGGTGACTGGTACAAAGAGCTATTTATTGTTGGGCTCTGATTCTCTCTTGCCTCCCTCCCCTTTTGCTTCCCTCCCCTTTGGGAGCTATGCAATATCTCATGCAAGTAAAATCCATTGGCTAGGGCTCCACAGCTTCTGTGATATGTCTAAGATTCAGAGATAATCAGTCTTTGATGGAAAGATACCTTTGGTTCATGCGGTCTCAAATACGAACAAAACTGTCTCTTGCAGTGCTATTCAGAAAAGCATTGCTTGCCCACACAACTGCTTGGTTTGGACCAAAACTGTTACTAAGCTGAGTAATAAATTCCCACTACACCAAAAGCTGAAATGTCCAGTGTCTATTTTTTCACACTCTGGAAATACTTTCCCATAGTTCTAAACAATTCAGACGTTTAATTTTCTCTTTGTGGAGTAAATAGGATAAGTCCATTATTTATATATTACAGAGAGAGATAAAAATGAACAAGCAGAAGAGGAAAGAAAAGGGAATATGTCCAAGATAAAACTGTCACTCAGGACCTCAGCACACGCAAAAGAGGCTGCTTTGCTGTGTCTGGATTTTGGCGTCTCTTTCAAAACAGTGCAGCTGTGAATTATGGAGATGGTGCAAAAAAAGCAGGTCCTGGGATTCCAGGTGTGCATGTTCAGGCAAGACCAGAGCAGGACTCAGCAACTGGGCCAAAAATAAAGCCAGAGGCAGCCTCTGCGAGTAAAGATTTTCCACTGCCAAGTGACTGGGAAGCAACACCAAAGCTGGAAATCTCCATTCTTAACCTCTCTATTCCCAAGGTTGGATGACTCCTATACAATTCAGGGCCTTGGGCAAAGAATCCAGGATTTGTCCTGATTATTCCTGCAAGCAGTTGGTATGGGCACTCAGCTGGGGTAGGGACGAGGTGAGTTCAGTCACTAAACTGCTTTCCTAAGGACCTACTGGAACACATGATAAGTTCCCATGACACATGAACGCATCTAGATGAACTAGTGTTGAGCACGGTAAGATTCTGACGGAATCTTACTGCCCCACCCTCAGTTAGCAGTCTCTACTAACGGCAAACTACTAAAGCTATTCAAGGTGACGCAGAACCTACAACAAGCTTTCCACTGTGGGCTCATCTGTCTTTGTTTAGATCAAGGCTCCACTGCTATGACCTCCTTCTTTGCAATTTATAATCAAGTAACCCAAGATGATGGCCTGAGTCCATCATGCCTGAAAATGACCACCATACAAACCTACTGTGATCACATTACCTGGAAACCAGCTTGTTCATCACCTGCCGCCTCCCTAACCTGCCAGTCCCCCCCTGCTCCCACACCTGACTTTTCCTTACCAAATGGTCCTGTGGGTCGAGAGAACTCAAGTATGGACTAACCCCACTCTACCTGCAAATTCCTTCAACAACAATAAACACAATCCTGAGGGCCACAGGACACCTTAGAGATTTTTCTTCAGTATGTTCCTATGTATTCTTTTTTATTTTCCCCCAAGATGACAAAGCACTTTATGGGTAAGAGTCCTCAGCTTCACTTCTTTTGATTCGTCTTTAGGGACCTCCAACCATGGTATCTGATATAAGACTGGGAACCAATTTTGAAATTATTATAAATTGAACCCAGCCTCAAACTTGGCAAATTCCCACTGATTTCACTCCTCAGTGGCATCAAGCAGTTCCAATGACTCAGCTGCTCTTCCAAACTTGGGTATTTCTCAAAACCATGAAAGGTAACAAAATAAGGCATTTGGACTGCTAGTAATTCCCTTCAGTCTCTCTTCCAATCACCTAAGGTAGACAAAATGTAAAAATTCACGGATCCTTTATAAAAAGATCTGGTGGCAATAGGGTAATTATGGTAATACAGATTGTTGAGACAACTTCAAAGCTCATTCTAAATATGTTGGAAACCCCTGTGTTCACTGCTTCCTTAGGGAACCTCTGCAGCCTCTCTAGTTCACATGGTTTTGTGAAGTTGACACATACTCTCCTTTAATAATAAAGTCTTAGTTTATATGAACCTAATATAGCCTTAAAAAAAGACTTTGTAATTACTGTTGAGAGATGCCAAACTAAAATCAAACTGTGCAATTTGATTATTTGATTTGGCTTAGTCCTTTTTTTTTTTTGGCGGTACACGGGCCTCTCACTGTTGTGGCCTCTCCCGTTACAGAGCACAGGCTCTGGACGCGCAGGCTCAGCGGCCACGGCTCACAGGCCCAGCCACTCTGTGGCATGTGGGATCTTCCCGGACTGGGGCACGAACCCGTGTCCCCTGCATCGGCAGGCGGACTCTCAACCACTGCGCCACCAGGCAAGCCCTGGCTTAGTCCTTAAATTCAAAGCAGTGGCCCAAATTGGCTTACCAAACTGTACCACTGTTTCTGGTGGTTTATACACAAGGAAACCAGCATTTGAAAACAGAGTCAGAGGCAGGGGTCATGAAAGGCACACACAGCAAGCAGTGAGAGGGAACGTCTGTACTGCTCAGACCTAAGTACTTAACGTTATTACATTTCCTAAGACTGGACTAGTTGGGACGTAATCTCAGGCTCTTCCCTCTCCAGGCTTAACTTGCCTGTTCCTCCTCTGACCACAACTTCTCAGTCTCCTTGGTCAGACCCCTAAATGCAAGTAACTCCCATGGATATCACCTCCGTCCTCTAGAATACAAGGCCTCCCCGGGAACAGGTCTCACCCACTCTCAGAGCTTCAACTATGACTTTATGTGAAGGATTCTCAAATCTATGTCTTTATCTGTGATACCTTCCCCAAGCTGGGCAGAGATGGCGCACCTAACTCGAACACAGCATTGTCAAAACAAACTCCATCCTCTCGGCTTCTCTGCCATCTCTTCTGAAACCTTCTGCTATTCCCACTTTTAATAAAATGGCAGCGCTATGCATTCTCCCACTCCTACACCAAAATTTTCAACTGTCCACTAAATCCAATCCATTTTCCCAAGAAAACATTTCTTTGATCCATTTCCCTCCTCTGCCTTCTTGCCATCTTTACTCAGGTCCTGGCCTTCAGCATCAGTTTCTTGTATTAAAACAGCCTTATTATAACAGTTTGTGTACTGGCAAAAAAAAAAACCACCCCAAACCTGGGAACAACTCAAATTTCCATCGGCAGAGCAATGGTTGGATAAATGACAATATATCCAGTCTATGGAGTTTGTATTAAAAAGAATGGGTTAGATCAATATTTGTAACCTAGAGGCCTGTCCAGGACATATTGTTAAAAAAGAAAATTTCACAAAGAATTTTAATAATCCCCTTTTAAAAAAAGTCTGCTTATGTTTTCATGAACGAGGAAAAGTGAGTTAAGACAAAACATAGGGTTATTAAATGGGTTATCTCAGTAGGATGAAGAATTGTTAACTTTTTCTTCACATACCTATGTGTCAGCTCACTTTTTAAAATTATTTAATTTTGCTCATACACACATAACATAAAATGGGCCATCTTAACCATTTTTAAGTGTACAGTTCAGTGACATTTAGCACATTCACATAGTTGTGCAGTCACCACCCCCATACATCCACAGGACATCTTTGATCTTGCAAAACTGAAACTCTGGACCCATAAAACAATAACTCTCCATTCTCCCTCCCTCCCCTCAGCCCCTGGCAACCGCCACTCTTACCTTCTGTCTCCAAGAATTTGACTATTCTTGGTGCCTATACAGGTAGAAGCTCACTGTAATAATAAGATGTTAAGGAAAATTATCCAAACCTTGTAAACAAGGTGAAGGAGAGAAGCATGTTCCTCCAGTGTCATGCCGGAGTATTAACAGCCCACACAGAATTATTTCATGACCCAGGGCACTGGATCTGTGTTTGACAAGCTCTTTACTACTAATTAAAAGCCTGGACTTTGAAAGTTAACCATAACTTGTAGATTCTTGTTCGGTAGATGTGCAGATGATTTCTGTCCAGATTTACTCTCCTGTTAGACTGCTAACCAGTTTTATATCTAACCCTGGCATCTCATCCCAACATCCTTTCTTTAATGCCTTTAAACCCATTCCTTTGGTTCTCCTTTGAACCAGCTTTACATTCTGCTAGTTCCTTCATTAATGAATTGACTAAATCTCTGGTACATATTCATTCCATATTCCATATGAGAGTCATGTATTTAACTTTTTGAAAACTACACTTTGACAAAGGAGTTACTCTTTTTAACCAAAAATATCTAAAGGTGAACATTTTAAAAATTAAAAAAACCTTTTGGTCTGTTTTATATTAACAGCTCAGCAAATACTTTTCACTGGTGGCACAAAGTAAAACTTTCCCATCCAAATGATCACACAATCCCAATTAGTAAGGTCGAACTTCAGTAGGCTCTATTTAGGTTTTTAACTCTGGATGCTCCATTTGTCTTTGCTTTGGTTGAAAGTTAACATATGCCCAGGGAAAAGCATAGATTCCTTTCATAAAAAAATAGAGCTGCCACTTGAGGACACAGGGAGGGGGAAGGGTAAGCTGGGACGAAGTGAGAGAGTGGTATGGACATATACACACTACCAAACGTAAAATAGATAGCTAGTGGGAAGCAGCTGCATAGCACAGGGAGATCAGCTCAGTGCTTTGTGACCACCTAGAGGGGTGGGATAGGGAGGGTGGGAGGGAGACGCAAGAGGGAAGAGCTATGGGGACATATGTATATGTATAGCTGATTCACTTCATTATAAAGCAGAAACTAATACACGATTGTAAAGCAATTATATGCCAATAAAGATGTTAAAAGAAAAAATAGAGCTGCCAGTGAAAGAGATTAATCAATTGCTTTCTTCTCATGATCAATTATTGAAAACATGTCCCACTCAAGGCCCCCCTGAATCTTGCCTGCTTTGCTATCACTAAAGCATGGCCACAAACAGTCATATGTCTTGTAGATGTTACACCCTTGAATTAATTCTCTGCAAACCAAGGAATTCCATTAACTAGTTAAGAAGGAATATGCACATTGAAGCAATTTTATATAAAAGTTGTGAAAATAGTAACAGCACATTTAAAAATCTTACATCTTTTAAAAAAAGTTAACAGGAGCTGCTTGTGTTGTAAAAATATCACAGAACAGGAGGGGAACAAAGTATGGAGGTGTCAAATAAGGGTGAAAACAGCATAGTATTCTAGCGGCATGAACAGGGTTGTAGTAGCAACTATTTCTTCAACTTCCTAAAAACAGCAGTTACTTTTTATGTTGCAACAACTTCATTTCAGAGACATTCCATCTGTCAACTAGTTCGTACTGCCAGAAATTTAGGAGAATAGGTAATACTTAAAACTCTGCCCAAATGTTGCTTGGAGGTAAAATGCAAGAGACATTTTCTTCATCTAGATCAGGAGATTGAACATCTCTGCTGGTCTCATTGGTGTTTTAATCAATTCATTCTAGTGAGAGAGGGAGGGATGTCAAGCAAACATGATCAATTTAGTTTTGAGCAATATAAGAATTCTAACTGGGGCCTGGAGCCTTAGGTGGGTTCTTTCTTCTCTTTTCTAAGGCAGGTGCTGGTTTTGTGGTCTGGCACTCTGCCAGCTGGTCAGCCCCTCACAGGGCATGAAGAGCCCTTCTGAACTTGCCCCAGGGAAATGAAGGTTTTTCATGGCAGGATCTGGGTTACATCTGCTCATTTCTGGCAATAAGGGCCATGTGCTTGCTTTCCTTCTTTCTTTCCTTCTTTCCTTCTTTCTTTCTTATTTTTTACATTATTTTTATTTTTTCTTCCAGTTTTATTGAGATATAATTGACATACGGCACTGTACAAATTTAAGGTGTACAGCATAGTGATCTGATTTACCTACATCATGAAATGATTATCACAATAAGTTTAGTGAACATCCATTATCTCATATAGATGCAAAATGAAAGAAATAGAAATTTTTTTCTTGTGATGAGAACTCTTAGGATTCACTCTTTTAACAACTTTCATATACAACACACAGCAGTATTAACTATATTTATCATGTTGTACATTACATCACTAGCACTTATTTATCTTATAACTGGGAGTTTGTACCTTTTTATTGCCTTCATCCAACTCCCCCTCCCCCCACCCCCACCTCTGGTAACCACAAATCTGATCTCTTTCTCTATGAATATGTGTGTTTGATTTTGAAGTACAACTGACCTACAACACTATGCTAGTCATTTATTTTTTTAATAAATTTATTGTATTTATTTTATTTTTGGCTGCACTGGGTCTTCGTTGTTGCACGTAGGCTTCTCATTGCCATGGCTTCTCTTCTTACAGAGCATGGGCTCTAGGCACACAGGCTTCAGTAGTTGTGGCACACGGGCTCAGTAGCTGTGGCTCGCGCGCTCTAGAGCGCAGGCTCAGTAGTTGTGGCCCACAGGCTTAGTTGCTCCAGAATGTGGGATCTTCCCAGACGAGGGATCAAACCCATGTCCCCTGCATCGGCAGGTGGATTCTTAACCACTGAGCCACCAGGGAAGTCCACTATGCTAGTTCTTGTTACTCAACTTAGTGATTTGATAGTTCTATACATTTCCAAATGACCACCACAATAAGTCCAGTTACAATCTGTCTGTCACCACAGGAAGATATTACATACTTATTGACTATATTCCCCACACTGTACATTTCCTACTGGTGACTCATTTATTTTGCAGCTGGAAGTTTGTGCCTCTTAATCTCCATCTTCTCCCCCTTCAACTCTCCCCCAAGCATCCACCTGTTTGTTCTCTGTATCTATGACTCTGTTTCTGTTTTGTTATTTGCTATTTGTTCATTTGTTTTGTTTTTAGATTCCACACAAAAGTGAAATCATACAGTATTTGTCTTTCTCTGTCTGACTTATTTCACTTAGCATAACGCCCTGCAGGCCCATCCACGTTGTCGCAAATGGCAAGATTTCATTCTCTTTTATGGCTGAGTAATATTCCACTGTGTATATACATCACATCTTTTTTATCCACTCATCTATTTTGATGGGCATTTAGGTTGCATCTATACTTTGGCTACTGCAAATAATGCTGCAATGAGCATAGGGGTGCATGTGTCCTTTCTTTTTTTAAATTGAAGTATAGTTGATTGACAACGTTGTATTAATTGTTGCTGTACAGCAAAGTGATTCAGTTACGGGTGCATGTATCTTTTCTAATTAGTGTTTTTGTTTCCTTCAGATAAACACCCAGGAGTGGGATTGCTGGATCATATGGTAGATCTATTTTTAGTTTTCTGAGGAACCTCCATACTGTTTTCCATAGTGGCCACACCAATTTAGAGTCCCGTCAACAGCATATGAGGGTTCCCTTTTTTCCACACCCTAAAAGGGCTACGTGCTCTAGAAGTTCTGCTTTACAGGTGAAACCCTGTTCTGCCCGGCCTGGGCCAGCACTGGCCCTGTCTCCTCTTAGGCTGCCATGTGCAGAAGCAGGGCTGGGATGGACGCAGGGTACGCAGCTCTCAAACACTTCACGGGTGGATCTTCACTGTGAATACCACATACTTCCCAACCTCTTCATCCATCCTCTACTCCAACTAAATTTTAAAAGAATTTTATTTCATCCAAGATGTTATTCTATTCATTTCCTCAAACCCTTTTTTCAGAGAAAATACAAAGGTAGACTTTGACAGAGCATCTTCCCAAACCACTCCCAATTCTATTACAGCGTGGGGTCTCACTGAATCAGATTCTGCTCTGAAATCCAGAGCAGTGTGTTTGAAAGTACCATACACTGTAGCTCCAAAGTACTACATGCTGTCGCCCAGAGTTCAAAATAGCTGAACAGAGACTCATGAACAATAATAAGAGGGGGCAGCTTCCACCAAAAATAACTATTAGCTAATGCATCACCCTGGAAGCAAATCCTAAGCCTCAAAAACATATTGAAATAGTTTTCACCTTAACTTCTAAATGCTCATCGAAATCAATGATCATTTCTGGGAAAGAAGATAGTTAGAAGTCCAACCAGATGGCAAAATGAGACCCCCCCAAAGCCAGGCATTTGAGGGGCTGTATTAATTCCAAGTTTGAATTTACAATAATAACTAAAGAGACTTGGCTGAAAAGGAAACATTTAGGAACCTCTTTTATTAATAAAATCTTCAACAACGAAGTAAGTTTATTTTTAATGCTTGTTGTGGATTAATTATGTGAATCCACATTAATTAGAACCAGTTCAAATAACAAAGATATCACCCAGAATAATATCTCTCCCTCAGCGTACTGTTTTGTTTTGGTTTTGGCCCATAACACAAAACAAGTATTAAAGTCTTCTCTGATAGCATAGATTACTTAATAATTAGGAAAGATCATGCATAGATGCTGAAAATGTGCACAAGGAAGAAATGAAAGGCCGGCCAGACTTAATAGGACCTTGCTTATCCCAGGTAAGCCTACCTCAGACTAGGCCACCCACTGGAATTTTGGGCCCACAGGTAAATTTTAAGATCTATAGTCTCTCCTCTCCCTTTCCCTTTTTCAGTCCCCAGAAAGAGCTCAGTCATGTATCTGTGCCTTTTATGAACTCCCAGACACTAAGGACACAGCCTCCATGAGAATTACATGTGTATCTATAAGCTGACCCTGCAGAAGACAGATAAAGGCACAGATGCATGGCCATTTTTACCAGCAACCACAAAACAGCAGTTAGCATGGGGTCTATTAACCCTCTTAATGGGCTCTTTTTCTCTGGTTTCTCCCGCCCAATCTACCCTGCACACCTCCTCTTAAGTATTATGGTAAAAGACCTCCTGCTTCACTCTGCAAACACTTTGACCTTGCGTCTAAGGCCCTGGCATCTACCAAACATTCATCTGACTCTTCTTGATCATCAGCACTTTATTCCAGCCAAACTGACCCTCCCATCCCCCTGCCGGATAGACACCTCCTCCACCTCCTGCCAACACCCATACCAAGCCCAGCCAGCCTCCCAGGCCCCACTCAGGTTTGACCTTGTGATGAAGCTGATGGCTTCTTCCAGTCCCCTCTGGCTCTGCTTTCTTTCCAGTCCCCTCTGGCTCTGCTTTCTCTGGGCTCAGAACAATTATTAACGTTTGACTGTTAATTTATGTTATCTTGTACCTTATACTGCCATTGAGATTTTCTCCTTATCTCAGTTGCAAGCTTACTGAAGGCAAATAGCACTTCTTATGCTGTTTTATATCTTCCACGATACTTAGAGAGATGGAAACTTATTGTTCCTTTCCTCCTATTTCATATTGCTTTAAACGAGGACAGTGTGGGCAGAACCAAGTTGCTCTGGCACAGCATAAAGAGCCAGTAATCCTGTCTTTGCTTCTGCAAGTACCAAATTGGCATCAAAATAGTGGTGCCAAGGTAGTAACTCCACCCTCTCTCAAATTCTTGAGTCTTTTAAGACTCTGAACTTCCTTCACAACTGAAATTGACTGTAACTCAACAACTTAAGAGACCATTTCAATTCACATGTGCTATGTGCAGGGGCACACTATAGTTCTGCTTTGTGCTCACAATACCAAGAAGGTCCTGATTACAGAGAATAAGACTGTGACTGGGTATGTGCTCCATAATTTAAGATGCATGAAAAGAAACTAGAATGGAATCACAGAGTAGCAACAGGAGTAATTAAAGGGCTGGGAGAGAACAGCTAAGGAAGAAAAAGGTAAATGGAATTGGGATTAGACCAAAGAAAAGAGGTCAGGGTAACTATGGTCTTTAAGTGTATGATGGGTTATTTTAAGGAAATCAATAATCAGCTCTTTTCCATCTAAAGGACAAACTGGGGAAACATTTGCTTTACATGTACCAAGAGATCTAGGTTAGATAAGCTTATAGCTATAACCATAGAGGTGATTACAAATGAAAACAGGCTCTTGCAAGAGGCTATACTAGATCTATGGTTAGAAAATATTTATGACAAAATAAATGGCCTTTCCATTCAGGATAGAAGAGCACTTATCCTTTTCGGTATGGACAAGGTGATAATGTTACTTTCTTGACGCACACAGCTAGATCAAATCACAGAGATTACATTGCAATGAAAAAAGCATCAAATTTATCATTTTATCAGCAACTAAAGTACCATTTTGGAAATGAGATATAAACATGAAGAGTTAGTTCTTATAGCATATAAATTAGATAATATAATTTTACTTAAAAAAAAAACTAAACACAGAAAACTCTTAATCTGTGTATTCAACCCACACACCCCTCGGTTTTCATCCACTTTACTCCATAAAATCCTTGCACTTTATAAATATACATATTCTACATGGAATGATCCTTGTCTGGTAAACATCTTATAAACTCGAAGATGGCAAAAATGGAAAGTGCTATTGGAGATGGGATGCTTTTCCCAAGCCCTTTCACAGAACCCAGTCTTTAAAGACTAATTCTTGAAAATTATGTTGCAATTCATTGACACAAATAGAAGTTGTAACCCAGATTTTCTAATAGTTTTAGATAAACACTTTAAAAATAATTTTGATGTTCATGGGCTTTGAACATCAAAAGCTATCAAAAGGTAGCATTTCCCACACCCTCTAACACACAGTTAAGACATTGTGAAGTGGCGACAGTCTCTATTAAGACATATTCTGTATGCAGATTTCTGCCAATGCTATCTTGAGAGATGAGCTAATGTGATCTGATTTTTAAAAATTTCCACAGACGTCCAATGTTCAGAAGTCTTTTTAAAACTATGTGGCTATAAATAACATACAACACTAGTTCCATTTTTGAAATGGAATAAAGTTACTCTAATTAATGTTTAAAATGCCATCTATCAAATGACAGTAGGAGGGTTATGGCTCCATTCATTTCCGGCAGGAAGCTTGCTTCCCCAAATGAAGGTCAGTGTCAACTCCAGACACACCCCTGTCTCCACCACCTTGAACAAAGCAGCCCCTACCCCTGACCACAACTAGCATGCTCCCCCTTTCCAGTCCTGGGAAGGTTATTATGTTTTCTGGAGCATCCGTGTTTTATCATATCTTGTCCCCTTCTTGGCAACATCCCTGGACCATTCAGCTCTAGGTGGTCTCTGCAGTCTTGGACTCACTGCACCTATGCTCTGGACCACTCACCTGCCCCTGTCCTGCTACCAGCCATGGTTCCTCTAGTAAGCACACCACTTGCCACCAGATCACATGCTCAGTAGGGGTAGGCATTAAGTTATAAATACCTTTCAGACCTCCATAGCCTAGGATGGTGAATGCACAGATGATAGATGCTCTATAAACATTTTACATGGTAAACATTTGAAGGCCATCAAGTGTCAATATTCCCAGATTGATATATGCCAAAAATTAAGTGACTTTTAGTAAGAAAAGAATGCAAATCTGCTCTTTGGAATAATGAAGTCCATTTAGTGGACTTTTATTACAAGGAAAAATTAAGTGGCTATTGTACTTTCATCCTTTACACAGCAGCTCAAATTTCTCTTCCAGGAGAGGTGGGGGTGGGGTAGGAAAGCCTTTCCTGACCACCTGCCCATCCCCCCACCACAAACACACTGAGATCCTCCTGTTACAAGCTCACATTTTTGCCCAGGCAGATCTTTTCATTTTCCCTTTATTGCACCAATGACAGTTGGTAAGTCATAGTTTTATGATTATTTCAGTATCTGATTAATATCTTATCTTAGTCCATTCAGGCTGCTATAATGAAATACCACAGACTGGGTGGTTAATAAACAATTGAAATTTATTTTTCACAGTTCTGGAGACTGTGAAGTCCAAGATCAAGTTGACAGCTGATTCAGTGTCTGGTGAGAGCCCACTTCTTGATTCAGAGAGCAGTCTTCTCATTAGGTCCTCATGTGGCAGAAGGGATGAGGGAACTCTTTGGGGTCTTTTTATAAGGGCACTAATTCCATTCATGAGGGCTCATCCTCATGACCTAATCACATCCCAGAGGCCATACTTCCTAACACCATTGGGGATTGGATTTCAACATATGAGTTTGGGAGGAATACAAACATTCAGTCTATGGAATACCACTATGAAGGCAGAGGTCATGTCTAACTTATATGTATAACCTGATTGTGTATGACTTATTCTTGAGTGCCTCGGCACTTGAAAAAAAATATTTGTTGAGGGACTTCCCTGGTGGTGCAGTGGTTAAGAACTCGCCTGCCAATGCTGGGGACACGGGTTCGAGTCCTGGTCTGGGAAGATCCCACATGCTGCAGAGCAACTAAGCCTGTGTGCCACACAACTGAGCCTGCACTCTAGAGCCCGTGAGCCGCAACTACTGAGCCCACGTGCCACAACTACTGAAGCCCGCGTGCCTAGAGCCTGTGCTCTGCAACAAGAGAAGCCACTGCAATAAGAAGCCCGTGCACTGCAACAACTAGAGAAAGCCCCCACTCACCACAACTAGAGAAAGCCTGCACACAGAAACAAAGACCCAACACAGCCAAAATTAAAATAAATTTAAAAAAATATATTTGTTGAATAAACAACTGTTACTGTTTATCCTCAGAATTTATTGTATACCCTATAGGTTAGCCAGGGTTTTCATCATTGATAGTCATTTGACTGCAGTCTTCAGCTTTGAACTTATGGGTGCAGATAAATTATATATCAGGGAGTTCTATACCCTTGCTTCTTTTGCCCCATTCAGAATTTCATAGGACATAGCTCGATACTGTGACTTTTTCCATCTCCATATTACTAGTCAGGTATGTTTAGAGCATAAATTTTAAAAAATATTTATTTTATTTTATTTATTTATTTGGCTGTGTTGGATCTTCATAGAGGTATGGGGATCTTCGTTCCACGACCAAGGATCGAACCCTCGTCCCCTGCATTGGAAGGCGGATTCTTTACCACTAGACTGCCAGGGAAGTCCCTAGAGCATAAATTTTCATATCTACTTTTTAGCTGAACATTTCCTGAATTCTATATTTAATGATGCTGTTCTAAAGAAAAGCCCAATTCCTGTGAATTTCATAGGCAGAAGGGCCATGACCAGGGAATCCTTATCTGGATGTTTCTGAACAGGCTACTTATATACTCTCCCCCCTGACAACATCCCACTACCAATTCAAAGCCCATGTTCAACAAAGCAGCGGTCCTCAAATTTGGTGAACTGGTTGGAAATGCTAGACCCTGACCACTGAGATGCTGATCAGGGAGACTGGGGTGAGACCAGGAATCTGAATCATTAACCAGCATCAGGGTTACTCTAGAGTAGGTGCGTCTTGGATCACACTTTATCAACTCTGCCCTAAATGGTTTTATAAGTTTAAGCCTCTCCAGGTAGCTTTCACACCATATACATATCTCCTGATACATCACATCTATTGAGGTTCTCCCACTCCTCATGAAATATTCAATGAATAAAGAGAAGCTCAGAGTTTTAGAAGCTTTGAGACACAGCAGAAAGGTGATCACTGGCTCTTAGGTACACTGTAAACACTCTTTCCTGGCGGGAAAGTAGGACTGACTCAGACCACTGGAGGCAGATGATGGGACCCTGGGGGGACCTAGAGTGAAAGGCTAAGGGGAATTTGTTTGAGTCACAGAAGGACCCTTGAAGTTACCTCACAAATGCCTTTCCATCATGGAGAAAGGTGACTCACGTCTCTCTGCTTGGGTTTAATGTGGATAAGAGGGTTTTAGGGTGCTTACCTCATTTGGGAATTGGTTGATCTTATCAATCAAGGAAGAATTCCAAAAGAAACCCTACTTTTGCCCTGTAGCTGTCACTCAGTAGATAATAACCCTCTAGACGCTATCAAATCCCTTCTCAGATTAAACCAAAGAAAAAGAAATGAGGGACTTTCCTGGTGGCGCAGTGCTTGAGAATCTGCCTGCCAATGCAGGGGATACGGGTTTGAGCCCTGGTCCAGGAGGATCCCACATGCCGTGGAGCAATTAAGCCCATGCACCACAACTACTGAGCCTGTGTTCTAGAGCCCACGAGCCACAACTACTGAGGCCTATGCGCCTAGAGCCCATGCTCCGCAACAAGAGAGGCCACTGCAATGAGAGGCCCGTGTACCACAGCAAAGACTAGCCCCAACTTGCCGCAACTAGAGAGAGCCGGGGGGTAGCAACAAAGACCCAACACAGCCAAAAATAAATAAAATAATAAATTTATTTAAAGAAAGAAATAAAGGAAGGAAGGAAGAAATGACCATGGTAGAGTCAATTCTTACAGGATACTTTTCAAATTGCAACCAAAATTCACTAATTCAATCTCATTAGCGGCAGACAAACCTCACCATAGCAGTTTAAAAGTTGGACTACATTTACATAAGTGCAGTTTTTCTTCTTTTCAGTAGATGTCATGATTATAATATGGTATAACATTTGAGTCCCAAGACCACACTAAAAACAGCCTCATCATTTCAGATGCAAATCCAAGTCTACTATCAGAATCACTGCTTCCCAAACTTTCCCAATTTCACTCATGTACCACCTTCACTATTTTTTTGCCATAGTTTTTGTTTCCTTAATGCCTTTTAAAAAATCAGCTCACTTTTTTTTTTTAGGTAAAGCAGACATTTTTATTCATTAGATTTAACGAGTTGATATTATAGTCTTTTTTTTTAACATCTTTATTGGAGTATAATTGCTTTAAAATGGTGTGTTAGTTTCTGCTTTAGAACAAAGTGAATCAGCTACATGTATACATATATCCCCATATCCCCTCCCTCTTGTGTCTCCCTCCCAACCTCCCTATCCCACCCCTCTAGGTGGTCACAAGGCACCGAGCTGATCTCCCTGTGCTATGCAGCTACTTCACACTAGCTATCTTTACATTTGGTAGTGTGTATAAGTCCATGCCACTCTCTCACTTCGTCCCAGCTTACCCTTCCCCCTCCCATGTCCTAAAGTCCATTCTCTACGTCTGTGCTTTTATTCCTGTCCTGCCCCTAGGTTCTTCAGAACCCTTTTTTTTTTTTTTTTGTTAGATTCCATATATATGTGTTAGCATACGGTATTTGTTTTTCTCTTTCTGACTTACTTCACTCTGTATGACACACTCTAGGTCCATCCAACTGACTACAAATAACTCAATTTCATTTCTTTTTCTGGCTGAGTAATATTCCATTGTATATATGTGCCACATCTTCTTTATCCATTCATCTGTCGATGGACACTTAGGTTGCTTCCATGTCCTGGCTATTGTAAATACAGCTGTAATGAACATTGTGGTACATGACTCTTTTTTTTTTTTTTTTTTTTTTTTGCGATACGCGGGCCTCTCACTGTTGTGGCTTCTCCCGTTGTGGAGCACAGGCTCCGGATGCGCAGGCCCAGTGGCCATGGCTCACGGGCCCAGCTGCTCCGCGGCATGTGGGATCTTCCCAGACCAAGGCACGAACCCGTGTCCCCTGCATCGGCAGGCAGACTCCCAACCTCTACGCCACCAGGGAAGCCCCATGACTCTTTTTGAATTATGGTTTTCTCAGGGTATATGCCCAGAGTGGGGTTGCTGCGTCATATGGTACTTCTATTTTTAGTTTTTTAAGGAACCTCCATACTGTTCTCCATAATGGCTATATCAATTTACATTCCCACCAACAGTGCAAGAGGGTTCCCTTTTCTCCACACCCTCTCCAGCATTTACTGTTTCTAGATTTTTTAATGATGGTCATTCTGACCAGTGTGAGGTGATACCTTGTTGTAGTTTTGATTTGCATTTCTCTAATGATTAGCGATGTTGAGCATCCTTTCACGTGTTTGTTGGCAATCAGTATATCTTCTTTGGAGAAATGTCTATTTAGCTCTTCTGCCCATTTTTGGATTGGACTGTTTGTTTTTTTGATATTGAGCTGCATGGGCTGCTTGTATATTTTGGAGATTAATCCTTTGTCAGTTGCTTCATTTGCAAATATTTTCTCCCATTCTGAGGGTTGTCTTTTCATCTTGTTTATGGTTTCCTTTGCTGTGCAAAAGCTTTGAAGTTTCATTAGGTCCCATTTGTTTATTTTTGTTTTTATTTCCATTACTCTAGGAGGTGGGTCAAAAAGGATCTTGCTGTGATTTATGTCATAGTGTTCTGCCTATGTTTTCCTCTAAGAGTTTTATAGTGTCTGACCTTATATTTAGGTCTTTAATCCATTTTGAGTTTATTTTTGTGTATGGTGTTAGGGAGTGTTCTAATTTCATTCTTTTCCATGTAGCTGTCCAGTTTTCCCAGCACCACTTATTGAAGAGGCTGTCTTTTCTCCATTGTATATTCTTGCCTCCTTTGTCAAAGATAAGGTGACCATATGTGTGTGGGTTTATCTCTGGGCTTTCTATCCTGTTCCATTGATCTATATTTCTGTTTTTGTGCCAGTACCATATTGTCTTGATTACTGTAGCTTTGTAGTATAGTTTGAAGTCAGGGAGCCTGGTTCCTCCAGCTCCATTTTTCCTTCTCAAGATTGCTTTGGCTATTCAGGGCCTTCTGTGTTTCCATACACATTGTGAAATTTTTGGTTCTAGTTCTGTGAAAAATGCCATTGTTAGTTTGATACAGATTGCACTGAATCTGTAGATTGCTTTGAGTAGCATAGTCATTTTCACAATGTTGATTCTTCCAATCCAAGAACATGGTATATCTCTCCATCTGTTTGTATCATCTTTAATTTCTTTCATCAGTGTCTTATAGTTTTCTAGGTCTTTTGTCTCCTTAGGTAGGTTTATTCCTAGGTATTTTATTCTTTTTGTTGCAATGGTAAATGGGAGTTTTTCCTTAATTTCTCTTTCAGCTTTTTCATCATTAGTATATAGGAATGTAAGAGATTTGTGTGCATTAATTTTGTACCCTGCCACTTTACCAAATTCATTGATTAGTCCTAGTAGTTTTCTGGTAGCATCTTTAGGATTCTATATATAGTATAGTATAGTATCATGTCATCTGCAAACAGTGACAGTTATACTTCTTTTCTGATTTGGATCCCTTTTATTTCTTTTTCTTCTCTGATTGCTGTGGCTAAAACTTCCAAAACTATGTTGAATAATGGTGGTGAGAGTGGGTAACCCTGTCTTGTTATAGATCTTAGTGGAAATGGTTTCAGTTTTTCACCATTGAAAATGATGTTGGTTGTGGGTTTTTTCATATATGGCCTTTATTATGTTGAGGTAAGTTCCTCTATGCCTACTTTCTGGAGGGTTTTTAACATAAATTGGTGTTGAATTTTGTTGAAAGTTGTTTCTGCATCTATTGAGATGATCATAAGGCTTTTCTCCTTCCATTTGTTAATATGGTGTATCACATTGATTGATTTCCATATATTGAAGAATCCTTGCATTCCTGGGATAAATCCCACTTGATCATGGTATATGATTCTTTTAATGTGCTGTTGGATTCTGTTTGCTAGTATTTTGTTGAGGATTTTTGCATCTATATTCATCAGTGATATTGGCTTGTAGTTTTCTTTTTTGTGACACCTTTGTCTGGTTTTGGTATCAGGGTGATGGTGGCCTAGAAGAATGAGTTTGGGAGTGTTCCTCCCTCTGCTATAGTTTGGAAGAGTTTGAGAAGGATAGGTGTTAGCTCTTCTCTAAATGTTTGATAGAATTCGCCTGTGAAGCCACCTGGTCCTGGGCTTTTGTTTGTTAGAAGATTTTTAACCACAGTTTCAATTTCAGTGCTTGTGATTGGTCTGTTAACATTTTCTATTTCTTCCTGGTTCAGTCTTGGACAGTTGTGCTTTTCTAAGTATTTGTCTGTTTCTTCCAAGTTGTCCATTTTATTGGCATATACTTGCTTGTAGTAATCTCTCATGATCCTTTGTATTTCTGCATTGTCAGTTGTTACTTCTCCTTTTTCATTTCTAATTCTATTGATTTGAGTCTTTTCCCTTTTTTTCGTGATCAGTCTGGCTAATGGTGTATCACTTTTGTTTACCTTCTCAAAGAACCATCTTTTAGCTTTATTGATCTTTGTTATCATTTCCTTCATTTCTTTTTCATTTATTTCTGATCTGACCTTTATGATTTCTTTCCTTCTGTTAACTTTGCGGTTTTTTTGTTCTTCTTTCTCTACTTGCTTTAGGTGTAAGGTTAGGTTGTTTATTTGAGATGTTTCTTGAGGTAGGATTGTATTGCTATAAACTTCCCTCTTAGAAATGCTTTTGCTGTATCCGATAGGTTTTGGGTCATGATGTTTTCATTGTCATTTGTTTCTAGATACTTTTTGATTTCCTCTTTGATTTCTTCAGTGATCTTTTGGTTATTTAGTAGTATATTGTTTAGCCTCCATGTGTTTGTATTTTTTACAGTTTGTTTCCTGTAATTGATATCTAGTCTCATAGCGTTGTGGTCAGAAAAGATACTTGATACGATTTCAATTTTCTTAAATTTACCAAGGCTTGATTTGTGACCCAAGATATGATCTATCCTGGAGCATGTTCTATGAGCACTTGAGAAGAAAGTGTATTCTGTTGTTATTGGATGGAATGTCCTATAAATATCAATTAAGTCCATCTTGTTTAATGTATCATTTAAAGCTTGTTTCCTTATTTATTTTCATTATGGATGATCTGTCCATCGGTGAAAGTGGGATGTTAAAGTCCCCTAGTATGATTGTGTTACTGTCGATTTCCCCTTTTATGGTTGTTAGCATTTGCCTTATGTATAGAGGTGCTCCTATGTTGGGTGCATAAATATTTACAATTTTTATAGCTTCGTCTTCGATTGATCCCTTGATCATTATGTAGTGTCCATCTTTGTCTCTTGTAATAGTCTTTATTTTAAAGTTTATTTTGTTTGATATGAGAATCACTACTCCAGTTTTCTTTTGATTTCCATTTGCATGGAATATCTTTTTCCATCCCCTCACTTTCAGTTTGTATGTGTCACTAGGTCTGAAGTGGGTCTCTTGTAGACAGCATATATACAGGTCTGGTTTTTGTATCTGTTCAGCCAGTCTATGCCTTTTGGTTGAAGCATGTAATCCATTTACATTTATGGTAATTACCGATATGTATGCTCCTATTACCATTCTCTTAATTGTTTTGGGTTTGTTATTGTAGGTCTTTTCCTTCTCTTGTGTTTCTTGCCTAGAGAAGTTCCTTTAGCATTTGTTGTAAAGCTGGTCTGGTGGTGCTGAATTCCCTTAGCTTTTGCTTGTCTGTAAAGGTTTTAATTTCTCTGTCGAATCTGAACGAGATCCTTGCTGGATAGAGTAATCTTGATTGTAGGTTTTTCCCTTTCATCACTGTAAATATGTCCTGCCACAGCCTTCTGGCTTGCAGAGTTTCTGCTGAAAGATCATCTGTTAACCTTATGGGGATTCCCTTGTATGTTATTTGTTGCTTTTCCCTTGCTGCTTTTAATATTTTCCCTTTGTTTTTAATTTTTGATAATTTGATTAATATGTGTTTTGGTGTGTTTCTCCTTGGATTTATCCTGTATGGGACTTTCTGCACTTCCTGGACCTGACTGACTATTTCCTTTCCCATATTAAGGAAGTTTTCAACTATAATCTCTTTAAATATTTTCGCAGTCCCTTTCTTTTTCTCTTCCTCTGGGACCCCTATAATTCAAATGCTGCTGCATTTAATGTTGTCCCAGGGGTCTCTGAGACTGTCCTCAATTCTTTTCATTCTTTTTTCTTTATTCTGCTTTGTGGGAGTTATTTCCACTATTTTATCTTCCAGGTCACTTATCCATTCTTCTGCCTCAGTTATTCTGCTACTGATTCCTTCTAGAGAGTTTTAAATTTCATTTATTTTGCTGTTCATCATAGTGTGTTTGCTCTCTAGTTCTTCTAGGTCCTTGTTAAACGTTTCTTGTATTTTCTCCATTCTGTTTCCAAGATTGTAGATCATCTTTACTATCATTACTCGGAATTCTTTTTCAGGTAGACTGCCTACTTCCTCTTCATTTGTTTGGTCTGATGGGTTTTTACCTTGCTCCTTCATCTGCTGCATATTTCTCTGTCTTCTCATTGTGCTTATCTTACTGTGTTTGGGGTCTCCTTTTAGCAGGCTGCAGCTTCGTAGTTCCTATTGTTTTTGGTGTCTGCCTCCAGTGGGTAAGGTTGGTTCAGTGGGTTTTGTAGGCTTCCTGGTGGAGGGGACTGGTGGCTGTGTTCTGGTGGATGAGGCTGGATCTTGTCTTTCTGGTGGGCAGGACTGCGTCTAGTTGTGTGTTTTGGGGTGTCTGTGAACTTATTGTGATTTTAGGTAGCCTCTCTGCTAATGGGTAAGGTTGTGTTCTTGTCTTGGTAGTTTCCTGGCATGGGCTGTTCAGCAGTGGAGCTTGCTCTTGTTGAGTGGAGCTGCGTCTTAGTGTTGAGACAGAGGTCTGTGGGAGAGCTCTCACCAGTTGATATTATGTGGGGCTGGGAGGTCTCTGGTGGACCAATGTCCTGAACTCAGCTCTCCCACCTCAGAGGCTCAGGCCTGACACCCGGCTGGAGTACCAAGACCCTGTCAGCCACACGGCTTTGTTGTTCATTACATGGTCTGTAATCATGGAAGTGCATCTGAAAAAGGCATCTGAAGAGGCTGCTTTGGTATTCTGAGTCCCACCCAAGCCTTCAGCTGGCCCTGGCCTCAGTCTCTGCTCTCAGTCAGGCCTGCACTCTCCTTAGGCAGGATAGAGACAAATAAATCTCATTTTTATGAAGTTCAATTATTTTAAAAGGCAAATGTATACCATTACTGTAAATCAAAACTTACAGGGCCACTTGCCCTCTATATAAAGTATCTGTAGAAATAAATAATTAAATAATGTGATTCAGTTTGAGCTTTGATATCATTGCCTGATCAAGGCCCCACGCCTGACATCTATTCTCTCTTTGTTATAAAGATCTTCTGCTTCATGAAATTAGAAGGGTTGAAAAAATATTGAAGAGAGAATATTTTTTCCCTGTGTGAGAAATGCTGTATCTGGGAACTACAAAAATAATTTTCTCCTTCCCATACTTAAGAAGACATTGATTGAAATCAAGCCTGGGTGACCTGGATTTAATAATTTGGAAATAATAATCTGTAATTAGTATCAATTAATGATAAACATTTCATTCATTCATTCAGCAATTATTATTGAGTGCTAATGTAAGCTAGGTTTTTTCCTAAGGACTGCTGTACAAACCCGTTGGTGCCTACATTCTAGCAGGAGGAGACAGCCAACCAACAAACCATACATAACTTAAATCATATATAAATACATATATATGTAAACACACACAGATACACATATACACATGTATCCATATCAGATAGTGTCAAAGATGATCTCATTGATAAGTGTCATTTGAGAAGGGACCCAAAGGAAGTGACGGAGGGCGCCAGGCATATATCTGGATAAAAAGTTTGTCAAGCAAAAGGAACTGTAAGTGCAAAGGTCCTGAGGCTCTTCAATGTTTGGTTTGTTTAAGAGCAATCAAACAGGTCAGTGTAGCTTGGCAGAGGGAGCCAGAGAGAAAGTGCTGGGACATGAGGACTGGGAGTAACAGTGAGGAGGGGCCCTGAAGGTCAAATTAAGGTCTTTGGCTTTCATTCTGAAAGATGCGGGAATTCTTTGGAAAGGTGACAGGATCTGGCTTTATTTTTAAGGATCACCTTGGCTACTGCATTAAGAATAATCTGGGGAAGGGGGGCAATGGCAGATGCAGGGAGACCCAATACCATGATTAATCCAGGCAAAACATGATGGCAGCTTGGAGCAGGATCATTATCTTTGGGATAGTGTGAATAGTCAGATTTTTGTATATACTATGAAGATAGGGCCAAAGGGATTTGTTGGTGGAATACTTGCTTCATGTGAAAGAAAAAGAGGAGTGAAAATGACTCCAACGTTTTTAGCCTGAGCAACTGGGAGGAAGGTCTTGATAACTGCTGAAATTAAAAGACTGGAGAAGAAGGTTAGGGGGTAGGGATGGTGCTAGTAACCAGGAATTAGGTTTGAGAGGCCCACTGGAGATGTTGAGAAGGCCTTTGAAGATACCAGTCTGGATTGCAGGGGAGAGTAATCGAGTTGGTATTTGTCAGGGTACAGATGGTACTTGTAAACCATGAGACTAGATGAGGTCACTAGAAAGTGGACATAGAGATGAGGTCTGACCATGGGGTACTCCAAGGGTTCAGGACATAAAAGGAAACAGCAATAGGATGAGTTCAGTGCTTGCTTTAAAAATGCTTGAGGAACATTTCCATTTTCCTCCTTCCTCTATGATATAAACACTCCCATAACCTTTGTTGTACAAATCATCCTTCTTAGAAAATGTGTTCTTCTTTGATCAAGCTGGGTGAACTTTAGCATTCCCTTTCCCAAAAAGTAAGCTTTCATGGACACAAAACAGAGCTCTCAAGAACTATAAAGAACTTGAGAGGGTTTCCCTGGTGGTGCAGTGGTTGAGAGTCCGCCTGCCGATGCAGGGGACACGGGTTTGTGCCCCAGTCCGGGAAGATCCCACACGCCGTGGAGCGGCTGGGCCCGTGAGCCATGGCCACTGAGCCTGCGCATCCAGAGCCTGTGCTCCGCAGCAGGAGAGGCCACAACAGTGAGAGGCCGGCGTACCGCAAAAAAAAAAAAAAGAAGCGAAAGACTTTATGACTCAGGGCGAGTAACATGAGCTTCATATTTGTTACCCATTCCCCATGACCCCCCAAATCCCTCAGAGGCAAGAGAAGCAGGTCACCAGGATGCTGATCGTGCAGGGGGTTTGTGTCACTGAGGAACCCCGAGTTTAGAAATCCCCAATCTTTCATAATGAGCTGCAAGCAAATCTATCCAACCTTTGTTCTAGAGGCAGACATTATCTTTATTATGCTAGACAGCAAACAAATCCATCCCCTACTCCAGAGGGAAACACTATCTCTATCTTCCAAGAATGTTCGCTATACAAACATCCTTGGAAAGATAATTCAGAACAACAAGCTACTGGGCGCCTATGCTCACAAGAGACCCATGGATAATTATCTCCCAGCAAGAGTCAAAATTGTTAAGCAGCGTATTTTGGAGAAGTTCTGAGCCTTTATCCTATTTCACTTTGGAATTCAAAACCTTATCATCTAAATTATATTTATTTGACTAGGTAACACTTTAACATGGTGCAAAATTCAAAAGATAAACTACACAGGATTATTCTTTTATCAACAAAAGATGGCATGAAAGTGGTTTCTGATTTGCTGTGTGAAGGGAGCACATTTGCATCAGACTTATTTTTCTTGCATCCTGATTAATTCTTCCATTTAATCAATTTCCAAATGAGTCAGATTCTCTAAATAGGTATTAAAAGCCTGAACTCAGCACTTAGGGAATATAAGAAATTGCTTCCATTTTACTAGAGCTTTATCAACGTCCACTTGAGTCGGAAAATAACCTACATGCAGTGGGTTATATCCAGTGGGTTAAGTGAAAGCTAAGGGTCTAAACCAGCATAAAGAACTAAACAGCAGCAACATCTCACCCAAGCGCTGCCTGACAGTAGCCTTCAGCACAAGTTCTCTTATCTGTTCCATCTGCCAGGCAGACGTGTAGCTCTGTAATCAATGACAGATAGCTTTACTTACACTCGTTCTTTTCAAAAGATAATGTTGCTGCCTAGTAAGCATTTGAGGGCATATATCATAGTAAGCACTCAATAAATCTTGCTGACTAGCTATGCCATTAGAAACACTTACAAATATTCAAGTGACAAAGAAATACATGTTTACTGGTCATTCATTCATTCATTCAGCTTTCCCCTTATTGGGCACCTAATACGTCGGGCATTGTTTTAGGTACCAGGTACACAGTAGTAAACAAAACAGACAAAAATCTCTGCCCTCGAGGGGAGCTTACTCTTTAGTAGGGGGTAAAGATACATGAATAAAATATAGTAAATAATGATAAATGTTAAGGAAAAAGGATCCAGCAGAAAGAGATATGGTATAGGGAGCAGCTGAAATCTTATACAGTATAGTCCAGGAAAGGCTCACTGAAAACAGAACATTTAGCTAGATAGCCCTTCTCAATCCTCTGGTCCCTGATCGTTTCTAAATGCTCTAGAACTTTCTGGAAGAAAACTGGATCTAGGGCATTATCCTGAAAAAAAAATGTTCAAGATAGACAACAATAATTATAATGAACAATATAACATATCAACAATGTATATGATGAACTGTGTATATGATTATAATTAACTTAAATTTAATCAAATATTAAATATGTAATTATTAAATATTAAATTTATACTATTTAAACAGGTTTCTTGTTCTCTTATAGAGCATGTATTACAATCATGATGCAGACAAGGTGCTACATTAAAAAATGATCATATCACGGGAACAATATCAGAATGAATGGATAGCATTAAAAAAAAACAACCTCGTTTAAGTTAGGGGGATGGTTGCTGCTAATGCGCAAGCATGAAAAACAAAGCCACTGAGTACTGAAGATAAAGAATAGCTCCATCCAGAAGCCTGCAGCCATATTTTATTTCCATTGGGTTATTATAGAGAATAACAGAAGCTTTGGGGATCTCCTTTTCTTTTAATTATAGAATCCATCCATTAATTAAATCACTTTCCCCATCTCATTACCAGATGGGCACATTTTCCAAGGTTACAAATGGAAATTAGGTTTTACTTCCTTCAGACGCTGGCATCGTTATTATTCAGTTCCTGCCTTTTGCCCTTTCCCAGGGGAATTCCACACACAATTATAGAGCTTCAGCCATGATCTGGATGCCAAACACTTTCGAATACTTCTCCCCAACACAGACCAGTACCTCTCGAGTGCTAAGCCTACGAGACTCTGTATGGACCATGTGGGCTCAGCCTCAATGTATCCCAAACTGAACTCTCCTCCCGCACTAGCCTATCCAGTGCTCCTGTACATCCTTAGTTGCTGGCAACCATCTGTCCACCCAGGCAGTCCAACTGGAAACCTGGATCCTTCTTCATTCCTCATATTCAATCAGTCACAAAAACCTAGCAACCTTAACTTTAAATGTCTTTTAAATCTGTCCCTGAGTCCCTATCACACCTGGTGCCACCTTACATTATTTCCACCTGACTACCATTCTATCCCCCTTCTGCATCTATCTCCCTGCCCCCAGTCCACATCCTATCTTTCTCTCCATCACAGCACCTATTACTCAATATAATACATGCTGCTTATGTGTATACCTCTTCAAATAGCCCCGAGTTCTCTGACACACAAACACGTATGTGTATCAGCACACAAACATGCTGTGCTCTTTCTTTTCTCAGCATTTAGCATAATATCTTGCATGGAGTGTGTGTTCCATTAACATGTACTAATTGGATACGTAACTCTTGGACCATCAGATCCCAAGATATCAGACGTTTCAGGAAGTGATATAGGTTCACCAACCAAATTCCTGCTCACCAACCCTGACCCTGTTACAGCTAAACCTATGAAGTCGTGGACTGCTTATGGGTTTAAGTTTGTGTTATGAAGTCTAATTCCTCCACTGCAACCCTTCCCCACCTTCATACTTGTCTAGCTCTCATGTAAGACGTTCAGTGTCCTCTTTGTCCCTCCTCCTTCAAAATCCATTCTTAGTAAAAGAGTTCATCTCTGCTTTTTATTTCCACGGGTATTTGCATCTTAGGGCTTTCTTTCTAATTGTGGAAAGCCCCCTCAGGTCCCAGTCAAGAACTACAAGGCTTTGGCAGCATGGTATATGTATGAAGGAGAGCTGGTAGGAGGGAGGGGAGAGAACCACCCGGAGATCCTGACTCAACTTGCGGTCAGAACCTGAATGTTCCTCCTCCCGCACTCAGCCAGGTCTTGACCAAAAGCCCAGGCTTGTTTTAGCAAATGCTCTCCACCCAAAATCCTCCATCCTGGGACATTAGCTCACAATCGGAACATGACATCTCTATTTTGCTTTTCCTTCCAGTTTTATTGAGACATAACTGACATACAGCTCTGTATAAGTTGAAGATGCACAGCATAATGATTTGACTCACATACACCATGAAATTATGACCTCAGTAAGTTTAGTGAACATCCATCATCTCATACAGGTGCAGAATTAAAGAAATAGAAAAAAAATTTTTTTCCTTGTGAAGAAAACTTAAGCTTTACTCTCTTAACTTTCACATGCAACATACAACAGTGTTGATTATATTTATCACATCGTACCTTACATCTCTAGTACTTATTTATCTTATAACTGGGAGTTTGTACCTTTTGACCACCTTCATCCAATTCCCCCCACCTCTGCCTCTGGTGACCGCAGTTCTGATCTGTTTCTCTGTGAGTTTGTTTTTGAAGTATAATTGACCTGCAACACTATGTTAGTTCCTGGTACATAACACAGTGATTTAACATTTCTATACATTTCAAAATGATCACCAAGACAAGTCTAGTTACAATCTGCCACCACACAAAGGTATTACATAAATATTGACTGTAGTCCCCACGCTGTACATTTCATACCAGTGGTTCACTTATTTTGCAGCTGGAAGTTTGTACCTCTTAATATCCCTCACCTATTTCTCTCCCACACCTTCCTCCTCCCCTCTGGCATCCACCTGTTTGTTCTCTGCATCTATGACTCTTGTTTCTGCTTTGTTATGGTTGTTCATTTGTTCTGTTTTTTAGATTACACATATAAGTGAAATCATACAGTATTTGTTGCTGTCTGACTTATTTCACTTAGCATAATACCCTCTAGATCCATTCATTTATTCTTTTGCAGATGGCAAGATTTTATTCTTTTTCTGTGACTGGGTAATATCCATTGTATATCACATCTTCTTTATCCAGTCATCTATTGATGGGCACTTAGGTTGCTTCCATATTTTGGCTATTGTAAATAATACTGCAATGAACATAGGGGTGCATATATCATTTTGAATTAGTGTCTTCATATTTTTTTGGATAAATACCCAGAAGTGGAATAGTTTAATCATATGGTAGTTCTATATTTAATTTTCTGAGGAATCTCCATACTGTTCTCCATAGTGGCTGCACCAAGTTACATTCCCACCAACAGTGCACGAGGGTTCCCTTTTCTCCACATCCTCGCCAACACTTGTTATTTGTGTAAAAAGGACACCTCTGCTTTAGATGTAACAGAAAGAAAACAAAACAGTTGTTTTAAGACAGCTTCAGTCTGGGCCACTTGGGTTAGGACGAAGACAGCATTCTTCAAGGAGAAGACTTTTGTTTCCTCTGGGAAACCCTCCTAATGAGCTTATAAAACGTAGAGACCCTAAGGTAATTTAGACTCCTGATCTGACAATGAGGGGGAAGGAAGTTGGGGTCCCTGGGATGGAGGGGAGCAGGGCCTTTGTAGAGAGAGGAAGCCCTACCAGGATGGTAGCAGATGAGGTTCTGAATAAGTATGAGAAATGGCCCTCATCTGTCCTTTCTGCTCAATTTTTCTGTAAATGTAAAATTGCTCTAAAAATTAAAGTCTATTAATAGACTTTTCCAGTTAATAGAAAGAAGGAAGGAAGGAAAGAAAGAAAGAAAGGAGGGAGGGAGGGAGTGAGGAAGGAAGGAAGGAAGGAAAGAGAAAGCCTGAGAATACCAGGCAGTTGTCTATTCTGTGCTATAACTCCCTCCATTATCCCAGACATTCAGTAAACTCTGCTGAAAACAGCTGCTTTGTGAAGTGGTACTTTGGGAAAAGGAGGAAGAGAAATGGTGTCCAGTATGGGGTGAAGCCATGTGAAAGGCACATCACTCATAAAGGGGAGACCAAGAACTTGGGAGTGGCAAGAATTTAGAGCGAGAGGGGACCACAAGAAGGTAAACCTCGAGGAATCTCTAGAACTGTGTTGTCCAATACTACAGCTACTAACTGCCTGTGGCTATTGAACGGTTGAAATGTGACTGACTGGTCCAAATTGAGATGCACTGTAAGCTAGTATGAAAAAAAAAGAATGTCAAGTATCTCAATAATTTTTATTTTAATTACTTGTTGAAATGATACTATTTTGGGTCTGTAAGGACAAATAAAAAATATATTATGAAAGTTAACTGCACCTGTCCCGTTATACCTTTTTAATATAGCTATTAGAAAATTCAGAATCATGTATGTGGCTTGCATCATGTTTCTACTAGACAACACTACTCTAGAATCTTGGGGAAAAGGCATAAACTTGCTAGAGTATAAGACACGGGGAGCTTAAACACTTTCTTTGGATAGTAAAAAAAGGGGTGACCCCAGTAAGTTGGAGACATAAGACAGTAGACTTGACAGGTAAAGTATGGGAAAATACAAATTTACAAGAACCGATGACATTTATTTTAGTAAAATTTTGTTTAAACTGAAAATAATTCCTATGAATGATGTGTTCTCAAAATATGATGTAATTTATAAAAAAATTCAACTTTTCAGGAACATATTGATAGCATGAAACAAAGTACATATGGTACAACTTTCGAACATAAATAACTTACATTCAGTCCTTCGATTTAAACTAGAAGAAAAGCATGGAAACTTCTACCTCCCGGGGGATAAACGAATGTGTCTTCTAATATCTTGATGTGTTGAACAGTGACCACCCGGAGACTAACACTTTGTACTTTCAACTAGAAATATAAACTACATACAGGGCTGCCCTTGTTTACTTTTTTCTGTTTATTTCATACCAAATCTACTCCTTAAGCCATGTCTCAGGAAATCGATGAGCAAAAAATAAAACAAGGGGCTTCCCTGGTGGCGCAGTGGTTGAGAGTCCGCCTGCCGATGCGGGGGACACGGGTTCATGCCCCGGTCCGGTGGGGGGGGTCCCACATGTCGTGGAGCGGCTGGGCCCGTGAACCATGGCTGCTGGGCCTGCGCGTCCGGAGCCTTGGTCCGCAATGGGAGACGCCACAGCAGGGAGAGGCCCACGTACAGCAAAAAAAAAAAAAAAAAAAAAAAAAAAAAAAATATATATATATATATATAATGCCTGACCCCAAGTTAGCCAATCAGGATGTAAGCAGAAGTTATAGTTTTTTCTGACATGCTACCTAAAAGTCTCTAATTCAGTACCTCTGGGTTCTGTATTATGTAGAGATATGGTTATGTGTATATAGAATTGGCAAACTTCAGACCTGGGGTGATTTAAATATCACGTGGTCTAGTCTCTTTCTTTTACAGATAAAGACACAGAGCCACAGAGAGGTCACTTGCCTGAGACCATAGAGCTGCTTTAGCGGCAGGGGCAGGACTTAAGGCACACAGAGTGCGGACACAGTCAGTACCCTGGGTGTGACCCTGATGTTTCCTGATAACCAACTTGGGTCGTCTGAAAACCGGGGACTTATCGTACTTGCTCATAGGGATTTCCAGGAGGATCAAAGACTCTCTCTCTATATGATGCGCATTATAGCCTTTGTCATCTCTGTCACGCTCAATGGGAGCTAAACTCATGCCCTTCCTTCCCCTCCACCCTTTTACCCGAGCTATGTGCTAGTGCTCTTTATCCTGAAAAGGTTACACTCAGTGAAAGAAACAGCTGTGGACTCCAGAAAAGCTTTTGCCCGCCGCCTTTGATCATGTATTTGAGGGTCTCTAGGCAGCCCGGAGCTTACTTGAGAGACCCCGGGGACAGCTGGTTAAGATGGCAATGCTGACCCTTTGTAGCCTAAGGGGCTCGGAATGAAACACGGTTTCCAGGAATGAGGGTGGGTACCACGTACAGAGCTCAGAGTACAGCTACAGAGCAGGCTCATGGTCTTGCTCCTCTTCCACCTCTTCCAACATCACTGAACCCCAGCCTGAGCTATCCAGACGTGCCCTTAGCTCAAGTAACATATTTCTCAAATAAACACACAGAAACTACTCTCTGCTTCCTTGGCCACTTGGCCATGCCCTGGCTCCAGAATAACAGGACAGCACATTGCATACATAGATGCCAAGAGTTGCACACCCAAAAAGGGGGGCTTGTTAATGGAAATCAACCACAAATGGGTCACTTTTTTTTTTCTTGCGGTACATGGGCCTCTCACTGCCGTGGCCTCTCCCGTTACGGAGCACAGGCTCCGGACGTGCAGGCTCAGCGGCCATGGCTCACAGGCCCAGCCGCTCCGCGGCATGTGGGACCCTCCCGGACCGGGGCACGAACCCGTATCCCCCGCATCGGCAGGCGGACTCTCAACCACTGCGCCACCAGGGAAGCCTTGGGTCTCCTCTTAAATGGGAAGTATTTTCCTGCTTGGAGGCCTTCCAAGTGTTCTTGCTTAATTCTCACTTCTCAACACACACACACACACACACACACACACACACACACACACATGCACGCACAGAAGCCAGTGCCTTAGCACCCCAATCTTAAAGTTTTCCAGTCCTCCTTTAAAAAATGGCTTTGGGACATGGTTACTTTGAAGTAGGAGTCCCTCATCTCAGGGAAAAAGAAATATAAAGTACAGATAAACAGCAAGGTCCTACAGTATAGCACAGGGAACCACATTCAATAGCCTGTGACAAACCAGAATGGAAAAGAATATGAAAAAGAATATGTAAATATATGTATAACTGAATCACTTTGCTGTACACTAGAAACTAACACAACATTGCAAATCAACTATACTTCAATAAAATAAAACTTAAAAAAATATAAACTTTATATTTCTGCCCCACTGGGGCAGTCCAGTGGTTAAGACTCCATGCTTCCATAGCAGGGGCCACGGGTTTGATCCCTGGTTGGGAAACTAAGACCCCATATGCCGCATGGCACAGCCAAAAAGTAAAACAAAACAAAACGAAACACAAAACTCCATTTTCATTGCTTTTCCACAATTAGTCTCCCCTCCTAGGATCAGGAACCTCAGTGAACACCCAAAGACAGGGTACTGCTGGTCTTGGGGGTGGGGGGAGCTCAGCCTCCCCCTTAAGTTTAATCCATTCCCAAGTTAGAGAAGGTGAGCAATTCCAGGGTCTGGGAGGACATTCATTTATCATCTGGTGAACGGGTGTGGAGTTAAGGGGATGGGGCAGCCTCCAAGGCAAGGCCATGGCACACAGCCAGGAAGCTGGAGGCTCCATACCTTTGCAGGTGAAACATTTGATGTGGAAATGTTTGGTCTGGACCCGAAGCACTTCACCCTTGCACGGCTCCCCACATTTGTGGCAGAGAATGACAGGCTTCTCTGACGGGTGGTGAGGGTCCTGAGGGTGGGCCACTGAAAGAAAAACAACAAAAGATCCATGTGAGTAGAAAGCATTCCTACAAAAGGAGTCATTGTGGGCACGCATAAATAAACCCAGAATTTTAGTTATCAAATGAGCCACATATTGATTCAATAAGCACCAATGGAGCCTCTGCCCGCATGTCATAATTACGGAGACACACAGATCAATAAGAGAGTTATGGCTTTAACAGTCTGGTGGGGAAAACACTGGGCTTGTTCCTCTGGCAGCCAGAAGTCTTGTCTCTTCCTCCCAAACTTCTCCAGGGCTATGTAATCGGGTCATTAAGTATATGATATTATTTGGTTCAATATTGTGCAGTATGTCCTTATCTTGATTTAGAAAGTGCCTTCCAGCCGGGAGTTCACTGCACACTGTAAGTTCCTTGACAATGAGGACCGTGTATTAAAGCTCGTATTTTTGTGTTTCTCGCCGTGTTTACTCCCGCTTCTTTCCCCAGCTCCTCTGAACACAGCAGAACACTCGTGCACCAAAGGGGCTCAGTTAGCATTTATTTCCTTCTTAGTTAGCAGGCATTGGCTAGTTCCTAGTCTCCAAAGAGTCATTCCTGATCCTCATTTGGCAACTCAACCCGTTGGAGGTCTACTACGAGCCTCCTATTGTGTGCACAGTTCCTGATACACACACTGCAGGCAGTCCTTTAAAAAAAATAAATTAGCAACTACGTGGATTTCTCTCTGAACCTCAGTTTCCTCTCCTGTAAAACAAAGGGAATTGGATCAGCAGATTTCGAAGATCTTTCCAGGCTCTAAAATCATATGATGGGGCTTACAGGGATTATTCTCTCAGTTTTCCAGAGTGTGGCCTTCAGAGAACAGAAGTTATTGTGACTGCCGTGCCCCAGGAATAGGATTACAGGCTCCTCTTACAAAGGACCAAGAGAGTAGGCAGCAAAAGGACACCTGTGACTTGACGCTACCCAAGGAGCTTCATTGAACCTGCAGTGTGTCCAGCCGGAGAATGCAGCAAGGCGTTTTTTGCTATTAAATTCCTTTTCTGATTTGCGTCCTCAGAAGGAGGAACCGTGTGATATACAGAAATGTATTACATAAGTACCTACATGAGCGTGATATGGGATAAGAACAGTGAACCTAAAATTAATCAACCAACACAAAGAACAAAGATGATTTCTTTTTTCAAACGGTAAAACCAGGTTGGACCGGGGGAGGGGGGTGTGGGCAGGTATTGCTGAAATTGAATTTAGAAAGCACCTCACAGCAAGGAGCTCTCTGTATACCACGAGTATAATAGTGCATTGTTTCCCTCAGACCACTGTAATGTTCTCATTTCGCCTGGAAAGAGTTTGAATAAGACAGTCCAATTAATCCATTACTAGTTAAATTCTCAGAAACAAGGTTCTCCTTGTGAGATTTAGACCAGCAGCAGGTATAGTTTCGGGTTAAACTTCTGACCTGAAATCTCTGCACTGGACCCCAAAGTGTTCGGCAAAGGTATGAACATCGTGATACCCCTGCATTTCCTTATCTGCCTGCTGGGATCTCTCTTGGAAACCTGTATTCACAACAGAAGTCAGTACTATCTAAAGGAATTAAGAAGGGGCTTCCTTCCAAGATCTCTAAACAACCACTGACTTTTAAAATGATGTGTAACAAGGCCAAACATCTATTCACCTGGGCATTAAAAGAAAAATTTTCCCTTAACAATATCTGCTTTATGTAAGGTTTTTCGTCTGTCTGTTTCAACTTCCTGCTTCCTATAAGAATGGAGGAAAATAACATTTACTGAGCATCTGTCTGCTAAGTGCCAGGCACGGTGCTAGGTGCTTACATATAAGTCATTCTATTTCATCCTCACCACCCCTCTCTCAGTGACTTGGGGAATACTGTTCCCCCTTGACAGATGAGGAAATCAAGCCTCAGAGAAGCTGAGCAGCCTGCTCAAGTAACAGTAAGCGGAGGCTCAAAGATCTACACCCAGGGCTTTCTGACTCCCAAGCTCATGCTCCTCTTGTCTAAGTCAGAAATTTAGAAATCAGAAATTATTATAAGTCCAGCAATGATTGTTAAGTCAGGCAATAATTTGTTTAGCCAGGCTCAAGTGCTGTTCTAAAAGCAGCAACTAGGACTTGGTTTATAAAGGCTTATACACTGTGTACAGTAATATACTGCTAGCTGAGCATGGCACCCAGATGGTAGTCTTCAAGGTGGCTCTGCTGACCCCCTATATCAGAACTCCCTGTGCCATGTATTAAATATGCAGATTCCTCAGCCCACTGAACGAGGGGTGTGAGTCAGGGACCTATTATTTTCGTAAGCTCCTCAGGTGATTCTTTTTTTTTTTTTTTACATCTTTATTGGAGTATAATTGCTTTATGATGGTGTGTTAGTTTCTGCTTTATAACAAAGTGAATCAGTTATACATATACATATGTTCCCATATCTCTTCCCTCTTGCGTCTCCCTCCCTCCCACCCTCCCTATCCCACCCCTCCAGGTGGTCACAAAGCACCGAGCTGATCTCCCTGTGCTATGCGGCTGCTTCCCACTAGCTATCTATTTTACGTTTGGTAGTGTATATATGTCCATGCCACTCTCTCGCTTTGTCTCAGCTTACCCTTCCCCCTCCCCATATCCTCAAGTCCATTGTGGCACATATATGCAATGGAATATTACTCAGCCATAAAAAGAAACAAAATTGAGCTATTTGTAATGAGGTGGATGGACCTAGAGTCTGTCATACAGAGTGAAGTAAGTCAGAAAGAGGAAGACAAATACCGTATGTTAACACATATATATGGAATTTAAGGAAAAAAAATGTCATGAAGAACCTAGGGGTAAGACAGGAATAAAGACTCAGGTGATTCTTATGCATACTACAGTTTAAGAACTATTGTCCCCTTAGAATTCAGACAATACTGTTAAGCAAGTGACAGAGAAGGGTTAGAGTGAAAAAAAGTAACCCACAAGACCATCCACCTCAGAAACAATATTAGAACACAGTGGATCTCTTGATGAGAGGGAGAATGCATTTTTGGATGAGAAATTACACTGCAGTTTCTCCTGACACTTGCATTTTTTATAGCTAAGCAAGCCAGCTATGCTGAGTAATGATGAGGGAAGGAAAATATCATTTCACTTCTTGGCTCTTCCCTTTGCCCTCAACACAGGTGCCAATGCACATGCTGGCACCAGTCACGAAAGTCAGAACCGGGATCAGCATCTGCATTTTGCAGGCATTTCCCTTTGGAAATATATATTACACTGTGAAATCCTCCATGCCCAGAGATGACCTTTATGTTCACCCAGAGATGAGCAGAGACTACATCACGTTTACTTGCCTTTCCATCATACGTCAGCCTAGGCAGACGCTTATCAGAACCACGTACTTGTGAAGAAGTGGGCTCTGCTTGTTGGAGGACAGAATCCAAAGACCAAAAGAGACTCAGTATTTATTTCATCCCAACTCAAATCAGTATAGACAAAAGAATCTCTCCGCTTTTTAAAGATCAAAAAGGAGGTTTCTTTTACATAACTTCCTTTGGCAGTTTGGTTAATACCGAATGTATATTCTTTGTCTCAAGCCTACATTTTTTTTTTTTTTTTTTTTTGCGGTACGCGGGCCTCTCACTCTTGCGGCCTCTCCCGTTGCGGAGCACAGGCTCCGGACGCGCAGGCTCAGCGACCATGGCTCACGGGCCCAGCCGCTCCGCGGCATGTGGGATCTTCCCGGACCGGGGCACGAACCCGTGTCCCCTGCATCGGCAGGCGGACTCTCAACCACTGGGCCACCAGGGAAGCCCTCAAGCCTACGTTTTTGAAATATGCTGAGCCCCTTGCAACCTAGGAAATGACATTACTGCTGTACTCCTCTTAGTTGCCAACTAGCTCTGTTGCTAATTTTTACTTGATTGCTCCATCCTGCAGAGCCTGGGTGGTCCCTCCGTATTCTACTGAGAGGGAAAATGAGGGGCAGAGAGCTTACATTCTTTGTGCCTGAAGTCAGCAGCAAATTATTGGCAGAGGTACACTCAGCACTCGGGCTTCCCAAATTTTTTCTGCTGTACCAAGTAGTCAGTGATTTACCCCGGAATTTGGGCAGACATGGTTAAAATCTTCCATGGCTCATCAGTTTGTTGCTAAAATAAGAATAATACGGGGGCTTCCCTGGTGGCACAGTGGTTGAGAATCTGCCTGCTAATGCAGGGGACACGGGTTCAAGCCCTGGCTTGGGAGGATCCCACATGCCGCGGAGCATCTAGGCCCGTGAGCCACAAATACTGAGCCTGCGCGTCTGGAGCCTGTGCTCCGCAACAACAGAGGCCGCGATAGTGAGAGGCCCGCCCACCGCGATGAAGAGTGGCCCCCGCTTGCCACAACTAGAGAAAGCCCTCGCACAGAAACGAAGACCCAACACAGCAAAAATAAATTAATTAATTAATAAACGCCTACCCCCAACATCTAAAAAAAAAAAAAAAGAAGTGGGGAGTTAAGCCCCCCATCACTGAGGGTGGAATGTCATCATAAATTATTAAAAAAAAAAAAAGAAGAATACGATGAGAAACCAAAAGCATGGTTGCATATCTCCTGAATAGCGAGGAAATGTATCTGAAGAGCCAAGAATTTATTTGCCTGAAAAGGTAAAGGGATTCGTCCACTGCATAGTATCCAGTTTGGAGGGGTTCTGGAGACTCAGAACAGGCTATTGCGAGGCTAACTGAGGAGTTTCACACTGCCTTTCACAGTCAAGTAAAGCAGGTGAGCCTCGTCCCTGAGACTCCAGCATAGAACAGAACCAAAGTTCCATTCTGGATGTGTTACTTTGGAAATGCCTATTAGAGATCGCAGGTGATGAGACTGTGTGTGTGTGGTGGTGGGGGGGTTGAGATCATTAAAGAAACCTGTTACCTTCAGTGCCCCCAAGCAGAGGACATTAAAGGCTGTAAGAGGAAAGCTGAAAAGATTAGGTGGAGCCCCTCCTGATATTCCAGAACCAGCCTCGTCCTACCCAAGTTCTTTCCTTCTGAGGGACAGACCATGGAACTAGACCAGCAGAATCAGAATATCTGAGACCGCATATTTGAAATATCTCCTTAGCAGGTGACTATCACAGCCTATGACAACATCCTCAGTATGAGTTATACCTTGCCCCGGGCTATCTGAATTATTCAGAATCTCCCAGGTAATAAATCCCCCTCCCAAGTACACTTCCCTGTCATTAGCACCGTCACTCCCTTCACCAGCCTTTGAAACCACACAGGCTTGATGGCTTTCAAAGCCCTTCCATCTGCATTATCTCGTGTTACTCTCATGAGAGCCCAACAAGGTAGGAAGAGCAGAAACTGTCAAGCATGTTTTACCAATGGGCAAACTGAGACTCAGAGGAACAAAGTGACTCACCCAAGGTGACACAGCCATGAAACAGGAAGTTGGCAATAAACCAATGCAGTGCTCTTTACACCCAAACGATCCCCTAATCACTGACGCTTGGAGGCTTGCAGTCATCCTGGTCCCACCCTCTCTTTCATCTCCCATGAAATTCTGCTCTAAAAAATAAAGTCTATTAAAATAAAAACAAAATAACTTCCATTCTCTCTCTCAGTCCCAATCCATCAAGTCTAAAGTTCTTGGTCTCATTTCAGAGATCTTCAATCACATGACCCACAAGAGCTATCTAGATATTTAAGAAGAAACTACATTGCTGAGTATTTCTCACTGTGCTGAGTGGTTTTGAACTCTGGCAGGCCAACCCCAAAGATAAACACTAAAATCCTCTGCTGTCCATTCATATAAATATACAAAGCTCCCTTTAGTGAGGCCTCCTGACCACTTCCAGGTCAGTCATCTGAAGCTTCTCTGAAGCTCTCACTGTAGCTTATATTAATAAAATATTTCATTCTCCTCCAAGTCCTAAAGCACTAAATACCTGCACTGTCACCCAGCACTTAATTTTCTCTTGTTTTGTGTTTATTTTGCTTTTGTTTCACAGTGCATCAATCCTGACCCTACAAAACTGCAAGGTCAATGGTCAGTTCCTCCAGGTTTCTGGGATACTTCTGATTTCAAATAATCTGAGTTGTTCTCTCTGTACTTCTCAGTTCAATGATTGGATCAGGGAAAATACAGTTACCATCCAATACCACTATTGGAGCATCTCCCATATGAAGCTACAGATTCTTGAACTTATGACATCTCAATATGTAACTCTGTAACACCATTCTATTATTGTAACAAGTACAATTTATTGAACACTTACTATGTTCTAAGCCCTGTGTTAACTGATTTACACTCGCAATCACAGATAATCATCACAACTGCCTTTCGGGGGTGCTGTCTTATTATTCCTGTTGTGCAGAGAAAGACACCAAGGCTAGGAGTCAAATACCTTGTTCAAGACTTATTTATGAAACAGAAACAGACTCAAAGACTTAGAGAATGAACTTATGGTTATCAGGTGGGAAGGGTGGGGGGAAGGGATAGTTAGAGAGTTTGGGATTGACATGTACACACTGCTATATTGAAAATGGATAACCAACAAGGACCTACTATATAACACAGGGAACTCTGCTCGATATTATGTAACAAATGGGAAAAGAGTTTGAAAAAGAACAGATACATGTATATATATATCACTGAATCCCTTTGCTGTACACCTGAAACTATCACAACATTGTTAATCAACTATACTCCAATATAAAATAAAAAGTTAGAAAAAAAAGATTACACAACCAGGAAGTCGTCTGACTACAAAGCCCACACTCAGAAGCACTGGGTAGGGGATTTCCACAGGAAAATATTATGCAGCATAGAAGGAAACCAAGCTAGTGCAATGTACTAAATTCTGATTACACAGCTCAGAAGCAGTGAACACCCAGCTGCATCATAATCCCAAAGGTAACACCTGCTAGTAAATAAGCAGATGGGAAATAACACTTCAAATATAAAAGAAGTTATTCCAGGCTGCGGCAATTTACGGGGAAAGATCACTTACAGGGGAAGGGTAATAGAGCAAGGGGATGCATCCAGCCTCCACCCTGAGCAGAGGCCGGGGTTGGAAAACTGTCTGGTTAGGACTGGTCTGGATTTGCAATCACAAAATGATTTTCTGCCGGTAAGTTTGGTTTCTGTCTAAAGACAGGAATCCTATTATCCTGGGAGCCTACAGTTCAGAGAGACTGCTTCACTACTGAGAGAGCTTTCTATGCTTCTACCCCGTTAGTTCCCATTTCATTGTAAACACACATCACAGAGGTGTGTTCTCCCGCCTTTCCACCGCTTCTCTCCACCTCCTCCTCCCTTTCTTTTCTTTTCTTTTCTTTTTTTTTTGTTATATGTGCGCCTCTCACTGTTGTGGCCTCTCCCGTTGCGGAGCACAGGCTCTGGACACGCAGGCTCAGCGGCCATGGCTCACGGGCCCAGCCGCTCCGCAGCATGTGGGATCTTCCCGGACCGGGGCATGAACCCGTGTCCCCTGCATCGGCAGGCGGACTCTCAACCACTGCGCCACCAGGGAAGCCCTCCTCCTCCCTTTCTTTATGCTCGAATGGTACTAGTATTGAGCCTAGGAATCGAGCAACTCAGGTGTTTAAATAAATGCACAGAGTGCTTAATTTGCAGTTTACCTAAAAGTCCGTTTCCTGCTGTGGCAAGTGGTAGTTACGGAAAGCTACCCCCTGTTACCATGTCCAAAATGATCCTTCTCTTGAATTGGCTTCCATGACCTAATTTCCTTATACCATGTTAGCCTGGTGGTCAGGATTACTGCTCGGCACAAAGCACACGGCCGCCTTGGCACAAACACTCCCGGCAGGCAGTAGGACGGCTCTGTTCTAGCGTCCGGCCACTGGTGGCTTTCCGCTTGTAACAGATCCCAATACCTGACTTGCCTTTTCTGAGGCAACGCAGTCTTGTCTCTGCTATTCCTCCAAATATAAAAGACACCGTCACCAATGGGTCAGCTGGGATCCTGATTATAGCAACAGCCCAGGCTTTAATCCAGTTAATCTGATTCCCCCAAGGCAAAGAGGTACTAGGATTATAATAATTCAGCCAGGAAATTTCCTCCGTGTAAATCATATGATGCTCTTGCCCTGCTGTGCGTGCTACACCGGCCTTCTGCGTAGGAAGGTTAATCTTAGAAAGGGATTTACCAGCAGTTCGGTGTCTTCTCCTCCTGCTTCTAAAAGAGTGTCTCCCTTGACACACCGTTTGGTTGAGATGACTCACTGAGACCACTCCCTTCTTTGGCCTCCCCTAGCCCTTCTCGGACAGCACGTAGTCATTTAACTTTGGAGCACAGTCACTGCTAGAAAGCCACACCGCTGCCCCCGAACAGTAACTCGAAAGGACCCTGCAGGAGACCTGACTCCCTGCCCTGCCTCTCCTGACACGAGCCTCCACTTCCCCGAGACCATACAGAAGGGCTAAGAGGGGCTTCCCTGGTGGCGCGGTGGTTAAGAATCCGCCTGCCAATGCAGGGGACACGGGTTCGAGCCGTGGTCCGGGAAGATCCCACATGCCGCGGAGCAGCTAAGCCCGTGCGCCACAACTACTGAGCCCGTGTGCCGCAACTACTGAAGCCCACGTGCCTAAAGCCTGTGCTCCACAACGAGAGAAGCCACCACGATGAGAAGCCCGCACACCGCAACTGGAGAAAAGCCCGTGCACAGCAACGAAGACCAAACACAGCCAAAAATAAATAATAAATAAATTTATTAAAAAAAAAAAAAAAAGAAGGGCTAAGAATGCCTCACAGGTTGAAGTGGGGACAACATGAGGTCATCTCCTCGTGGGCGAGCGCCCACAGCACCGGCCTGGCACACAGATGCCCGAGTCATCTGAATGTTGGGAAAGGCTGTCACTAGCCCTGATGAGCAGGAATTTCTCAAGTTTAACAACAATACCTTCTGAAATGTGATACAGCCTTTGAAAGTCACCCAGGGATCTCAAATTGTCCCTGCCCCAGCAATTCGACTTAGAAATGGATCAAGTCAAACACTCGGGCTGTGGCTGCAGCCTGAACCCTGCTGGCAGACCACCAAGAGAGAGGGCCACAGTCTAACAGCATTTAGGCCTAGGGTCCTGGGATGGGGTTTCACTTAGGCCTGGTGGCACCACCATTACCTTCTCCCTGCTAATTCCAAATCCAGACACATGAGAGGGGTTTAAAAAAAACAAAAAACCAAGATGTTAATTGTAGTGTCCTTGTGAGGTACACACTGAAGTCTGCTAACAGCACAGGAAGCTTCCCAGCTGCCTTTAACTTTTTTTTTTTTTTTTTTTGCTTCTACTTACTGCCCAGGACACACTGGGAATTACTAACTAGTTAAAAACAGCACTTAAGACAAACTAATGAAAATTGTTAATATGTGTATGGTACTTCACAATTTACAAAAGGTGTTCAAATATAATATCTCCCTTGATCCCATCAACCTCAGATCTACCTCACTGAGCATTAGCAATGTTAAGGACCTTCCCCCCAAGAGTGGTGAGCCGGTAGGGCTCTTGCCTGCTGCAGAGAGCTGGCCTTGCACAGCTCTGCCCAACTGGGCGCTCAGTGACTTCACCTTAGTAGCCTGAAATCAGTCACGGGGCGGGTATTTACACCACGGAAATTGGCAAACTTTACCAATCAGGGCTTTGCCCTGTGCCCGCTCCCACAGACGGTTGTGACACATTTACTAGCACACCACTGTGCCCGAGGTCACCTGCTGGTAAACAGCAACATGAGGCTTTTAATTCAGCTGGTAGTAAATTTCAGAAACGAGACTTTGAACCCTTTCTGAAGTGGCCCTCCCACTCGCACTCTGTGAATAAACACGCACAGTCACCTTCCCCTGGGTCTCTCCAGCGACCGCAGGCCTATGGGGAAGATGAAAGCAAAGGACTTGAGTTCACAGTCTTCAACGTGCAGAATCAGACATGATCTTACAAACGCTGGAACTACACTTTAGGTATTTCAGCTCCTTTCAGAACTTCAGTTCTGGCTTGTTCAAGCTTTCTGTATGACATAACTGTGCCCCGTGTTACCTCTGCAAGAAAAGGCAAGCACACATCATCTATACTTGTCACCTTGCCAGGTATTTTCCTAGTCATCCAGGCGACAGAGAGCCTGACCCTGGGTGGTTCGACCGTTCTCTCATTTAACTTCAGGGATTCATCTGCTGGAGTGGGGGAAAAGAGATTATTTCCTCAAGTTTAGCAAAGTTCAGACTTAGTGAAGTCTATCACTGGAAAAGAAAAAATATGTTTCAAGTTCAACATGCAACCAGTGGGGGAAGCAGACAGAGACATTACATAAATGTCTCCATTAAAACTCCTAAAGGCAACCTTCCAACGCTTGGGAAATAACTTCTTACCAACAAGAGTCAACAAATACTGACCACATAAGAGCTGCTGTGTGTCCTGTGTTGTTCCAGGCCCTATGGGGAACTCTGGAGACAGACCTCCCGTGCCCTACCCAGTTCTGTGCACAGCACACAGGAGGCTCTCCCTGGGGAGCTGGTCAATGCTGAGAGAAAACCACTAGGGAGCTGTCCTGGGAGGTTGAAGACTGTAGGAGAGGCACAGACGATAGGCTAGGACTTCTGCAGGGAGAAGCATGCAGTAGGTTGGGATGAATAGCTGGAGAAAGTTCCAGGGAGGAAGGCGTGGGATTTGAGACCGTGGTATGGGAAGAATGTAAATGGTGACAAGGGGAGGACAGTTCCGGGAGCAGGGACAGCGTGAGGCAGGGCCTGGAGGCGGGAGAGCTATGGTCAGTCGGGCAGCCCTCGGACCCAGACGCTTCTGGGCAAGAGCAACGCAAGGCGAAAGCGGCAGCGTTTCTCCCGTGACACTTGTGTAAGTCCCAGATCCTGCCCTCAAAGAGTTTACACTTTTATGAGGGTAGGTTAGATGGAAGGAGGTGGAGGAAAGGCTAAACAGACAGATAAGGAGATAGAGAGAGATGGAGAGAGAGACAGAGAGAGAGAGAAGGAATATGAATGGGAATAAAAGGTACAGAGTAAATCGTGTGCTGAAATAAAAGTGTAAAATGAGGAGAGAGAAACCAAAAAAATTTTCAAGAAGGAAGCATCCTTCCAGCTGGGCCTTTAAGGCAGGGTAGGAGGGCAGGATTTAAATGAGTAGGAAGGAAGAGGAAGGCATCTTAGATGAGGGAGGGGTGGGATGGGGTATATCTGGGGACCGTCAGGACACCTGGTTTGGCTGAAGCACACAGTGCGCAAAGGGCAACGTGGAATAGAAGGCAGTGAACAAAGTTTGACCTGCGCATCCTTGAAGGACAAGCTAAGGCACAGACTCTAAAGGTTCCTTATCTCCCCCAGGTGGAGGTCTTGAGATGAGTGATATAATCAGAGTATAGTTGGCCTATTTCTTAGGAGCTGAGTTAGGACTGTTTTTCAGCTCACAGTGCAGGCAAATTGGGAGCCACGCACTATGACATGATGGCTTTCAGCGAGGGGTCCCCTCCAGCGGTGAGATGGTCACAGTCCTGATTCCGGTCAGACAGACCTGGTGCAAATCCGGGCTCCACTCCTCTTAGCCCTGTGATCATGAAACAGGTTACTTTTCTTCCCTAAGCCTCAATTTCCTCTTCTGTAAAATGGGGATAAAACCTATTCTGACACTTACAAGGATAAATGTATGTAAGGTGCTCAGCACTTTTCCTGAAAGATAATGAGTGTTCACCAAATGGAAGCTATGATGGTTCCCATGGTGTTTCAGTGTGGGGATACGGTGAACTGTAGTTTCAGGTCCTTGATCACAAATAAATGACCATGTGCTCCGCCTGAAACACAAATACGTTGAATTTCCAGCTCTGCTGTCTTCTGTGACTTTTAGCAATGGACACCTACTCTTCTGCTGGGTAACACCCAGTGAATGTTCAGTGCACCCAATGAATCTTACAGTTTTCGGTGTCATCATTTCAGTTTAACCCGTAAGGCTCTAAAGAGCAGATTTTGTTTTATCAGCATATAGTTCACACATCCTAAAATTTACCCATTTAAAGTGTACAATTCAATGTTTTTAGGTATATTCACAGAATTGTGTGACCATCACCACAAGTGGTAATTCTGGTATTTTTTACATTTTTATCACCCCCAAAAGAGACCCCACACCCATGAGCAGTCATGCCTCCATCCCTCCCCTGCTCAGCCCTGGGCAACCACTAATCTATTTTCTGTCTCTATCGATTTTAAGTAGCAGGTTTGACGAGTGTCCGTTAGTCTCAGCTTCTCAACATCTGCAGAGCAATCAGAAGGAACAACTGTATACACACACATGGGGATTTACCTCTACACATCTCACACCTTACTAATGCATGGAATCCTCCCCACTAAGGTGTATATTTGTTTTTCACCAACACATCCCAACCTGACAGATGTCCTCATTACCACTTCAGTTCTGCTGCCCTCGTGAAAAAGAGCCCATCAGAACTAAAAAAAAAAAAACTGGATGAGACACCATCAGACCCAGTTCACGTCTCATGTGGGAGGTTTTCACAAACACGACTTGCCTAGAGGTATGTCAATGCTGGAGATGTGCCAGAAAATTAGAAACAAGAGGATATGCCTCTGAGTAATTGGTCCCTCAACAAGTAGGGAGCTAGGAGGGGTTTAGGGGGCAGTTGGGAAGAATGCACAGGGTCTGTCTTCAAATAGTGTGGGCTTTTGACTCATGTTCAATCCCTTTGCTACAGAGCAACCAGAATGATCTTTTAAGGGCATTATTTGAGTAGATCATACCACCAACTAAGGCCTCTAAGTAGCTTCTGCCACATTATCCAAGGACCCTATGGGAGCCCACGGAGCCTGCCCACCTCCCTGGTCTGTTCTCATGTCCTCTCCACATCGCTCCCAAGCTCCAGTTCCTGATGCTTCAAGATCTCCACATGCCCCTTCCCTTCCAGAGGGCTCGTCCCCCTGGTATTTGCAAGGCTGGCTCCTCCTCTTCTGGTCTCACCCGAAAGCAGCTCTCACATCTACCCTTGAGAGCTCTTCCGGGACCACCCAAGTCAATTCGGGTTCCCTGCTTCCCTTCTACCCCCATCTCTGTTTGCTTGCTTTATACTTACCACAATCTAAACATTCTGTTTCCTTCTTTTCTGTCTTCTTCACTACAAGGTTACTGCCACTGTATTCCCAGGGTCTAGCACAGTTCCTGGCACAAGGTCTATGCTCTGTAGATGTATGTTCAGCGTGTTCATTCACTTAACACTAGCCTGATTTTCTGTCTCTTTTCCACAGAAACAGCCTTTGGGTGAAACTGAAAGTTGGTTAAATGCCTTGGGGTCACCAATCGGATGTTATCAATTAGGTAATGTTGATGATGTCAATAAACTCAACTAATGACATAATGACTAAGACTTGCTTAAATTTCTGACTCAGAAAAAAAACAAAAGCTGAAGGAATGAGCTTACTGGTGGACCAGTTTCAAATCAACTCTGGCTAAGCTTCTCTCTGACTGAGAAGCACACGAAGGAGTACCACTCCCAGTTGAACTGACCTGGGGCCAGGAGCAGAGGTGGCACCAGAGCCTTGGAAAATGGAAACGCAGTGGTCCCAGAGCAGGACGTCACATGATGATGGGGAGGAACCAGCAGGGGCTGCTGCAGCGTGGGCGGGCAGTTTCCTCGGCAAGAATCCTGGGCACACCTGGCTTCCGGCCTCAAACTTTTTTTTTTTTTTTTTTTGCGGTACGCAGGCCTCCCACCACTGCGGCCTCTCCCGTTGCGGAGCACAGGCTCCGGTTGTGCAGGCCCAGCGGCCATGGCTCATGGGCCCAGCCGCTCCGCAGCACGTGGGATCCTCCCGGACTGGGGCACGAACCCGTGTCCCCTGCATCGGCAGGCGGACTCTCAACCACTGCGCCACCAGGGAAGCCCCAGCCTCAAACATTTTAAAACAACCATTCTTATAAGGTCCACATGTTCCTGCACCAAATCTTTATCAGCCATCTCATTTCATTCCACAGCAGAAAGATGAACTAGTATCATCAGCTTGCTTGACCAGGGGACGTGGGTTTCAAGAACCCAGTCAGTAGAGCTCCTTGGTGACGTTCTATCACAGGACAGTAGGAGCGACTGGCCACAGGAAACCACTCGCGTGGTCCTGGAGCAGGGTGGCATGACAAAAGTTTCCAAGGTCTTGCTGTGCTTGAGGTGAACTGGGAAGACACTGGCCAGCAGAAATGGGTGGCTCCTTAACTCACCTGTCTAGCTCTGTTTACCTGCCCGGGTGCTGAAACTAATCTGATCACTGAACTCCATCCCAATGAAAACGCTGTCCCACCAATTTTACTCAGTCCAGAGGTACAGTGAAAACAATAGCTGCAAAAGCAAACAATTACTGAGCTCTTGCTAGGTTATTTTAAATGTCTTATAGTATTGATTCAACCCTCACAACAACCCTGTGAAGTTGGTACAACTGATATCCTTCTTTTCTGATGAGGAAACCGAGGCACAGGCGGGGTTAAGTGACTTGCCTGAGGTCGCACAATTAGTAACAGTGGAGCTGGGATTTTCACCCAGGCAGTCTGGCTGCAAAGCTCCCGCTCATACATGCTACTCGTTTCCAGGCAAACCTATAACATCCCGAAGGCTTTGGGGATAATCATACAAAGTTAGCAAGGTAAATGGAACAACTGTACCACAAGGGACAAATGAGAAAGAGATGAACACATACAGGGAAGGGTTTCACAAGTTCAGGCTCCGAACATGTCCCTCCTGAAAATCCCAGCCGAAGGCAGTTTGACTGCCTCTCCATCCAGCTACAAATTTAATTATTCTCACCACCTATATTTTCGTTTTATTTTCTCTGCAAGGGATCTTGGGTCATTCCCTTTGGCTCTGGGTTGTGCACCTACCCTGCTATTTAAATAAACTTTACAGATCAACAGACGTTCGAGCAACGTTTTTGAGCTTTTTATACAAGTTATGTCATTGAAATGAATCCTGACAATAAAGATATGAAGAGGGTAGTACGGGTTTTCTCCCATATGTTTTAATTTTTATCAAAGTTTAAGAAACTAAGAAGGCTTCTATGCATAAAAACCACATATACTGGGCTTCCCTGGTGGCGCAGTGGTTGAGAGTCCACCTGCCGATGTAGGGGACACGGGTTCGTGCCCCGGTCCGGGAAGATCCCACATGCCGCGGAGCGGCTGGGCCCGTGAGCCATGGCTGCTGAGCCTGCGCGTCCGGAGCCTGTGCTCCGCAACGGGAGAGGCCACAACAGTGAGAGGCCCGCATACCGCAAAAAAAACAAAAACAAAACCAAAACACATATACTTATAATGCACGATGGCAACTGCCTGCCTCACCTCTCCTCCCACCTCTCCACCTTCACTCCTCTGTGCTCACCATAAGCAGACGCGTTCAACTTTTGGTGTTTTTCCTGGTCTTCATCGCTCTGTTTCTTAGTCTTAAGAAATTCTTACTGCTACTCTTATTGCTACATTCTCATACCAACTCAGTCACTACTTATTAACATCTTGTTCTTACTAATATGGCTAAACCACATTTTCAATTAACTGTGGTCAGCGTTTACACTTTGAGAATGTAATTATCGTTCGACTAGAACCTGCAGTGCAATCTGTGAATACAGCCCCTTTCTTGTACAACTTTTTTTTTTCTCCTAGATGTCATCATTTCCTTTTCTCCCACTAGCCTGGTTTCTGATGAACAATCCATCATGTTTATTTTTATTTTTTTAACGGTTTTTGTTGTAGATCTAACCAATAATTCTTTCCAGAGCTCAAACTTATCAAACCTCCACACCCAGAGAGAAAAGTGGGTGTTCTCAGTGCTATTTTCACTGAAGAAAAAATCAAATCTCACACAGGGGAAGAGCTTGGCTCCACGTCCTCTGGAGACATGATTCATCTGATACTAACCCCAGCATTCACTGCCTGGCAGCGCTGCCTCTGGGGAAAGAAGATGTGCAGGCTGTGGCTGCACAACTCCAGAGGGGGCCGCTCCCCCGCAGGAGAATGAGAACGGGGCCCTGGAGGGAGGTGACACACAGATCCTGTAAAGAAAGGGAGCCTTCCCACCTCAAATACTGCTCCTCATGGTCTTGCCCTGCACTGGCTCCCCACCCCTGGTAGTATCGTATGGGACACTCTCTGTCTTTGTAGGTTGCCGCTCTCTGTCTGGCCTTGTTTGTTTGATTCATGTTTAGCACCTGGCTTCTCTGCCTACCTATTAAGCAAAGCCACCATATCAGCGCCACCTCACCGTGGTCCCTGGGCTCTCATGTTAAGCATGGCCTTTCCCTAGGGGTCTCTCCATCACGGCCACACCTTCCAACGGCAAGAAGCCACTCTGGTGCTGTTGTTTCATAGTCCAAGCTCTTTTTGAGCCCTGTTGCATCTTGCAGGGGTGCCTCCAACTCAAGATAGGGGTGATGGCAGACACACCCAGAACCCAAAGAAAGGTTATGCTTTTCCTGCTGCACGGGAGGCTTGTTATGACAACTCACCTCTCAGACATTCCAAGAGAGGGGTGAACTCTCTCCTAAGCCCCTACGTTATAATATTTCTTGAAATACTCTGATATGTCAAAACTGAATGCTATATAGCACATGGTGCCCAACCAATGGAGGAGAAGAGATGTTGCACCGATGATGGGTGACGTGGTACCTGACAGACTGCCCAAGCCCTGAACTTGTTCTACTCTCCCTGGTTGTGATGCAAAAACAAGGGGACCAGGCGAGCAGACAGGTGATGTGGAATCATAGGGGGAAATTCTTCTAAATGAAAAAGTCATTCCAGAAATATCAGGCTTAGATGCTAATGAGGCCTGAATGGGGGTTTCCTTTGGCCTTTCTGCTGAAATTCAACCACGTAGCATTTTACTCTGAATTTAACAGCTGGGTCAGTCCTTAATTGACCCAAAAGATGACAAGCACCCCAAAAGAGGACATCAAATTCTGGCCAACTTCTGTTTAGGATAAAATGATCACTAAAAGATTCCAAAATTATTCTGTCAAAACTTCTCCAGTTGCAAGTCAAGAAATCCAGCTTAACCAAAATGACCAAAACGTACATATTAAAGCACAGTTGTAAGTGTCCAGGATAGAAACATGGTTGCCCAAGAAAGTACCTTGTTCTGTTTCCATCCAATAAAACTTTAGTTAGTGTAGATGTTCTAAACCAATGGTTTTCAAACTTCAGGTCTTGACCCAGTGAAACAGGATATCGGTTCAATGGATCACGACCAGCTTAGTTAAAAAAAATAGGAGAGGCTAGAAAAGAGCAGAGAGTAAAGGTTAAGTATTGCTTCATGTGACTTTTTCTGTAGCCATTTATATGCATAAGCGCACAAGTCTTGAGTCTTGATGTGTCAAAATGGATTTCTTACTGTGAGTAGGTTTGCTGAGCCCTGTGTTAAGCCCCAGACCACAACCGGAAGGCCCCTTGGCTGAGTCCTGCCCGCAGACATGTTTTGTTTGGCCTACACAAAGAGTTTTTTGAAGAGAAAGTTGAATCATTTGCCAACATTTAAGCATCTGGAGATTTTACATAAAAACCCCTATTTCTAGTCACTCTTGGAAATTGGAAGGCCTGGTCACGTGGCCTACATGCCTCCATTCCTAGTTTCGTGGGAACCAGGATAGAGCAACAGAGTGGCTTTTCGCTGTAGAGGGGTCCCTGCTGTCCAGTTTGTCCTAATCTCCATTCATTTAGGTCACCTGCCTGATTCTTGGAGGCATCTGTATGTATAGCCTTTGGTTCTAACCATCCTCAACTCAACCTGACCTGCAAAGCCCTCCACGTACCCTTCCTCCCGTTCACTGCAGTCGCGTGACCAATAGTAGTTCCTGCCAAACTCAGCTGGCTGCGTTTCCTCCATGGCTTCTGTTTTGACAATTGGAAACCTTTCTCTCATTTCCCCTTTATTCACTTGTTGCACTCCTGTTCAACCTTCAAAGCCTCGCTTGCCATGACCTCCCAGGAGAATTAATCACTCCCTGCACTGCAGCCCCATATTACTTTGAGTTCTCTGCTGCATACATTTCACATTATATCATAATCACTTCTGTGTTTACGTTCCTTGCTAGAATGTGAGTGCTTTCAGGTCAAGAACTACATTATTTGTTTCTATACCTAGACAGCTCATCTCTTATTAGGTTCTGAATAAACATTTAAACAAGGATAACCACCTCCCGCACCCATACGCATCCTTCATCCACTTGTTAGTTCGTTCAACATTCACTGAGCACTTACTATGGAGCAGACACTGTATACTGAGTACGAATTGAATTAAACACCATCCCTAACAGGAAGAAATTAACAGAACCCTTCAAGGTCAATCTTAAATGCTTCCTTTTCTGATTCATTTGAAACACTAACTCTTCCTTCCTTTGAACCCCAAGAGAATACCATTTATACCCCTTCTGATCACCTTGTGTTGCCTCTCTTTTCAATCAGCACCCCTCCCCACAATGGCTAATTCATTAACCTACTGAAGGTAGGACCTTTTCAGTGTATCAGGTTACCCCCGAAATGCCTTGTGGAGAGTAGACCTCAGTAAATTTGTGATGCGCTCAAGAAGCCCGTTGCTATGGTTCATTGCTTCAGGCTGGGCTCTTCACACATGGCAGGACTGGCAGCGTCTTCCAGTTGAGCAGGAACTGCACCACTGAACCCAGTCCAGCAGATACCATTCCCACTGTCGGCCCTAAAAAAGTTCCTCGATGGCTGTCCAGACAGGGCTCCCATGAGTGACACACAGCAATCCAGCAGACACTCATCTAGCTCCACGTGTCACTTAGGGGACCCTCCACGGACCTGGGAACCCGCAGCTCCTGCCATTTTTCTGAGGGGTACTCAGCCCTCTCTCTCATTTCCCATCAGATACTCCACGGTGAAATAACCGTGCTACCTTTTTCTACCATTCTCTATTTGTCTTAATTTTTCTTAAGTTTCTCCCTGCACAATGTTTCAAATAGCATTGTGAATACAGACTGTTAAACAATCAATGTTGTTGAATGACAAGACAGAATCCAGACATCTAGAATACAGACCAATATAGTGGAGGTGGGTGAAATGCTCCAGGTTTTAATACTATGTTTTAGCTCCTCAAAGACTATCCTGGCTCCTTTGAAACTATCTTTTACAAAAGATTCCAAAAAGGTGTATGAACCCCAGTAAAAATGTTCACCTAACCCTTCTAGAACTAGGAATGATGGTTACAGAGTGGCACTCCTGTGCCTTGACTCCCTGCCTTCCCCAAGTCAAGCTGAACGCCAACTCACTCCCAGGGAAAGGCACCTTGTAACTTCCTCCCATGCCCACTCTCTGCCCATCCAGTGTCATATACTAACAGCAGTTTCCTGGCCACTCAGATCTCCCAGAAGGTCTTTTTTTTTTTTTTTTTTTTAATGAACTATAGCTTTATTCTACGACGCAGGAGAGTCAGAGTGAGAACAATGCTCTTGGCCTTCTCTTTGCTGTCTGCATTGTAAGCAAGATAAATTAGCAAAAGAGAATGGAGAGGCTACTTATATAAAAGTTCTCACTTCTCTGCCTGGAAGGCTGATCATTTTACCCACAGAAACCATGGATTACCTAGACAGTGTCAGAGTATGGTCCCCGGACCACAAGCGTCAACATCACCTGGGAATTGCTAGAAATGCAAAACCCCAGGCCCTTCCTCAGACTTACTGAATCAGAACTCTGGGAGCAGGACCTAGAAATCCCTGTTCTTACAAGCCTTCCAGGTGGTTCTGATGCCTGCTAACAGTTGAGAACCACTGCCCTAGATATAGCAATTTCCCTGGAAGTCTTAAGAAAACCAGCATCTTCACAGTTAAGTCCAAGTATTCAAATAAGTCAGCCTATTGGATTGCAATGGGACACAGAAACTCAACCCTGGGGCCCCTCAGGGCACACTGGACCATAATAGCATTAATCATGTCAGTGTGAACGCAAATACAACGTTTCAGAGAAAAGAGGTCATGCATACAAATATTCACCCTCCCCACCGTTAACAAAATTTGCCCTTGAATACACAGCCCCTGCCAGTTTGGGATAAACATACCTCTCGGTATGAGTCACCATCACACCAACACACAATGAAATAGGAAGCTGGGCTGGTTTCCACTGTGGTGTGCCCAGATCAGGCTCAACCACAATGGGAAGAAATCCTGCACCACTCACCCATCACTGAACCTTCTGAAAGGTCCTCTGACTCTCTAATGCTGGCCCAGGAAAATACTCAGCATTTCGGCTTTGGCATACGAGATGCAAACACTATGAGGGCCCTCCTGCTTGCCTCCCGGGAGCTGTGAATATGATGATGACACAGAGGAGCCACCTCCTCACAGAGGATCGGTGCACAAGATTTTGCTCTTGGTAGGGTGAGTCTCACTGAGGATGTCTTTTCTGCAGGACTTTGGAAAGTCAAGTTCTTGTCCTTTAAAAAAGGGTTTCTCCTAAATACCCATCGACAGATGAATGGATAAAGAAGACCACCCATCTCAGTGGCCCAACCAGCTGAGGTGTTCTCAAGAGCGGGTAAATTTAAGCCAATGTGTTCCTTCTCTCAGATTTCTTTCCACATTCAGCCTGAAGTCTAATTGTGGAAACAAAGTCTTTTTTTTTCTCTCTGGATAAACATTTTTAGACATCAGTGAGTAGGTGGCACAGGGCAGGGATTTGTTGTGATTTTTTTTTTGTTTTTTAATGTGAAGTTCTTTCCCTTAGCGTTAGAAATGCCACCACCCAGACAGCCCTTCGGTTGTGAAGAAAACCAGAGCAGAGCCGTACTTCCTAGTGAGAGTAGTACTATTTCATTTATAAAACAGTAAGAGAAATCCACACTTGGTTTTTTTATCCTCTCGAGTGGAATATGATGACAAAACTCCAACTCCTCTCCCTCCAAAGATTCAAAGTTCACAACTGAGTTGTGTGCATAAGTCACAGATCAAGACAATGTATTCTGAAGCTTAGAGCATCGTGGTGTCTCCTTAAATCAATAGTTTCCCTTTAGACCTTACTTAGGAAATATCCCTGTCATTGGTGTCCCTTGAAAAACTTGGGGCTTTTCAAGTTAAGGAAAAATGAAGAACCTAGACAATGCCAGGCACAGGTAGGGGTGGGGTATGAAGCATCAACCTGGGAAGCAGGGTTGGAAAACTGAATCTAAGAGAAGCTATTTTACACCAACACGGGGCCTGGAAGGCAACTTGGATGGATAATGAATTATTATACTGCAGAGAATGATCTGTTCTCAGACTTCCCCAAGGATGGAACAGAAATGGGTTTTGATTACCTTAGGCAGTGTGCACGCACCTGAGTGGGTAGTGTTTGTGTGGGTGTGGGTTTTGGAAGGAGTGGGATGGGGGGGGAAGAACAGATACCATTAGAGGCAACAACACATGGCAACTCTAAAGGTTGTTTGATAAGACAACATATGAAGTCAACAACTCCTTAGGGAGAGACAGACACTCTTCCTTAAGTCATACAGGTGATGATTATATTGTTGTATAATTTCTCTGGTGTTTACTTAAGTGTTCAGAGTAACTCTAGAAGAACATACAGAAGGGACGGGCCTTTGTAAAGCACTGTTAGGAAGCAGAACTTGAGTTAGGTCTTGGGCAGATACAGAAAAGGAGACTATATATATTTCTTACCAGGACAAGATGGGCAGAATGACCCAGGATGGAGAAGGAAGATACCACCATGATTATTCAAATAGGAAAAGTGGGGGGGAGGTACCATAAGTACAGTTAGCACAGATTCTGGAGCCAGAGAGGCCTGGGTAGAAAATCAGCTCTTCTACTTTCTAGCTAAGTGATCCCTGGCAAGTTTCTAAACTCCTGTGAGCCTCCTCTCCCTCATCTATTAAAGGGGAGGAGTACCACTGACCTGGATGGTTTCATAGATTAGAGACAATGTACGTAAAGCTTTCAACACAGAGTAGTATAGTATATTTTCGATAACTGGCAGATTTAATAGTAACATTAAAAACAAAAACAGAACCTAGTGGCAGGGCAGGAATAAAGATGCAGACGTTGAGAACCGACTTGAGGACACAGGGAGGGTAGGGGGGCTGGGATGTAGTGAGAGAGTAGCATTGACATATATACACGACCAAATGTAAAATAGATAGCTAGTGGGAAGCAGCCGCATAGCACAGGGAGATCAGCTCAGTGCTTTGTGACCACCTAGAGGGGTGGGATAGGGAGGGTGGGAGGGAGGGAGATGCAAGAGGGAAGAGATATGGGAATGTATCTATATGTATAACTGATTCACTTTGTTCTAAAGCAGAAACTAACACACCATTGTAAAGCGCTTATACTCCAATAAAGACGTAAATAAATAAATAAAAGCACACACACAAAAAACAAGATTGTCTTAGATAGCGGTGGGGAGGAGGTAATTTCAGGACTTGGGGAGAATCCTCAATGATTAGCAGGAAGCCTTGAACTTTACCTCGTCACTCATTTAGGTTTCTGAGCTGGAAATATGATGACATCAGCATCCTAAGAGGATTACTTTGGTGCCAGTCTGTAGGACACACCTGAGACCCAGTACACCACTGTTCTCAGAAGTTGCTAAGAAACAAGATTGCTCCGTGTGTGTGTGTGTGTTTGTGTGTGTGTGTCTCATATACCTGAATGTCAGGTGGAGGATGAACGTCTCTCCACTGAGGGTGAACTAGAATGAGTTTCACTGGGTTCTGCTCTACCTTAAAAGCAAGTTGGGGGACTTCCCTGGTGGCGCAGTGGTTAAGAATCTGCCTGCCAATGCAGGGGACACGGGTTCGATCCCTGGTCCGGGAAGATCCCACAGGCCGTGGAGCAACTAAGCCCGTGCGCCACAACTACTGAGCCCACGTGCCACAACTACTGAAGCCCATGCGCCTAGAGCCCGTGCTCCACAACAAGAGAAGACACCACAATGAGAAGCCCGCGCACCACAACGAAGAAAAAGTAGCCTCCGCTCGCCGCAACTAGAGAAAGTCCACGTGCAGCCGTGAAGACCCAACGCAGCCAAAATAAATAAATAAATTTATTTAAAAAATAAATAAAAGCAAGTTGGGTCATCTAACAGTGACAGAAAACTTCTGAGAAACAAAATAAACAAAAAATGATGTGCTCAAATGTAGAACTCTGTTTTCCTTGATGTGACTCCCTCGCTGCTAAATTTTTATCCTTTTACATGATTTCCAAACCATAAGCCCCCCCTTATTATTTAAATAAATGAGTGTTTATACAACGTAATCTCTAGTATTTGCTTATTCTTGTTTTCTCTAACAAAAAGGAATAATAAATCCCTTTTGTGTTCATTTTTTAAACTTGTACTAGAACACACATAAGCTAGACAATTACAGTTTTTAAATGAGTAGAGTGGGCTCTGGAATTGAGGTTGATGAAAGTGTATTCAGAAAGACAGATACTGAGTGATAAACCCACAAAAGCTCTCCTGCTTCTTTGTTACAGGACACAGCAAGGGTAAGACGCCATTGAACGCGTCAGAGAAATAACCATTTCATCAAGATTCCCAGATCAATAAGTCTCTGCAACTGGAAATGGGTGGGCACCTGGTTAGGAGAAGAGAAGAGAATGAGGGTCAAAGCATGTTGGCAAATGTCATTCCACACCTGTAGAGGTGTGATCTACCAGCATGCTTTCTTTCCAGTCAGCGTCAATCCCAAGCCGAGAGATACATGGAAACTTTACCTAGGAGAGAAAATGGTGGTGCAAATCAGTGTGAGCTAAACCATCTCTAAGAGGTGAGCAACAGGGAATCTATGTCACTCCTTCAGAGGGCTTCCCATGTGCCTCAGGATGGATGCTGCCGTGATCCAAGCTCGCTCAAGGCTGATTCGTGTCAGCTCCAGGAGAAAGGAAGAAGCTAGGCCTCTCTGGCAGCAAGAGAAAATGGAGAGGACTAGAAAGATCTCAGAATCAAGAAGACACAGGTTCTGCATCCAGCTCTGACAACAGGCCAACCTGTTTCAACTGTGAGAATCTACGATGGGCAGGCACCAAGCTATGAACTGGAAGATTAAAGATAGAGACACAGGGCTGCTTCTGAGAGGCTCGCTGTCTAGTGACGGAGCCAATGGGTGTCCACACACTTTAGTAAATGCAGACACTGAGCCATGTTCCGCTTTGATGGAACACAGAGGATGAGCGCTTGGTCCAATTACCCGCTGTGTGATTTTGAGCAATTCACCTACCCTTTCTGAAGCCCAGTTTTCTCACTCTAGGATGAATGTCTGACTACGTGCTTTGCTGTGCCCTTCTCGCTTTAAAAGCTATAATGAAATTCCTTTCTTTCCACGGAAGCGCTTGTGTACCCACCAAAAACCCTGCCTTCCCCTGCTGTTGGCTGAGGTCAATGCAATCAGGAAGCTGGGAGACAGAAGTGGAGACTGACACAGACCTCAAAATAAAAAAGGAACAGCCTTTAATCAGTGGCTAAGGGCTAAGATAATACTAGTATGTGACCTCTCGGTGCCCTGTCCAAAGTGTTCCCGTCAGAAAGTGGCTACTGACTTGTAAAGCAAATGTGAACCCAGGCAACCCGAGCTTTGGGAAGTCTGCAATGGCTTAAAAAGAGCTGCTATTCGGGGACCACTGATCTATAATACATTCACCACATACAGCAAGTCTGGAGCTTCCATGGACCCCTGGGGGATGGAATCGGGAAGTGGCTTTTACAATCCCCTTTCCCATCACTCATAAATTACTCCTGTTGGGGAAAAGAACTCAAATCCATTAGCAACAGAGATCAGAGCCAGGTTGTTTCTCTCCTCTGTGGGAGAGGTAAAAATGAAGAGACCTGACCTTGATTAAATGTCACCATCTTTACCTGTTACTCTGAGGGTTCCCGGTACCACCCCAAAAAGAGAGGAAACATTATTAGAAGCACCTATATTTGCACCAAATCATTTCACTCAATTACCCCTTAGTCCATGAAAAACCAAAGCTAAACAACGTGATTTATGAAAGATACACAGGAGCAGAATGGATAGAGAAGAAGCTGTTTCTCTTTGTCCTAAGGTGTGGTCTTAACACACTTAGCTGTCACGATCCTATTTCTCCATCCACCCATTAGCATAATAAACCTGAACTGAGTTTCCAGCAATAGGGATCAATTTGAGTTCAGCACGTTCACCTAATATTTATTCCCTGTAGGGGCTTTACGAGAAAGTAGATAAAGATAAATCGCTGAAATGTTCAAGACAGCCCCCAAAGAGCAGACATCTGTGTTTATGGAGAAAAGTACATCCACAGTCAGAAAATGTGGTAGAATAAATCCAAGCTTACCAAAAAAGCAAAATTAAACGGTGGTTACTCACACTATCAAATCATGTTGTAAAGGTACTGAAGACATATTAAGGGAAAAAAAATCAAGTCACAGAAAATGATCAAAGAATGATCCTTTTTAAATACTATCTATCTATCTATCTATCTGTCTATCTCTCATCTATCTATCTTATTCCTGTCTAGAAGGTCTAAAAGGATGCACAGTAACTATTAACAATTTTGCCTCAAGAGAGAAAGGGGAGTTGAGGTGTACAGGGTAGGGGCAAGGAGATTTCATCTTTCATAGTCTCCTGTGACATTTCACTTTTCTTAACGTTAAGACATATTTATATATTACTTGGATAATTAAAATCAAACACTGTGGTGCCCTTTTATATTTCCCAGATAAACAAACTATTTAAACTACAATTCAATTCTGAAAGATTTAACTTCCATTTCAGGACCACGCCCAGTGCATAAATACTGCACACCTGTGCAGAGCATGATTGCCCTCTCCCTTTTTACTTTCTTCTTAAGACATAATCTGCCACCTTTGACATGTTAAGCATCCTTTAAGGTGTTTGGAGTTTTGATTAGGGATGCCACTGAAATGACAGGTTATTAGAGAGGCACACCTGGAACCTTTAAGACAGCCCGCTTCGAACTTCCAGCCAGTCCAGCTAGGCTTGGGCAGATGCCAACACAGCACAGACGTGGTAGAAGGGTCCTTTCATTACACATCTTCATTAATTTATTGATTTGGGTGGGGGTAAGTGAGGAAGAACGGAGGCTAGGATGAGGGCAGGAAGGCAAGGCTCAAACACAACCAAAAATTCAAAATGCAATGTCAGGCAAAAGAGACGCGCGCCCGGGAGCTCGGCTGTGCAAACACTCCAGAAATAGGATGTGCTTCTGACGACGCCGTGGCTAAATGAAAGGTTCTTGATGAAGTAAGTCTCCCTTCTGTGGAAACCCGGACATCACAATACAGATTCTCACACCAGGAACATGTCTGCCCGGCTTTCCATTGATCATCCCCCATTAGGTGGCCGAGCCCTGAAGCACCAGTCCAACTTCTGCAACCATGCACAGTGATCGATATTTATAATTACCTTTCTCCTTCACCATGGCAACCAGGGCCTTTGGCGAGCAGCGCCGAAGGAAACAGGAACAAAGTCTAGGAGTGGGAGCGCCCCTGGGCAGGCAGATCGGCTGTGGCAGAGGCAGCGAGGAAGAGCCGGGGCATCCACTTGCCAAGTCCGGGGCTTCTTTCTAAAATCCCGCCCCCCTCCCGTCTGGAAGGCCGAGCGAGCTCCGGTGCCCGCCCCAGCGATCGCTGCCGAGTGGTGGCCGCGCCCTGCTGCGGGGGGGCCGGGGGGGGACGCTGCCCTTCGGCCTCAGCCACTCACTACAGCTGCTGCTGTAACAAATGCAAAATTCCAGTGTCCTAATCTCTGGTCACTGACACCACGTAGCATTCCTCGAGCCGGGAAAATGGGCATCAAAATGCTCTGGAGCCCTGGCCCCCTCCCGGGGTCTGATAAATGATTGCCAGAAGAGGGGGGCCGAGGGGCAAGCCAGGGACTGTTCCAATAAGGAAAACTAGTCAATTGTTAGCTTATTAGCCTCCTATTACTGCTGCTGTCAATTCAGCTTCTTTCAGACCAACTGAATAAATAAAATTAGCCTTGGCAGCTCATGCAGCTCAATATCAAAAAAACAAACAACCCAATCCAAAAATGGGCAGAAGACCTAAACAGACATTTCTCCAAAGAAGATATACAGATGGCCAGCAAACACATGAAAGGATGCTCAACATCACTAATCATTAGAGAAATGCAAATCAAAACCACAATGAGGTATCACCTCACACCAGTCAGAATGGGCATCAACAAAAAATCTACGAACAATAAATGCTGGAGAGGGTGTGGGGAAAAGGGAACCCTCTTGCACTGTTGGTGGGAATGTAAATTGATACAGCCACTATGGAGAACAGTATGGAGGTTCCTTAAAAAACTAAAAATAGAACTACCATATGACCCAGCAATCCCACTACTGGGCATATACCCTGAGAAAACCATAATTCAAAAAGAGTCATGTACCACAGTGTTCATTGCAGCTCTATTTACAATAGCCAGGACATGGAAGCAACCTAAGTGTCCATTGACAGATGAATGGATAAAGATGTGGCACATACATACAATGGAATATTACTCAGCCATAAAAAGAAACGAAATTGAGTCATTTGTAGTGAGGTGGATGGACCTAGAGTCTGTCATACAGAGTGAAGTAAGTCAGAACGAGAAAAACAAATACTGTATGGTAACACATATATATGGAATCTAAAAAAAAAAAAAAGGTTCTGAAGGACCTAGGGGCAGGACAGGAATAAAGAAGCAGACGTAGAGAAGGGACTTGAGGACATGGGGAGGAGGAAGGGTAAGCTGGGACGAAGTGAGAGAGTGGCATGGACATATATACACTACCAAATGTAGAATAGATAGCTAGTGGGAAGCAGCTGCATAGCACAGGGAGATCAGCTCGGTGCTTTGTGACCAGCTAGACGGGTGGGGTAGGGAGGGTAGGAAGGAGATGCAAGAGGGAGGGGATATGGGGATATATGTATTCATATAGCTGATTCACTCTGTTATACAGCAGAAACTAACACACCATTGTAAAGCAATTATACTCCAGTAAAGATGTTAAAAAAAAAAAGTGAAAGGGTAACCTTTCTATTTTTATTGTAGAAATTGCAATTTAAATCTATGCACGTAAACTTGTGTTAAATTCCTACCCCCCCAAATAAATAAATAAATAAAATTAGCCTTGGTAGAAAAATAATGCTAGTGGTTCCTTCAAGTTCATTTTCTTCAACTTTTAAGGTCCTGGAGGCTTAGTTATAATGAAAAATGAATAATGACATATGATTTGTGATTTGCCCTGCTGCTCCCCGACCCCATTCCTGAAATGGGAGGAGCGGGGGACCGACCTGACAATGAGAGGGAACCTGGGAAGAGGCTCTTTCAGGATTCAATTCCTCATCCAGGATTAAATTCAGGATCAAAGTAAAAATCTGAGTTATCAGGTAGGATTCTGACTTCCCCCTTCTCCCTGCTTTAGAGTTTTCTAGACAAGCCCCTCTTGGGTTGTGTATATATGAGGGAGGAACCCTCCCAGCCACAAAGTGAAGGGTAGTCACCCCTGCACCGCTCACCAGCCTAAGCCTGATCCGGCAGTGACAGTGAAACCTGACAAGTGACAAGTCTTTTGATTTCTGACCCGCAGGAGCACACGTTGGTCTCACGGGAGCAGGTGACTTCCGGGGGTGGGGTGGAGGCTGGGGTCACTAAGCCGACGCCCACCCCATTCCAGCACCTGTGTCCGAAACCCAGATCGTTAGCTTGCTCTCCCCACCATGTGGGAGAGGTGTGATGAGCAAGAGACACAAAGGCAGATGCCGTGGCTCGGAGACAACCCGCCCTGCAGAACCAGAACGCACAGCCAGGATTCTACTGTTTTACTGCAAATATTTGTACCGTGTTGGGTCTAAGAGGGCTGGGGTAACAGAAAGGAATGAAGTCAATCAACATGCCTCATCTTTGCCTCCGAGGTTGTTTATAGCTGAAATGACGCTGGGTGGGGCTGGTTTTCTGCCGGGTAACAGTGGCAGAGCTCAAGCAGCTGTGACATTCCTACATCTGTGATTCAGGGCTTTACTATTAATAGCCTGGGTATCTCTGCCTGTAAGAAAGGGCTAATAAGGCCCCTCCAACCCATGGGTCGTCATTTCTATGACACAAACTTCTCCCACGGTCCTCCCTGCCCCCACTGCAGCCCCATAGGGTCATGTTTTTCCTAAGTCAGCAGCCAGCTGGAGTGTAAGCACTATAGAGCCTTTAAGCGGCTTCTCTAACTTCCATTCATAAATAAGAACCAAGCATGAGAGCAGCACGACCTCAGGTCGAGAGGGATGGGCAGGGCTCAAGAGCAGGAGGGGACAAGACCTTTCTATCCCCGAAAGTTCACGGCTAGCACTGCACAGTCTACTTCTCCCATCCCTAACACCCTCAGAGCCTGCAAGGAGATGCGGACAAGCAAAATTAAACTCAGAGAACTGGAATTTGTTTGGTGCTGTGAGCCTAGCAGGTGAATTTATTTTATTATATTTTTGCTGCATAAATAGATTAGCCCCTCACTGAGGCACTCCCTCTCTCACCCTCTCTCTCTCCCTTCCTGCCCCACACCCCATGGAATGTGACACTAAAACACCATTGTGTTTCTAGTCCAAACCAAATCATACATAAATATTATGGATACTGTAAATGCAATTAGTTCAATTTCTCTTCTATTCAGGGTGACCATTTTTAATCCTGAGATTTCAGTTTATTAACCAAACTGATTTATTAACAGCTCTGAACCTACCTGTATACCTTTGTGGATAAACTGCACAGAAACCCTGGTTGAGGAAGGCTCACTGGCTGCTTTGGAGACTACGCCAGCAGGGTAACAGCTGGTGCCTATTCATTTCCAGAGAAGTCTTTTCCAAAGGAAAATACTACATAGTGGTTCAGAGAGATTGCCCCCCTCCTGTGTTTTCCATGGAAAGAATTTTCCTGTACCACAGTCAAAGTGAATGAGTCACCAGCATTTAGTTGCTAAACAACAGTCATATAAGCTAAAGTCCCCCCAACAGTCAGACACTGCTACTTTAGGATAAAAGCATTCACTCTGCACTTTTAAGATAACCCAAGAGGGTATTACCAAAGTTATTTTTGGAATGTGGCAGAGTAAAACCAAATTGTTTTTGTCTCTGGCCTCAGGGCCAAATAATTAAGAGCTCTGGGAACAGAAGCAAAGCATAGATATTTTCTACTTTACAGTTAAAGCTACAAGAAGTGCAGCAAAATAAATGAAGGAAAAAATAAAAAATGTACAGTTCATAAGACAGCAGGACTTTTTATTCTTATTTCTAGAGAAGATTTCCAAAGAACTTATCTCAATCTCATTCCACTCAGATGAGATAAGACTTCATAATACAGACACCAACCCGTGGGTTCATTTGTTGTTTTATTCCCCCAAACTGACTCACTGCCGCCTTGTCATTCACTCACAAAATGAAGCCAGGGTTGTCCACAAGTGACCAAAGGACAGAAACCATTTTGTTGGAGAGAAAAGCTTTGTGAGCACACAGCCACTCTTGGCAAAAAATCAAGAGTACATCACTTCCAAAGAAGCCATGCCAATTAAGAGGGAAATGGGAAAACCAGAAAACAAGTAACCTGATGGAGTCCACATCCTCACTGCTCTCTCCTACAGAGCCCTGGATTGCCTATGGCCTGTGCATCCACAGGGCAGGAATTTCAGGACCCCTCCATGGCCACCGATCCCTCAACACCTTTGGACTCATTGGCAGAAGAGGGCTCAAAATTCTCTCTAGCAGAATCCAGCTGAAGGAAAACTTGAGAATGAGTCTGTTATTTGCTTTCCATTTAATGTTTACATCTATCAACCTCACTGCAGACATTTATGGGTCATCTATGGTACATCAGGTACTGGGCTGGCAATACCAAAACAGGAAGAGAGAAATCACTGCTCTGGAGTTGCTTACCATCTAGTGGAGGATATGCTCACACACAAAAACTCTCAACCCAATTAGGAAGGTGGTAAGGCCAAAGTGGGGGACTTCCCTGGTGGTGCAATGGCTAAGAATCCACCTGCCAATGCAGGGGACACGGGTTCGATCCCTGGTCCGGGAAGATTCCACATGCCATGAAGCAACTAAACCCATGAGCCACAACTACTGAGCCCACGTGCTACAACTACTGAAGCCCAGGCGCCTAGAGCCCATTCTCCGCAACAAGAGAAGCCACTGCAATGAGAAGCCCGCGCACTGCAACAAAGAGTAGCCCCAGCTCGCCGCAACTAGAGAAAGCCCGCACACAGCAACGAAGACCCAACGTGGCCAAAAAAAAAAAAAAAAAAAGACAGAAGTGGGTGCACAGGGTGCAGAGCAGTACTGAGCACAACCTGGGGAGTCAGGAGAGGCTTCTAGGAGGAGTAAAGAAGTAAGAGAGGGCTGCCAAATGAAGAAAGGGGGAAAGATCATTCCATGGCCTCCTCATGGGACAAGAAGGTATCAAGCTCACTGTTCAAGGGGAATGGGGAGAGGTTCAAACTCAGGCCAGGGTGGCAGGTCATGGAGGGGTCTGAATGCCACACTAAGGACAATGGACATTAGAAGTGATGTGATGAGAGTCTCAAACCTGAGCTACCTATTTCTTTACCAATTAAGTTCCAAAGACTTTGGGTGCATTTCAAAGTCTGCCATGATGTGTTTCCAACCATACTGCCTCCTTCCTCCAAAATGGATTGTGTTGGTGTGTGCATGTCCCGTGTTTAGCAGACATGCCCAGAAAGTGTCTATGTTTATTAGTGTACTTAAATATTTCCCTGAGAAATAGAATAAAATGACAGCCAGGCACATCCCACACATAGCATTTTAAGTAGCACAAAGCATTTGGGATTGGCTTATCCTCCTGTAGTAATGGCTTCATGTCCACAATGAGGCTGTGAGCTCCATGAAGGGAAGGAGGTTTTCATGCTTTGCTAGACTCCAAGAGTGCAGCCTGCAGACCTCCAGGGATAAAAAAATACGAGGGGTGCTTTAAATGCATACACCTGGTCCCATCCAAGGTCTGATGATTCAGATTTTCTGGGATGAGGCTTGAGCTGCACCACCTCCTTAAGTGATGAAGGACCACTGACTGGCCTAGCACATTGGCCTGCATCACAGGAAGTAAATGAACATGAAATTTACAAACACAGCTATAGCCCATGCTGCTACATCTACAAAACAGCCTCCATCTTCTCAGTTGGCTGAAATAACAATCATCCTGACATTTACTGCAATCTTCATGAAAATTTATTAGTAGTGATGATTCCAAAGTCTCCTACAGTCTGACACAAACTCCTAAATGTCTGATCCCTCTTGATCCCACTCCCACGTTTTCAACGGAGAATTCTTAGGATTTTTTCCATGTGAATCTCACAGAATCAATGCCCAGCAAACTTGTTTTCCATGCGTTCTTCAAGTAGAATTATTTTACGTTTGTATCCAAAACTTCCCCGTGGTCCTTCTCAGAAGCCAGTTCTGAGTTTGGACCTAAACAATAGGTTGCAGCTTGGGAAAAATTACTAAGGTATATTTAAAGCTCTCTATAAATAATCCACTAAAGATATAAACTGCAGAGGGAGCACAAAACAAGCTTTTTTCCTGAAAGTGTACTGGAACCTATTACTGGAATTCAAAGGATCTTTTGATAGTACAGAGAGTTTCATGAATTTTAGCCTAATTTCAGGCACATGAGAAGTTCACAAGAAGTCCAGAAATACCTTTGAATTACTTGGGAAAAAAGGCCTTTTTTTCCCCCTAACAATTTACTATTGGCTTTATCTTTTCCCCTAATATTTTCTAGGTAGAAATACAGTTATTGGGAAAGAAAAACGGTCATTTCCTATCATCTGGAGCTGTGATGCCTTTCCTAGCAACACCCCCTTCTTGCTGGTACTTAATGTCACCAGTGCTCTGAATTTTACTACACTGCAATGAAGGATTTATATGTCTATTTTTGCAAAAGATTGTGGGCTCTCTGAGGGAAGGGATCACATGTGAATATCTGTATTCACATAGTGATAGGCACAGAGTAGGAATGTGATATTTGATGAATTCTAAGGAATAAATGTCACTGGCTTACCATAGTAAGTCAAAATGCTAAGTATTCATTTTTATATCAAAAAGGCTGATTTAAAAATCTTACTCAAGTAAATTAAAAGTAAATTCAGTCTCTTATATATAAATCAATTTAGTGGTTGCTTGAAAGTATTTGCCAAGATGCAAACCAATAACTCATCATGGGGAGAAATGAGTTGAAAGGAACTTAACCAGGTAGCATTTTACAAAGTCTCCTTAATAACTAATCGTAAGTACCACTTTTGTCGCCATTTACAGAGTGCTTATTATGTGTCAGCTACCAGTCTACTCTCTTTACATTCATTTATCACCTCATTTAATCCTCCTAACAACTGGATAAGATAACATTATTATCTTTACACTTGAGGGAAGAGGCTTGTCAGAATCCAAACCCATGGGCCCTCCCTTTGCTTTGTTGGGTCTTTTGCTTTGTTGGGTCTTTTGCTTTGCTGGGTCTTCATTCCACAGAGGTCATGAAAGAGTCTCCCTTCCCCTGTTCCCAACTACACACACACACACACACACACACACACACACACACACACACACACACACACATTTTTTGAGTCAAGATGCACTCAATGTACATCAACTTCTTTGGCATTTACAGAAGACTTGACACAATGGAAATGATGTTCCATTTTGCCTTGTCCGTATAAAATGATCTTCTCTCCTGATACCTTATCCTTCATTGGCTCTTGGACTTCTTATGATAGGACCTGCCAGGTGAATCTCATCCCCTTAGCCTGCTGGGCTCATCCTTGGCTGGACAGAGGAAGATGGTTTGCCCAGATCCACATTCTCGAGTCTTTTAAGTTGCAATTCAATCATCTACCCTGTCTAATCATCCTCAAGGAATAGCATTCCTGTGGTCTACATAGAGAGACAACTAAAAAAAATGTATGGGGGGTGGTCACAGAATTTTTGCAAAGTTGACAAAGACTCCATGTGCCCCCTTCACTCTAATTAGGCCCTGGCGCACTCCCAGAAAATAACCTCTCTCACATTCTCCTGGGACATTTCAGCCATCGTCTGAGGGACAGGCCAGATAAAGCATGCAAAGTGCATGGCCATTAGTGTATGTTCTGCCACAGGAAAAACAGCACTGTCACCCAACACACGTCTGAGAGCTGAGTTCCTCCAGCTCTCAGGACAAAGAGACAAGGGACCATGCAACCAACCCTCTGGTTTGTGAAAAACTATAACTTGTATGAAAAAAAAATAGGCATTAGCTTCACATTGAGATGAAAACTAAAGTCCTAAGGCAGACTTGTCCAAGGTTACACAATTACTTGGAAATGGCCAAAACCCCTGGGGTCTTACCTGCTACCTGTGGTTATTTTGTCATGCTAACCGGCCACACAGGCAACCTGATCAAACAGCCAGGATTTGAGTCCCAGCTCTGCCACAGGCTCAGGGACCTCGGGCATGTTATTTTCTCTCTGGGTTTCAGCAGTCTCATCTGTGAACGGTAGTAACATGCTCCACTTGTGAGGTTGTGGTGAGGACAGGGCTGGCTTCCTGGGTGTGCGACCTGGGAAGCTGTGTAGGAACCTGTGCTCAGATGGGCCCTCCATTTGGTTTAATGCTCTGCTCTTGTTATATTGAGATTTGTAAGAATTTTATCTTTGAGCTTGTGTTTTATAAGTGAGGTTGGATGGGATAATGGAGCCTGCGTGTGCGCAGACAAGAGAGGTGCAGGACGTGTGTCTGCCATTCCTGCTGCTCCCTTCACAGGTGGTATTTGCGATGCCCCCTGAGCTCCCAATTCCAGTGGACTCGTGATGCATGGGAATTCAGGGAGTGCAAGGGAAGTGTGTCACATCTACGACTGAATAAACAGCAGCACTGAGAGGTCACTTTCCATCCAAACCAGAATGCAAAAAAGAAGGCAAGGTGTTCAAGGAAACACAAACGACCAAGGGACCCTATCATATCCTTTCTGACTCATGTAACTTTCCTATTTAGCCAACCACTTACACTGAAAATGATGATATAGAAGCAAAAGGAAAGATAGGACAACCTACTGTCCCCTTTCCCTTCCGTCCTTCCTTACCCATCAGTAAGCCAAAGGTAGAGAGTGTCGCTGGAATGCGCATGCATCCAAGAAGTGAAATAGAAACAGTTGAGCTATTTGGGTGCAGAATTCCCAAGCTTCTGGAAAGAATGAAATACATATGCATCTACGATCTATGAAATATAAATTGTGCAATTTCACAAATGAGTTCAGTGCTCTTATATTTGAGTTTAAAATGAGCGGTGCACAGTGTAAACATGAAAGGTCAAACTTCATGTCAACAATTTAAAATTTTACTTTACTTAGGACAACATTAATTAGCAAATAAAAACATTATGACAAGGTAAGAAAGAGTCTGTGGAATAAAGAAAAAAAAGCTTTATATTGTAGTACCTTTAATGGCACTTTATTCCTGCACTTTGAACGAGGGGTCTCACATTTTCCTTTTGCACTGGACCCTGCAAATTATGTACTGGGTGAGGCTGAAAGAGGCTCTCTATGAAATGAAAGTGCCTGGCATCCAGAAGGAGCTCAAGGAAGGTAATAACGATTGTTATTACTTAGTTTCTCACTGCTTCACCAATTTACAACAAAAACAGGATAATGGAAAACTGTAAAGCTCAAGTTTTCAAAACCATTTTGGGCTATAGGGAGCCTTTTCTTATCAAATGTGGGGAATTTTACTTACAATGCCTTAAAGAATTTAGACCCCCTCCTGATACCTTGACACACGACCTTTGCTGCCATATGAAAAAGGCAGTGTGATGCCAACCATCCAAGAAACACTGGACTTCAATGTTAGGAAACCTCCCCAGGAAGACAAAGTTAACCTCAGCCCACTCATTCATTCAGGAAATACTTACTGAGTGCTTACTAAGTGTCAGGAACTGTTCTAGGTGCTGGGATGTTGCTGTAAGGGCAATAGACAAAAATCCTTGCTGTGATGGAGCTTACATTCTAGTTGTGTGTGTATGTGGTTGATATAATAAAATATACATATATATATCATATGATATAGATATATCATATGATGTAGATGACAGAAGTGATAAGTACTATGGAGAAAAATCAAGGCTGGAGAAAGAGAGTTGGGGGGAAGGAGCTGTAGTTTGAAGTGAGTGGCCGAGGAAGGCCTCTTTGAGAAAGTGCCATTTGCGCAAACCTGAAGGAGGTAGGGGAGCAGCCATATGGATATTTGAGGAAAGAGCATCCCAGACAAGTGAACAATAAGAGCAAAGGTCTGAAGGAGGGAGGTGACCTGGTGTGTTCAAGGAGTGTGAGGTGGAGGGAGGTTAGAGAAGAGGAAGAGTTAGGCCCCTCCCTATCAGTCATGTGAGGACCTTGGCTTTACAGTGAGTGAGGTGGGAAGCCATTGGAAGCTCTGAGCAGAGAAAGTTGCATGATCTGATTGTCATTTCCACAGGATCCTTCTGGCTTCTGTGTGAGGCAAGAGTGAAGGGGAACGGGTACCAAATGTTGAATTAGTGAATGAAATTTAAAAAGAGCTCGTGTGTGTGATGATGACACAACAGAATGAGATGAAGAAAAAGATTATACAAATAAGAAGTGGAAACTGAGGACCAAGACAGGATCAACAGGAATAAATGAGACACCAAAGAAGATAAATATCTAATTTATTTAGATAAATATCTAATATCTAATTTATTTAGATAAATATCTAATTCCTAGGATAGGAAAAAGTTTGAGATGATCTCAACGAGTGCAGAAGAAAGACCCTAAAACAATGAGAGACAATCAATAGATGTGCAAAATAAAGGAAAATGAAAAAACTTATGTCCCAGAAGTAGAGAATTTAAGAAGCAGAAGATATATTCAGAGATCTAATACACAAGAATTTCCCTGAAATAGAGATAGATCTGAACTTGCAGATTTAAAGTATGTAGAGATACTATTTTAATAAAGTTTGATACAGAATGCTAACTCCAGGTCTTAACCTAAGCTTTTGAACTTCAAAGGATATCATTCTCCATATATCCAGACAGAAAAAGCCCATCACTCATCAAAAGAGAAAAACTCAGGCTAATCTCAGACTTCTCAGTGCAATGCTAATGCACGGAAGACAGCGGAGCAATATCTGAAAATCTTGAGGGAAAGAAAGTGTGTGTCGCAAGAACCTTTCACTCAGCCCAAATGTTGTTCAGACATAAAGGCAATGGACAAACCAACCACAAACACAGAGGTGGTCAGGAAATACAACACCACGAACGCTTCTTTGGAAAATAGCTTCACATCAACATCTAGTCAATGAAGAGATGAGTGAGGTGAGTCAAAATAAACTCAGGAATGCAAATATTGTAGTAAAAGGACTAGCAGTGAGCAGTGAATTCTATTAAATGTGAAACTGATACCCCAATTACTGGATTATGGTTATGAAAGAGAATGGGAATGCTCTTTTGAGCAAAGAAAGCAAAGAACAACATGAAAACAATATTATAACTAACAAATATCAGAGGTGGGTAGGAGAGACGTATGAGAGAGATACTGTCCTTGTCTTCACAGCAGGAAGAGATGACTTGCACCCGACAGTCCAAGATTCTTGATCTAGGCATCTCACAGAAGCACCTGAAGTCACATCACCCAATTGCTTCATCTTTGCTTAGAGATTATGCAAAACCTAACCCCTATTTGTCTACTTCATCTCCCATCACTTGGACTTGGTAAGGCAAAGGGTATCACAAGGCAAATGTATCTTCCGGGTTCTAAAAGGGAGTTAATACACCTTTACCTTTTTACTGATTCTTTTTTTTTTTTTTCAGATTCTTGGTTCAAGATCCAAAATTGTTTCTCATTTATTTATATCTAGGATTTCCATAGTATCTTTCCTCCAGAGAGGCTGATGAATGAAAAAGAGATGACACACTGGTTCCAAGGATACCCACATAGAGTTTTATTTTTCTTTCCAGTTATTGAGCCTGCATATTTATGAAAATGCCATGGAATTTCTCATGACAAGACTTTCATTATCAACACAGAGTCACTGCCCAGAGGTAATGATATGCCTTGGGGGATGCTTGCCCTAATCATTCCTCTTCTGCCCCCATTCAACCCCTCTTCTGAGTGGGCACTGAGCAATATGACTTCATGCTTTGGCTGTGGCTGATTGGATCATAAGTAGACACTGGATGGGGAGGGGGGACCCATACCTCAGCTGGCCAAGCACTTACAATGTATATCCTGCCTTGAGAAAGAGGAGCTGAGTCAATTAGGTTTTCACTTCTGGGACTCTGAACTAAGAGTCATATAGAAAAGTCCTAGTCAGGGGCTGGTACATGTATTAAAAGATCAAGTAAGGCCAGGCCAGGGGCAGGCTTCATAGAGACATGTGGATATCAAAATTCCAAGGGGTAAAGTGTCGGAGGAAGCCAGTTGGGAAGGAAGAGAATAGGACATTCCCCAAAACTGAACAGATGGTCCTGGAGCAGCCTGGGATTCTATGCTTCCTGAGGCCTGACTGCTCAGCATTTCCTGGGTTCCTATGAGACCTCTCTATGTTCTTACACATATACATTCCTCCTTCTTTTGAATGCTCGTATGTCCTTGGCATTCACCTCTAAAAGTCAAACCTGGTTCCTAGAAACATCAGATGAGTGAGTTAATGCTCCTGAAAGCAGCTAAGTGCTTCTTCCTTTAAAATATGTCAGTAAGGCTCCTTGGTTTAACTCTGGTCACAGGGGTTAGCACAAACAACTGCCTCATAAACCAAGATGCCCCCAAAAGTCTTTTAAGACTGCAGTTATGTTTTTGGGGGAAGGATGTGATTTATGACATTTATCAAGCTCTGTAGAAATGAATCATTTTATAATAATATTCTATTTACATATATACATGGGCTTTCATTTTAAAAATTTAAAGTTTCACATTGCTACAACTGCACCAAAGATTGTGCTAGTACTATATGCCATATGCCACATTGGCTGTATTTTTGAAAGAGGTATAAAAGGTAGTTTTATTCCTTTCTTCCCTTCTCACCATTCCCCAGCAAGATAGAAAACACTCTGCATATGCATTGGATTTGTTGAGGTTTAGGGAGATTGGAGGGAGGACAGGAAGGGAAATATTTAGAACTTAAATTTTTCTTGGTTTTGGATCTGAATTATACACTATATTTTTCCCTTCCTGAATAAAATATACTAAGAGTGCTGGGCATTTACCAATATGCTTCATTGGCCATTAAATTTACACACAGGGACTTCCCTGGTGGTGCAGTGATTAAGAATCACTACTAATGCAGGGGACATAGGTTCGAGCCCTGGTCTGGGAAGATCCCACATGCCACAGAGCAACTAGGCCTGTGTGCCACAACTACTGAGCCTGTGCTCTAGAGCTGGCGAGCCACAACTAGTGAGCCTCCATGCCCCAACTACTGGAAACAGCGTGCCTAGAGCCCGTGCTCCACAGCAAAGAGAAGCCACCGCAATGAGAAGCCTGTGCACTGCAACAAATAGTAGCCCCCGCTCGCCGCAACTAGAGAAAGCCTGCATGGAGCAGCGAAGACCCAACGCAGCCAAAAATAAATAAATAAATTTATTTAAAAAAAAAATTTACACACAGAAAAAAGCAACGAAGCCATAAAAACAGCATTAAGGGGCTTCCCTGGTGGCGCAGTGGTTGAGAGTCCGCCTGACGATGCAGGGGACACGGGTTCGTGCCCCGGTCCGGGAGGATCCCACATGCCGCGGAGCAGCTGGGCCCGTGAGCCATGGCCGCTGAGCCTGCGCGTCCGGAACCTGTGCTCCGCAACGGGAGAGGCCACAACAGTGCGAGGCCCGCGTACCGCAAAAAAAACCAAAAACAAAAACAGCATTAAGCCATAGCATCACACAGTCGAAAGCAAAGTGGGCAAAATTCAGGGAAGAATGAAAAGAAATTACCACTGATTCATTAATTATGCATTTACTGAACATCTATAATACATAAAACTGCATAAAGCTGACTGATATATAGATCGAAGATGCCTAGATTAAGCCCTCAGTGAGCTTACATTCTAGTAGGGCAAGTAGCACAAGTACTTATATAACTTTAAGGGGAAGTAGAAAGGGATTGGAATCAGAAGTACTGAGAAAATGCTATAAAGGTTTGAAGAAAGGAATGCTTGCCGTTTAGCAAAAGAGATAGAGGAAAGCTTCAAGTAGAATATGGTCCTCCCCAAGTACAGGAAGTTACAGAAAGTTGGTTGGGCTCAGCACCTTTTCACCAGTTGCTACAGATAGGAGATGAACTAGACCACTCCTGGTATCCAGATAAAAGAGCTAACCAAGAAACGTGTTGAAAGTAGCTTCTCGTGTCCTCTTTAAAATCTTAAAATAGACCAACTGAACCATGATCTACGCAAGATCAAGTTCAGTTGAAGTATTACTAAACAAAGTAACATCACATAGTATTTCCATCAATGATAATATTGTAGCAATTGATGACTTCAGTGATGGGGCAGTTAATTATTAAGGAGCCAGTACCCCTGCCAACAGGGCTGGCTACCAACTGGTTACAGAGTTTGAGTGTCACTTCAAGGACAGGTCTGGCCTGAGGAAAAGATAACAGATGAACATATCCAGCTACGTATTAGAACCACATGATAGCCCTTCAGGGAAAAGAGTGATATGAAACAGAACTGGGAACTGTCCCCACACAAAGAGCAAATGTTAAACATCCTAGAATATTCTAGTGATGTCAAAAATGACATTACAACATGATCCGGGGCGTGACAGACACAAGGAGAGAAAGCTGGGTGCTGGCAGTGGCTCCAGCTATGTGACTTTTCTTCCCAAGCCACCTTTATCCACCAGGGACCTATTTTATGTCATGGGAATGCTCCCTCTCCACTGGCCCACATGCAAACCTCTGTGAGCTGGATTTTTCTGGGCATTGTGAGTCAGAACATCTCTGACATCCTCTGATTCATTTCAGTTGCTATCTATGGCTACAGAACTTGGATGAGGAAAAACCTTTAAACAGCAACCAAACAAAGCTTGGGGGCGATCCTAAGGCACCTGTAGCAGGAACAACAAAACCAGCTAACTAAAGTCACCAAGTAAAGATCCTCCCTTCCTTTATGTAATATGTTTGCAAACCTTTAAAGTTGTAGAGATAGACGAGGTTTTGAAGATTAAGATACAGGGTATAAGCAGGCATGAATGTACACATGGGATTTTTCACTTTAATGAAATCCGGTTATTTCATATTTGGGGAATAGTTCTGACTTAATTTAAAATTGTATTAAGGGCAATTTTAATGCAAAATAGCGTAGTCCCTGGGGAAAACAGTTTGACAGTTCCTCAAAAAGTTAAACATAGGGTTAACATATGACCCAGCAATTCCACTCTTAGGTATATACCCAAGAGAATTGAAAACATATGTCTTCTGTCCACACAAAAATTTGTATACAGGTGTTCCTACCAGCATTATTCATAATACCCTAGAACAGAAACAACCCAAATGTCCATCAGCTGATGAATAGATAAACAAAATGTAGCATACCCACATAGCCATATAAAGGAACGAAATACTGATAACATTCTACAACATCAATGAACCATGAAAACATTATGTTAAGTGAAAGAAACCAGACACAAACGGTCATGTGTTGTGTAATTCCAATTATATGAAATGTCCAGAATAGGCACATTCATAGAGACAGAAAGTATCAATAGATCAGGAGCTCCCAGGGGCTGGGGAGTGGTGGTAACAGGGAGTGACTGCTAACAGATACAGGGTCGCTTTTAGGGGTGACAAAAATGCTCTGGAAATAGATAGTGGTGATGTTTGCACAACTTTGTGAATACACTAAAAACCACAAAATTGTCCATGTTAAAATGGCGTATTTTTATGGCATGTGAATTATATCTTAATTTTTTTAATGTATGAAATATGTTTATTTACCGAGCACAGCATTTATTATACACTGGAGAAACAAAGCCCGCTAAAACCACTTTGCTGCAAATAAGAACCTTACTACTTGGCAAAGAGAGACATGCAGACAAATAGATATAACCAAGCATAAAAGTGCATAAAGGTGGAAATACTTATCCATAAATGGGCATTTGTGTGGTATTCCCCAAAGAGGGGACATCTGGAGAAGATTCAAAGGCAAGTTTCACCTGAGCTGAATCTCAAACTAAACTAAAACAATTTTTGGTAGTCCTTTGGTCTTCTCTTCTGCAATGTTAAGCAGGGAGAAAGGAGACCAGTTCTTTATCTAATTTATCCAGCAGATCTGGGGAAAGTCACTTCACTTCTCTGGGCCTCAGTCTCCAACTCCCTGTACAAAGGTGTTGATATCAAAGTTTTATTTCCATCCTTAAGAAACATCTAGAATTCTAAGGCATACCATAGTTCTTCTAGAGCTCTGGCCTATTTAGATTTGAAGGTCCCATGAATTCTGATTTTGCATTCTGAGTGTGGTGTCTTCTGGAGGTTGAGAAAGGAATCATCCGCTCTCCTGGCTACATCACAAATAGCATCACAAATAGACTATGCTGCTTTCCTGTTGGCAGCCTTCATCTTGCATCCCAGAGCCATTCCAGGCTCATGGCTGATTTACTAAGTTAACAGGCATCTATGATGATAAGCACTGGGTCATATCCCAGATTCATTAGGATCACATGATGCTAAATCAGGGGTTTCTGTGAAGGTAGTCCGCTCTTCGTAAGAATAAAAATATTTTTAAAGCCAGGGAAAAAAACCAACACCAAACAATAAACTTAAACAGATTGCCTTACCTTCTGACTTTAAATAAGATCCGTTTTTTAGTATTAATACATATAATTAAAATTAATGGGGCATTTCAACATATTCAGTTACTTAAGGAAGTAAATTAGATGGGACCATTTCCTGTGAAAATAAGTTACTTGTCCACATTCCTAGGCCTAAAAAATAAATAAATAAAAACAAAGAAACACATCAAAGCAATAAGGCTGGACCAAGAAGAGAGAGGCAGTGGAACTAAGTGAAAAATGTCTTACTTCTATTTTTTTCCTTCTAATCTCATTTCACTGGGGTATTTTCTTTCTACTCCTATTCTGGGTCTGTCTCCTCTATTTTCCAGCTCAAATCCTACTTTCTATTTCCCTGGCCATCCCAGGTCCAAGTTATCTTTCCTTGCTTGGAAAAGTAATTGTATTTATTACCTAAGAATTTATTTCACTCCTCCCACATTTGAGGTGGAGAGAAGAGGAAAGGGGGAAATGGTTATTGAAAAGCTACTAAGGCTAGTTTATTTTCTTCTTTTACATTTATATTTTATTTTAGTCCTCATACTATTACTGCAGTGTAGGTAGTATTATCCACATTTGATAAATGATAAAACTGAGGCTCAAAGATATTAAGTATGGTGTCTAAGTCACAACATCTAAAATGAGTAGTGCTGCACTTTGAACTTGGCAGGGCAGCCTGACCCCACAGCCCAGAACTTGCGGCCACTGCACCAAACTGCTTCTTCCGGCCTAAGCTACTTGAAAGCAGGAGGATAATTTTACGCCCACTGTATTCTAACATAGCGATTTGATTTCTACAAACATCTATTCATTCATTTACTCATACACTTACAGCCTTTTTCCATACTAGGAACTATAATACAGTAAAAATAGAAATGTGGCTCCCTCCGTACTCTCAGAGAGGACCTTGCAGTGTGCTAAGAGAGAGAGGCTTATAAACAGGTACTTCTAACAGAGATGCATGGGATGCTGTACAGCACACAGGAGGATGAGGGAAGAGGTAAGACAAGCCTGCCCAGAGGACGAAAAGCTTAAAGCAAATCCTGCCTGAGAGTCAGAGGAACCGGGCAGGCTATGGCAGGAAGCAGAACAGCACGGAGATAGAAGGTGAAAGGGCCCTTCAAACACCTGTGACAAAGACCTCTGGTGTGAGTGTTGGGGCAGAGGGGGGTTAATGATTGAAAATGTGATAGAAAGGCAGGGTCTGACCGTCAAGGGCTTGACACCCTGATTCTGCGAAATATGATTAAACTAATGGAACAGGAAGCTTTGGGAAATTAACAGGGGTTATTGATAACTACAAACCCATGAAAAATGCAGGCTGTCTAATGCTTTACCACATAGCTGAAATCTCCAATCTCTCCTTCCATGCCCTCCCAAGACTCAGAGGTTGTTTACCACCGATCATTTCCCACCTCAACAGAATAAAAGTCAAAGTAAGACTACTGTTTTGAGGGAACCACATCCCATCAACAAACTGGACGTGGCCCTGGTGGCCTGGTGTGGTGGAGGAACTGAGGGCACCACTGAGCACATCTCCTTGCCAACACCAGATTCCTGTCACCGCTTTGTGTCCAGACAGCCACTCGTGTAGCCATCGGCGAGGACAGCAGGGCTGAGGGGAGGAACCGGATATTCCTTCTTGTCACGTCTTCTGGAAAACATTTTTTTCATGGCCAGAAGTCAAACACCCCTCTCAAATTTAAGGTGGGGTGGGTAGGGGTCTTCACCATTGAGTCTGAGATTTGCAAAGTATTTAAAACATTTTTCCAACACACCATCTCAACACTACCAGGAAGATGCGATAGAAAAGCTCCACAGAGTATTGGAAGGTGTGCTCTTCAAACTGTGGACAAGAAAATGTCCCTTCTAGCCTTTGGGCCACAGTGTCCAAGACCTCCCTCTGGCCCTTTGACAGAAATGTCTGATCTATGGGGTTGGGATTAGTGACAGCGAACGGGATGAAAAGGGACACAGAAAGTTAGAGAACCACAGTGTTACATGCCATGAACAATACAACAAAACAGGTTGCTGCCACTTCAAGAAGCAACAATGTATTAATCACCAGGGAGGGGACTGCCAACTCTACTTTGCTCCCTGGTCTCCAGTCCAGAACATTTTGCTTTGGGATTTGGACTCAGTTGACAACATAATAATTGAACGCTTTCAGATGACCTTAGGGCTTTTGATAGCAGCACCAGTCTCTTCTTGTTTGTTTGTTGAGAAGGTAATGGCCCTAAATATGCCTCTTTCATTTGTATTAGACCCAAAAGCTCAGAAGGTCAGAAAACAACACAGGTTCACAAACTTACTCTAAGTTCCGACAGTAAGGTGAGGAGAAAACCCCATGCAGATAGCTTGTAATTATGAACTAGGAAAAAGAAATATTTGCTAAGTTTCCTAGCAAAACCAATTTATTTTATAAGAGAATCTTCTAATTTGAGTTGTTAAAGTACTTCTTTAGAACTACTATTTACAAATTTTAAGTTTGCCAATGCTCAGCAGATCTCATGGATGACCTGTCCTTAAGCTCCTAGGGCTAAGGCCTTACCACGTCATGGTTAAGACCATGAACTTGGGTGTCAGGCCAACCTGGGTCCAAATCCAGCTCTTCCACTTTCTACCTATATAACTTTTGGCAGGTTTCTTAACTGCATATGCCTCAGACGCCTCATCTGTAAAACAAAGATTAAAGTAGTACTGGCTTTGTTGAGTTATTAGGAATATTAAATGGGGAAAAATTATAAAGCACTTGGCACAGTGTTGGAGACATAGCAGTCCCTCAATGAATGACAGTGGTTCTAGAGTGGTATTGCATCCACAATCAGAGATACAATCAGATCCACACGCAGAAGCTCTTTTTTACGTTCACTGATATCTTTGCTTTGTCTACACGTCCCAGCTTCTTGCCAATTCCTTTCCTGTTCTTAAGTGGGGAAAACAGTTCCTTCTCTAGTGACTTCTGGGGGTTGTTTTGAGCATGACAAAAGAGAAAGACACATAGGGGCACTTTGAAAAGCGTCTAGCTCTGCACAGCTCAAAGCAGGAGCGAGCACCAGACAAAAACAGGAAGCTGCAACATCTTGAGGTCTTTCTGGCAGCTGCAGGAGGCCTTTGCCAAATATCCCGGAGCATCCTGCCAGGAGCTGCTCCTGAGCACTGTGGGGCTTTGCTAGCACAGGAACACACATGACTGCAGGAGGGTGAGCTTCCTTCAAGCACCTGTCCTAAACAGGATACTCCAAGCACACTTTGTAGCTTCCTGGGAATCCCACTTCCTGTGCTGTGTTTATACTCCCGGGCCCCAGCAGCACAAAAACTGGACCTCTATTGCTTCACAGCAGTGGAAGACAAAATCATTATTTTTTTGAAATAATAAACTACTCTATTGTATTTTTATTGCAGTTAAAATTTAGCAGATGCTTGCGTGTGCCACTATGTCAAACACCTCTGAGGTGCATGTTCTCATTTAATCCTTATCATCAGTGCTGTCCTTAGACTCAGGCAAGCAGGGACCCTACCCCGAAACCAAACCTTCCTCAAAAATGTCTAAGTCCGGGCTTCCCTGGTGACGCAGTGGTTGAGAGTCCGCCTGCCGATGCAGGGGACACGGGTTCGTGCCCCGGTCCGGCAAGATCCCACATGCCGCGGAGCGGCTGGGCCCGTGAGCCATGGCTGCTGAGCCTGCATGTCTGGAGCCTGTGCTCCGCAACGGGAGAGGCCACAACAGTGAGAGGCCCGCATACCGCAAAAAAAAAAAAAAAAAAAAGTCTAAGTCCCTTCTTGTTGCCTGAGACCAGCTGGGGCCAGCAGTGCTATCTAGGCAGGGCAGTCCAGCCTCCTCTTTGGAGCACTCTCTAATGATCCTTTATGTCTCTCCCTTGCTGTGCAGGGGGTTGACCAGATGCCTGGAGGAGCTCTAGCCAACCAAGGCCCTGGAACTAGCTCAATTCCTGGAGGGGAGTTTGGTGAATAATCACTCCCTGAGGCTGGCATGGTATTTCTTTACCATGATTGAGCAGGATTGGACTGTTGACACACTGATTTGGGGTGACTCAAATTGTTTATGTAAACAGGGGCCCCACAAAAAATATTTGCCCAGGAAACCATATGCCCTAGGGGCAGACCTGCTCATAGCAATCATGTAAGGTGTGCGTCCTTCAGCATACCTTACAGATGGGGAAACTGTCACTTGGAGACACTAATTTCCCAAAATAACACATTTAGTAAGTAGAAGAGCTGGGACTCAAATTCTGAAATGTCCAACCCCAAAGCCACACACTGAACTAATCCCCCAGGTTTCCTTATCTGCCTCCACTAAGATACTGATACCCCAGTGATGGTTACACTTTCCTTTACCCAGGCTCTCTTTGATACTGTTTATTCTCTTGGTCTCTTGTGATTGAAACTACAGACAAGCCATTGTCCAGCACACTCTCCATCAACCACAGTTTACCTGGTCTCCCCTTGACTTCCTGCCTTCTCTACTGGCAGACCTTATCTCTTTCCTGAGCATCAACAGCTCATTCCAAAAACATTTACCTTGAATCTCTTTTATTTATTTTATTTATTTTTATTTAACATCTTTATTGGAATATAATTGCTTTACAATGTTGTATTAGTTTCTGCTGTATAACAAAATGAATCAGCTATACAAATACATATATCCCCATATCCCCTCCCTCTTGCGTCTCCTTCCCACCCTCCCTATCCCACCCCTCTCGGTGGTCACAAAGCACCAAGCTGATCTCCCTGTGCTATGCAGCTTCTTCCCACTAGCTATCTATTTTACGTTTGGTAGTGTATATATGTCCATGCCACTCTCAGCTCACCCTTCCCCCTCCCTGTGTCCTCAAGTCCATTCTCTACGTCTGCGTCTTTACTCCTGTTCTGCCCCTAGGTTCATCAGAACCTTTTTTTTTTTTTTTTGATTCCATATATATGCGTTAGCATACAGTATTTGTTTTTCTCTTTCTGACTTACTTCACTCTGTATGACAGACTCTAGGTCCATCCACCTCACTACAAATAACTCAATTTCGTTTCTTTTTATGGCTGAGTAAAACTGTATATGTAGAATCACTGAGTAGAAGCACCGAACTCATTCATAATTAAATGTTAGCTCCAGCAGAGAGCTACATGTTTGGTTTTTATCCCTAATTGATGAATTAACTTTTTTTCCTCAATAAAGGGATTTTAGGTATCTGCCAGCATGTGAATCCAATAGTTGAGAGAGGTGCCCTAAACTATAATAGGCATGGTCAGCTGGCTCTGAACCAAGCTCTTCTAGGGTGGCTTATAGGAGGCCTGGGGGCAGAAGTCACGGTTTCTCTATTCCCACTCCTTGCTCCCCTGAAAAGGATGAGGCTGGAGTAGTGAAGTGGAGACTGTTGAGGAGTAAGAGAACCAAGGAAGTGTGAGCATCAGGAACCGTCAGCACCTGTCGGATCAGTATCCTGTCCTGCCTTGACACTGACCTGCTAGCCAGCCTCTCTCTGTCCCAGTCAAAGCTCAGTATGACCATAATGATATACTACCTTATACCTACTAGGAAAGCTAGAAGCAAAAAGTCAGATAATAACAAGTGTTGCCAAGGATGTGGTGAAATTGGAATCTTCATGCGCTGCTGGCGGGAATGTAAAATGGTGCAGCCACTTTGGATAAGAGTCTCGGAATTCCTCAGAAGGTTAAACATACAACTACCATATGACCCAGCAATGTCACTCCTAGGTATATACCCAAGAGAAATGAAAACATATGGCCACACAAAAACTTGTACATGAATGTTCACAGCAGCATTATTCATAATAGCCAAAGGTGGAAACAACCCAAATGTCCATTAACTGATGAATGGATAAACAAAATGTGGTGTATATATATATATATATATATATATATATATATATATATATCCATACAATGGAATATTATTTAACCATAACAAGGAATGAAGTACTGATACATTCATATAATAATATGAATGAACCTAGAAAACATGCTAAGTAAAAGAAGCCAGACACAAAAGACCATATAGTATGATTCCACTCATATGAAATGTCCAAAATAGGGAAATCTATGAAGACAGAAAGTAGATTAGAGGCTTCTTACAGCTGGAGGATGGGTATGGAGAGACTGGGGTGAAGGCAAGATAATGGTAACAGGGCGCAGGGCTTCTTTTTGAGACAACAAAATATTTCCAAAATTCACTGTGATGGTGGTTGCACATAACAGCAAATATACTAAAAACTATTGAGCTGTATACTTTGAATGGGTGAATTGTATGATATATAAATTATATCTCAATTAATCTATTAAAACTTAATATAAAACAAAACACCCCGGTATAGGTTAACTCCCTTACCTTACCTGGCTTTAATCCAACCCTGCCGTCCTCTCTAGCAAATAATTATCAGGTATATATTCTGTTTTCTGGCTCTTTCAGCTCATCTTCACATGTTTATAGGGACCATGTCTAATAGCCCTCTGCCTCCTGTACAAATCCTAGTACTGATTTTGACAAAGGAGTAAGCAGTTGGGTGGATGTCATCCTCATTAATAAAGAAATCACTGTAATTTCCAAGTCTGAGAACTCTTAAGTGCAATGACTCTTGTCCTCATCTGGGCTTTCTCAACTTCTTTCCCAGGCAGATGGATGAGTGACTACATTCTAATAACTTCACTGAAAAGAAGCCTCAACAAGTTCTCTAAATATTATAAATCCTTTCTTTTTCTTTTCTTTTAAAATATTTCACAAGATCAGCACACCTGAGGCAGTGACAATTTAGACCTCAACTTCACTTAGGTCTCATTTTACTAGTGGCAGTCTGCTGCCTTGAATATTTCTTTTCCATTCACCCTATATCATATGAAAGAAAAGCATCGATCGACAGAGATATTTCTTTTCCATCATACTTCCTATTACAGACCATTATTAGTACCACGTTTGGAAAGAGACGTATTTGTTACTGAGATCGTAAAATCATGGACAAAATTACCATCAGAATATAGCTCCATAGCTGTACTTATGTTACATTCTCCATTGCTCCCACCCTCACCCCATTAATTATATATCAAGGATAGTGTTTCCTTTGAAGAATACATAATGGAAGAATGGTTCTAGATAATACTTTATTACTTATGCCAATCATGAAACACAAAGCCGTGTCCAGAGTGGGCTCTTTTACTTACCAAGAAGATCAAGGTTGTTCAACAAGTGCTCAAACATGCAATAGACCTCAGGATGTAGACACAACAAATGAATGATGGTGGCCCGCCTGTGAGCAAGGTAGAGGCTCCCAGGGACATACACATCCTCGACAACCAGTCTCCTTCTGTATGAGCTCCTGGTGCTGGTTTTTTCAGATGAGGTGCCTTTGCTTTTCACCGAGTTGAACAATTTCCCCAGAGACTTTAAACCAAGGAAGCAAGGCATCTTGGCATGGATTACAAAGAAGTGAGAAATAGATACCAGGCTCCCAAGAAGCTGTGCTTCTCCGCAACTCTCCTGACTCCTTATTGTTTTTTTCTCACTGCCCAGAAAAGAAGATTAAGGAAGATGTATTTAAGTGATTACCCTCAAGAGCTTAGGTAGGGCTCCATATACACAGATGATCAGGTATAAAAACAATCGCTACCAGGAACTCAAGACTATGTCAGTCAGAGACATGAATGCATATTTAAAAATCAGATTAATATCCAGAGCAAGAGAAAGGACATAGCTGCAAGAGCTAAAAGAATTCACCCGCGGCTATTCCTAGGATATTCAATATCATCTGGTAAGAGTACTGTGAATAGGCATATCTATCGAATAGAATCTAAAAATGCATATCAGAAAAAACTCAGGATAATCATTCCAAGTTCTCTAGTATTTCAGATCTCATGGAAGGGAGAGCTCAATTAACGTTCTTCAGCTTCAACTAGCAACATATCTAGCTCCAGGCCACAGTAAATAATCCTTTTCATTTTCTAGAGGGAAACCCCTCCCACTAGTGTCATGAAAATCTTTCTGCCTCATTCCATTCATCCAAAAGCTAATAATATTCTTAATGTTGTTTCATGTGTTTTCTGCTATTGCAGACTCCCTAGAAGAATCACATAATGGAGACAGAATTATCATGAAGGTAGCTGCATGTATTAATAAAGTTAGAAGCTAGCAGGACCATCACACAGTTAGGGCTGCTGATGTACAAAGGACAACCCTGGTAGTGAGTATTTACCCTCTGATATCCACTCAGTAAGGTTAAGCACAATATGTGACCATCTATAAACACACAATAGTCACAAGTCAGAGTGAATAAAACCATACTCCTTCTCCTGTCATTGGGCTATTATATTCTAATAGCTTTTTCTTTTCAATAAAACCCTTACACACTTTAAACAGAATTGAATTATAGAGCTAGAAAGGTCTTCAAAGAGAGTCTAGTCCAGTGGTCCCCAAATATCACTGTGCAGAAGAATCTTGTGTGGAGTTTTTGAGAAATACAAAATCTGGGCACTAGCCCAGACCAGTGAATGAGTTCCTTGGAGGTGAGGCCCAGGAACTTATATTTCTCAAAGTTCCCCATACCAGGACCAACATTCAGGAAGCACTGATCTACTCCAGCCCTTTAATTTTAAGATGAGGAAGGTAAGCCTTAGAGATGCTAAGTGGCTTTCCCAGGACAACACAGCAAGCCCAAGGTGAAGCCAGGTCTCCTGACTCCTAAACCATGACTGTTTCTACCACAGTCGACAGGTCCTTCCACAAAAGCTATAGAGAGATGAAGCAGAGAAAGGAAATCTTTGCTTCTTTTATTATTAGCTCCTAATCTTTAATGCAGGATTTGGTAACAGAGTTCAAGAACCAGAGAATTCAAATTTGCTAGAATGATCCTAGGCCAATGGGAAGCACAGTGGGAATGGAGGAGATCGACTCTGCCCCAAAGGCCATCCAGATTGGGCTGGAGCTGCAGAGAGTGCAAGTATGGAAGCTTCTGCACACCATAGTCACATGGTGAAATTTTTGTTCTCAAATTTTGGAAATTAAGCCCTATATCAGCATTGCCTCCAGAAAAGATCCTTCCAAGGTCTTCCTCTGAAAACAGTTTTCAAAGTGAGTAAAACAAGCTCTATGTGTTCTATTTCTTGCTTGTCTATTTTGAAGAGCCTTAGGATGTACAATGTGAGATATTTTATCAAATGTTTCCCAAAGTATGGTTCCTGGACCAGTCTGTTTAAAACACAGATGCCTGAGGCCCATTGTAGACCTACTGGTGCTTCTAGAGTGTTTTTCTAATAAACATTGTAATGTGGGAACCTCCTCCCTAAACCGTGAATTCCTTCTTCCTGTGGTTAGTTTCCTATAGGCCTGTCCTTTGCAAACTGAGAAAGTGAGAAGGTCTATCTGCTTATGTGTGTGTCTACATGGCCTGTTTGTGAAACATATATATGTTTCTATGTAGAGAAGCTGGACACAGCCACTTTAAACATAGGCTCTAGTATATACTAACGATACACAAACATAGACTTTGGACAGATAAGATGATTTTTTTTCAAATCCAGCATCTTCCTGACCAAGCAAAAGTATAACTACTCCATGACAAAGCTATCCTGCCTTCTTGGTCCCTAAACTTGTCAAGTATTGCCCACTAAAACGAATTCCATAGCCCTGACTCAGCTGTTGTTTCAGCAGAACATATTCAGGCCACACTTAAATTTCTGGACAAGTTTATAGATCCATATATGTAGTTAAAAAGCAGTTATGTACTGATAGACTGTAAAAGGAAAAAAATTAAATTCTTCTTCAATAAAAGGATTATATATAAGAAGTTCTATCTACTTTATGAATTTTAGGTCAGGATGGAAGGTAAATATGAACCATAAAGAAGTCTGATGAGAATAACAGAGGTTGGTTTGCTTTTAAAGGCTATCTCATTGCATGTAAATGTGAGGTACTGAGTTCTTTTTCAGGTGGTGGAGAGAGTTAAGAATTCAGATGCTGGCTGCCTGGGGGTTGGAGTCAGCAGTGACATTGGGCACCCTTGAGCTAAGTTCCACTTTCCAGAGTGCCCAGAGTTCTTAGCTTAACCTCTTCCACATAGCTCATTGTAAACACCCAGCAGAGGCCACACCTCCAGTCTTAAAAATAAACTTTCAGTGGTATCTGCCTGACAGCAACCTCTTCAGCCATGAAAGCACAGCATGGAGAAGATCCTTAAAGAAGCACCAGTGGATCCATTTCTTCCACTGCTGCACCAACATCAGCCTCTTGCCACAGCTCATGTAAAATTACAGTCACAGCATTTACAAAGCAGTAAAGTGGTTTCTGTGACAGTTCACATGGTTATAAAACAAGGTATCACAATGCATTACACTACAAAGCCAATGCTAATTACGAATGTGTGATTTGTTTGGGTGGCCTGCACATCTTATCAGATAGGACTTTCCTAATGCTGCTAGCAACAGTTCTACTGCACCTAAACAAGCTTTTCTTCTATGATAAAAGATGAAAAGAAACTGTCAGTGGGAAAATGAACCAAGAGCTTCAACCAGCACTGAGAGGCCCTGAGCACTCAGCCTATGCAAACTGTAGGAGCTCAATAAAGAGATGACCCCCAACCTCAGAACCAAGGATTTGGGGGTTGCACAGCGCTCAGGGGACAGATGCCTTAAGTACTGCCCTTAGTGCGCCAGTCACAGGTCAATCCCTGCAGCAATTCTCCGCAAGTGAATTCTGACTTTAATTTTATCCCATGTAACTATTTAGGTCTTTTTTTTTTTCAGACAAATGTCCCTCCTCCCCCTTTAAATCACCTGCTAAGATTTACCTCCTTTTTGCTAAGAAAAAAAAATTTAAGAGAGAATATTACCACCTTTAAGATGCCAATTTTTATGGGATTTAGTTTTATAAGGAAAGAGTTTGAATTTACAGCCTGTGGCTTCATCAGAGACAAAGGGGTTACTTGTTTTTCAGTTTTGGATTTTGGTTTTTTTTGTTTTTTGTTTTTTGTTTGTTTCTTAAAGGGCTTCAAATGCTTGGCTTTTTATTTATTTATTTATTTATTTATTTATTTATTTATGGCTGTGTTGGGTCTTCGTTTCTGTGCGAGGGCTTTCTCTAGTTGTGGCAAGCGGGGGCCACTCTTCATCGCGGTGCGCGGGCCTCTCACTATTGTGGCCTCTCTTGTCGCGGAGCACAGGCTCCAGACGTGCAGGCTCAGTAGTTGTGGCTCACGGGCCTAGTTGCTCCGTGGCATGTGGGATCCTCCCAGACCAGGGCTCGAACCCGTGTCCCCTGCATTAGCAGGCAGATTCTCAACCACTGCGCCACCAGGGAAGCCCTGGATTTTGTTTTAATCAGAAGTGAGCAAACAAAAGAGCTTAGCAAGTCCGCTGAAAACACCTGCAGTAGTTCACGATAATCAGGATGATCTTTGCTGCTGAGCAGAACAGAGTAAGCAGAGAAACAGCAGTTTTTTAAGTGGGAGGGTTCAGAGGAAGGGGCACGATCGACCGGACTTCCAGACGATTACGCCTCAGCTCGCTGGAGGTGCTCCCACTCCAGCAGCTACACCTGCCCCCTGCCACCAGCAAGCCTTAAGTTTAGTCCTTCTGTTCGCCTGCAACATTAACCTGGGCATCTCCTCCACAAAGTCCAATGTTTAAGGGGTCTTACCCATCCCTCCAAGGCAGGCTGTGATTTTCTGAGCAGACTGGCACAGGCTCCTGTCTGGGTAGAGCTCCTCTGGAAGGCCTGCTTCGTCCATCACTCTGCAAGCAGCTGCCTCCCTTCCCGTAATGCCACCCGTCCAAGACCAGCTCAAAACGGGACAAGCAGCCAAGCCCCCTCTTCCATATCATCTCCATTAATAATTCAGATGCTACATTAAATCTGCTAAGCATTTAGGATCGAGAGCACCAAGGCACTCTGAGGACTGAAGCGTAATTAGTTTAACAGACAGCAAGTGTCTCAGATTACCCACTAGCGATACTCTCCATAGGCAAGATTTCCAAATAGCAATGAGAGGCAGGCTTGGAATGCCTTCAAGGAAGCAGCCGCAGACAGGGGTCAGCTCGGGGATGGTCACAGGCATCCCCGGAGCTCGAACCCCGTGTGTTAGACAAGGCTGTCTCACGAATCTGTGCCACAGAGTCAGAGCACTACGTTACTTACCACAGATCACAACCCAAGAGGCTGGGGTCTCCTTCCGTTGCTGAAACGTCTCCTGCCCTGAACACACCCCATATTCCCCAACCCTTAATTCTTTCTGTGCTTCTTTCTCTTTTCCTGAAATACCTCAACCTTCTCCCACCTGATCTTTCTGAAATTCCATCTGTGCTTAAAAATGCAGCTCAGCTGCTGCCTTATCCATCAAGGCTTCCAGAACCCCTCCAGCTAGAATTAATTTCTTCCTGTCTTGTCTGCAAAAGCAGCTCTGCCGTGGGATTTATTATACCCTGCCTTGTAACACGGTTACCTGTAGACAGCCTTATTTTCCCCACCGGTGCTAAGTTTCTAGAGGTCAGGAGTCTTGCCTCTGTCATCCTGTTTCGTCCACATAGGACTCTGCACATACTAGCTGCTCAGGGCCTTGTAAATAGAATTTGACAACTCTTGATAAGAAGTTACTGTAGGGCTTCCCTGGTGGCGCAGTGGTTGAGAGTCTGCCTGCCGATGCAGGGGACACGGGTTCGTGCCCCGGTCCGGGAGGATCCCACATGCTGCGGAGCGGCTGGGCCCGTGAGCCATGGCCGCTGAGCCTCCACGTCTGGAGCCTGTGCTCCGCAGTGGGAGAGGCCACAACAGTGAGAGGCCCGCGTACCGCAAGAAAAAAAAAAAAGAAAGAAGTCACTGTAAAATACGAGTACACAATACTTGGATAAAAGGCAGATATCAAAGACAAAACACACTTGGTCATTAATAACTGCTTTAAGGGTCTGAGAACTCCTGTTCCCACATCTGCAGCTTCAGGGTGTGGTTACACTCCTGCTGGTCAGAGCTCATCTAAGTGCCACTGGACTGGAAGGCCCTCAGTGACAGGCACATGCCTGAGTGGCCCAGGCCAGCTGTGCCCACAGAAAGCTGTCCCAGGGGTTGGTCATTAGGAGACAGGTTGTTCTTGCGGGTGGGATAAAAAGCTGAGCATAGGAAAGAGAAAGCCCGGCATCAGCACTTTTCTGCACCACCACTGATGGAGGCGCTGGACCTGGAGCAGGTGCGCGGTGCCTGCCTGCTCCGGCCTCCCCTCTAGGGCCCTCCCAGGAGGGAAACTGCAGAGGGGAGCGTTTCCAGTGGCATGGTTTGAGGTATTCATAATTTATCTATCTCGACACAGAATAGCTCTGACTCACTCTGGCAAATCTCATGTTCACTGTCAATTTATTAGAAAATGTCAAATAATCTCTTCCACCCGAACAGTCTACTTCCTGACTATGCCATAATCAGGGCCTCTTGCTCACCACATCTTTTCTAGAGATCACTCACCTCTGCACTTAAACTTTGACTTCAAAGAGGAACTCCCTGGAGTTTGTGGTCACAAGACATATGTAAGGTAGACAAGGAATATAACAGGAGACCTGCTGATGAAAATCAGTGTCAGCCTTTTCTGCATCCTTTGTTTAAGGGAGCTCTCTTCATTCCACAAACATATACTGAGTGTCACAATAGGACAGGCCAGGTGTTAGCTGCTTTAATGATGAATAAGACAAGGGCCTTCAGAGAGCATGGAAATTAGCCGGAGACGTGGGCATGTATATGCCTAACTATAGTGCAACTTGGTAAATCCACCCCAGCGTATAGTTAGCGCAATAAAAGATGGGAGAGGGGTTTGGTTTAGATATTTGAAATATAGTTAGTGGTACCTTTTAATTCTCTGTCTTAAAAAATGTGTTTCAGAAAGAGTCATGGTTTATGTTTCAGATTTTACGTGGACAATTTTATGTATTTCTGTTACATTTCCAACAATAGCACACAAAAGAAGGCTTCCTCTCGAGGGAGTCCATGGGACGTGTGTGTCAAGTGTGTTCCCTTGCCATGTTCTCAATGCCATCCTCTGAGGTTATGAAAGTGCCTGAGAGAGAAAGGTTGGGTCAGCCTGGTGCAGGTGGGATTCTGGAGAATAGGTTGTTTGATCTGGATCTTGAAGAAAAAACTTATAAAGAAAAGAAGGGGACTAGGGTAAGGCAGAAAAGAACAATCCAAACAGAATGCTCCAGAAGAAAGCTTTATTCAGATCACACAAGATGATGGGAAGGAAGATCAGGGAAAGACCAGGTCTTAGAAGGCAGAACCTATCCATCCACATATAAACAACTCTAGTCAGAGAAATAACACAAGCACAAGACATGCCCCCCAGATGCTGCTCACAGCCATTTTTACAGTGTCAGAACTCCGGGAAAACTCTTGGCACATACCCACAGATTCATTTCACAGTGATTCATTATTAACAGCCTCTCTCAGCACTTGTTTTTGTCCAGTTTTGTTAATCATGGAGGCAGCCCTGTGAGGTGAGAGGGTACAGGCTCTACATGGATCCCCTGCAGCTCCGACTGAGAAACTGAGACCCGGGAGGATACTCCATCCCTTGAAACTAAACTCACAGTCACAATTAGAGGTTTGAAGAGAACCTACACTACCCAAGGGCGAATATGAGACCTTAATATCAATAAAAGATGCTGTTAACTATTTTGCAGTTCAGGGCTGTAAAAGGTTAGAGCACAGTGTTGTCCATGTGGTTACAGATGGACAACTAGTTTTCTAACAAAGGAGAATTTTGTTCTTTGCATAATCTGGGCTGATCTGGTGACTTTCTACTGCACCCTTTATCTGGAAGGGACAATTTATTGGATACAAAATTGGGAGTCTCTGACACGAAGGATGCTTTCAGGCAGAATCATCATCCAGGCATTGTTTCATGTACTGGTTGTCAAAATAGGGTATGCAATACCTAAAAGATAATTTATTGCAGTGCAGAAAGAAAATTATATATATATACGTATATGAGATATTATATCTATATATACATAATATCTTATTCTCTAACATTTTAGAATATATGTATGCTTTAGAATGTATATAATATTAATATACAAGAGTATTATTTATTAGTAAATAATAAACATAAATAGGCTTTTTTTTTTTTTTTTTTTTTGCTGCTAAGGATGCAAGATCAAGAGAGTTTGGAGACCAGGGGTTATTCTATCAAAATAAATCATAAGGAAACCAACAAGAACTCAACCAGAGGTTAGTACTAAATAATGGATGAAACCAAAGCTAAAAATAAACAAAGGAGAACTACAATGTGGTGGGTAAATGCATGGGCTCTAGAGTAAGAAAACTTCCTTCAGATTCTGGCTTTGCTACTTACTGCTGGGCAACCTCAGGTAAGTTCTTCACTTATTTAAACCTTGGTTGCCTTGTCTGTAAAATGGATATAGTAGTAGTATCTACCTTACGTATCTGCTAAAGCCCCTAATAATTCCTAGAACATATGAGGGGCTCTATACATGTTAATTCAAAGGCTGCATATTCAAATACTTATGGGACTGAAGACAGAAATTAAAACCACCATTGAGGTAGTACTTTGGTCCTAAGATACTTGTGATACTTGTAGTAAGACGTGTGTAAAGTACGTTCCCCACCTAAAGAAGGAGCCGCTATTCAGATCCAGGCAATTATTGCTGTTTTGGAACGCCAGCCAAGGATTACCAGGTGTTCAGATTTTTATGTGAAATATCCCAAGTTTCAAACATTTGCAAGTAATTAAAAAACAAAACAAACCAAACAAACAAACAACGATCCACATCCTCCCCTCCCCTGCAAAAAGAGAAAGAAAGCAACACATGTTCACAGGCCTATCATGGCCTGTGGGTTACTAGCCTAAGTAAGATCTATGTATCTGTTATTTCAAACCTATGATGTAAACTCTCCTACTCACCAAGCTTGAACCAAACAGTTGTGATTTATTTCAGGTACTGGAGGAAGGCAAAGGGGTGGAAGAATTTTAGAAGCATTGGAAGGTTTCACCTACAAGATATTTTCTTACTTGCAGAATTGGATTTTAATTATGACATATCTGCTATGAACCACCACAAAAGTGGCAGTTATTATTCCCAAACAACTGAGTGTATGATACCAGCAGCACTTACTTCCAGAGCAAATTTCACCACATTTTTTCCTTGCCACGAATGCAAAAGCATGTCCTTTCTCCATTACATTATTTTCTTTATACCTACATTATATAATCCTTTATCTCTAATCACGAGTAGGATACTATTATGAATTCTACTCTGTATGTTTCCCCTTAATTTTTTCTTTCTTTTATAAAATTTTTACCTACAGTGAAAAGCATAGATCTTAGGTGTACACTTCAATGAGTTTAGACAAATTCATTCGCCCACGCAACCCACACCTCTCTCAAGGTATAGAACACATCCGTCACCTCAGAAAGTTCCCTTGTGATCTTTCCCACTCGCTCTCCACCTCCACATCAGAGGCAACCACTATGCTGATTTCTCTCACCATTTTTCTCATTCTAGAACTTCATATAAATAGAACTATCTAGTATGTACCCTTTCGCCCCAGCTTCTTTTGTTCAGCATGTTTTCGAGATTCATCCATGTTTCTCCATTAAGTTTTGCCTCTCACGTTTCCCCCAATGCAAAAATCATAGCTTCTCTCCAATATGCTATAAATCATAAACTGTATGTTATTATCCCATGGTAAACACCATATCATGAACTTTGGAAATGGGAACAAATGCAAAACCTACTTTTGGAGGCTCAAAACATACCAGTTTTGACACCATGTCATTGGTTGGGGCAGGCCACGATTTGGGAGCTGCCTAGGCAGGCGGTATTGGGGGTTGGGAGAACTTCAGCCTGTGTCAAATTGGAAGGCGCAGTGCTTGAGGGAGAGAATCCAATGGAAGAGCTGCCTGTCTCTGCAAATACTGAGTCAGAAAGAGAAGTGGAAATGGGGAAGCAATCAGTTATGCGTGATCATTTAGGAGGAAGAAGGGAAGGGAAAGCGCCCAGCTTAGGTTGAGATGGGAAGAGAGGTGGATAAGTCTGACAACCAAGGGGCAAGTGGAGTGAGACCGGGTTATGAGTAGATAAGGAACGCAAGATCGTTCTAAGATCTTCCCACAAATATAGGGTATCCTGCTGAGCCACCGCTTTCTTGCATGGACTCATACACCCAGCCGCTCTGAGGATGGGCAGTGTTTATAGGAGGTGACTCCATTGCACAAGTGGCCAGAATAAAAGGAGGTGGATGCTTAGTAAGGGGGAAATAAATTGGTAACGCAAGGGGTTTTGTTAGAACTCCCAAAGGTTAGAGCTTGAGTGACTGGAAAAAAGCAGAGCCATTGAGAAAAGAGACATAGGGATGAGAATGAGTTAGGGTGGAGAAGGTGATAACGAACTAATTTCAGATGTAATAATGAGTTTAAGATGTCATCAGAACATCCATGGCGTGGTAACCAGCAGGAAACGGGGCATGCTGCTCTAGCTCCCAGGGGAGAAGTCAAAGCTGGAGGTGTAACTTTGGCAGCATCCACCAAAGTGAGGGTTGGGGCCGTGGGAATGGATGAAGGAGAAAAGAACTCACTGGACCAGGAACTCCTTGAAAGCAAAGGTGGTCTCTCTCATTTCTGTGTCTGTTTCAGGGGAGATGCTTCACAAATATTTATGAACATTGGACCTTAAAACGAATACCAGATGTAAGTTATCTGGGAAAAAATATTAAAGTTGCCCATATCTACTCAATTTACTGAAATCGACCCTCTGCACATAAATGCTCAAACCTCTCAGCTCACTGCACTAACTAAATGATCCAACTCAGCAGTACTTCCTAGCATTCTAATTAAAGAAGCATACGTTTTATTGACTAAAATTTCCAGTAACAGCATAACGCTATTGCTTACCCTGCCAAAAAAAGAAGAGAAGCAGTTAAAAAAAAAAAACCACTTTCAAAAGACTTCAATTTATCCTTCAATTCAATTCATCCTTTAAATGTAGTAATGAAACTCACCTAAGAGGATACAGGTTTGCAGAGAACAGATTCAGAAAAATACTGGATTCTAAAGAATATGACCCTTTCCACAATCCGCTTCATAATTATAAATGTGCACTCATCAGTAAAAATGTGCACGGAAAAATCTGAATGTGGCATAGACCGTGACCTGTAGAAGGGCAATTCAATCAGCATTTATTAAGCATTTCTTTGTGCACAGTTCTGTAATAGGTATAAAATGGAAAAACAAAGTGATTTGCTTTTCACTTTCTGATGAAAACCTAAGTACTCTTTAAAGGCTTTCAATATAGGAGCTCTCAAGACAAAGCAAACAAAAATAGCCTGAACTAGGATGAAGTGGATGGTGGATGTCTTCAACAGATGGATCAGTTGGAGCTCTGTGTGTGTGTGTGTGCATGTGCATGTGTGTTTCTGGTATTGTTTTATTTATTTATTTCTCAGGAGGAGAGAATGCCTTGGGACAATTAATTTTTAAACTCACATTGGCATATGGAGAAGCAGGGTGGTGGGGGAAGGATGTGGCAAAATAGAGAACAGAGCAAACGGTAATGCCTGAAGATGTAAAAGGATAGGAAAAGAGCTTTTTAGGAATAAGAATAACAAATGACTTAAAAGATCAACATGTTAAGTGAAAAAGCAATTATACATTTGAAGGACCACAGAATCTATGAAGTGGATAGAAACACAGTCAACCAACATAGACTGAGGATCACAGGTCAAAGACAACATCACATGAGGTTAGCTGTCCAGCCCCGCTCCTGCTTCTAACCACATCGTCGCTACATGCTGTCTCAGTTCCCCTGAGGTTTTCCCCATGAAGCTTTCGCTAACCCTACAGCTCTATGAATTTGCCCGTCCTAAATTGCTACTTCCCACCCCCAAAGTATCAAAACGGATTTACAATTGAGGATCAAGTTACGTCAAATACCTTCTTAGTTACAGTTGTTCCCATTTCAGCTTTTTTGTTATAGAAGTAATATACTTCATTAGAGAAAATTTAGGAGATGCTGAAAACTGTTAACAAATGGAAATAACACAGTCCTACCATCCAGAAATCACTGTTAATTCTTCAGTATATTTTCTTTCAGTGATTTTCTATGAAAATCTTTATTTCACATCACATTACATATGCAATTTATAACTTTGGCTTACCGCAATTTTCCCCATGTCATTCGAATCTATCGTTATGACTTTAATGTTAAAATTTTAATGGAAGTATATCTTACATGCAGTAGTTCACAAATCTCAAGTACACAGCTCAGTGAGTTTTTTCATATGTACAACATGTAACCACCTTCCAGATTGAGATCTAAAACGTTCCTGACATCCCAGAAGGTTTCTTTATACCCGGTCAATGCTATATCTCCTCTCCCTCTAGGAAACCACTATTCTGACTTATAACAGATTAGCTTTGCTTGAATTTGAACTTCAAGATGTATGTATAGCATTGTACTTACCCACGTTTGGCTCCTTTTACTCAGCATAATGTTTGTTCAATTCATCCATGATGTGTGTATCAGTAGTTTTGTTTTATTGTTGGGTAATATTCCGTTGGAAAAATACACCTCAACTACACAACTAATTTATCCATTCCCCTGTTTTGGGACATTTGGCTTTTTGGTGGGGGGCTATTATAAATAAAACTGCTATGAACATTATTATAGATGTCCATTAGTGGACATACATGCTGATTTCTCTTGATTATATACCTAGGATAGAGTGGATGTATGTTAACTTTTGAAGGTACTCTCAAACACTTTTCCAAAATGACTGGTTCAGTTTATATTCCCACCAGCAATGCAGGATAATTTTAGTTGTTCCACATTCTTGCTAACATTTAGTATTATCAGCCCTTTTAATTTTAGCCATTCTGCCAGATGAATAATGGTGTCTCACTGGGGTGATGACTAATGATGGTGAGATTTTTTCATATGTTTATCGGCCATTTTGGATATCCTCTTTTGTGAAGTAGATGTTTTTGTGAAATATGGATTATCTGCCTTTTCCTTATTGATTTGTAGGAGTTCTTTATATACCTTGGATATGAGTACTTTTTCAAATACAATACAACTACCTTCTCCTAGATGGTAGCTTGCCCATTCATTTTCTTAATGATATCCTTTGATGAACCATTCCTAATTTTAATAAAATTTTAATTTAACGGCTTTTTTTTTTTGGCTAGTGCTTGCTTTTGGCGTTTTTTAAAGAAATCTTTGTTTAATGCATGCTTATGAACATTTTCTCATCTGTTTTATCCCAGAAACTGGTTTTAGCTTTTATGTTCCACCTCAAATTAATTTTTTAACATCTTTATTGGAGTATAATTGCTTTACAATGGTGTGTTAGTTTCTATTTTATAACAGTGTGAATCAGCTATACATAAACTTATATCCCCATATATGTATGAAATATATATGAAAACTAACACACCATTGTAAAGTAATTATACTCCAATAAAGATGTTAAAAAAAGAAAACAATAGCTTAGAAGCTGTAGAAGATGAAAATGGAGAAAGTTATTAAAGTTATTATTTTAATGTATTTATTAAAATAAAACTGCACCGTGAAAGAACTTAGAATTTGCCACTCCTAGTCATCATACCTGAGGTTAGCAATAAAATTAAAAGAAATTCCTGGTAGGTTTTAAGAACATCATTTGAAATCCCCTGAGTTTCTTGGAAAAATACCATTTTTCCCAGGTAAAATAATCGTATAAATCCACTCTCACTGTTACTGATTATTACCTTACATTTTCTTTTAATTTGTTATACACATTATGTTTTCTTGAGACATTCTCTTTTCTCTCATTAATTTCCTTTCTTACTGTTGTGTTCACAGAGAGAGAGAGCCACAGACAGGCTATGAGAAAAAGGATTAGGTAAAGGATCTGCTGGGAAACTTCCTAAGATCCAGCCTTCCAATAAACTTACAGATATTCTATCTCGTTATGAAGAAGAAAATTTATTTTTAGTCTCTTTGTGACTCTCAGAGCATTCATATAAATGTCTGATTTTGAAGATTTTAACAGTGTGTTGTCTCCACAGTAACATTAAGAATAACAATAATTAAGATGGCTAAAAAATTTTTTAGTGCTTGTCATGTGACACGCACTGTACTTTAGCAGTTTTATTTTAATCATATGTATGTAAAATCAGGAGGGAGTTTATTTACCTTGGGGAAAATCCCCCTTACTTTTGAGACTGGTTCCCTCCCTCTGGGACCCCCCGATACATTGATGCACTGTGGTCACCCGTCCATGGCCATTGCTGGCCCCTGAGCACCCCAACGGGAAGAATCAGAGCTGATCTTCCTCATTGTTGCATCCCCAGGTCCTAATGCAGCGATTGACACAAAGCAGGAGCTCAATAAATAATAAATCAAATGAGTGGAATAAAATAATACCTTTCAGACCGCTTCTTCTGTGTATATTTTGACATTTCCACCAGGAGGGAAAAACTAAGAGATATCTGAGAAAAACACGAAGCTTTAGAAAACTTTTTTTTTTTAGATCAACTATTTTAATACACAGATACAAAGTAGTAATAAATAAAAATGACAAAATGAACAGTGTGATAATTATAATAATATTAGAATGGGTTTGCTTTTTTAAAATATGAGGATTTTCAATACTAAATTAAAACACAGTAACCTAAACTTTCTCCATTTTCATCTTCTACAGCTTCTAAACTATTGTCTTCTTTTTTAAAAACATCTTTATTGGAGTATGATTGCCTTACAATGGTGTGTTAGTTTTGCTGTATAACAAAGTGAATCAGCTATACATATACATATATCCTCATATACCCTCCCTCATGTGTCTCCCTCCCACCCTCCCTATCCCACCCCTCTAGGTGGTCACAAAGCACCAAGATGATCTCCCTGTGCTATGCAGCTGCTTCCCACTAGCTACCTATTTTACATTTGGTAGTGTATATAAAATTAAGAATCTTATCCAAGGGGGCATCCCTCCTTCCTGCCTTTCCTAAAGCTATGGTCCAAACTCTTCTTTATATGGATTTAATCAGCAGAAATCTGTCAAGATACAGGCTATTGATGACAAGCTGACTACAAATGAGTAAACAGGTATTAAATATTTTGAGCAAAAAACTTTACTTTCTAACAGTATTCTGGGCTTTTTGTCCTTCAAATATAGGGGGAGCATGAAGATTACTAAGGAAAATCTAACTGAAATACAATTGAGGTGGAAAAATACCCACTTAAATTCTGCATATTGTTTCTTAACAGTTAAAAATAAATCATTCCTATTAATCCCTCTGGTTCCTTTATACAAATCTAGGTCACATCAGTCAGACAAAAATTTTAAAGTGGCATAAAATCAAATCTCTTTAATTAGGTATTTCTTTTATTTTATTTTCAAATCTTTCTTTCCTCATCCTCCAACTAAGCAAAAATATTAACATTCTTAAACATGTTTTCAAACAGGCAATCAGAAGCAGAAATCATTTGCAGCAAGTAATACTTTTGAAGAGAAATGAGTTTTCATTCTGACTGAACCACATTAACCTGTTGGAAAATTTACCTATTGAATGACCATAAGTTTTTTCTGACTTCATATCTAAAACAAATCTTGTTGAGCTAAATTAATCTTTATTGCCTTGGAAACCATTGCTCCTTTTTCAGCAAGTCTTCCATAACTGACCCTGTCTTATTTCTTTCACTATTCTAGGCCAGTGGTCTATAAACTAATGCTTGCTGTCCTGTTTTACAAATAAAGATTTATCAGAACACAGTCACGGCCATCCATTTGTGTATTATCTATGGCTACTTCTGTGCTGAAACCACAGCTGAATAATTGCAACAGAGACCACTCAGCTCGCAAAGGTTAAAATATTTACTATTTTGTCCTTTACAGCAAAAGTTTGCTTTAGGCTAGTCACATACAAAGTGTTCAAATCTTCTGTTTCTTAGCTTTTTGCTCTATAATCATCTTATTCACTCGTTTCATCTGTACATCATTTCCTCAAGTATGATTAGTAAAGTCCTTGAGGGTTAGAATTGTCTCTCTATTTTATTTTATTTTTTTAATTTATTTTATTTTATTTTTATTTATTTATTTTTGGTCGCATTGGGTCTTTGTTGCTGCACGCAGGCTTTCTCTAGTTGCGGTGAGCAGGGTCTTCTCTTTGTTGTGGTGCACGGGTTTTCTCACTGCGGTGGCTTCTCTTTTTGCAGAGCCCGGGCTCTAGGCGTGCGGGCTTCAGTAGTTGTGGCACGTGGGCTCAGTAGTTGTGGCGCACGGGCTTAGCTGCTCCACAGCATGTGGGATCTTCCCGGACCAGGGCTCAAACCCGTGTCCCCTGCATTGGCAGGTGGATTCTTAACCACTGCGCCACCAGGGAAGTCCCCTTGTTTTTTAAATAAAAAATGAAAGTCTGACAAGGTTAGCTGGACATGAGACTTTTACTTAAGTGAGTCTCAATAAGTGTCCATTCATGCCAGGACTCCTGTTACTGCACAGAAGGCAAGACAGGTTGCCTTCGTGGCCCTACTTCATCTTCCCTCCTTGTACCCTAGCCCTTAGCCGTGTAACTTTACAATGCCCACCACTTTGACCATGTAACTTGCTCTGGCCTACAGAATAAGGAGGAAGAAAGTAACTGTGCAGTTCTGAGCTAGGCCTCAAAGAGGTCATGCATATCTCTGTTTGCTCTTTGCCCTTCTGCTTCACTGTGATGGGGACATGGCTGGGATAACCTGCTGGTCCCAAGAGGAGGATGAGAGATGCGTGGAACAGAGTTACCTCCAAACATGTGGTGAGCCTTTCAAACTGCCCACTGATTCAGCAGAAAGCAGCTGACCCCCGGCCAACCCTGCAGACTCATGAAAAATGGTAGATGATTGTTGCTTTAAGTTTTCAAATTTTGGAATGGTTTATGAAGCAGGAATAACTACTTGATACAAGAGTACCTTGTCTGATAATACTTACTGCTGATACTTATATTCCTTTGGAATCTTAAAGGCAAAAATGAAAAAGGTGCAATTTTTTTTTTTTTTTTGGCCACACCACATGGCTTGTGGGATCTTAGTTCCCCGACCAGGGATAGAACCCATGCCCCTGTGGTGGAAGCACAGAGTCTTAAACACTGGACCGCCAGGGAAGTCCTGATGTAATATTTTTTAGTGACATGGTTTTTATGGGACCAAACTCTTAAAGGTAATATATATGATGTCCCTTTTCACCCAAATATGAAGAGCAATCAACTAATCAATAAAAATTTAGTGACTAAAGAACTCAAGAACTCAACAACAACAAAAAACAAACAACCCAATTAAAAAATAAACAGAGGATCTGGGGCTTCCCTGGTGGCGCAGTGGTTGAGAGTCCACCTGCTGATGCAGGGGACACGGGTTTGTGCCCCGGTCCGGGAAGATCCCACATGCCGTGGAGCGGCTAGGCCCGTGAGCCATGGTCGCTGAACCTGCACGTCCGGAGCCTGTGCTCCGCAACGGGAGAGGCCACAACAGTGAGAGGTCCGCGTACCACAAAAAAAACAGAGGATCTGAAAGGCATTTTTCCAAAGAAGACATACAAATGGCCAACAGGCAAATGAAAAGATGTTCAACATTGCTAATCGTCAGAGAAATCAAATACAAGTATCAACTCACATTCATTAGAATGGCTATTATCAAAAGACAAAAAATAACAAGTGCTGGAGAGGGTGTGGAGAAAAGGGAACCCTCCTGCACTATTGGTGGGAGTGTAAATTAGTGTAGCCACTATGGAGAACAGTATGGAGATTCCTCAAAAAATTAAAAATAGAACTATCATATGACCCAACTCTTCCACTTCTGGGTGTTTGTCCAAAAAATATGAAAACACTAATCCAAAGCTCTATAGGCACCCCTATGTTCATCACAGCATTATTTTTAATAGCCAAGATAAGGAAACAACTTAAGTGCCCATCAGTAGATGAATGGATAAAGAAGATGTGGTATATATACCATGCTGTAGTGTATTTGGAAGTCAAATTATAATAGTGTATATGTGAAACTTATACAATGTTATAAATCAATGTTAGCTCAATTTAAAAAAAGAATTTAGTGCACATCCACCATTGCTCATTACTGAAAGATATGAGATTTCTGAAAGATATAAAAATCACAGTTTTAATATTAATGAACTTACAATTCTGTTGGAGGAGATTAAATAAAATGTGAGATAATTAGAGTATAAGACAGTAACTGAGTGGGAAAATCTACAGAAACTTTGAGCTTCTGGTTAAACATGGTGCTGTGAACATTGCTTATCTCTGTGTCTTCACAAAACCCCAAAAAGATCATGAAAGGAACAACAGCAGTAGACAGATATCGACACGATTTTGGAAGCTGGAAAGTGAATGGATGACATAAGCAGAAAGGGAGAAGCTGAAACTTAACCTGGAGGGGAAACAACCGCGGGGGCAAGCCGGGAAAGGCCCGTTATTGGAGGCACAAAGGGATGAAGACAGGGATGAAGGCAGGGATGAAGGATGAACAGGAGGATGGGATGACGTCTTTACGGGAAAGCATCAAACCTCCATTTCCCCTCCCTTTCTTCTCTCTGCCAGGAGACTGACCCTCACTGATACCAGCCAAAGTTGAAAAATAAGAAAGTAAAAAGTCCCACCTAGGGCCTCTCTGGTGGCACAGTGGTTGAGAGTCCGCCTGCCGATGCAGGGGACACGGGTTCGTGCCCCGGTCCGGGAGGATCCCACATGCCGCAGAGCGGCTGGGCCCGTGGGCCATGGCCGCTGAGCCTGCGCATCCGGAGCCTGTGCTCCGCAACGGGAGAGGCCACAACAGTGAGAGGCCCGTGTACAGCAAAAAAAAAAAAAAAAAAAGTCCCATCTAGAAAGGCCACATTGTGTAACAGAAATGCCATAGTTTTGATGATCTTAGGAAGTCAGGCCAGAAAAGCTCCAGAATCCTTGGCCCTTACTCCCTTGTCTCCTGTTCATGGAAGAAGACACTATTTGATGTCTAAAACTAGGAACATGCATTACTTTGATGAAAATAAAATGAATAAATAACACTGATAATAGTAGTTACCACGTAGGTTTGGACGGTGGTCAAGAGAAGCTTTTGCCTTCCATATAGTATTTGAAATTTTTACAGTGACAGCTTGCTCTTCTATGGTTTGTATAATTTAAAATAAATAAAATAAAACACACACATAAAAATAAAATAACCAAACTAGAATCAAAGCCTATGGATTCCAAGTCACTATTTAACAATATAAATAATTTGGAAGCAGCTGACTTTCTCAGTTGGAACTATAATCGCTAATGCTAGAACCCATTCGTTACTACACGTGAGGCACCACGCCATGGGTTTTATAGACAACCTCACTGAATCCTCACAATCTTATAAAGCAGGTAGCCCCACTATTAGCTCCATTTTATAGAAGCAGAAACTGAGGCTTAGAGAAATTCAGACACTTGCCCAAGGTTACCTGGCTAGTAGGTATCAAAGCCATGACGTGAACCCAATCTCTTGTCTCTAGAGCTCAAGAACTTAACGTTGTGTCCAGAAGGAACATACTTTCCTTCTACAAGTCCAAAATCATATACTTACATTAGAAAAAAATAACTCTGAAATTCACCAAACAATAGTCATTTTAGCAAGAGGAAAATAAATCCCCAACCCTTGTGGTCCTGGCAGTGAGCAGGGGCAGAAATGGTTCCTGAGGACCAGAGGCATCCTGATCCCATGCTGCAGCCATGGTGAGAAGTGACCTGTGGTCAGATTGTGCCCCACTGAAATCCGTGGGGTCATTTATATCCCAAGGAGCCCTCAGGGCTTCCCTAGCCAGCATCCTAACCTCTTCAGGTGACCACATCTTTTTTAAAATTGAAGTATAGTTGATTTATAATGATGTGTTAGTTTCAGGTGTACAGCAAAGTGATTCAGTTATAAATATATTTTTCAGATTCTTTTCGATTATAGGTTAAGATATTGAATATAGTTCCCTATGCTATACAGTAAATTCTTGTCATTTATCTATTTTATATATAGTACTGTGTATCTGTTAATCCCATACTCCTAATTTATCCCTCCCTACCCTTTCTCCTTTGGTAACCATAAGTTTGTTTTCAATGTTTGTGAGTCTGTTTCTGTTTTGTATACAAATTCATCTGTATTAGTCTTTAGATTCCACATATAACTGATATCATATGGTATCTGTCTTCCTCTTTCTGACTTACTTCACTGAGTATGATCTTTAGGGCAATCCATGTTGCTGCAAATGGCAAAATTTCATTCTTTTTTATGGCTGAGTAATATTCCATTGTGTATATATACCACATCTTCTTTATCCATCCATCTGTTGGACACTTAGGTTGCTTCCATGTCTTGGCTATTGTAAATAGTGGTGCTATGAACATAGGGGTGCATGTATCTTTTCAAATTAGAGTTTTCATCTTTTCCGGATATCCCAAGAATGGGATTGCTGGATCATATGGTAGCTGTATTTTTAGCTTTTAAGGAACCTCCATACTGTTTTTCATACTGGCTGCACCAATTTACATTCCTTAGGTGACTACATGTTCTTACATCTTATATTCCAATACTGGTATTCTCCCAGCTCAGGTCCTTACTAATTTCTCATGTTGGTTAGCTGCCCAGCACATCTTTGGCACACACATGCCAGCAGTCCTTCCAAGACTATACATTCTAAATGACAGAGATTTATTCTGAACAACACATAGCACAGTACCTGCCACCTGCTGAAAGAAGCTTAATAAATTAACAAGAACAATCAGAACTTTAATGAGCCACTCTAATGCCAAGTCGGGGGAGGGCTCTATGACACATCCGCAGATCCTCCCCGATGAAGCTACCAATTAGAGACAGACTATTACCGTGAGAGTGCCTGTAAAGTTAAAAAAGTAAGGAAAGACATGCCAGGAACCTCAAAAGTGAAGTGGCTACTTAAATCCATGAATCTGCATGTGCATTTGAGTGTTCACATAGCCAGCAGTACACTGTATGTGAAAAATGAACACAACGGACCATTTAAATCATTTAAAAATAGACCATAGAGATGGACTTGCCATAAAATACTATCACTCCGCTAACACGCCGACCTTTCCCCATGAGCACTGTGTACCCCACTTCACCTTCTAAGTCTCTCTACCACTTCATTCACACGTCACATGAGGTATGGTTTCCATGCAAAGTGTTATAAAGAAGAGTAATACCAGGCTCAGGGAGTTTCTGTTGCACTAGGATCTTCGAGGCACGTGGTAGGCCACAAGCCCGGGGAGCCTGCAAACAGCGTCTGCGGGGGAGACAGGACTCAGACAGGAGCTCCCAAGGCCCCTTCGATGCTTGACTGCTTTACACAAACCCGCTTCTGGGTGGGCTCCCACCGTTCACATATGTCTCTAGCAGGGTCATGCTCTAATTGACGCACTGGCCACCGGCCTTGACGGAGCGCATTTTCCACGGCAGCTGTGACTGCCTCTTAAAGCCGAAAAACCGGCCCAACGCTCCATTCTCTCACGTGGAACCTAAATGGGGTGCCAAGCAGCACACGGCATTTTTGCCCCTTTTTGGAAATGAATGGCATTTAGAGATGTCTTGTTAAATCTCGATATTCTGAATTAATATCCTGACTGTGACCCCAACCTTTAAAGTATGTTAATGATGGAGAAGTAGGTTTTAGTATAAAATAGAAGGGGGTGTAGCTCATATGCCTACATAACTAATGTTAATTGTATGCAAACACTAGCTCTAAGCAGATCCTTTAGAGCAGAAGATAGTAAATTGCTGTATCAAAGTCTTATATCACCAGTCCTCTAAGTAGTTAATGCTTTCAAGCTGTGCCAGGAGAAAAAGACACGGTGATGCACTCATTAAAGAGGGATGGATGGGCAGGTGAAAACTTGGTTGTTTTAAAGTATCTGGGACCCAGCTACCGGTTAAGACACCAAATTCAAGCATGGTCAAACATGTTTATTGGTTGTTTTAAAGTATCTGGGACCCAGCTACCAGTTAAGACACCAAATTCAAGCATGGTCAAGCATGTTTATTAGACATCCTTTCAAAACATCTTTCTATTTAAAAAGAAAAAAAGGTCATTAAAAAATATGGCCAATATTCCCTATGGAGAGTACTTTTAAAACAATGCAGAGTAGTGAAACTCCTTATGTCACAGACATAAGGTGTGCCTCTTTTTAAGTCTCAGAATAATTTGCCAACTTCCAATTTAATTATGACTGAGATTCAAGTCAACTGTTTAGTGTTCTAGGGATACACTTTCTGTAGATTCCAGCTGGCAGCAAGTGGAAGGATTCCAAATACATTAAAAATACGCCATGGAGTGGAAAGGAGGGGAGCAGGAGAAAACGGAGAAAAGAAATGAAATTCTTTTGAAAGGATTTTTTCTTTCCAGTGACCACTAAAAATATAATCAGATATGACTTACTCTGTTAATTTATAATCTCCCTTTCATGTAAGATTTTCCAAAACCTGCCCTATCTTCCCTGGAAATTGAAATTAAAATTTACTCTTTTTGGGATTTCCCTGGTGGCACAGTGGTTAAGAATCTGCCTGTCAATGCAGGGGACACGGGTTCAATCCCTGGTCCGGGAAGATCCCACATGTCATGGAGCAACTAAGCCCGCGAGCCACAACTACTGAGCCCGCGAGCCACAACTGCTGAAGCCCACGCCTAGAGCCCGTGCTCTGCAACAAGAGAAGCCACCGCAATGAGAAGCCCGCACACCACAACAAAGAGTAGCCCCCACGCGTCGCAACTAGAGAAAGCCCGCGTGCAGCAGTGAAGACCCAACGTGGCCAAAAAAAAAAAAAAATTTACTCTTTTTACAGTGCAAGGAATCAGAGGACTTCAAATTTATTCTAATAGTGCCACTCAGACATCTTGAGATATTCTAGTTTTATCTCTAAGACCCCTTTCAGTTAGGAAAAGCCATAGAATCATAGTTTCCAAACTATAAATATCAGTAGTGTGCTGATACTAATTAATATATACAGTGTTATCATTAACATTCAGATTCTATCTTCAAAGAAAGCCCAGAGAGTGTCAAAGAATCCAGAGGCCTTTTGTAAACATCAGGTGGTTACACTTTAGAAAGAACCTGGTAAGAAAAAGTTGCAGCTGAGGTTTTGGCTTACTGCCCACCTGGGGCTATTGTCAGCTTTAAATTTAATTATTCTGATGTTTGTCAACTTTTGCCTTCCCAGCAAATGTTGAAGGCAGATCAATAAAGAATATAACACCACATTTCCAGATTTTTCAATCAGCATTGTCTTTCAAAGTAATGTTCATTTATAGAAGAACATTTTATGGCACAGAAAGCCCCCATGAATTATTCATCAGTTACAGAGTATGCCAACATTCAGTTCCTTTGTACCTCTCAACAGCGTGTACATGTGAAGTGTAGCATGCCAAGGCTCCCCAGTCCTACAGGAAGGCAAACCAGAGCTCACCAGAGGTCCTGGTAAACCGAGAAGAGCAGGAGCGTTCAAAAGTGATGGTGGGAGGTACAAAGCGTATCTGCCTTACATGGGACTACAGGATAGTCTACTCTCCAGAGGCCAAAATGTTACAGTCACTTACCCTAAGCGGTCTAGGATCAAAAGAATCAGCATGAATCGACAAGGTCTTCTGGTTTCAATGGAGCAGCCAGCACAATCACCTCGGGATGCCTCTGAGGCTGCGGCATTGGCTGTCGGTCCCTGGGGATGCTGAGCAGGGTGGGCTCACTCTTGAAGCCAGTCTCACCTGGGTACGAACTGTCTGACGAAGCACAACTGTAGGGGAGCATCCTAGGGACGGCATCCCTAACTCAAACGAAACACCCAGAGCGCCTGACCCAAGGAGAGAAAAACTACGTTGTAACGTAAGGGGATGAAAGAATTCATCTCGAAGCTATGTTAACACAGAGGTACTGGCATGGAGATGGCAGGTGAAAGGAAAAGAGCACGTGAGCAGAAACGGGGTCACAGATGTTCAACTACAGTCACTGAGGACTCCTTCTAAAGTGCTCCAACAGACCAACCTATCTAAATTTAGATAGGTTGTCCATTTTTAAATCCCATTATACTAATGATATCTATAAATATGTTAATATATAACATATGCATTTTATACAAACATGTCATGCACAGAGAGGGTTAAGATAATAAGCGTACAACTATTTTAACCAGTAGAAAAGTCACTGCATCTCTCCTCATCTTTAAACACACAGTCTACCCCAGACAGCACGTATGTCGAGTTTACAAAAATGGACAGTCAAACCTCGGTTGTCTTCGAGGATGTGATGAGGGTCCATGACCTCAGTGGGTTCCCAGGTCATTAACGCGCACAAAGCTCTGAGGTTTCAGCTTTTCTTCCCGAGGTGGCTGACACACAGAAGGACTGCATCCACTCCTCAGAGGAGAGGCTTGCGCCCTGGCTTTCCTCCCACGAATCCGTGGGCTGAGCTGGACCCGAGGGAGGGGTGTGCCACCCAGAGGGTGTGCCACAGCCAGCTCTGGAAGAATGAGGAGTTTCCGGCACGATTCTAGCTCCTTCCTCCAGCACAGGGTCCTCACCTCCTGGCCCTCTGTGCTGTCTCCCACCAATTCTAAAGACAGCTCTGAACAACACCTCAGTGCCCTGACACCACAGCTGCAGAAAACTGCCCTTTCTGGGAAGATACTATTCAAACACGCCCAGAACGTTCCGCCGGTTTTCCTCCAATCTGCACCATTCAGAATCCAGATTTTGATCACTGTGACTGCACAATAACTCAAACACGTGAGACAAAGAAAGAAAAGGATCGATTTCCCTAAGGCTTCTGCATCCTCTTTTCACTTAATGAATGATCATCTCGCCAGATGGGCTTTTAGCACTTTTTGTGTGTGTGCTAGGATTTAACAAAAATACTCCAACTTGGGGAGACTCCTTTCACTATCAGCCTGGCTGTTCATCATGGCTTTGGATGCTGTTCCCTGACAAAACGCTGGTCTGAGGCCAGTCATGGGCTTGGAGTCCTTTGGTATTAGGTACAGGCTGTCTGAAAACAATGGCCTCCTCCTCCGGTAAAGCTCAGGAAGAGGCATTTTTTCCTTTAGTCAGTAATGCCCTGATGCTGGGTTGGATTACCTACCACCCACAGTCCAACTTTTCTCCCAGTTATTTTTGAACACCAGGGCTTTTGTAAATTGGAAACATTATGAAGACAGTTTAAATGGGAGAAGACACTTAGGACAAATATCTCCAGCATCAGACACATTTAGAGGCTAAGAGGTAGAAAGAAACTGGCATAATTGTTTTAAGTGTGAGGGCAGTTCATTTAATTCCTGCAATAAAGACTTAAGCCCCAGCCCCCAATTCTGAGATAGTTAATTCAATATAAGGCCCATCATCTACCCATTGAAAGGAAAGACTACATGATCACATTGTTTAAACATTAAGCTTATTTAATTGAACATTCTCAGCTTACTCTCTTCTCCGTCCAGGTGGCTTTTTTGATTTGTTTTGAAACGGCTCTGGGTCATAGTCCTGGGTCGCCCCACCCTCCCTTCCTTGAGTCCAGGCCACCATCTGGAACTCTGTGCCTCTGATAACGTCCTCCTGACTTGGCCGAAGCACCAGGCGCCAGACAAAGGATCACAACTGGACCACTCGTTGATAAAATGCTTGGCATTTTCAGAGCTGTCATATGTTAGCTGCTGCTAAAAGGCCAGTCGCATTTATTGAAATCTTCTGATTACGCCCAATGCCTAGCATTCTCATGACAGTGATTTCATAGTTTAGCCCTAATGTTTTTTTATTAGTGTCTCAGGATTCTTACCATAAGGATGGAACAGAAGTCTTTTATCATTGCATTTTTTTTCTCATTCGTCCTCATTTTGATTGTGATGGAAGCTAGTTTTTCCCACTCCCTTGAAATCACAGAATATGATCCCTAATATGATTTTAAACGAAAGGGGGAAGAAGAAACCACGTGTAGTGCTGTAGCTCTTTTCTGGGACTAAAACAGGATTCTAGTTTCAAAGCAACCTGCATGGATGGGTTCCTTGCCTGTTATAAGGCAGGCCAGCACAGAGAGCGAGTGGGGGCATGATCCAACATGGAAACTTTGACTTTGTGAAGTGTTAGCCAATAAAGTAGTTCCTTCCTGATCATGTTCCTCCAAATCTTACTTCTGTTAGTTGAGCCAGAGAGACGTTGGCAATTTATTAGAATCCAAAAGCCAATTGCTTAAAAACTGTTTATATAACCGTTTTCCAATTACATGGCAATGGTACTCCCTACAATGTCATTCTAAAATCAGAGGTACTGCTATGTGTTCTTTACCTTACATAACTCAGTCACCTGAGGAAGCTGGAGCAGAAATCTTTCCCAAATGATGCTCCTCAGAAGTCTTCCCAGGAAAGCGATTGTCAGTCAGTAAAATTAATAAATAAAACATGCCTTAAATTGCATATTCACCTATATTTGAGAAATGCTTCATTCAACCTTGTTAAACAGGTTTATTAATCATGGACTTCTCAGAGACATGTGTGCCTTGTAACTCTTTAAGACAAAAATAAGGTAAGATGCATTTCCTAAATTTATTGGACCAGAGAATGCCCAACCCCAGCACAAATATTAACTGACCCCAAAACAGAATTTGAAAATACTTCTCTAAGGAAGCAGAGGGCAAGAAGGGAATTTAGAGATAATTTACTTCATAGGGTCAAAGAGAAATCTTAGAGCCAGAGGAATTTAGGAACTTGCCAAGGCCACACAGAGTGTATAAGGAGGAGAATTCTGACCAGCAACATTCAGTCCTGCTACTTAGATGGTTACAATAGGCCTCAGTGCCTGGCTCCGTTTGCAAGTCCAGTCTGGTCCCCAGTGATGCTAACCTGGAAACATAGATGCTGCGTGTTCCTAGGCAAACAGCACATCTTACAGCAGATTGTGTTAAAAGACTGGGCTTAGGAGATGAAGCCTACCATAATATAATTTATGACAGAGCTAAGAGTGAAAAATAGCGGATATCAATAACAAAACACACACAGGGCCCTGGTCTCATCTTTTAAACTAAGCAGAAGAGACAGAAACTTGAAACAAATTTAATCCCATAAGAAAAATGATTCTATTGGGAAAGATGGAAACTAAATTTCTTAAAAGGTCATATTCAGTAAGACAGAAGACCCCTCTAGATCCTAACTAGAAAGGCACAGGGAAAAAAAAAAGTTAAGTACTGATTTGTCATTTCCCTTGAACTTGTGTTCTGATGATATTCAATTATAAGCCCAGATGACTGGCCTCAATCCAAGCTCAGCTATGTGACTCCATGGGAAAGATCAGTTTCAGGAACTAAAAGAACTAGTAGTTCACCACCCACTTAAACACAAAGCACTCTGACGGTGGCTTCATCTAGATATGGTCTTTATGGCACACAACGATCTCTGTGCTACTAGACCCAGTTTCTACTAATGATTTCCACGTGGATCCCATGTCATTATTTTTGCGACTGGAAAGGAAATTTTATGGACTTTACTAAGATAATATCAACGCCTATTACATACGGTCATTGTGTATCTCAGCTTCATCAACCGCAAATAGAATAGCCTTATTATTATTCATAGCTCACATTTACTGAGGGCTCACTCTCTGCAGGTTTTGAGCAAAGATTCTCTCATTGATTTCTTATAACCCTCTGAGGCAGGTACTATTATCATCTCCATCAGAAAGATGAGGCAACTGAACAGAGAGAAAGTTGAAGAAATTGCCCAAGGCCACTCCACTAACAAGAGATACAGCTGGGACTTGGGGACTTGGGGACTTGGACACAAACGGTCTGAGTCAGAGACCCATGCCCAGGATGCTAAAACTCTCTCCAGAATAAAAAGCTCAAGGCAAATCATTAAATCAGAGAAGATGCCAAAGCCATCTCCATGCCTGAGATAATGGTGGGGTGATCCAAAATATGAATTTAGCAGTACAAAAAGTAAGAGTATATCGAAGGCTGCTAATGCTTTTTGCAAAAGGTCTAAATACTAAAGACTCCATGGGAGAAGGGAGGAGTTCTTTCTGTTGACGTCAAAAGAATCATTTTTCTGAGTCACAAACTGTTTTCATGAGATTCTCCCGAATTAATCTCCTTCACAAAGAGACCTAGTTGATGGGTAGTGCCTGTCTCTGCAAAGGCTGCAGTGAGGGGACCACCATCATGGCAGACTGTTCCCCAAACCTCATGCCCACTGTAGAGAGCAGTGTTCCATGTTCAGATTGGAGTTGCCATCTGACACTTAACTAGATCCAACTTCTTGACCTGGTCCTATTGCTAACTCACCAACGATCCTAGGTCAATCACCAAACTGACTTCTAAGTCTGTTAAATGGTCCAATAATACCTGCTCTATCTGTATCAGAAAAGGTTAGAGATAACAGTGCCACCCCAAATTTCTATCAACTCTTTTTCTTCTACTTTCTCTTCCTTTTTCCTTCCTTCCTTCCTTCCCTTCTTCCTTCCCTCCCTTTCTTTTCCTTTCTTCTCTTTTTGGCCACTATTTGTCAAAAAGGACTTGAGATGAAATCTCAAGAAACTAGACTCCCCACATCAAACACTTAGCTGCATGGAAACAGTAGAGCTAGTACATTGGAACCCGTCACCTGAATTTATGTTTATCCTAATCACTACTTGATGCTGCCCCCTAATATTTGCCGCCAGCACCCCAAAATGGGGTTAATATTTTTCAAGCAGTTATTCTGTCCCAGGAACTAAGATAAGCATTTCTCACCCGCATCTCTCAATTTTTCCTCATAACAACCTTAGAAGGTAAGTACTTGGAAGAAGGGTATTATGAATCCTTCTTTAACAGATGAGAAGACTAAACCTAGAGATAAAGTAATTTTTCTTAAAGTCAGAGCTTGTGGTCAGGGGAGCAGGAACTTGAACTCAGGTCTGTACATGTTCATCACTGTGCTAGAGTGAGATGTGATCAAATGGCTCAACCGCAACATCCTCGAGCCTTCTTCACGTCGCTCTGCGTGCAATTAACCAACATCAAGGCTGTTATTTGTGTGAACATTTTCTAATAAAGAGGGACTAATTCGAAGCAGCACGTACTTAGTGGCTGCCATCAGACGGCTTCTACATCGCCCATCCACAGCTAAGAAGTGGACAGTCATGGATTTGCTATTTCCCTCCTCTCCCACTTTCATCTATTTCATCTGCCCTGACCCTCACTCCTACCCAACCTGCTGGGCTAGGCTAGTGGGGATTTAAATGGATTCCATACTCCCTGCAAAAAAAACCCAGGCCATTTCTCTTTCATGCTCATTTGACACAAATAAACTGTAGGAACCAGGGGATTCCAATCTTCCTGTGCCTTTGAAAATTTGCAACGATGAAGTCTTAAAATGGAAAAGAATTACTGCAGAATGAGGAGATTCTACCTTTCTCTCATTGTATGAGGATCAAACATTAAGTTAAATCATGATTGACTATAGTCTGGATTTTTATAATTTCCACATTAATTACCCTTTTGCTCACAAGTGACATATGATCATAGCGACTGCAAAATATTCCACATGGAGCTTCACCCCTAGAGAAGGAAGGAGGATATTTATTGACTGTGCTATACACAGCAGGCTACATTTTATATGGAATTTTTTTGTTGTTAGCGGGTAGGAAAATAGAATAAACGTCTAGAAAACACATACTTCCCCTGGAAATGGTACTACATCATCCTGTCTCACCTATATCTTTCACTCAGTGTGTACCAATAGCAACCAGTTTGGAAGCTGCATTCTCTTTGGAAGCTTTATTCAAAGTTAGTGGGAAGAGAAGATATGCCACTTTTTTTTTTTTTGCAGTACCTCTCACTGTTGTGGCCTCTCCCGTTGCAGAGCACAGGCTCCAGATGCGCAGGCCCAGCGGCCATGGCTCACGGGCCTAGCCGCTCCGCGGCACGTGGGATCCTCCCAGACCAGGGCACGAACCCATGTCCCCTGCATCGGCAGGCGGACTCCCAACCACTGCGCCACCAGGGAAGCCCCTATGCCACATTTTAATGAGAATGAGAATGCTACTTCAAACCACTGACTCTGATTCAACTCAGTGTAATTTGGGAAACTTTCAATCTAATTTAACATTCTGTATTACCCTGCCTAGTTAACAATTTACGGACAGCAAAACATTCATATCTGGTCTTTAATGAAAGCAATCATTTATTTATGGTCTCATGCAAACTAATTATTCCAAAGACTTTCCTACTGACTTTTGAAAATCTGAATGGTTTAATCTCTGCCCGCTTTCAACTTTCATCTCTTCCACGATCATTTGTTTACTTTAGCAAAGGGAGTTGGGCTAGCCTGTAACTATATACATTACACCTTTATAAACCTAGTCAAAAATCAAAAAAAAAAACCAAAAATCTTTCTACTCTGTCCCAAATTCAGGAGGATGTCTAGTTTAAGGTGTGTTTAATGATAATGTTTTTTTTTTGAAATTCAAATGACTTTTATTTAAACTGAAAACAATACTTAAAACTGCATTTATCTTTCTCTTTCTGACTTACTTCACTCTGTATGACAGAAATATTGTATGCTGACACATATATATGGAATTTAAGAAGAAAAAAATGTCATGAAGAACATAGGGGTAAGACAGGAATAAAGACACAGACCTACTAGAGAATGGACTTGAGGATATGGGGAGGGGGAAGGGTAAGCTGTGACAAAGCGAAAGAGCGGCATGGACATATATACACTACCAGACATAAGGTAGATAGCTAGTGGGAAGCAGCCGCATAGCACAGGGAGATCAGCTCGGTGCTTTGTGACCGCCTGGAGGGGTGGGATAGGGAGGGTGGGAGGGAGACGCAAGAGGGAGGGGATATGGGAACATATGTATATGTATAACTGATTAAATTTGTTATAAAGCAAAAAAATAATAATTCCTAGTACAGCAAATGTTACTCCCTTTTTAAATTAAAATTTTTAATTGTCTTTGAAAAAAAAAACTGCATTTAGAGTCAAAACCCTTTTGTTTATAAAAACTATAAGGAGTATTCCTAGGTAAGGCAAAGTTATTACTAGGTTAACAAGACCAGATTTGACTTTGGACTTTACTCTTTTTTTTTTTTTTTTTTTTTTTTTTTTTGCGGTACGCGGGCCTCTCACTGCTGTGGCCTCTCCCGTTGCGGAGCACAGGCTCCGGACGTGCAGGCTCAGCGGCCATGGCTCAAGGGCCCAGCCGCTCCGCGGCATGTGGGATCTTCCCGGACCGGGGCATGAACCCGTGTCCCCTGCACTGACAGGCGGACTCTCAACCACTGCGCCACCAGGGAAGCCCTGGACTTTACTCTTTGAACAAACTGAGGAAGAGGAAGAAAAAAAAACCCCAACATGCATTTAAATCTTTCAAAACAAGTCAACACTGAGGATGCCTTGCTAAACCTTTTTAGGGCTCCTAATAACCAACCATTGGGGTCAAGGACAAAACTGCCTTTAGCAGCCAAATACTTCTCCCCAGCGGTAGCCTTCTGATACTCCAATCTCTGTTCCTCTAAGCACACAGGCACAGACAGACCGTACAGAAGCTAGAGGGAGCCTTTGGATCACCTTGTCCAGTTGTTTTCAAGTTCATACACAGAATAATGAGGCTTCTCGTGGACTGGAGAGGGATGAGAAGGGCTGACTCTGGCTCCACCCCAACTTCTACCAGAGAAATTTCAGCTCATTTATTTTATTTTCTGGGCTTCCGGATGAGCCTTTATTTGAAAACAGGGTTCCATAGCTAAAAACAAACACACACTTTAAAAAATTCCCGTCCTGTCCAATCCTTTCACTTTAGGAAGGAGGAAAATGAAGACCATGAGAGTCAGTGACTGGTCCCAGGTCCCAGAATAAGTGAGTGGCCAAGGCAGGGTTATGGCCAACCATGGGCTCTGAGCAATGTGCTCCAGTGTAAGCACTTTCCCCAAGTTGCAGAGGACACAGCTCCTAACAGAAAGGTCCCCGTCCTCATCCAGGAAAGTGCTCAGGTCTGTCTACTACAGCTCTTCCTGGAACCGCCCACAACCCTACAGGGCAGGCTAGCAGGTACAGCGGTGGTCTCATTCCTATTCTTATTTTTATTCTTATTCTTATTCTCAACATTTTTAAAGTACTAGATTGAGAGGCCAGGGACAGGAAAGTAGCAAGAGCCCTGCCAATTTAAGATGAAAAATAAAAACTTTCTGAAGTTGAATGTAAACCAATAGAAAATAATATTTGCTTGATAAAGTTGAATTTACATTCAAATTAGGATGGAAGCAGGATCTGTCCTGCTTCTGTCCTGCGATCTACATTTTTTTTTACATCTTTATGGGAGTATAATTGCTTTACAATGGTGTGTTAGTTTCTGCTTTATAACACAGTGAATCAGTTATACATATACATATATCCCCATATCTCTTCCCTCTTGAGTCTCCCTCCCTCCCACCCTCCCTATCCCACCCCTCTAGGTGGTCACAAAGCACCTAGCTGATCTCCCTGTGCTATGCGGCTACTTCCCACTAGCTATCTATTTTACGTTTGTTCATTCTTAAAGTCCTGTTACTTAGCAAACCACAGCTGAGCTCACTGCATGGGGTCTAGTCCCAGGGTCACTCTAGTACTCATCAGAATACTTAGCCTCTGCAGTTAGTCTGGGAGTGCATTCTGGATAAATACCACTGTCGCTGGCTCCAGGAAGGTGGGCTCCACATTTTGTAAAACGTGATGAAACCAAACTGTGAGCAACAAAAACTGATAAATTAAACTGGACTGTTCCAGCTATCCCTAGGGTCTCTGATTTACAACAGGCTCCTTTAAATAGACTCCTAAAATAATCTTAGTTGCCATGCACTAGATGAGTATCTAAGCAAGTTCTTTTACCTATATGTGCCTCAGTTTTCTCATCTATAAGATGGGGATGATTAAAGTACCTACCTTATGGGTTATCATAAGAATTTAAGTAAACAGCTCCTGGTACATAGTAATCTGTATATAAATATTAGTCATTGTGATTGTTGTTATCCTTATTTTGTTAAAAAAATAAAAAAGTGTTAGAGAGGCTAAGGATGGGAAAGAAGAGCCCTGCCAATTTAAGATGAAAAATGAAAATGAAATTGTTATGAATTTTAATGTAAAGCAATAGAAAATAATAATTGATGGGTAAAAGTGGAATTGACAAACAAGTTGGGGTCATAGCTCCACCACCTTGCTGCTCAAAGCTGACCTGGAGCAGCAGCTTTGCCATCGCCTGGGAACTTGTTAGAAATGCAGAATCTCAGCACCCAACCCCACTCCCACCTACCAGATCAGAACCTGCCTTTTAACAATATCTCCAGGGAGTTTATATGCATATTAAAGTTAGAGAAAGGCTGCTTTATGGCATATACTGAGGTTTCAGCACTTGTGGGTTAAAGGAATAAGACCTCATTCTGTAGTTATACCTCCACACATTCTCCTAAATCCTATACCCCTGTTAGATGGTTTCAACCAAACTGAGTCTTAAAGCAGATGTTCCTTTCATGAGACAGAACAATATGTTAGGAGGGCATCAAGAGCAGTGAAATCACCTCTTGTTGGTAATGTCATCATCAATGTCATCATCAATGGCTAACATTTATTGAGCCCTTAAAATATGCAAGGATTCATTAAAGGTGCTTTCCATATGTTCTCAATGAATACACACAATACCCTTTCAAGGAGGTAATACCGTGCCCATTTTATACATGAGGGAACTGAGGCTCAAAGAGGCTACATCACTTTCTCACATCCAAGTTGAATGGGAAAAAAGGCCTTTCTGAAGTCCACTCTCTTTCTCAAAGTTGATACCTACGACATCAAAATCATATCTCTGTGAAGTAGGGAGCAGGAATTATCTCTCGTTTTAGGTAAAGAAAACTGAGACACAGAGTGGGTGAATGCATGATGTAGAGTCCACAACCAGAGACTGAGGTCAGGATTAAGTCCATCAGGTTTCGAGTTTTTCAGACTGAATAATCCTCCTGCTAGAAACACCAATGATAATACAATGGCATTGAAGAGATGGGGGGAAAACAAATCAAATGAAAAGAAAGGTTTCCATTCATGAAGCTCTGTACAACTAAACCAAGGGACTTCAAAGTTTAATCTCTGAAGTCAGGGTCTTATTGGGATGTCAGCCTCTTTGGCAAACCAGAACTTCCAGATTTTTATTGCCATTGCCTGTGGCAACTGGCCCTTATCAGCATATCTCAGCTAACATCCTACACAACGTTATGCTTGCACACCTGTGAAACTCTCCTAATGACAGTCTTTCTGATTTCCCTCACTAGCTCTCCATCCAAGTTTGATATCCAAAGAGTTTAGAACTCAGCAAGGCTAGTCAAAATCATTCCTTGATAGCACCAATGTCATCAATCAAAGACACAGGTTTAGAATCAAGTGATCAGACTACTTACCCAGGCCCCAATGAATGCCTTCTTCCTCTGTCCTTGAGGGCAGCAGGGAAAGAAACAGGATTTGTTGACTAAAAATTCTGAATCAGTTTGTGAGGGGTGTCACTGCAAAATACCACAGACTGGGGTGGCTTCAACAACAGAAATTTATTTTCTAACAGTTCCAGAGGCTGGAAGTCCAAGGTCAAGGTGTTGGCAGGTTTGGCTTCTGAGGCCTCTCACCTTGGCTTGCAGATGGCCACTTTCTTGCTGTGGCCTCACAGGGCCAGCCTTCTGTGTGTGCATATGTCTCATGTCTCTTTCTCTCTTCCTCTGTGTCCAAATGTCCTCTTCTTATAAGGATACCAGTCATATTAGATGAGGGCCCACCTTAATGACCTCATTTTAATTTAATGACATCTTTCAAGGTCCTATCTCCAAATACACTTATATTCTGAGGTAGGGCTTCAACAGAGGAATTTTGGGAGGACACGACTCAACTCACAGCGGATGCTGAATAGATCTTTTCCTCCATTGTCCCTAAGTCCTAGGGCTACGCTGAGGCCTTCTCATCCAGCGTGGGTTCAGTAAGAACAAGAATTTGCAAAATCTGAATCTCTCAGACCCATGACTCAGAGCACTCTGGAGGGAGAAGGAAGAGGAGGGACTTCCAGATCAGAACTTTTCTGTTTACAGGGCCGAGCTTCTTCCCTGCCCCTATTCATCATGAGTGCAGGGGAGGTCACTCTACAGCGGGTTTTTAACAAAATTTAAATGGCACTTCTCAAACCGTCTGTGTCAGAGACACGAACAACTACTTTTAAAAAGTACAAACTGGGGCTTCCCTGGTGGCGCAGTGGTTGAGAGTCCGCCTGCCGATGCAGGGGAAGCGGGTTCGTGCCCTGGTCCGGGAAAATCCCACATGCCGCGGAGCGGCTGGGCCCGTGAGCCATGGCCGCTGAGCCTGTGCGTCCGGAGCCTGTGCTCCGCAACGGGAGAGGCCACAGCAGTGAGAGGCCCGCGTACCGCAAAAAAAAAAAAAAAAAAAAAAAGTACAAACTGGAAAGAACTGGCACCCGGCAGCCTGGAAGGCCTCTCGTGCCCTGAGGCACATGCTCCTAAGTGGTGAGGGGCTCAGTCCTGGGAGCTGGCGCTGAGCTTCGCAGACAGCTGTCCTGTGCAGCAGCACAGCCAGCCCCGGGCCAGCCCTCGCAGCTCCCCAAGCAGCACCAGCAAATGTCAGCAAGTAGGAGCGCGGAAAACCAGCAGGGAGCGAACATGTCAGGAGGTGCCGGCTTCACACAGGATGTGTGCAAACGGCTTCTAACAATGAATTAGACGTTAGGTTCCTGGGCGTCTAAACCCTGATACCATAGGAACAGAACAAGACTAAAGTGAGAGTGAGATTTGCTATTAAAATGAAAACCCACACATCATTTAGTCTAATAAAGTTCATTAATTTAGACGGCCCTAATTTTCAGTTTTAGTAATTCAGCTAATTCTTTACATCAATTTTTAAACTTAGATCGCCAAACCTTTCCATATTGATATAATCTTCCTTGGGGTTTTAAAAGGTTATTTTGCCATTTCATTTGGTATATGATACGGACTTTAAAGTAAAACTTATTTTAGAGCAATATATTACTAAATGTATTGAAGATTATATTTTAGAGATCTCTTGTACACAGACAATGCAGAACACTGCAGCTATAGAGGAAAATTACACCAGCAAGGAAACAGAAGGAAAAGTTAATTCCCCCCACTAGAAATTTCCTTATTAATACATGTGAAGAAACAAGTAAGAATCACTAGACATTTGAGGAAAACAAACAACACAAAATGGGATCAAGATGAAAATATAACCACATGATTCAAGAGAATACAAATAATTCATACAACAGAAGAGGACCTAAATAAAAATTCAAATTCAATTCACATCCTCTAAGGTATTTGAGAACACACTGTATCCATGAAATCAAAATGTGAAAAGATTAAAGGAGCAAGCAGAGAAAAAGAGAGTTTGGGGAAATTAAAAATGATTGTGAAAATAAAAAGAAATTGAATAGGTAAGCTAGAAGAAAATGTCAAGGAGATTTCCAAGAACACAGAACAAAATAAAAAAGAGATGGAAAATATGAAAGAAGGATTAAGAGAGATGGAGGACACCCAGCACCCATTTGATAGGAATCTCAGAAAAAGAATACAGAGAAGAGGGAGAAAATAATAAGAGAAAACTCCCCAGACCCAATGAAAGAAACAGGTCTTCATATTGAAAGGGCAAACCAGGTGCTGAATAGGATGAAGAAAACAAACAAAAACAACCAGCAAGACATATCCTGGTGGAATTTCAGACCTCTGAAGATACAGAGAAGATCTTTAAAGCTATCAGAGACCCAATCAGGTTACCAAGAAAGGAAAAGGACTCAAGCTGCCGTCAAACTAGGCAGACATTCTGAATTTCAGAAAACAGTAGAACAAAGCCTTTCAAGTTTTAGGGAAAACATACCATTGAATCTGGATATCTATACCAGATCAATCAAGCATGTGGGCAAAATAAGACATTTTCAGACTTGCAAGGATTCCATTGACCTCCCATGCATCCTTACTGAAAAACGTTTGACTCAAACAGAAGGAAAAATTAATCCTCAAACATAAAACTATAGATTCCAAGAAAATGTAGAATTAGTTTAAGAATAAAACAGTAGTGGTGTTTGTCCCACAGTGACAGCTATGCAACAGATCTAGAAATATGCTTAGAACATGGTCAGAGGGTTCCAAGAATGCATCTTCAAGAAAGAGAGTTCATTCAGCAAGTTAGCATGACTAAGAGGACAGAAGATCTTAGTGATGCCATTAATATATTCATCTTGCTTAGCAAAAAAAAAAAAAAAAAAGAATTGGGATTAAAAGCTTTGTGTAAACTAAAAATCTGTATAAGAAAATCATGGTGCAACTATGATGCAAACTAAAAAGTAACATAAAGTAACATAATTTTAAGCAAAAAAAAGTAAGGATTTTGGAAAAGGGCCCTTTGATGATGATGCTTTGATAATGCTTGAACATTCTCTTAGAGCAAAACAGCATCAATGCTCAAAATAATTCCTTTTCTCTACAGGTCCAATCACATACCTGCTTTGCAGTTAAGAACATTTCTATAACTTTAATGTTATAAATGCATTCTATTGGTTTTCAGATCTCAAAATCAACCTATAATAAACAAGAAAGCCTGAAAGTTAGAAGATGTAGAATATTGTAAACCTTGACAATGTAAAAGTAGGGTATAGAGGAGAACAGTAAGAAGTCAGAAAACGTGGGTAGGAGAAGAAAAGTGAGGTGAAGGAGTGGTAATTTCCTCCTTTCACATTCTAGGGAGTCAGGAGGTATTATCTAAAATCAGATAAAATATAGCAATATATTATTTCGAGTTATAAAGACTACCAACAGTAGATTTAAAACTAATAAAACTCTGGAAGTGAGTATTAAAGTTCCTAGTTTAAGAGCAATTGTTGAAAGAAATGCAAGTACAAACATATTATTTAGAATTTACAGTAGTACCTACCAGAAGTAAAAAATAAACTTTTAAAACAGTTATATCTGCTATAAAAGGGCAATACAAGGTATCCTTGTGGTGATGCAACTGCTTTATGTCTTGGATGAATCAATGTCAATACACTGCTTGTGATATTGTACTGCAGAATTGCAAGGTGTTGCCCAGTTATATTCTTAATTCTACCAAAGATTCTACCAAGCTAATATATTTATTTTCTTTATCCACCTTTCCTGAGGTATAATTGACAAATAAAATTGTAAGATGTTTAAAGTGTACAACGTGATGATTTGATATACATGCACATTGTGAAAGGATTCCCACCCTAAAGTTAATTAATACATCCATCACCTCACATAGTTACCTTTGGGTGAGTGTGTGTGTTTGTGTGTGTGTGTGAGAGACAGAGAGACAGAGAGAGGGAGAGGGAGAGAAAGAGAGAGAGAGTGAGCTTAAGATTTACTCTCTTAGCAAGTTTCACTTACACAATACAGTATTGCCAACTATATTCACCATGCTATACATCAGATACTCAGAACCTATCCATCTTGTAACTGAGAACTTATACCTTTCTACCAACCTCTCCCTATTTCCCCCACCCCTGGCAACTACTATTCTACTCACTATTTCTATGAATTTCACTTTTTTTAGATTCCACATGTAAGTAATACCCTAATGCATTTCTAGATGGATACACAGTAAGTTAATTCATTATATGTGAAGAATGCATTAGGGCATTAGGGCTAATTCTCTTGTGAAATCTCATTGAAAAAGGCTGCTCTACACAAAACACTGCAAATAATTGCTGAGATAAATTAAAGAAAACCTAAATAAATGGAGATATATATCCTGTCTATGGATTTTAAGAGACAATATTAAGATGTTCATTTCCCTGAAATTAATTTATGGATTCAATGTAACCCCAATAATATTCTCAGCAGGTGTATTTAAATAGAAATTGGTAAACTGATGTTCAAATAGACATGGGAACATAAGAGCCTAGGAATACCAAAACAATCATGAAAAAGAACAAAGATGGAAGACTTATATGACTAAAAAGACTTTCTATAAAGCTACAGTAATCAAGACAGTGTGGTACTGGCATAGTGAAAGACAAGTTGATCAATAAATGGATTAGAAATTCCACAAAGAGAGCCACACTTTCATGATCAATAGATTTTCTACAAAGGTCCCTATGCAATTCAACCAGGAAAGGAGTCTTTTCAACAACCGGAACAACTGGATATCCACGTGGGAAAAAGATGAACCTCAACCCCTCCCTCACAGTACATATGAAAATTATTTTGAGACGGATGACAGATGTAAACCTAAAGTCCAAACCTATAAAGCTTTTAGAAGAATACATAGACTACCTTTGTTCCCTGGGATTAAGCAAAGATTTCTTGAACAGATAGGATGCAAAAAACACAAACCATAAAAACTGACACATTAAACTTCATTGAAATTAAAACTTCTATACATTAAAAGAGACTATTAAGAAAATAAATAGGCAAATCTCAGGCTGGGAAAAAAAACCTTGTAAAACATAAAGTAGACAAAGAACTTGTATTCAAAATATATTTTTAAGAAGTCCTACAACTCAATAAGAAGATAAACAACACAATTTAATAGTGGGGAAACAAAGACTTGAACACGCACTTCACAAAGAAAGAAATGCAAATACCCACTAAGCACATGAAAAAGTTCTTAAATAATTAGTTATCAGGGAAATGCAAACTAAAATCACACTTAGATGCCCGTCTACCAAATGACAATACTAAATGTTGATGAAGATGTAAAACAGCTAAACCTTTCATACGTGAGAATATAATATGGTACAATGACTTAAAATAGATTTGGCATTTTCTTATAAAGTTCAGCGTACACCTCCCCTTGGCCTAGCAATTCCACATCTAGATGTTTATTCAAAGGAAATGAAAACACAAATCCACAAAGAGACTTTTTTGAGTATTTTCATAGCAGATTTATTCATATTAGCAAAAAATTATAAACAAGTCAAATGTTCATCAATAGTATGAATAAACAAATTGTGGTATAGCTGTACAATGGAATACCACTCAGCAATAAAAAGGAATGGCTACTTCTATATACAAGGACAGGGATGAATCACACAGATCTTATGCTGAGCAAAAGATGCTTATGCAAAAAGAGTATGAATCCTTTATATGAAGTTCTGGAACAGGCAAATCTGTTTAAAACTGTGGAGTAAGAGAATGCACTGACAAGGGACACAAGGGAATATCTGGGGATATGGAAATGTTCAATATTGTGATAGAAGTTATGTGGATATATCCTTTTTTTTTTTTTTTTTTTTTTTTTTTTTTTTTTGCGGTACGCGGGCCTCTCACTGTTGTGGCCTCTCCCGTTGCGGAGCACAGGCTCCGGATGCGCAGGCTCAGCAGCCATGGCTCACGGGCCCAGCGGCTCCACGGCATGTGGAATCTTCCTGGACTGGGGCACAAACCCCTGTGTCCCCTGCATTGGCAGGCAGACTCTCAACCACTGCGCCACCAGGGAAGCCCAATATATCCATTTTTTAAAATCTTGTAGCTAAGATCTGTACATCAATGTATGCCAATTATACCTTTAAAAAATAACTTAAAAAATAATAGAGGGAGTGGAAGTTTACATCAAACAAGGATGGCAGGGTGTTGTTAACTGAAACTGGGTGATGGATATGTGAGGTTCATTATACTATTTTGCTTATTTTTTATTATAGAAATCTTCAAACACATGCCAAGGAAAAAATGTACACTGAATTTTAACTTTGTATTATTGCAACATGATCATATAGATGCTTAGAATTCTAATATTTAAGCTTAAACATTCAACTGACTGATTTTTATTACTTTTATTGCTTTTTTTAATGGTAAGCTAAAAAAAAAATTTCAGCCTGCTATGTCCAAGATTTTCTCTCTAAATATTATAAGTGAGGAAAATCTTTACTGCTAATAATCAAAAAACAAATGGCAGATAATCATTAATATATTATCCTTCTAAAACATTGGCTTTTGAAATACCATAGTTCTTCCAATGACTTAAAGAAGAATTTTACTTAGATGAGTGAAACTTATGAATATGGTGAAGATCAACCTGAGAATAAGAGTTTGCAGAATTTTAAAAAATGTTAATGATAAAAATGATTCACTTGTATTTTATTATCAATCTTTTTAATGTTTCTTACCTTTAACCAAAGGTCTTTCATGACTATACATTGAACAATATATGAATAAGAATAAAAACACTTTAAAGTGGCACTGTGGTTTGGCTTTTCTAGCTGCTCAGTGATTTGAACAATTCCCCTCTCTTTCTCTGTCTCTGTCTCTGTCTCTCTTTCCCTCTGTCTCTCCCTGCCACACACACTCTCTCATAACATTACATCTCTGAGGTATCTTGGAGTAACAAGAGCTTAAATTGTTACCACATAAACTATAAAAATGTACTTTATAGTACTTCCCAGTAGAATATTTTCATAAATGGGGATTATCTGTAAATCTGCTTTGGCCAGCTACTAAACTGGAATTTAGAATGTGCATTACATATTAGCAGAGATGTTCTAATGCCCAGTTTCAAGCTTCCCTTAAATTGCTTATAGCTTATTTATTTTTCATACCATTTTCAATAAAGTGATTCACAGGCAAAGCCTGCCTTTGGTCATTCTGAGGAGAAAAAAGAGTAACTAAATGGGCAGGGCAGATCAGTCTCTCCCTTCCTGAGTGGGGTCCAATGTCTTTTTTTCTGGCATGCCTGGGAATGTGAAAGTACACTTTGTTATAGGCTCTTTCCACAAAGAGAATCCACAGATTGTTTCCAAGTATAACGATTTAGTGGATCATTGACCCTAATAAGGGTCAAGTCCAATTTCAGAGAATTCTGGTTCTCAAAGACAAACTCATGAATAGTTCATCAGCTGAAGTGGAAAAGCTGTCTCATGTATACCAGTTTTAAGACTTTTTCAAAGGACTGGATAATTGTGCCCAAAATTTCCACGCTCACTGAAGTACTTTAAGCAATATGAGTACCCAAACAAATGAGGTAATAAGAAATAAAAGTTGGATATCTCCTTTTTTAAAATTAGTGTCAGGTCTAGTTCTTAAACTAAACACTTACAGAATTAGCTCAAAATCAGCTGAGAAATATCTGGTTCATGCCATGACCTCCAGGCAGACATGTACTTACACCATCGCAGATACAGGGTGTGTGTATGCTTAAACTTCTAGGCAAGAACACAGGGGTTTTTTAAATGCTAAAACAAGATAGCAGGCAGAATTCTGACTTGACTAGAACCAACTAGCCTGAGCCATGTTTTAAAGCAGTTATCACATAAATTATAAAATAAAATGGGGCTTCCCTGGTGGCGCAGTGGTTGAGAGTCCGCCTGCCGATGCAGGGGACACGGGTTTGTGCCCCGGTCCGGGAAGATCCCACATGCCGCAGAGCAGCTGGGCCTGTGAGCCATGGCCGCTGAGCCTGCGCGTCTGGAGCCTGTGCTCCGCAACGGGAGAGGCCACAGCAGTGAGAGGCCCGCGTACCGCAAAAAAAAAAGAAAAAAGAAAAAAACGAATGTGACTTATTGACAAATAAATTGACTTGAGATTAGGATACGAAGCCAACAAGTGTGCCTGCTGGACATAATCCTGTATCCCAAAGTCACATGTCAATGCCCATGGTCCCTGAGCGGATGGGTCACCACTGGGCAGGGTACGAATCAGGAGGGTAAGGCAAAGACCTTGAATAGTTGAAACTGGAGGAAATAGTCTGAAAAACTTTTTTTTTTTTTTTTTTTTTTTTTTTTTTTTTTTTGCAGAGGTTGAACCTGATGAATAAGGATGAAGGAAAAGAGAACTGTAGATGGTTTGGGATAAGCAAACACAGGAGACTGATAGAAAACGTAAGAAGTCATTCAGTCGACAAAAATTTACTCAGACCCTTGGTGAGAAAGTCTGGTCACCAAGATAGGCACAAAAACAAAAGTAATCTCTCTAAAACTTAGAGCTATGATAAAGCAGAAATGAAGCCACTGTATCTTCCAAAGATGGTTACTTAAGATATTGTAATTGATGCAGGTAGCCTCACCAGAAATCATAATAAAAAGTTTGAAATTTTATGAATTATTTTGTTTTATGTGCAGAAGATTGCAGTGCAAGGGCAGGGCTGCAGGTAGTGGGATGGGGGTGTGGATCAAATTATTTGTTAATACATTTCATTGGGTTATTTTCCAAGACAAATAGCCAACAGGTCTGGTTTACCCTGAAACCTCTAGTACAAGGCAGTCATCATTCTTACCATAAATAATTGGATCCATTTAATAAAGAAGATGTGGCACATATATACAATGGAATATTAGCCATAAAAAGAAATGAAATTGAGTTATTTGTAGTGAGGTGGATGGACCTAGAGTCTGTCCTACAGAGTGAAGTTAAGTCAGAAAGAGGAAAACAAATACCGTATGCTAACACATATATACGGCATCTAAAAAAAAAAAAAAGGTTCTAAGGAACCTAGGGGCAGGACAGGAATAAAGATGCAGACGTAGAGAAGGGACTTAAGGACACAGGGAGGGGGAAGGGTAAGATGGGACAAAGTGAGAGAGTAGTATTGACATATATACACTACCAAACGTAAAATAGATAGCTAGTGGGAAGAAGCCACATAGCACAGGGAGATCATCTTGGTGCTTTGTGACCACCTAGAGGGGTAGGATAGGGAGGGTGGGAGGGAGACGCAAGAGGGAGGGGATATGAGGATATATGTATACATATAGCTGATTCACTCTGTTATACAGCAGAAACTAACACAACATTGTAAAGCAATTATACTCCAAAAAAGATGTTAAAAAAAAAAAAAGAATTGGATCCATTTAAAAACCACCAAGTCAAACTCAAACCTTCAAACCTGAATCTCAAGTACAACGCTACACTCTTTCTTGATGTCACACTCAGAATCTGAAAATCAATCAATCAGAATCGAGCATCTACTATGGATAAAATAACAATATATAATTAGATAAGGGGATGGAAAACTACATACAAGTAAATTCAGCAAAGCAAAGTTCAAAGGATTAGGACACCTTTGGGAATTGAATCGATTTAGGCACAAGCCCCTTTTCTAGGAAAGACTTTATCTTTTTTCTTTCCCAGATTCATTCTATCATCCAAGTTACATAAACTATATTGTATTAACAGCATCAGTACCAACGGATTGTCAGAGTTTTGTGGGATACCCATATCAATAAATAATCCTCACTATGAGTTATTCTCACAAATGTTCACTGGTAATGATGACACCAAAGTCGACAAGTCAATGCACGTTCCCATATGCTGGAGGCATAAACAACAGGCAGTTAGAGACCCCAACAGCTACTTTTCCCTGGAGGAGTATACCAAGTGTGGCTTGTAGTCTCAAGGAGGAGAGCCAACTAATTCTCTTTCTAGATGCCAGTGTGACGAAGCCTGAGGCTAAAGACATCCAAGGCAGTTGCTCAATTATGATGGAGAGAGGTAGGGTTATAAGAGATAACCTCTGGGGGAAATATTTTCCTCAAAGCAGAGAACTTGTTCTGTTGCTTAACCTGTTATGTCCCCAAGGAGTTCATTACCCTATTATTCCACTTACTATAAAAAGAATGACCTGCTACTCTGATTCATTATGTTTCAGAGTTTTGTTCAACTTAAAAAAATTAAAAACCCTGCCCAATCCTGTGGGAAACCAAAGCAGCCTCTCCCCAGACTTCCAGTAAGCCAGTAAGGCACCAGTAATAGACTCTCAGACACACAGAATGGCCTATTAGAGACCAACACCATCATTTAAATTTTTCCAGTCGCTGCATAAAAAAAGTAAAAGAAAACAGGTGAAATCAATTATAACAATTATTTTATTTAAGACAATATATCAAAATACATTTAACCTGATACACTATCCCTTCAACAAGAGCTCAATAGCCACATATGTTTAGTGACTACCACCTGGACAATGCAGTCAGAGGCCATAATATCCCACAGAGTTCTCACTGTTTTACTAAGCTATTTTGCTAATCACTATTTTTCAAAGCCTGTTTTGGTGGCAGGTCTTTTATTTGTTTGTACATGGTGATGAATACAAAATATGTACAACTCAACAGTCTTGGTGATGGGAAACCTTACTAAAACCTTCTTAGCCAGAAGGAAAAGGAAATTAAAAAGCAACCACCAGGGCTTCCCTGGTGGCGCAGTGGTTCAGAGTCCGCCTGCCGATGCAGGGGACACGGGTTTGTGCCCCGGTCCGGGAAGACCCCACATGTCGCGGAGCAGCTAGGCCCGTGAGCCATGGCCGCTGAGCCTGCGCGTCTGGAGCCTGTGCTCCACAACGGGAGAGGCCACAACAGTGAGAGGCCCGCGTACAGAAAAAAAAAAGCAACCACCATGAGAAGGATGGCAAGTGTGAAATGCATGCTGAGCTCTCTCTAGACAAAGTGATCCAGCTACTGGCACGTTCTGAAACAAAACAACCTCAACAGGCACCGGTCCAGCGCTGTCATGTGACCATGAAGCAGCTATGCCCCCTGAAGCCATCAGGAAACCTCTTGGTCTAATAGTCAGTGTTACCCTGAAAGTGCTTCCTCCTACCTGTCAAGTCCTCTCTCCGGGTACCCTCCGCCACAAACGTCTCCTTGCCAAGCATGAGGCGATGCTAAGAGACCCTCTTTTCATGGGACCCCAAAACCACATAGGACTGGTAATTGGAGGCAGCGGTGACCTCCATGAAAATAAATAATGTGCTTCTGGTGAAGGGGGAGGTCCAGGGAGGGTAGAGGGAAACGTGCAGAGAATGCACGAAAAGAACGAAGGAAAAGTGAATGAGGTGAGTAATTAAAAAAAGAAATACGGGGGCTTCCCTGGTGGTGCAGTGGTTGAGAGTCCGCCTGCCGATGCAGGGGACACGGGTTCGTGCCCCGGTCCGGGAGGATCCCACATGCCGCGGAGCGGCTGGGCCCATGAGCCATGGCTGCTGAGCCTGCGTGTCCGGAGCCTGTGATCCGCAACGGGAGAGGCCACGGCAGTGAGAGGCCCGCTTACCGGGAAAAAAAAAAAAAAGAAGAAGAAGAAGTACTTATTCTCCCCCTACATTTGAGGAAAGGAGGGAAAAAGGGAGGGGAAAAGGGAGGGAGGGAGGGAGGGAGGGGAAAAGGGAGGGAGGGAGGAAATAAAGTAGTAAAATCTACTTATCCTAAAAGTCAACTCTAGTTAATAATAAAATCCAGGGTCAGTGTCTTGATGCTTGAGCGGGGCAGCAGAGAAGCTTTCCAATATAATTAACAGAAGTGGATTTACCATGAAGTTAATGATGCTTAAGCTGCAAGGATTCTCACTTGCAGGGACCCTTTCAAAGTCCTGGGAGGAGCCCTAATATTTTTCACATGGTCATATGTCTGTAAAATTTGTGCACACGTGTGCACGCATAAACACACACACACACACACACACACACAAAGATATTTCAATCAGAATCTTAAGACTCTGTCTTTTCATTTTGACGTCCCTCCTTGTAGGTCAGTGTTGAAGTGGCAGAGTATATTTTAAGAATCTGCCTAAGGGCTTCCCTGGTGGCGCAGTGGTTGAGAGTCCGCCTGCCGATGCAGGGGACACGGGTTCATGTCCCGGTCCGGGAGGATCCCACATGCCGCGGAGCGGCTGGGCCCGTGAGCCATGGCTGCTGAGCCTGCGCGTCTGGAGCCTGTGCTCTGCAACGGGAGAAGCCACAACAGTGGGAGGCCTGCATACCGAAAAAAAAAAAAAAAAGAATCTGGCTAAGAAGAAGTTGAGTCAGGAGTACATTTAGTTTGGGGTTTTGTGGAATATATTTATGGGGTTCATTGCCACCTCTGTGTCTTGTTACATTATTGTTAGCTACCACTGCAGTGTAAAAATGACTTCCAGGGACACTCCTACCATGTACGATGCTGACTCAGTGTCATGATGTGAAGATGTGAGAACAGAGGTCATGTGATAAGAATGTGTCCCATGGCATTCAGCACAAGAACTGTGTGGGAAGTTTCTCTAGAAGAGAAACAAGGTTTAAAATGTACAGAGGTCTATGGAAAAAACCTTCCAACCATCAGACATGTGAAATCAGAAGCAGAGGATTCAGTCCTCTTCAACATCTAGTCAAAACTGAAGTTCTCTCCTACCATAAATATACTTGGTAATGAAGCAGGTATAATTATACATTCACCATACATTCTTCAGTAGGCAGTATGAGAAATCAAAACTATCGAAATTCTGGTATTTATAGACCCAAAACTACAGCAGTGAGTGTAACTGTGCAAAATTGCTTATTTTATGTATTCCAGCTAGCAATACAAAAAATAAATTTTAATATACTATGCTAAAGATAAAAGTATTTTTCTTTTTTCTATATAGAAAATATTACAAAATTGTTGTCATGTGAAGAGGCAATCAAAGAGTATGCCATCTAAAATGTAGGGGGAGGGGCTTCCCTGGTGGCACAGCGGTTAAGAATCTGCCTGCCAATGCAGGGGACACAGGCTCGAGCCCTGGTCCAGGAAGATCCCACATGCCGTGGAGCAACTAAGCCCACAAGCCACAACTACTGAGCCACAAGTACTGAAGCCCACGCACCCAGAGCCCGAGCTCCGAAACAAGAGAAGCCACTGCAATGAGAAGCCCATGCACTGCAATGAAGAGTAGCCCCCGCTCGCCGCAACTAGAGAAAGCCCAAGTCCAGCAATGAAGACCCAACAATGAAGGCCTGATACAGACAGAAATAAATAAATAAATAAATAAATAATTTTTTTTTACATGTAGAGGGAGAAGTATTACAAAGATATGTCAGTATGTTTATTACTTAACTGCCTATTGCTCTGTATGGCATGATATTTGATAACTGTTGTGTTTAAGAAAGAAATTTGACATTTCTTATGATTTTTTCCTCTTCCTAAATAAACATTCATCTTTATACCTAATTTTGTATTCATAATTTTTCATTATTTTGCCTAAAGAGGGCTCCTCAAATAATACAATCTTCATATTGCATGTAAGGCTCCATAAAACCTTAGCAAAAAATAACTACACATACCACCATCCCCACCACGTGCATACACATGTACACACGGATGTGCGTGTGCACACACACATGCACATATTTACTTGGGCAAGAACTGCCATGTTGACCCAGGTCAAGGATACCCGCTGGACTTCCCATCCACTCCTCTCACAGGTTCAACTGCCCAACAGATCCAGAGATGAAGTGACTCAGTAGGGCTTTGGCAACTATCAGAATTGTATTAACATGTAATCTTGACAGATTTGGCTTTCCAGAAAGAAATGCATGGGTCCATATTTGCATACTAAGTGTCTGAATTCCACTATTTCACTAGAAAAGGTGAGCCTCTGAAACATTTGCTTGTCTTTTACTCATTCTTTAAAATTCTAAAGACATTCTGATACACCCTACTTAAAGTTGACCTATAAGCTCATACTTGTGTGTAAGTAGGTCTGAAAAAGACTAGTCAATGATAATTGATAACTAGTCAATTATCAATGATTATGATAATATTCAAAGTATTCCTATTCTATTTGGGGTCTGTAGTCCCTGTAAGGTATCTCTGTCACAAGGCACTATATATTCACTTGTCACAAGTGAATTTTTACTGTCACAAGAGCAACAGTAACAGAAGTTACCCTGGTTGTCACAAGGAAGGCAAATGAATATTGCCGTCCAGCATCTCATTAGAAACTGGTTTCACTAGGGTTTTGTAAAATTTTCTTCTGCTGATTGTCTTGTTTGCAGTCATCCCACTTCAACTTACCATGAGCTCTTCTGTTGCTATACAATGGCTTTTTATAGGAACTGGGTATATTCCCCATCTTTTGATGTTCAATTTACATGGTGACAATGTTGAGACCACTGAAGAAGCCACGTGTAAAGCTTATGATTGACACAAGTCTCACAGTCACACATACCACTCTTGGGACCAGGAATGGCCAGCCCTCATGCTTAACTTCTGTATCAGTCAGGGTCTTGGCAGGAAATAGATAGAACATTCAAACTGCATCATTTGAAAAGAGTTGAACAAAGCGGATATTTGCAAAGGTATGGGAAGGGTTTAGGTAAACCGACAAGGAACTCCACTACATGAGGAGAGCTGTTACTACTCCTAGGCCTGCAGAGGTGAGGGGTAGAGTAGATGCTAGAATCCGAAGTGGAATAGCCAAATGGAGAGGGCTACCTGACAGGAGCTATGGCCCTTAACGGAAGGACAGACAGCCAATGGTGACCTGGCAGGGAAGGAGTCAGGGGAATAAACACCCCAACTACATTCTCCTCCCGCTCTCAGATCTCCTGCCAGAGTCCCCCACAGGCTGGACCCAACTCCAGCAGAAGTCAAGGGAGCCACTGATGCAGCTGTAGAGGTGAGCCTGGAGCACAGAGCAGAGCAAAGGGTAGAGAGAGTGGAGTCCAAGGAACATCGGGAAGATTTTCAGTCTATCCATGAGAATGAGAGGGAAAATCTTTTCATGACAAAGTGTACTGATGCCATAATTAAAAGTTATAGTGGTTCCTTCATAAGACCTAAAAATTACAGTGTAGGGCTTCCCTGGTGGCACAGTGGTTGAGAGTCCGCCTGCCGATGCAGGGGACACGGGTTCGTGCCCCGGTCCGGGAAGATCCCACATGCCGCGGAACGGCTGGGCCCGTGAGCCGTGGCCGCTGAGCCTGTGCGTCCGGAGCCTGTGCTCCGCAACGGGAGAGGCCACAACAGTGAGAGGCCAGCGTACCGCAAAAAAAAAAAAAAAAAAAAAGCAAAAAGGCTGCAGCCTATTATGAGCTACGCTCAGTCAGATTGACTACACTTAATCAAGGCTACCTTCTATTTGCCAGGCTCCCCAGTGTCATGCTGGCTTTTTTGGTTTGGGTTTTCCACTTTACTGTCATCACATGGTTGAGACACACATGCTACGTGGATAAAAGCTAAGGAGATGACAGCTCACACTCTGATGCCACTGGTGAAAAACTTTAGTGATGTGTGGAACAACCTGGTACAGGTGAGTCTATGACACAGGACTATTTGGGGCTTTTTAGGGCAAAGTTGAATCTGCTCAACAAAACTGTCATTGATTTTACATGAGTACTTCTTACTTATTACACATCAAACCACAGGGCAATGGACTGCCTCCTTTCCTTACAGTTCCATCTGCTAATGAAATACACATCTTCTCACCCTGCTATTTCCATGATGTAGCTGACAGAGCATTTTGATACCTGACTCAGGTTTTAATAAGGAAGAGGGGACACTGGTATAAGAAAATGCCTGGGAAGGAGGAAGTCAATTCCTACTGTGCTGGCCTCTTTCTGGGGCACGTGTGTTACTTGCCAAGGATGGCAGAAGGGCAGGTTTCCACAACGAATACAGGATAATCCCCTTCCGATGGAATGCCCAAGATCCCACTAAAATCCCTGCATTTTGGGGGGTGTTACACAACTGTTATTCTGTTAGGAAGGAACAAGGGAGCTACATCCCCAAAGGAGAGTGTTTTTTAAGTACACAGTAATAAGATGGGGCAATAAACTACACATCCAAGGGAAAGAAAAACTAAGTGCAAGATGAAGAGAAAGGGAAAATAAAAAACAGGCCTTGTCGGGGCTTCCCTGGTGGCTCAGTGGTTGAGAGTCCCCCTGCTGATGCAGGGGACGCGGGTTCGTGCCCCGGTCCGGGAAGACCCCACATACCGCGGAGCGGCTGGGCCTGTGAGCCATGGCCACTGAGCCTGCACGTCCAGAGCCTGTGCTCCGCAACGGGAGAGGCCACAACAGTGAGAGGCCCACGTACCGCAAAAAAAAAAACCAAAAAACAACAACAAAAAAAAACAGGCCTTGTCAAGAAGCCATCCCTCAATGTTTTTCTTACCTAATGAAGGGTAAGAAAGGCTTCTAACCTCACATTTCCTACCACTGGCATTTACTTAAAGTATAGACTTTTCATTTGTGTTAGTCTCTTTTTGGTAACACGAAAGAACTTTGTTTCAATCAGCCAGCTTCATTCAACAGGATTGTTTCCCTTCAAGGGGCAGTTTTTAAGAAAACTTCACTCCTTTCAATAAAAGAATAATAAAAGAAGTGAGGAATTCACACCCATCTTTCTCTAAATGCAAAGAGAGTAAGTGATAAATATCTCTCTTGCGGAGAAAATGTGTGTCCCTGCTTAAAAAATACACACAGTGGATAGAGTGACAGCTTAAAAGGGGCTCAAACAGAGACAAAAATGGGAAACTGACTTGTACCTACTCTGTGTTAACTGCATTCTGTACTAGGAAGGTGCTGCATTCACAGGGTCTACATACCGACTTGGACTTGAAAATCATCTCCCAGAAATGCCTAGAGAGGAACCTCGATAAATATACCATAATCAGCCCTCACAAACATTTTACTTTCTGGAACATTCTTTCCATCTGAAGTGGCCCTCTGATGCTGTTTAGCCTGGGATTGAGTGCCTTCTCTTCCTGTTTATTAATCACAGGGCTGGAGCTGGTTTTCTAATTAACTTCATCTAGATCATAAAATCATCCATTTGGGACCTCGGACTTCACATCTCATTTTACAGATGAGAAAAACTAAAGTTCACTGAGGCTAAGTGACTTGCTGCAGATCAGACAGCTAATCAAACTGAGCCCAACCTGAAGGTCTTTGGACATGGAGCCTAGGGCTTTTTCTACTATAGCACTTACTGGGTCCCCAGCCAAAGGCGGCCTTTCAAAACTGGGCTGTCAACCACCAGCACTGAAAGAAGCCAGTGATCCTGGCACCTCAAGCTGAAAGCTGCACTTGAAAAGGATTTGGAAACCCTGGAGGGTTGACGTCCTTGTGACTAATGTTACCAAAAGCTCCCCAAGTCAGAGCTGGAACTGCTGATGCTGAGCTGTCCTCCAACTGTAACTGAGCAGCAGCCCCACAGAGGAATGTAAAACGCTCCCTCCACGTACCTTGGGATCACACACACTCAGAGGGGTTTGTTTTGGTTTGTTTTGCTGTGGCCTGCACAGAAGTCAATAGCAGATTATTTTTATGTAAACTATTTACAGATTCAGAAAACTAAGGAAAACCCTTAAGAAGACAATTATCCATTCACTGTAATAAAAAATAAATAAATTAACCCCACATTATGTCCTTGTAATAGATATAGAAGGATTGTTATCCTTCTGATTTCAAAAAAAAAAACACTTCAGATTTCTCTCTCTCTTCCTCCTTCCTTCCACCCTCTCTGTTCCCCTTTTATGCCATGAGGGCAGAAGTGATTCCAATGTGGACTTTTGCATATTCTTAAAGAAAGAAGGAGAAGAAAAGAAAAGAGAAGAGAAGTAAAGAAAAGGAAAGGAAAGGAAAGAAAAACCCAAAGCGGATCCACATCTAAAATTTCAACACTTTGAAGTTACTTATGTTTAATATAATATTATTCTTAATAAAATTACTAGCTTTCACGGAAGCATGGACTTGCTTATTCGATGCAGGAAAAAACGGCACACAGATTTCCCAGAAAGGCTGAGGGCCAAGGGAGTTGGAAGAGAGAGCCAAGAAAGAAAATTCCAGTCATCTTAGTTGCTCTACTCAGGGAGCATTGCCCTTTCCTCCTAATTAGCTAGCCAAACACCATTAATTTTCACAAACACACCTAGGATTAGTATTCAACCCTCTTCCTTCAATTCTTTCCAAGTAAAATCAGCTGCAAGAAAAGGACAAGCCTGGGAATTTGGGAATCTTCTGCTCTTTTCCTAGTAAGAACACATTTAGCAAAACAAAACAAAACAAAAACCAAATTACATTCCTTCAAAGACACGTATTTCCTAACAATGCCTCCTCCCTGATAAGTGACCCAGGCTAACACTGAGGCTGACTTGCTCTCACTCAGCCCAGTGGGTAAAACTGCCTGGTGCTCACACACAAGTTAGCTCTCCAAGGAGGACAAAGTGCGGAGGGGCCCTTCCTGACCTCAGCGTTCACAGCGACCTTTCCTTTCTATAAGAAACCTACCGTAACATACTGAAACCTTGGAGTCTGGGGGCTATTTAAGCTTAAAATTGAAGTCCATACATCTAAAAGAAAACATTTCTTCGGAACCCTAATTTTTAATTTTCAACCAAATATACTTCTGAATTCTTCCATTTGCATACCAAGAATAAGGAAAATGTGAACAGAAATACAATGTGGAAAGAAACATAAATACAATGAGCATGTTATAGATTGCCCTTGAAATGAGTCTTAAGAGTTAGGTACACAGGTTGGAGCAATCACATTCGACTCCCATCATGATATGGAGCCGTCATAATGGAAGTTCCTACTTCTCCCCCTATTTATCAACCAAAACAATCAAGTGTTTCTACAAATGGATAGTGTGAGGATAAAGCAGAAAATGTCTCTGGTGCTATTAGAAATGCATGTTCCATCCACGCCTAGAGTCACTATTTTCTGTCTCAGACTGTCTCATGGAGTCCTCTAGGCCAGGAGAGTAGCTATCCAACAAGAAGTGGAGAAAACATAGAACTTTTCATCATCATCTGCCATGTCCCTCCATGTAAGAAAAAGGTGACCCTAGATCATTTATGGCCAGTGTTAGAACCGTTTCTCTAGCTCCGGCGGGCACTCTTTAGCTACGGTTACTAAGTAGGGTCAGTACATCTATGCAAGTTCTAATGGTTTGTCACAGATAGGGTGTCTAAAATTAGTAGAGAGAAAGAGAGGAGAAAAAGAAAACACTTCCCCACAGCCCCCCAAAGAAAAAAGAAACAAAGTCACTGTAAATATGTTTTTCTGATTTTCTTATATAGGGACCACCACCTCCTGAACTTATAAGGGACACTTTCTTAAGGCTAATCACTTGTCTTCCGACTGATGTACTTCATCTTTAACATATATGCTATTAAGATCATGTACACTTTCCATGCTAGAAATCCTCCTGTCTAAACGATATCAATGATTTGGGAATCCAAGGTAAAATTAAGTCCTTTAAAACTCCAAGAACCAATGATCCCCTCCCTGAGTGGTTTTTGTTTTTGTTTTTGCTTTTTTTTTGTAACATCTTTATTGGAGTATAATTGCTTTACAATGTGTGTTAGTCTCTGCTGGATACCAAAGTGAATCAGCTATATGCATACATATATCCCCACATCTCCTTCCTCTTGCATCTCCCTCCCACCCTCCCTATCCCACCCCTCTAGGTGGTCACAAAGAACCGAGCTGATCTCCCTGTGCTATGCAGCTGCTTCCCACTAGCTATCTATTTTACATTTGGTAAAAATGTAATTGACATAGACACCAAAATATTTGGTGTCTATGTCAATGTTACTCTCTCACTTTGTCCCAGCTTACCCTTCCCCAATGGTCATCATCAAAAAATCCCTGAGTGGTTTTTACGCAGGTCTCCAACACTGGGTTCATTACACACTAGCTGCTTCTGCGGACGCCAGATATGTATAAGTTCCTTCTGTAACTGCTTGCGCCGCTTGGAACTGCTCATCCACAGGAGCAGCAGGAATATACAGGGGGACGGTAAGCTCTGTAAATGGAAGCTACCACATGGACACAGAGCCATCACAGCAGTCGCAGTCACCATGGAGCAAGGTGTATGCTGGTGCCAGATGTCCGCTCACATCACTGCTGCAAGCCCACCAGCTGATGCCAAAGCATCCCATTATCTCACTCATTCAACCAATGTCTGCTGAGCTCCTACTCTTCACTGGGGCTGAGGATACCATTGCCAAGTGAGAGGCCTCATCTGTAAATGCCTCAGCAGTGGGGTTAGGAGCAAGTGAACTGCTCTGTGTGGATACCTTTATCTACTGATCTGAAGAGACTCTGAGAATCTAACAGCTGGAAGGGATGGCTGAGGTCCTAAGACATATACAAAAACAACAAAATTGACATCATGTAGGGAGAGCACTGAACTCTAGATGAATCGGCTAGGATTCCTCAACCTCAGCATCCTTGACATTTGGGGCCCGATAATTCTTTGTTGTGGGGATGTCTGTGCCTTGGAGGATGTTAAGCAGCATCCCTGGCCTCTGCCTGCCGGATGCCAGGAGCACCAGCCCCCCAGGTGTGACAACCAAAAACGTCTTCAGACATTGTCAAACATTCCCTGGGGGACAAAACTGCCTCCAACTGAGTACCACTGAAACAGATACCACAAATAAGCCTTCAAACTAGGATTTTTTCCTTCCAGTTTTATGGAGCTATAATTGATATATAGCACTGTATACGTTTAAGGCATACAGCATAATGAATTGACTTCAAACTGGGATTTTATGGTATTAAAAAAGGCAGGAAGATGGAAAGAGGGGAAATAAGTAGGCACATAGTGTCCCTTTGAATAAGACTTCCAAATTATCAATAGATGACCCCCGAGTCAAGTGATTTACACCCCACCCCCAGTCCATACAAACACAATTTTTCCCCTCTATTTTACAACAGAATACCCAGTACGGAAACACTATAATTCTAAAAAGAATCACAGGTGGTTCCGTCTTGTAAGAAAATTTTCCTTCAGAAGCTATTGGTAATGAGGACAGTCTCTCCTGGCTCAGGCTGGATGATTAATTACCTCTGTGGAACAGCAATGCAGCAGCTGTGTCTGCCAGTGTCCCTGGGACCCATAATTAACCCAGAAGGTCCTCCGGGGGGAATCAGACAAGAAGCCAAAGGAATATAATTAAATCCCTTGCAGCTTTAAAGGTGCTCAAGTCCTAGGTTCTTAACCAGATCCACTCTTCGTCTGGAAGCGCCAGTTCTCCTCCCAGGTTGCCCATGACCTTCCAAATAATCCAGCTTTTGTATTGTATTAGTCAATATTGATGTGACATAAAGTTACTGAAAAAAGAAAAAAAACAAGGTACAGAAGAGTGTGTCTGGGCTGCTCTCATTTGTGTAAAGAACAAGACACTTACGAGTGTACACGCAGGAAAAATTTCTGGAAAGAAACAAAAGAAACAACATTGGCTACCTCTGAGGAGTGTAAATGGGGTCACAAGAAGCTCATTTCACTGAACAGCTTTGCATACTGCTTGAACTTTTGTTCACTTGTGTATGTTATTATATACTAATGACCAACCATCACGGGGTAAACTTGGCAAGACAGGTGTGGAATATAATGAAAAGTAGGAAACATAGTGAGAAGCCAACAGATTCCACACCTCCCCCAAAGGCCACTGATCTCCCTCACAGGATTTATGTTGGCCATAGTTTCACAGAGTCAAACTTAACTACACAGGCTTTCTCCATAAAAGTCCAATAATGACTACCTATGATGCCCAAGATACTGTACAGGGCAGTTTACATAAAAGAGCTCAGTTGAACCTTAAATAACCCTGAGAAGTAGAATCTCTACTCTCATCTGAACCTCAGGACCTTGCCCAAGGTCACTGAGGTGCGGAAAGGGCCATACAATGCTTGAGCTTGAAGCCCAATCCTGTCCTTTTACTTCACCACCCATCTTCAGAGCACTGGGTGAAGTGACCTCTCAAGGCCACTAACCTCACCACTGCTTGGAGTACTGTGAGAGATGAGTGGCCTTCTCATGGCTGGTGTCAGGCTCACAGTATAATTCTAGGTACTCCGGTAATAAGGATGCCCATTCTTGTGTCAGATTTTGTATGTTGTAGAGCAGGCCACAGGAAATAGAAAGGTGACATCTGTGTCTGTCACACTTATCTTCTGGGGGATGGTCCCAGCAGCATTGGGTTGGCTGCTCTGGCTGAAGCCTGGGCTCCCTGCTTTAGCCTTCTGGTGGCCTGAACAACTCATCTTCCGATGGTTAAACATTTTCAGAATCTCCAATTTTTTTTTTTTTTTTTTTTTTTTTTTTGGCCATGCTGCACGGCTTGCGGGATTCTCTGTTCCCAAACCAGGGACTGAACCCAGGCCACAGCCGTGAAAGCCCGGAATCCTAACCACTAGGCCACCAGGGAGCTCCCAGAATCTCCATTCTTTAATCAAACATACCTGCCTTTTCTTCCATTCCTTCAGAATAATTCTCAATAATTATTCCTATAAACTTAGCTGTGAAGAAGGGTCTATGAAGGGCCCTGTCTTCAGTAATATGTTTTCACAGGGCTTCTGGGAGCCTCAAAGGGCATTCTGTTCAGTGAGCGAGTACAGAGACATCTTAAGGAAAGAGTGGTTTCTAGAAGCCTTTGAATCACAGAACTTACCCAACCTGAAACCTCTTTGTTAACCCCTTTCTCCCAGGGGCCTTATGGATGTAGCAAGACCAGGGAAAATTCGAATAAAAACAGCAAGCATGAAAACTTCAAACTTGGGCTTCCCTGGTGGCGCAGTGGTTGAGAGTCCGCCTGCCGATGCAGGGGACACGGGTTTGTGCCCCGGTCAGGGAAGATCCCACATGCCGCGGAGCGGCTGGGCCTGTGAGCCATGGCCGCTGAGCCTGCGCGTCCGGAGCCTGTGCTCCGCAACGGGAGAGGCCACAGCAGTGAGAGGCCCGCGTACCGCAAAAAAACAAAAACAAAAACTTCAATCTTAAAGAAAACAAGGAACCAAATCTATTTCCCACACAACATGAACCATGAAACGTAGTCCTTCCCACCCCCTGTCGGGCATTTGCCTACCATTTACCTTCAATCTTCACAACTCCAGCCGTGGATAATTATCCAACAAGGATAATCAATAGTGTGTCTGGGCTTCCCTGGTGGCGCAGTGGTTGAGAGTCCGCCTGCCGATGCAGGGGACACGGGTTCGTGCCCCGGTCTGGGAAGATCCCACATGCTGTGGAGCGGCTGGGCCCGTGAGCCATGGCCGCTGAGCCTGCGCGTCTGGAACCTGTGCTCCGCAACGGGAGAGGCCACAGAAGTGAGAGGCCCGCGTACCGCAAACAAAGCAAAACAAAACAAAACAGTGTGTCTAAATAAAAACCCTTCCCAGCAGTGGCTAAAAACCAAACACAGAGGGTCTGAGACCCCAGTCCCTACTCCGCTCCTCGAGGCCCTAAGCCAGGGTCAGCCCACCCGATAAACCTGGCTCACACTGAATGTCAGTTACGCTGTAAGAGGCTGCTCTGGGAAGTGACTGGAAATTCTGTTCAGCTAAGATAAGCAGGGTTGCCACACTCCTTATTAATAGATCAAGTAGCTTTTCAAAGCCTCATTTGGTGGCAATGGGGATTACCTGTGTTCTCTTCCGATCACGTTCCTGGCCTGATCCCTTCTGGGACAGCTTCCTTAGTTAGCAGTAACTCCCCCACAGGTGGCCTTCACCTCTCAGGAGTAGAGGCGGCACAGTGAAATCTCCTGGACCTCAGGAATAAGCTCTTTTACATTCTGGGGAGGACGTCTGGTGGACTCCTCCCAGCCAGCGGGGCCTCACTGAGCACTTACTCCTAAGGAGATGCCCAAGTGATGGCTCCCGGCTTTATACAGACAGATCAGTCTGGAGGACGTCCTCGGTGAATGGGCAGGTGGGCCTGGAGGATAACTAAGTGCTCTTAGAAGATCATTTTTTAGCCTTATAATCAGATCTCAAGGTCCAGTCACAGTTTTTTTCTAATAAGATTCCAGAGATCTAAACTTCTAAATCAATCCAATAGCCTTAATTAAGAAATAAAAAACAGTCATCATTTACAACTCATATTTATCCACACACATACACACACTTCAAGATAAGAGGAAATTTTGCTTTCTTGGCATCTCCTTTACCCCACATGATTTTGCTTACAGGGATCCCACTGGTGCCCAAAGAGGCCTCTCTGAGCAGAAGATGCTTTGTCCTGGTCTAAACAGGTGCGGAGCCAAGGGAGCAGAGAACGGCCTGTCACTGGCTGACCAGGAGAGGCAGGGGAGGGCGCCTCAGCTTCTGGGTTGGTCCTTTTCCCCCAGCAAAAGCCCACTCATGCTTCCAGACCCAGCTCAAGCTGAGCTAATCCCTCCCTCTTCTGTAATCACAGCTTGAGGTGCACATACCTTGGCCAAGGCACTGAGCACATTGTGTTGTAATGATTACTTACATGGCTGTCTCACCAGTAGAGCACGAACTCCTACCTAAGCTACTATGCCTCCAGCACCTAACACAGGGCTCAGCCCCAGAGCAGTGGTAATAAATGAAAACTTACCCTAATGACATTTGCTTCTTCAATCCTTTCTAAGTGTCTGACCAGATTTTGGTGAGGAAGAGAAAGTGACAGATCCAAAGGTCAGGGATACCCGGGGGAGGCAGGCTCAGGAGAGGACCAGAGCTGCAGTGGGCAGGGGACAGCTATGGATGCCAGGAGGGACACACAAGGATGAGGACGGGCCCCTATAGAAATACTCAGATTATCTAAGAGAGCAAACTGTAACCTGGCCGAATGCGGGGGTCTCGGGAAATGGAATATGGGGCAGGTAAATTTTAATGGCTGAAACAGGAATAAAGGAGAGCACAGGCTGCTACCTGGAGGGCAAGTTGTCTAGAATTACCCGGGAGGACCGAGCCAGGCCAGCACGAAAGGACTGCAGGGAAAGGTCAGCGTGCATCTTGACCTTTTCAAAACCTTGAGAAACACCTTCAGTCTATCCTTGGCTGACTCTTGCCCACCCTCCTCCTTACCACCAACCTACCATGGAGGCAGCCTCTCTGTCCTTTCAGCCCGTTTGACACGCCTACATAAATTGTGCAGAGATGAATTTGTGTTTTAGTGGAAAACTATGCATTGTCTACATACAATACACACTTAAGGGTTCTCTGATTCTAGCCCTGCCCATTGTCTTTGAGTTGTTTGCACCTCTTTGTTTATAGGTTAAACTGAGAGACATGCCATCATGGTCATGCCTGGTAGAGGTTCCATTGCCTTCTCTCTTGCTCTGTGCAAAACTCAGTTTGACTCCATTTACCTATTTGTTTCGGTATTCCTGATCTAGAAATGTAGCCGGTTTTCAATTCTCTTTCGAACTGGTTATAACATCTGCATGGTTCCTTGGTTGATGAATGAGTAAAACAAAACCTTTACCATGTGCTCATTTTGGTATCTGTAGGAGAGCCATGGTTTTACCTTTTTCTGAAAAGCATCTTTTAACAATTGCTATTACCTCAACTCCAAACTTTCAATCGGTTTTTAAAAGGAAGACCCCCTCATTTCACATCTGGAAGGCTATTCATGATATTTAAGTCGCATGTCCTTTATTAGCGTGCAACAGAAAGAGCCCTTAACAAGGGACTCCTCGTGGCTCCCGGTTCCGCCACTTATTGGTTGTGTGTCCTTGAGTAAGTTACTTGATTTCTTTGGGCTTCAGTTTCTTCATCTGTAAAACAGAATCACTGTGAAGATCCAAGGAGAATGTACATGAAAGTACAAACCTGCATGTAAAGCTCCTCAAATAGGAGCTATCACCACTGTCATTACCATCTTTATGGAAGCAAGGGATTCTTTTGTGTCTTGTGTGTGTGTGTGTGTGTGTGTGTGTGTGTGTGTGTCTGCTAATCCCAAGCTCTTAATTTATCCCTCCAGCCCCTTTCCCCTTTGGTAACCGCAAGTTTGTTTTCTATGTCCATGAGTCTATTTCTGTTTTGTAAATAAGTTTATTTTTATCATCTTTTTTAGATTCCACATATAAGTGATACCATATTTGTCTCTCTCTGTCTGACTTAAACTTTACTTAGGATGATACTCACTAGGTCCATCCATGTTGCTGCAAATGGCATTATTTCATTCTTTATGGTTGAGTAATATTCCATTGTGTGTGTGTGTGTGTATACACACACCATATCTTCTTTATCCATTCATCTGTTGATGGACACTTAAGGTTGCTTCCATGTCTTGCCTATTATAAATAATGCTGCTATGAACGCTGGGGTGAATGTATCTTTTTGAATTAGAGTTTTTGTCTTTTGCAGACATATGACCAGGAATTGCTGGATCATATGGTAACTCTATTTTTAGTTTTTTAAGGAACTTCCATACTGTTCTTCATAGTGGCTGCACCAATATACATTCCCACCAACAGTGTAGGAAGGTTCCCTTTTCTCCACACCCTGTCCAGCATTTATTGTTTATAGATTTTTTGATGATGGTCATTCTGACCAGTGTGAAGTGATACTTCATTGTAGTTTTGATTTGCATTTCTCTATTAATTGGCAATGTTGAGCATCTTTTTATGTGCCTCTTGGCCATCTGTATGTCTTCTCTGAAGAAATGCCTATTTAGGTCTTCTGCCTATTTTTTGATTGGGTTGTTTGGTTTTTTTTTGATATTGAGTTGTATAAGCTGTTTATATATTTTGGGAATTAAGCCCTTGTCAGTTGCACCACTTGCAAATATTTTCTGCCATTCTGTAGGTTGTCTTTTCATTTTGTTGATGGTTTCCTTTGCTGTGCAAAAGCTTATAAGTTTGATTTGGTCCCATTTGGTTTTTTTGTTTGTTTGTTTCTGTTTTGTTTTGTTTGCTTTTATTTCTTTTGCCTTGGGAGACTGACCTAAGAAAACATTGCTACAATTTATGTTAGAGAGTTTTGTCTATGTTGTCTTCTAGAACTTTCATGGTATCATGTCTTATATTTAAGTCTTTGAGCCAGGAATTCTTAGAAGTGGAGAAACTCAGCTCTCCTTCTGCTTTTTTTGTTTATGTCTTTATTGGAGTATAATTGGTTTACAATGCTGTGTTAGTTTCTGCTGTACAATAAAGTGAATCAGCTATATGTATACACATGTCCCCATATCCCCTCCCTCTTGAGCCTACCTCTCACCCTCCCTATCCCACCCCTCTAGGTCGTCACATCCATTTTACATTTGGTAGTATATATATGTCAATGCTACTCTCTCACTTCATCCCAGATTCCCCTTCCCCAGCCCCCGTGTCCTCAAGTCCATTCTCTATGTCCGTGTCTTTATTCCTGCCCTGCCACTAGGTTCATCAGTGCCATTTTTTTGATTCCATATATGTGGGTTAGCATACATGTTTGTGTTTCTCTTTCTGACTTTCTTCACTCTGTATGACAGACTCTAGGCTCATCCACCTCATTACAAATAACTCAATTTCATTCCAAACAAAAAGCCTAGATGTTTCTAGGCTTTTTGTTTGTTTCTGTTTTGGTTTTACTTTTTCCATGCCATGCTGCAGGAAACATCCTCATCCATGTAATTTTGGCCCATTTGTTCTGGTATATCTGTAGAGTAACTTGCTAGTGGGGGAATTTGTTAGTTCACCAATTATGTGCTTTTTAAGTTCTTCAGTTTTAATCCTGGAGATTTAAAAAAGTACATTCTCAAATGCTAATTTTGGAGTAAAGGCCTGATGCTAGTTGAGGAAGCCTTCTTTTTTAAAAAATAGTATTGAGTTATTTTGTGTGGCTGGGGGTGGAGGGAGAAAAGAGAAACATCATTTTACTCATGGTGCATCTAAATATATGAAAATGTGAGGTCCATCCACCTCACTACAAATAACTCAACTTCATTCCTTTTTATGGCTGAGTAATAATACTCCATTGTATGTATGTGCCACATCTTCTTTATCCATTCATCTGTTGATGGACATTTAGGTTGCTTCCATGTCCTGGCTATTGTAAATAGAGCTGCAATGAACACTGTGGTACATGACTCTTTTTGAATTATGGTTTTCTCAGGGTATATGCCCAGTACTGGGATTGCTGGGTCATATGGTAGTTCTATTTTTAGTTTTTTAAGGAACCTCCATACTGTTCTCCATAGTGGCTGTATCAATTTACATTCCCACCAACAGTGCAAGAGGGTTCCCTTTTCTCCACACCCTCTCCAGCATTTATGGTTTCTAGATTTTTTAATTATGACCATTCTGACTGGTGTGAGGTGATACCTCATTGTGGTTTTGATTTGCATTTCTCTAATAATTAGTGATGTTGAGCATCCTTTCATCTGTTTGTTGGCAATCTGTATATCTTCTTTGGAGAAATGTCTATTTAGGTCTTCTGCCCATTTTTGGATTGGGTTGTTTGCTTTTGTAATACTGTGCTGCATGAGCTGCTTGTATATTTTGGATATTAATCCTTTGTCAGTTGCTTCATTAGAAAATATTTTCTCCCATTCTGAGAGTTGTCTTTTCGTCTTATGTTTTCCTTTGCTATACAAAAACTTTTAAATTTCATTAGGTCCCATTTGTTTATTTTTGTTTTTATTTCCATTTCTCTAGGAGGTGGGTCAAAAAAGATCTTGCTGTGGTTTATGTCAAAGAGTGTTTTTCCTATGTTTTCCTCTAAGAGTTTTATATGTCTGGTCTTATATTTAGGTCTTTAATCCATTTTGAGTTTATTTTTGTGTTTGGTGTTAGGAAGTGTTCTAATTTCATTCTTTTACATGTAGTTTTCCAGTTTTCCCAGCACCACTTATTGAAGAGGCTGTCTTTTCTCCATTGTATATTCTTGCCTCCTTTGCCAAAGATAAGGTGACCATATGTGTGTGTGTTTATCTCTGGGCTTTCTATCCTGTTCCATTGATCTATATTTCTGTTTTTGTGCCAGTACCATACTGTCTTAATTACTGTAGCTTTGTAGTATAGTTTGAAGTCAGAGAGCCTGATTCCTCCAGCTCCGTTTTTCTTTCTCAAGATTGCTTTGGCTATTCGGGGTCTTTTGTGTTTCCATACAAATTGTAAAATTTTTTGTTCTAGTTCTGTGAAAAATGCCATTGGTAATTTGATGGGGATTGCACTGAATCTGTAGATTGCTTTGGGTAGTATAGTCCTTTTCACAATGTTGACTCTTCCAATCCAAGAACATGGTATATCTCTCCATCTGTTTGTATCGTCTTTTATTTCTTTCATCAGTGTCTTATAGTTTTCTGCATACAGGTCTTTCATTTCCTTAGGTAGGTTTATTCCTAGGTACTTTATTCTTTTAGTTGCACTGGTAAATGGGAGTGTTTCTTTAATTTCTCTTCCTGATTTTTCATTGTTAGTGTATAGGAATGCAAGAGATTTCTGTGAATTAATTTTGTATCCTGCTACTTTACCAAATTCATTGATTAGCTCTAGTAGTTTTCTGGTGGCATCTTTAGGATTTTCTATGTATCGTCTCCTCCTGCTTTTGCCTAAAGACGAAACAGGCAAAGCTGTCTTGGCAATATACACTCCCTAGCACCAGGCCTGACCTCCTCTCTTGCCTATCCCTTCTCTTTCCCATCCTTTTCTAGAGGCTACACTGAAAGGCATCTATTTTGTACTGGCCTTTTCAAGGCCTTCCAAGGTAAAGAGCATTCCCACACTATTAACAGAACAGGGCTGGGGCGGGGGCCTCTAAGAAGTCCTGCCTTCCTCCCCTGAGCACAGCAGGCACATTTTACAAAGACCTTCTAGGGCCAGGCCCTCTCCTGGACTGTCCAACTCTAAGGAGTGACTCAAGGCATCAGCAAGGACAGTCACCTCACAGGGGAGATAGGCAAGTGGGTCTCAGTGAGCTCGAGACCTCCACCAGGTATCAGCCACCAGATATCCAATGCCTGCCAGTAACTGAGCCTACGTGTTCCCTTAGTGCAAAGTGAAGCATATTCTGTTAAAAAAGTGTCCCACATTTTCATATATTTAGATGCACCATGAGTAAAATGATGTTTCTCTTTTCTCCCTCCACCCCCAGCCACACAAAATAACTCAATGCTATTTTTTAAAAAAGAAGGCTTCCTCAACTAGCATCAGGCCTTTATTCCAAAATTAGCATTTGAGAATGTATTTTTTTTAATCTCCAGGATTAAAACTGAAGAACTTAAAAAGCACATAATTGGTGAACTAACAAATTCCCCCACTAGCAAGTTACCCTACAGATATACCAGAACAAATGGGCCAAAATTACATGGATGAGGATGTTTCCTGCAGCATGGCATGGGAAAAGCAAAACCAAAACAGAAACAAACAAAAGGCCTAGAAACATCTAAATACCCATTAATAGAGACTATGGCACTGTCTTTCTAAAAACATGCAGATCATCCATACAATAAATGGGATACTGACATTAATGGGCACTGCACATATCTGTATGCTCAGGTGTGACACAACCTTGATGTGGATTATCAAGTGTAAAAAACTAAAGGACAAAATGGTGTGTAGAGTATGATCCCTTATGAGAAATGAAGTGCATTTCTTCTGGAAGAATACAAAGAAACTCTCTTGGGGGAAATGCACTGAGTGTCTGGAAAAGAAGAAGTCTCGGCATGTACTGTGCAGATGTAAGCCCTGTATGTGTATCACTTTTCTTGTCTTTAAATGTCCAAAGGCACTATCTGGATTGTAAGACTTGAATTCATTTTCTTTTTGTGCATTTCTATATTTAACTGCTATGTTTTATAGCTCCAAAGAATATGAATGTGTGATTTGTAAAAAGTTTTAGGGAATAGGTTTAGAGATTTGTTGCTGTTACAAAATAAAATGAAACAGCTGTTGTGAGTATGTGGGAAAGCTATTTTCTGCAGTTTTCACAAAACTGCTTCATTTTGCCAGTGGGCAAAAAGGATTTGTGACTTATAGCAAGCTGTCTAGCTTGCAGAAACAATGTTAAATGTGAATTCATATAAATAACAGCAATAAAGTAACCCCCCAAATTCTACAGAATCTCAAAATGTTATCATTAAAGACATTTACCTCCCTTTCCGAGGCTGTCATGCCTCAGGACTTAAACAAATCAATAGGCCCATTTCATCTCCTTGCCATTTTACTGCAGTGAATAGGCTAGCATAATAAGATAAATGTATGGTACCACCTGAGACAATGAGCTAACAAATATTTTAAAAGCTTTCACTAGGAAAGAATAGTTTCACCTTAGGAACAAGATAAAATTCCAGGTGACAATTTAGAAGTTTCTCTGTGTTTTGATACAAGATCAAAAAAGGAGAATACAGAATTTTAGAATACATAGGAGAGGAAAAATATCTTTCCTCTACTCATCTCAGGCTCTTGATTAGGTCTCTGTAACAAAAGACAGATTAACAAGAGGAAAAGAATCCAAATTTATTTAACATAAGTTTACGTGACACAGAAGCCATCATAAGAAAATGAAAACCTAAAGAAATGGTTAAACCTGAGCATGGTTTGTTTGTTTGTTTCCATTTATTTTATTGAAGTACAGCTCATGTACAATGTTGTGTTAATTTCTGCTGTACAGAAAAGTGATTCAGTTATAAAAATATATACATTCTTTTTCATATTCTTTTCCATTATAATTTATCAGAGGATATTGCATACAGTTCCCTATGCTGTACAGTAGGACCTTGTTGTTTAAACCTGGGTGTTTTTTATGCTAGTTTTTTTTAATTGAGATATAATTGACATATAACATTATATGTTTCAGGTGTACAACATAATGAATCAATATTCATACGTACTGTAAAATGATCACCACAATAAGTCTAGTTAATATCCATCACCCACAAACAGTCACAAATTTTTCTTGTGATAAGAACATATATGATATACTCTCAGCAACTTTCAAACACACAGGAAGTATTGTTAACTAGAGTCGCCATGCTGTACATCACATCCCCAGGACTTACTTATTTTATAACTGGAAGTTTGCACCTTTTGATCCCCTTCACCCATTTTACATACCCGCTACCCCCCAAACCCAACCTCTGGCAACCACCTATGCGTTCTCTGTATCTATGAGTTTGGTGTTTTTGCTAGGTTTAATGAAGAGTGGAAAGTTGTGAGAAAACGTGATAGGACAAGGAGTGTGAACTAATTGTGGGAAACTGGGAGATTTGTAAAAATGTGACAAAGAATTAGTATCCAGAATTTATAAACATCTATAAATCAATAATAATAATATAGCTGATTCACTTTGTTATACACCAGAAACTAACAAAACACTGTAAAGCAATTATACTCCAATAAAGATGTTAAAAAAAAAAAGACATAGTAATCCACTGGAAAAAGGTGAAGATACTAACAGGTGACTCACAATTGAGGAAAAACAAATGATCCTACATAAATGTATGAAAAGGTGCTGTTCAGATTCGTCAGTAATCAGGAAAATGCATATTAAAACGGAAGTGAGTTATCACTTCATACTCAAACCTGACAATGCAAGTGTTGACAAATTTGTGGAGAAATGGGAATGCTCTTCTGCTGGTAATAGAAACCCATACAAGCACCTTGGAGAGCAAAATTTTAATATCTAGTAAATGGAAGATGCACATGCCCAAAGCCCAAATAGTTCCTCTTCTGTTTGTGTACCCTGCATCAGAAGGACAGATAAGAATGTTTACTGTGGAGACCTTCAAGATGGCGGAGGAGAAAGACGCGGAGATCACCTTCCTCCCCACACATACATGAGAAATACATCTACATGTGGGAAAACTCCTACAGAACACCTACTGAACGCTGGCAGAAGACCTCAGACTTCCCAAAAGGCAAGAAACTCCCCATGTACCTGGGCAGGGCAAAAGAAAAAAGAATAAACAGAGACAAAAGGACAGGGACGGGACCTGCACCAGTGGGAGGGAGCTGGGAAGGAGGAAAAGTTCCCCCACACGAGGAAGCCCCTTCACTGGTGGAGACGGGGGGTGGCGGGGGGCAGGGGAAGCTCCAGAGCCACAGAGGAGAGCACAGCAACAGGGGTGCTGAGGGCAAAGCAGAGAGATTCCCGCATAGAGGATCGGTGCCGACCAGCACTCACCAGCCCGAGAGGCCTGTCCGCTCACCTGCCGGGGCGGGCGGGGTCTGGGAGCTGAGGCTCGGGCTTCGGTCTGATCGGAGTGGACTGGGGTTGGCGGCGTGAACACAGCCTGAAGGGATTAGTGCGCCACGGCTAGCCGGGAGGGAGTCCGGAAAAACGTCTGCACCTGCCTAAGAGGCAAGAGACCATTGTTTCAAGGTGCGCGAGGAAAGGGGATTCAGAGCACCGCCTAAACGAGCTCCAGAGACGGGCGCGAGCCACAGCTATCAGCGTGGACCCCAGAGACGGGCATGAGACGCTAAGGCTACTGCTGCCGCCACCAAGAAGCCTGTGTGCGAGCACAGGTCACTATCCACACCTCCCCCCCCGCCGGGAGCCTGTGCAGCCCGCCGCTGCCAGGGACCCGGGATCCAGGGACTACTTCCCCGGGAGAACACATGGCGCACCTCGGGCTGCTGCAACATCACACTGGCCTCTGCAGCCGCAGGCTCGCCCTGCATCCATACCCCTCCCTCCACCCAGCCTGAGTGAGCCAGAGCCCCGAATCAGCTACTCCTTTAACCCCGTCCTGTCTGAGCGAAGAACATATGCCCTCAGGTGACCTACATGGAGAGGCGGGGCCAAATCCAAAGCTGAACCCCAAGAGCTGGGCGAACAAAGAAGAGAAAGGGAAATCTCTCCCAGCAGCCTCAGAAGCAGCGGATTAAATCTCCAAAGGCAACATCATGTACCCTGCATCTGTGGAATACCTGAATAGACAACGAATCATCCCAAAATTGAGGCGGTGGACTTTGGGAGCAACTGTAGACTTGTGGTTTGCCTTCTGCATCTAGTTTGTTTCTGGTTTTATGTTTATCTTAGTTTAGTATTTAGAGTTTATTATCATTGGTAGATTTGTTTATTGATTTGGTTGCTCTCTTCCTTTTTTTTGTATAAATAAATATACACATATTTTTCCTTTTTCTCTTTTTGTGAGCGTGTATGTGTATCCTTTGTGTGATTTTGTCTGTATAGATTTGCTTTTACCATTTGTCCCAGGGTTCTGTCTGTCCTTTTTTTTTCTTTTTTTAATTACTTTTTAATATTTTTTTATTTTTAATAATTTTTAAATTTTTTGTTGTAATTATTTTATTTTATTTTTTCTTACTTTCTTTCTTCTTTCTCCCTTTTCTTCTGAGCCATGTGGCTGACAGAGTCTCGGTGCTCCGGCCAGGTGTCAGGCCTGTGCCTCTGAGGTGGGAGAGTTGAGTTCAAGACATTGGTCCACCAGAGACCTCCTAGCTCCATGTAATATGAAATGGGCGAAAGCTCTCCCAGAGATGTCCATGTCAACGCTAAGACCCAGCTCCACTCAATGACCAGCAAGCTACAGTGCTTGACACCCTATGCCAAACAACTAGCAAGAAAGGAACACAACCCCACCCAATAGCAGAGAGGCTGCCTAATAGGGTCCCAGAAACCCCAAAACACACCACCAGACACGGACCTGCCCACCAGACAGCCAAGATCCAGCCTCATCCACCAAAACACAGGCACCAGTCCCCTCCACCAGGAAGCTTACACAACCCACTGAACCAACCTTACCCACTGGGGGCAGACACCAAAAACAATGGGAACTACGAACCTGCAGCCTGTGTAAAGGAGACCCCAAACATAGTAAGTTAAGCAAAATGAGAAGACAGAGAAACACACAGCAGAAGAAGGAGCAAGGTAAAAACACACCAGACCAAACAAATGAAGAGGAAATAGGCAGTCTACCTGAAAAAGATTTCAGAGTGATGATAGTAAAGATGATCCAAAATCTTGGAAACAGAATGGAGAAAATACAAGAAATGATTAACAAGGACCTAGAAGAACTAAAGCGCAAACAAACAATGATGAACAACAGAATAAATGAAATTTAAAATTCTCTAGAAGGAATCAATAGCAGAATAACTGAGGCAGAAGAACGGATAAGTGACCTGGAAGATAAAATAGTGGAAATAACTACTGCAGAGCAGAATAAAGAAAAAAGAATGAAAAGAATTGAGGACAGTCTCAGAGACCTCTGGGGCAACATTAAATGCATCAACATTCAAATTATAGGGGTCCCAGAAGAAGAAAGGAAAAAAAAAGGGACTGAGAAAATATTTGAAGAGATTATAGTTGAAAACTTCCCTAATATGGGAAAGGAAATAGTCAATCAAGTCTAGGAAACACAGAAAGTCCCATGCAGGATAAATTCAAGGAGAAACATGCCAAGACACATATTAATCAAACTATCAAAAATTAAATACAAAGAAAAAATATTAAAATCAGCAAGGGAAACACAACAAATAACATACAAGGGAATCCCCATAAGGTTAACAGCTAATCTTTCAGCAGAAATTCTGCAAGGCAGAAGGGAATGGCAGGACATATTTAAAGTGATGAAAGGGAAAAACCTACAACCAAGATTACTCTACCCAGCAATGATCTCATTCAGAGTTGATAGAGAAATTAAAACCTTTACAGACAAGCAAAAGCTAAGAGAATTCAGCACCACCAAACCATCTTTACAACAAATGCTAAAGGAACTTCTCTAGGCTGGAAACACAAGAGAAGGAAAACACCTACAATAACAAACCCAAAACAATCAAGAAAATGGTAATAGGAACATACATACTGATAACTACCTTAAATGTAAATGGATTAAATGCTCCAACCAAGAGACACAGACTGGCTGAATGGATACAAAAACAAGACCCATATATATGCTGTCTACAAGAGACCCACTTCAGACCTAGGGACACATACAGACTGAAAGTGAGGGGATGGAAAAAGATATTCCATGCAAATGGAAATCAAAAGAAAGCTTGTGTAGCAATTCTCATATCAAACAAAATAGACTAAAATAAAGACTATTACAAGAGAAAAAGAAGGACACTATATAATGATCAAGGGATCAATCCAAGAAGATAATAACAATGGTAAATATTTATGTACCCAACACAGGAGCACCTCAATACATAAGGCAAATGCTAACAACCATAAAAGGGGAAATCGACAGTAACACAATCATAGTAGGGGACTTTAACACCCCACTTTCACCAATGGACAGATCATCCAAAATGAAAGTAAATAAGGAAACACAAGCTTTAAATGATACATTAAACAAGATGGACTTAATTGATATTTATAGGACATTCCATCCAAAAACAACAGAATACACTTTCTTCTCAAGTGCTCATGGAACATTCTCCAGGATAGACCATATCTTAGGTCACAAATCAAGCCTTGGTAAATTTAAGAAAATTGAAATCGTATCAAGTATCTTCTCTGACCACAACGCTATGAGACTAGATATCAATTACAGGAAATAATCTATAAAAAATACAAACACATGGAGGATAAACAATACACTAATAAATAACCAAGAGATCACTGAAGAAATCAAAGAGGAAATCAAAAAATATCTAGAAACAAATGACAATGAAAACACCATGACCCAAAACCTATCGGATGCAGCAAAAGCAGCTCTAAGAGGGAAGTTTACAGCAATACAAACCTACCTCAAGAAACAAGAAACATCTCAAATAAACAACCTAACCTTACACCTAAAGCAATTAGAGAAAGAAGAACAAAAATACCCCAAAGTTAGCAGAAGAAAAGAAATCATAAAGATCAGATCAGAAATAAATGAAAAAGAAATGAAGGAAACAATAGCAAAGTTCAATAAAACTAAAAGCTGCTTCTTTGACAAGATAAACAAAATTGATAAACCGTTAGCCAGACTTATCAAGTAAAAAAGGGAGAAGATTCAAATCAAAACAATTAGAAATGAAAAAGGAGAAGTAACACCTGAGAGTGCAGAAATACAAAGGATCATGGGAGATTACTACAAGCAACTCTATGCCAATAAAATGGACAACCTGGAAGAAATGGACACATTCTTAGAAAAGTACAACCTCTCGAGACTGAACCAGGAAGAAATAGAAAATATAAACAGACCAAAGGCAAGCACTGAAATTGAGACTGTGATTAAAAATCTTCCAGTGAACAAAAGTCCAGGACCAGATGGCTTCACAGGTGAATTCTATCTAACATTTAGAGAAGAGCTAGCACCTATCCTTCTCAAACTCTTCCAAAATACAGCAGAGGGAGGAACACTCCCAAATGCATCCTATGAGGCCACCATCACCCTGATACCAAAACCAGACAAAGATGTCACAAAGAAAGAAAACTACAGGCCAATATCACTGATGAACATAGATGCAAAAATCCTCAACAAAATACTAGCAAACAGAATCCAACAGCACATTAAAAGGATCATACACCATGATCAAGTGGGGTTTATCCCAGGAATGCAAGGATTCTTCAATATACGCAAATAAATCAACGTGATACACCATATTAACAAACTGAAGGAGAAAAACCATATGATCATCTCAATAGATGCAGAAAAAGCTTTTGACAAAATTCAACATTGATTTATGATAAAAACCCTCCAGAAAGTAGGCAGAGAGGGAACTTACCTCAACACAATAAAGGCCATATATGCCAAAGCCACAGCCAACATCGTTATCAATGGTGGCAAGCTGAAACCATTTTCTCTAAGATCAGGAACAACACAAGGTTGTCCACTCTCACCACTATTATTCAACATAGTTTCAAAGTTTTAGCCACAGCAATCAGAGAAGAAAAAGAAATAAAAGGAATCCAAATCGGAAAAGAAGTAAAGCTGTCACCGTTTGCAGATGACATGATACTATACATAGAGAATTCTAAAGATGCTACCAGAAAACTAATAGAGCTAATCAATGAATTTGGTAATGTAGCAGGATACAAAATTAATGCACAGAAATCTCTTGCATTCCTATACACTAACAACGAAAAATCAGAAAGAGAAACTAAGGAAACACTCCCATTTACCAATGCAACAAAAAGAATAAAATAGCTAGGAATAAACCTACCTAAGGAGACAAAAGACCTGTATGTGGAAAACTATAAGACACTGATGAAATAAATTAAAGATGATACAAACAGATGGAGAGATATACCATGTTCTTGGATTAGAAGAATCAACATTGTGAAAATGACTATACTACCCAAAGCAATCTACAGATTCAATGCAATACCTATCAAACTACCAATCAATGGCATCTTTCACAGAACTAGAACAAAAAGTTTCACAATTTGCCTGGAAACACAAGAACATAAATAGCCAAAGCAATCTTGAGAAAGAAAAACAGAGCTGGAGGAATCAGGCTCCTGGACTTCAGACTACACTATAAATCTACAGTAATTAAGACAGTATGGTACTGGCACAAAAAGGGAAATATAAATCAATGGAACAGGACAGAAAGCCCAGAGATAAACCCACACACATATGGTCACCTTATCTTTGACAAAGGAGGCAAGAGTATACAGTGGAGAAAAGACAGCCTCTTCAATAAGTGGTGCTGGGAAAACTGGACAGCTACATGTAGAAGAATGAAATTAAAACACTCCCTAACATCATACACAAAAATAAACTCAAAATGGATTAAAAGACCTAAATGTAAGGCCAGGCACTATCAAACTCTTAGAGGAAAACATAGGCAGAACACTCTATGACATAAATCACAGCAAGATCCTTTTTGACCCACCTCCTAGAGAAATGGAAATAAAAACAAAAATAAACAAATGGGACCTAATGAAACGTAAAAGCTTTTGCACAGCAAAGGAAAACATAAACAAGATGAAAAGACAACCCTCAGAATGGGAGAAAATATTTGCGAATGAAGCAAGTGCCAAAGGATTAATCTCCAAAATTTACAAGCAGCTCATGCAGCTCAATATCAAAAAATCAAACAACCCAATCCAAAAATGGGCAGAAGACCTAAACAGACATTTCTCCAAAGAAGATATACAGATTGCCAACAAACACATGAAAGGATGCTCAACATCACTAATCATTAGAGAAATGCAAATCAAAACCACAATGAGGTATCACCTCACACCAGTCAGAATGGGCATCAACAAAATATCCAGAAACCATAAATGCTGGAGAGGGTGTGGAGAAAAGGGAACCCTCTTGCACTGTTGGTGGGAATGTAAATTGATACAGCCACTATGGAGAACAGTATGGAGGTTCCTTAAAAAACTAAAAATAGAACTACCATATGACCCAGCAATCCCAGTACTGGGCATATACCCTGAGAAAACCATAATTCAAAAAGAGTCATGTACCACAGTGTTCATTGCAGCTCTATTTACAATAGCCAGGACATGGAAGCAACGTTAAGTGTTCATTGACAGATGAGTGGATAAAGAAGATGTGGCACACACATACAATGGAATATTACTCAGCCATAAAAAAGAAACGAAATTGAGTTATTTGTAGTGAGGTGGATGGACCTAGAGTCTGTCATACAGAGTGAAGTAAGTCAGAAAGAGAAAAACAAATACTGTATGGTAACACATATATATGGAATCTAAAAAAAAACAAAAAATGGCTCTGAAGAACCTAGGGGCAGGAAAGGAATAAAGACACAGACGTAGAGAATGGAATTGAGGACACAGGGAGGGGGAAGGGTAAGCTGGGACGAAGTGAGAGAGTGGCATGGACATATATACACTACCGAATGTAAAATAGATAGCTAGTGGGAAGCAGCCGCATAGCACAGGGAGATCAATTCGGTGCTCTGTGACCACCTAGAGGGGTGGGATAGGGAGGGTGGGAGGGAGGGAGATGCAAGAGGGAGGGTATATGGGGACATATGTATCTGTATAGCTGATTCACTTTGTTATACAGCAGAATCTAACACAACATTGTAAAGCAATTATACTCCAATAAGGTTGTTAAAAAGAATGTTTATTGCATAATTGTTATAACAGCAAGAAATTGGGGGAATTGAGGGGAACCTAAATATCCACCAATACCATGGATAGATAAATAAATTATGATTTAGTCATAAAATACTTGCCTTATAAGGCAGGGAAAAAATGAATGAACTATAGCAACATGTATCAACATGAATTAATCTCAAAGACATAATGGTGAGCCAAAAGAAAAAAAAAAGCAAGCTAGAGCGTAGTACATAATGCTTTTATATAAAGAGTGAAAATAAGCAAAGCTGTGCCGTATGTTGTTCATTTACATATATATGTGGGAATACTCTAGAAGCAGTAATTACAACAATTCATGATAGCAATTACCTCTGGGGAGAGGAGATGAAAGAGATTTGGGATGGGTGCACAGGGGAAGTCAGTTGTATTTATGACATTTTATTTCTTTAAAAATCTGAAGCAAGTATAGCAAAATTGTAGAAGTCTATACATCAGTGTCCGTATTATGTTTTTCTCTATTCTTTTCTTTTTTTTTTTTTCCAGTACGCGGGCCTCTCACTGTTGTGGCCTCTCCCGTTGTGGAGCACAGGCTCTGGACGCGCAGGCTCAGCGGCCATGGCTCACGGGCCCAGCTGCTCTGAGGCATGTGGGATCCTCCTGGACCGGGGCACAAACCCGTGTCCCCTGCATCGGCAGGTGGACTCTCAACCACTGTGCCACCAGGGAAGCCCTCTTTTCACTTTTTGAAGTGTTCATAAAGTAATGTTTTCCAACCTGCAGTTAGGAGTCCATTCATTCATTCAACAATTATTTACTGAGCCCATGCAAGCACTGGTTCTAGGTACTGCAACACTGTTGTTTACTCTGTGTAACCATGTACCAGGCACTGTGCTCTGCACCTTTGATGTTTTAGCCTCTTTAATCATCACTTCACTTCCATGCTCTTAGGACCTTATTTTGCCAATGAGGAAACTGAGGCTTAGGGAAAGTACTTGACCAAGTTCTTGCAGCTATCAGGGTTTAGTACAAACCCAGGATGACTCCAAAGCCAGTGTTCTTCCCAGGGTACTCACTGTCTGCCTCCAGAGGTTCCAATGTATAGGTATACCCTGAGCTCCAAAACATGCAGGCGCATTCCATTCCACATGGTGCCACCAAACTGGTTCCAAAGCTGATCAACCATCAAACTTTGGGATGATATCAAAGTCCCAGGGAAATGAGCACCTTTTAAAAATGGTTAAGGGCTGCTGGTGCAACGTGCTCAAAGCTAGTTATCTATGGTATAAAAATACCCCAAAGGACCAAATCTTGAAGCAGTTTTCACAGTCTCATTCTCAAATTGAAACAGAAACTGTGAATGAGTTGTCAAGTCGTCTGACTGTGACTGTCCACAGTTGCTCTCAGGACCTAGAGCACAGGAAACTGTGTGGCATGGCTAAGGAAAGGAGTCTGTACATAAATCCAGGGAGTTTCTTAAACCCAGTCCTGAGAAAATGATACTGTACTACAGTGTTATGAGAAATAGAGAAAAGTCAACATTTTGATGAAACAGAAGTTTTCTATGCAAAGCTCCTTTCTGATCATTTTGCCTTATGGTCTACTGTTCTGCTAGTAAAAAGCCATGTTATTTGGCTTGGTCAGTACAGTTATTGGGTAAAACTGTAAGCCAATTACAAAATAACAGTTTCCTCATTCTTTCAGCCACTTCACTAGAATATAAACACTTTGAGAACAGAGGTATTATTATATCAGTAAACATTCATACAAATAAATCAGCCTAATTCAGTGGCTTTTCATTCTTCATTCAAAAACTGCTTTACTGTTCATATGGCTGGGTTATGTTTCTTTTCCCAAATAACATGGACACAAAGAATGTATTCCTTAAAGGAAAATGTGGAATATAAATAGCTAGAGGGCTGTTTCCTCTGCTACAGTACAAAATTCCACCTAGAGTGAAATGGTTGAGTAGGCTATGATCAGTCACCATGATAAAATCTTGAGCCATTGGACTAATGACATTATGAATTATGTAACTGAACCATAAGTTAATTGGAGTTAGTTAGGTTCATGATCAACCAACAGCAAGTATATGGACCGTTATAGGTTAATACTAGTTTTATTCCTAGATCCATGTTATATGCTTGTTTCAGTTTTCTCATCCACTTTGCTTTTGAAATATACATACCATAATTCACCCTTTTAACCTATACAATTCATTGGTTTTTAGTACACTCAAAAATTTCTACAACCATCATCACTATCTAATTCCAAAACATGTTCATCACCCAAAAAGAAACTAGCAGTCACTCCCCATTTCCTCCCCCCCATCACCTCCCTGGCAACCACTAAACTACTTTCTGTTTCTGTGAATTTACCTATTCTGGATATTTCATACTTATGGAATCATACAAAATGTGACCTTTTGCATCTGGTTTCTTTCGCTTAGCATGTTTTCATGGTTCATCCATGTTGTAGCATATATCAGTACTTCATTCTTTTTATTGCTGAAAAATATCCCATTGTATAGATATACTACGTTTCATTTATCAGTTCACCAGCTGATGTATATTTGAGTTGTTTGCATTTTTTGACTATTATGAATAATGTTGCTATAAACATTCATGTACAGGTTTTTGCATGGATGTACGTTTTCAGTACTCTCAGTTATATAGCTCAGAGTGAAATTGCTAGGTCATATGGTAATTCTGTTTTTAACTTTTTGATAAACTGCCAAACTGTTCTCCAAAGGACTGTACCATTCTACATTCTCACTAGCAATGTATTAGAGTTCCAATTTTTCCACATCCTCACCAACACTTGCTGTCTCTTTTATTATAACCATCCTAGTGGGTGTGAAGTGGCGTCTTGTTATTTTGATTTGCATTTCCCTAATGACTAATGATACTGAGCATCTTTTCATGCACTTATTGGCCATTTATATATCTTCTTTGGAGAAAGGTCTACTCAAACCCTTTGTACATTTTTAAATTAGGTTGTGTAGTTTTGTTTGAGTTGTAAGAGTTCTTTATTCTGACTAATAGACCCTTATCAGATATATGATTTGTGTATATTTTCTCCCATTTTATTGGTGGTATTGTCACTTTCTTGATAAAGTCCTTTGAAACAGAAAATTTTAATTTTGATGAAGTCCATTTTATCTATTTTTCCTTGGTTGCTTATGCTTTTGGTGTCATACCTAGGAAACCATTGCCTAATCCAAAGGTCATGAAGAGGTACACCTATGTTTTCTTCTATCTCACCTACTTTAAATTATGCTGCCTTGGTATATTTTATATATCACTATAAACTGCCATAAATTACCTCTAGAAAAAAAGCTAGATATTAATGAATTAATTTTTTAAAAAGTCATAGTCACTGAAAAGGACAGCTACATTGGTTCCTTTCATATACGGAAATCCTATGACAAATATGTAAACAAAATCTAAAAATTTAAGACTCAAAATACGAAAGTGAAATTTTTACATTTACTTGGGCTCCAACTGAAATTCAAGTTATATAACCTAGTTTAATGTTCAGATTCTCTAGTCTATATTATTGTGTTCATTTAGTATAAATATAATAATTAAGAATATATTAGAATCATTGATTGCATATTATGAATACTAAAAGTGGATTAGGATCATAGTGTGGAAGACCACGAGTGTAAGGTTATAGAGTTTGGACTTTGCTACATAAACAAAACCATTGAGAAGGTTTTTGAGCAAGGGAGTGATACAATCTCAGTGGTATTTTAGGAAGATTGGGTGGGGTGCCAGGTAGTGTGTGAATTAGATAGGTGATGGGACTAGGGTGGGGAGTAGAGGAAAGAGAGCCCTAAATAAGGTCTACGGGGAAAATTGTAACTATTCTGAATTCTTTGACTGAATTGTCTAGCAACACTAACCTGGTCCAAAAAATTGCCCTTTAGGAAAAAAATATTGCAACCCACTTCTCATGTAGCTTGATCACATGAAATTCAGCCACTGTAATGCTGTATCCCAAGTGAAAACAGGCTCATTGAAGATCTGAAGTTTAGCCTCTGGAATTAATTTAATCAGCCATACCAAACAATTTAAAAGTCAGCCTTCCTGAAGCATGCTGGGCTGAGGTTATTTACTTATGTGGTGAATTGAACCCTGCTGAGAAAAACTTAGTGATGTCACACCCCATTCTCTTCGGTACCCAAAGAACACAGGTGATGCATGGGAAAATTGATTTACAACATCCAAATTCAGTCTCCTTATAATTAGATAAAGGACTCCTTTGTTCCCAGTAAGTAACAACCAGTTATTTCTACCCAATACCACCTGTATCAGAAACAGACACCCTGTTGCTGTCATATTCAAGTAAAAAGTGTTTGGCATCTCATTCTTCCTTTGTATTTTCATCACTAACTCCCTATTTCAGGACCTTGAGACTTCATACGTGGATTCAGAAACCCTATCTGGTCTTCCTGCTTCTGATCTTTGCCCAACCTCCTGCCAGCTAATTTAATTCATCCTCTACCTGGCTCCCCACCAAATCTTCCAAACATACCACTGAGATTGTGTCATTCCCTTGCTCAAAAACCTTCCAAATGGTTTTCTGTTTATGCAGCAAAGTCCAAACAGCATAACCTTACATTCATGGTTCTCCGTAATACGCTCACTTTCCAGCCTTATCTATAATGACTGACTCTCCCAAAGTCGCCATTCTAATCAAAGTGGTCTTCAGTTTCTCCCCAAAACTCCCTCTAGTCTCCCCAACTATCACACTCTGCTCCCCTCATCCTCCTTCTCTGAAAGGCTCTCCTCACACCTCTGTTTTCCAAATCCATCCAATCCATTGAGATTCAGCTCACCTCCCCATGGGAGGAAGTCTTCCCAGACCACTAGCCACATAATAGGGTGATGTGCTTTGCTATCCATGACTTGACTTATCATGGCATCAAATTCTCAATAGATTCTTTTACACAGATTGTTGAGTTTCCAAAAGAGTTAAGTCTACTCTTTACTACTAGTTGGGTACGTTTCCTGAGGGTAAGGTCTCTTTAGTATGTTTTCCATCAAGTAAAAACAGTAAATATCTAATAATTATGAAATATACTCAAGAGGTTAAGAAAGTTCTTGCCTGGAATAGTTTTTAAGTGAGGACATGCTACCGACACTGGTTCCAGACGGGATTTCAATCAGCTCACAAGACTGCCTAAAATTAAGCAAGTTAGCAAGTACAACTTTGGAATTTTTTTTCCCTACCATGTATACAATGCAGTTGTAGGTACGGCAGAGGTTTACAAAGATAAGATAGATCCTTGAGTCCCTGCCCTCAAGAAGTTCAAAATCTAGGAAGCTCACTCAAGTCCTCCAGTTACTTCCTATAAGGTTTCAGGTGGAGGGAATGGCATGAAGAGAGGAAAGCAGGCCCCTACCTAGAGTAATGCTGAAGGGTCTCTGTCTAAAGAGCAATGATTTATTTGCTCTTTAATTAATCCAGGGATCTAAGATTATTTATTTTGTTATCTGTAGAGCCAATAAAGCACTCTCCTTAATTTCTTTTGAACACAGATAAACAAAAAAAATTTCCACTTTCAGTATGTTCCAGGGATTTGGGAGCCAATTGAAATCCCATTTATTTTTTCATTTATATTTTTATTATATTAGTAAATGTAAATAATTGGTCTTAGAACGGAAAATGTTTTAGTAAAACTGGTGCTGTGGTCAAGTCGAAGTTGTATTTGCAAAGTGGGAACAGGAGTCCAGTAGTCAAATATTACAACATAGTATGTGTGCCTCTGTCCCTAAGGAGACTAGGAGACTAGGAATATGGATGAATACTCACATATCTCTGTATTACTCTCAAAATATCTAACCACACATCCTTTACCCATGGAAAGCCAGTAGATCTCCCTGCCGTACCATTTGTGGAGCAGTGTGACTTCTAAGCTTTCTGGCAAAGGAATGTTTTTAGATAATGTACAAAGAGAGCTAGAGTTTCTGCAAAAGAGATTTTGACAGGTGGCGACGTTTTTCTAGAACCATTTCCATAATCCTAAAGTGCCCCCCAGGAACCAGAAGTCACTGGTTTTGAAGTCCACTATTATACCATCTGTCATATGTGAAGAAGAGCCTGGCCCTGGGATATGAGATAAAACTCAGATACCACTTGTATTAAGCAACGACCTCATAAATAAGAATGCAATAAACGGGCCATAGTGATGTAATCCTCATTGCCATTTGGGGTTTGATTATCAAGCCAAGCCAAACAGAGACAAAGAATGAGACGAGTGTGTTGGCTGACTGGATTGTATATTAAAAAACAACAACCCTAAGGTACATTTCAGTCCCTGCTTAAAAAGTAATAAAACTGACAATTACATATTGTAATAACTTGGGATGGTGACAGATGGTAACTAGGCTTACCGTGGTCATTGTTTTGTAATGTACAGAAATATTGAATCACTATGCTGTACATCTGTAACTAATACAATAAGTCAAATATGCTTCCATAAAAAACTGACAATTACACATAGTCCTTAACCATTTTTTTAAAATAATAAAGGAGATATTTGTGCTGGGAAAAATATAAAGAGTACATCCAGTGACAGCTATCTAAACATGACACCAGGAACAGCACTGAGCAGTACACACGGCAGGGTAGCCTATAAAAACATAAAGTGCTCTGAAATCTAGTGACCAACATGTAGATAGAAATATTACTCTACCACTTTGGGCTTTTGAAAAGCCAACTTAATGCAGTGATGCTGAAAATATATCTATCTGAAATGGCTTCAAACTACATGTTGGTACAAATTCTAGTAACACTAAAAAAAGAAGGTGCATTAGCATGTCCCAGATTCATCTGTGAGACTGTGGCAGCTAGCATTAGCAAGAAATAAAATGGTGCATAAAATAAACAGTCCCTGCTCAAGTGGGGAAAACACTTTTTCAAATCTTCTGACCTGTTGAACTCTAGGCTCCATTCTACTTTGGTCTTTGAAACTTGCATCATCCTTACTGCTTCCTGACTTCCTGGTTTCAACACAATGACAATTATAATTCCAAACCCCTCCAAACCTGAATTGTGTTATCCCCCAACCCCAAACCCTGCCCCGTAAATGGGCCTGTTCATATCCTGCTGCATCCTTATCCTAATTGAAGGAAGATTCTAACCTTGTATTATCAACAGGTACAAATATCACTAAAAAAAATTTTTTTAAATAATTTTTATCTCACACTTCAATATGATATACTAAAACATTAAAATAAAGTTCAAAGCCACCCAGTAAAGAAACCTCTAAGCCTATTGTGACACAACACAGAGAACACTCAGATAGGTCTGCATGATTATGGTCTTCAGAGATAGTGGCCAATATTGAATGATTTTGCACTTGCATATCCACTCAATAAAATACGTTGCATTTTTAAAGTTCATGCACTTCTCAAGATCTAGTGTTTCCTCAACATTAGTTCAGCCTCAGCAGCATTCTAGTAAAAAGGGTGCCATTACATAAAGAAGATGTGGTGTATATATACAATGGAATATTACTCAGCCATAAAAATAGAATAAAATAATACCATTTGCAGCAACATGGATGGACCTGGAGATTATCATATTAAGTGAAGTAAGACAGAGAAAGACAAATATCATATGATATCACTTATATGTGGAATCTAAAAAAATGATACGAATGAACTTATTTACAGAAAAAAAATAGACTCACAGACATAGAGAACAAATTTATGGTCACCAAAGGGGAAAGGAGGAGGAGAGGGATAAATTAGGATTATGGGATTAACGGATACACACTACTATATATAAAATAGATAACTAACAAGGACCTATGATATAGCACAGGGAACTCTACTCAATACTCTGTAATGACTTATATGGGAAAAGAATCTAAAAAAGAGTGGAGGACTTCCCTGGTGGTGCAGTAGTTGGGAGTCCGCCTACCAATGCAGGGGACGCGGGTTTGATCCCTGGTGTGGGAGGATCCCCCATGCCGCAGAGCGACTGAGCCCATGTGCCACAACTACTGAGCCTGCGTTCTAAAGCCTGCGAGCCAAAACTTCTGAGCCCGCGTGCTGCAACTACTGAAGCCCGCGCGCCTAGAGCCTGTGCTCTGCAACAAGAGAAGCCACCACAAAGAGAAGTCCACGCACCGCAACGAAGGGTAGCCCCCACTCACTGCAACTAGAGAAAGCCCGCTGTGCAGCAACAAAGACCCAACACAGCCAAAGAAATATATTTAAAAAACAATAATAAAAATAAAAATGAGTAGGGCTTCCCTGGTGGTGCAGTGGTTGAGAGTCCGCCTGCCGATGCAGGGGACACGGGTTCGTGCCCTGGTCTGGGAGGATCCCACATGCCGCGGAGCAGCTGGGCCCATGGGCCATGGCCGCTGAGCCTGCGCGTCTGGAGCCTGTGCTCCACAATGGGAGAGGCCACAACAGTGAGAGGCCCGCCGACCACAAAATAAATAAATAAATAAATAAAAATGAGTAGATATATGTATATGTATAACTGAATCACTTTGCTGTACACCTGAAACTAACACAACATTGTAAATCAACTATACTTCAATTTAAAAATTAAAAATAAAAACAAAAATAAAAATTTTTAAAGGTGCCATTACAGCTATTCATTCTGGGTAATAGATATGTGGGTGTTCACTCTACCATTTTATCCACTTTGTGAATATTAAAATAGTTTACTAAAAAAATGAGGTTGCATAATCTTTTGATTTTACTAAAAACAACTAAATTGTGCTCTTTAAAAGGTGAATTTTATGGTATATGAATTATATCCCAATAAGAAAAACTATGTAAGCATTATGCTTTCCAAACTGGAGATGGGAGAAATTTGAAACAGCTAGAGAAACAGTCATTTGTTCAAAGCCAAATAAGATATCCTTGGAAAAACATACAAATGTGGGCAAAAGCTAATGCAGCACTTTATCCCCTACAGTCATTAAATTAAAGAGAGAATTATTATAAAATCCTTTTACTCTCTTGGCTTAAAAAGGAAAATGGCAGAGTTAATAGCCAACAGTTTTTGGTGACTTTACATGAATAGATATGGGTCTTCGTTAGTCCATCTATCCTTTACTAGCTGTGTTTTACCTCAAAACTGAAAAGAAACGAATGACAACTTCATGAATAAACTCCTAGTTGGATCTATAAGGGACAGAAACTGAAGCACAGCCAGGAAAATGGGGATTTCTGGGTGACGAAGGAAAGGATGGGAGACTTGTGGTGGTCGGGATGAGCAAGAACAAACTCGGTTTAAGATAAACAAGGGAAACAATTCTCTTCAAATGAAAGTATGATTAAGAAGCTAAAAGATCTTAGTAACATGGGGAAAACATAATGTCTCTTCTCTAATTACAAAAGAGAAAGGCACCTAAAACCTTCAGAACAGGCAGAGGAGCTACAATAAAGTCATTATCTGAATAGAAACCAATTTAAAGGTGATGTGATTTTGAGTAATTGAGGAATGTAAGAAAAAAGAATCCATTTGACCTTAATGCTGTGAACATTCTCCTTAAAGAAGCACAAGTGTGGTGCCATGGAATTGCATTCCTTTCTCTGGTTTCCAATGTTTAGAATAAGCCTATACACAAAGCAGGGCAAGTTTACAATAATATCAAAATATAAGTGTCAATTTTTGATAACATGAAAATAGTGGTAGGGCTGACGGAGCTCAGGGCTTGTAGTGAAGGAGAGGTTGAGAGTAATTAGGAACCTAGTTCCTCAACTTACATCCTAGAGAGTCTATAGAGTCCAGAGTTGACAGAACAAGAAATTGGGATAAAAATATAATTTTTAAAATTTAAAAAATGCATGTTATATGGGACTTCCCTGGTGGCACAGTGGTTAAGAATCTGCCTGCCAATGCAGGGGACATGGGTTCAAGCTCTCGTCCGGGAAGATCCCACATGCCGTGGAGCAACTAAGCCCACACACCACAACTACTGAGCCTGCGCTCTAGAGCCCATGAGCCACAACTACTGAGCCTGCATGCCACAACTACTGAAGCCTGCACACCTAGAGCCTGTGCTCCTCAACCAGAGAGGCCACCACAATGAGAAGCCTGCACACCGCAACCGCTCACTGCAACTAGAGGAAAGCCCGTGCAAAGCAATGAAGAACCAACGCAGCCAAAAATAAATAAATTAACTTTTAAAAAAATTTATGTTATAATAAAAATAATAAAACACTAGGTAGGACGAAGAACGGCAGAGATACAGTAGGGATACTAAATCTTTTATCTTTCATAGTGAGGAGTCTAACATTAATGGATGAATAAAGAGCAATGTAGTTTTTACATATATATTTTATACATGTATTTATATTATATATACATATATACAATGTAATACCATTCAGTACTGATTGATTTTTTTCTTTTTACATTATACATGCATTGCTTTTACCATACTTTCTTGATTCTTTAAATCACAGAGTCAAGGGGGAAATAATCTGCATAACAAACAGGCACAGTAAAGACATTTTTGCCATCAAAAACATGAATCCACTGGATTGGCAGTTTCCCACTTCAGATGGTCAAATGCCAGCTCAGCTGGCATTCAGGCTACGTTAGGTCCTTGCTTCGACACTAGAAAATCAACTGAATACAGCCTAACAGGCTTAAAGGAAGCTCAACCAAGATCTTATCTTGTTAGGGCATATTTCTATTGGCAACTTATCAAGTAATAAGAAGCCAAAAATGCACTGGCGTTGAGTCCAGTGGATGAACTCCCTATTTCCAGCTAGGATAAGGATAGCCATTTCTAAAATAACAACACACCTATCACACCAATTTTTTAAAATCTTAATCTGAATATACAATATACAATTATAGGACACAGAGAAAGAATTGTCACCAAAACGATTTAACAGTGTTTCTAGGCAATCAATGGAGAGTCTCCTACAATGTAGTAGATAGCTGAATACACATTTATATGGTTCTTCACTAAGTCTGATAAATGTTATTGTGGGTGCCTCAAAATTTTAATAATACCCATTCTGTCAGTTATTATTAAGAACTTTTAAAAATAGAGGTTTTGAGCTCTTCACACATGTAGTACATACATGTACTGCGTATAAGAAAAACAGGGGGCTTCCCTGGTGGTGCAGTGGTTGAGAGTCCGCCTGCCAATGCAGGGGACACGGGTTCGTGCCCCGGTCTGGGAAGATCCCACATGCCGTGGAGCGGCTGGGCCCGTGAGCCATGGCCGCTGGGCCTGCGCGTCCGGAGCCTGTGCTCCACAACGGGAGAGGCCACAACAATGAGAGCCTGCGTACCACAAAAAAAAAAAGAAAGAAAGAAAGAAAGAAAAACAGGAATACTAACACAAATGAACAGTTACAGATTTTTAGCAGAAGCTTTACCCCTTGCCTACATTCTCTTAGGGAAATTTGTTGCCTTTTTGCTTGGGACTGTACAGAAAGAAGTAATCCCAGGAGACTTACACCACTTCCCTTTGAAGTCTTTCTTATTCTGCCAAGGAGGAAATCTGGGCATGACTAAATCCCAACCCCTACACATCCTCCTATGGGGGAGTATGAAAATGGAAAATTGCAGGTATGGAAAGGAGTGGATGTCAGCCTCAAATCTAAATTTACAGGAAAATTAATACTATAGCAATTGGAAGTAGTTACTTGGACAGAGCTGATATGGAAAAGGATCTTAGAAAAAAGTCTGCTTTTCTGAGGTGATATATAGACTGCAAATCAGGGAAGATGTGGTCTTAGCACTTTGGAAACCACTTAACAACAGTGGTTCACTACTTTCAAGTCACCCTAAAGAATTCTACTACATAACAGCTTTGACAGACTTGTCCTTAATATGAATCTTTTAAAATAATGGAAGTGCACTAGGTTTAAAATCAAAACACCTGCCAATAACTGGGAAGGTATATGTACAACATATATCAGGGAAATGGTTAATATCTTTAGGAAGAGAAATGGAGGGACATCCTCCTGTCTCCACCCCTCAACCCCCCACCATAAAAAAACAGCAGGCAATTCACAAGATGAAGTATATGGGAAAAGTTCAGAATTGTTCCTAATCAAAGGCATGTAAGTTCGAATAGATTCTCTTTGTTCCCCACAAATAACTGACAGAGATTATTTTCAGATAAAATCCAGAAACTGTGAGGACACTATTAGAGCTGTTAGTGGAAGTTTAAAATGATACAGCCTAGGGACTGCCCCAGTGGTCCAGTGGTTAAGACTCTGTGCTTTCAGTGCAGGGGTTGCAGGTTTGATCCCTGGTCAGGGAACTAAGATCCCACATGGTGCGAGTCGTGGCCAAAAAAAATAATAATAATACAGCCTTTCAGGAAATCATATGTCAATATGTCGTCAAATTCATTCACTGGAATATTATGATGTCATGAAAAGAACCCCAGAGAAGTTTTTATAGACATAGAAAGTTGTTTATGGAAAACTATAACAAAACATAAGTACAGAAAAATTACCTTTTTGTCAAACACATGAAACACAACTTGTGGACTTCCTATATTTAACAAGAATGTTTAGGGCTACTAGTAGGGCAAAGCAGATTGCTTCTCCCTTAAGTCTCATAGATTTAGCTAACTTTGGTAGAAAGCTAGCCTATCTCAAACTGATTCCCATCTTATGATTTGCTCTAAGACAAATTAAAAAGTACTTAATTTTTATATTTGGCATTATTTTTAAAAGGCTCTACTAAGTGTTCTTTGAAAGCCCTTGAAAATTTTTATTGCTGTGTTTAAGTATTATAATATCAGTTAATTGCAAAAAAATTAAGTATTTCTAATGACTAACAACTGTCAGAAGCACACTTTGGTTCCAAAAAAAAGTGTGGAGAGATACAATTTCTTTGTGTTCCATCACTGCATTATTTGAGTTTATTTCCAACCATCTGTAAGTAAGCAAAACAAAACAAAATACCATTATCTACATTCTACCTGTCACCTGCATCCGCAAGTAAAACATCCAGACCAGCAAGTTAAATATGAAAAAAAATCTCTTCCTGAGTCAATGACTTTGAACCAGTTACTTAACTTCACTGTGCCTCAGTTTCCTCACCTGTTGAATGGGGTCATAATATTATTTACCTTGCTATGGTCTGAATGCTTGTGTCCGCCCCCCCCCCAATACTTATGTTAACATCCTAGCCTTCAAAGGTAATGGTATTCGTACGTGGGGTTTTGGAGAGGTGATTAGGTCATGAAGGTGGAGGCTTAATGAACAGAATCAGTGTTAAAGGGACTGCACAATGGACATATATACACTACCAAATGTAAAATAGAGAGCTAGTAGGAAGCAGCCACATAGCGCAGGGAGATCAGCTCGTGCTTTGTGACCACCTAGAGGGATGGGATAGGGAGGGTGGGAGGGAGATGCAAGAGGGAGGAGATATGAGGATATATGTATATGTATAGCTGATTCACTTTGTTATAAAGCAGAAACTAACACACCATTGTAAAGCAATTATACTCCAATAAAGATGTAAAAAAAAGAGAGAAAAAATAAAATAAAAAATAAAGTTGAAATTAAAATTGCAAAAAAAAAAAAGGGACGGCACAGAGCTCCCTTCCACCACGTAAAGACACAGCGAGAAAGTGTCAGCTATGAATAAGGAAGAGGGCCCTTCCCAAAACGTGACTGTGGTGGCAATCTTGATCTTGGACTTCCCAGCCTCCAGAACCGTGAGCAATAAATTTTGGATGTTTATAAGCCACTCAGACTGTAGTTTTTTGTTATAGCAGCTCGAACAGACTAAGACATATTCAACACCTCAAGGATTATAAATTCATTAATCTGTGTAAAAATCTTAGAATATTGCTTGGCACATAGTACCTCAGTAAATTTTAGTTTTTGCAATTATTAGCATTACTACTACTAAGTAATGTACTCTTAATTTATTATTATTGCTATCATTACTATTATTATCTTTATTATAAGTAAGGATACAAGTAGTAGCACTAATGTGGTTAAAGCAGAATTAAAGCAACTATAAAAAGCAACTTCAAGGTAATTTTGCCTAAAAATGAAGCTTTAGAATGGCTCTAGAATTAAAAATTTCTACTCCATCAGTGTTGATTCAGGGGCAATGAAAACTAGATAGCAGTAGGGTTATACCACGTGTCCTGAGTGTCAGTATCTAAACATGCTCAGAGTAGTGACTCAATTAGCTATTAAAGGTGTCATATATTTTAGAACTCAGAAACACTAAAGGTCAATAGTAGAACCACTTGTACTTTTTGAAGTTCAAATTGCCAATCTCAGATACACTGACAGATTTCTTGCATAAATTAGATATAACCATCTTGGATCTTGCTGTGAAATAATAATTTTTAAACTCAGTTTTAAATCAATCCAAGCGGTGAGATAATAAATGTTTAGTTCTTTGCCTTCTCTTGATATTTTTCCTTTTCCAAAGCATGAGGAAATTTTAAAGCTCTAAAAATCAAATTACTACTTTTCAAAACTATTCAAGGGAAGTAACTGTTAGTCTATAATACACTTAAAAAACAGAAACCCTAAAGTTTGTGTTTAAGATCAGGGCTGGCAGATCGAGGCTGCAGCTGCTTCTGCCTCCTGTTCCCCCATCATGGACCCTTATTTGTGTGGGCTGATGTGCAAGAGAGAGGACGGCTCCTGGGAAATGGGAGACAGAATGGCCCTGTTTTTTAGCTCTGCCCACGGGCAAGGTCTGACATCTATAAAAAGAGGAGCTGATATTAAAAGGAAAAGGTGGCTTTCTGTAGGGACTTCATAAAATATTTTTAAAAAACCCTAATGTATAAATAGGATTTCTCTGGGGACCCAAGTGACAAGGTGAGACAAGAAGTTGAGGAAAAAACACTTCTCATTTCTATAAAAACCGATGGGGATGCAGCCCCTCCTGGCAACCTAGGTTGACCTCTTAAGAGACCAAGAGACTTCACTTGGGCATAGAAGCAGAAGCTTCATGATGGGATCACAGCTCTGTTGGTGATATATCATGGGCCTTGTTATGGTCACTCCCTAGGAAAGAATGCAATAAAAAATCACAGTGAAGCACCTGTTCCTTGGAGTCAGACGAGGTTCCAACCAAAGGAAAATCAAAGTTTTCCTTCTACCTCACTGGCCATTTATTCTCAGGCTCTGTTTCTATCTCTTCCTTCCTGCTTAACCTCTAAACTTCAGAGCAGTGTTCCTCAACTGTCTAGGGAAAAGAGTTAGGTGTTTTTGTTTTAATTCCCAAACCCTGCAGAACAGTATTATTGTAAAGTGCAATAAAAACGTATTACCGAAATAATGAAACTAAAGACATACAGAATACAAGCTACTGATCAGGCATTTGTTATAATTGCTATAAACGTTTCTAAAACTTACCCTGAATTCTGTTTTTATCTCACTGGGACCAGTAACAGGGTGTGGGTGGGAACCACGCTCAAAGGTGGACCACCTTTGAGCAGCATTGCTTCACCATCTATATCTCTTCCTAGGTGATATCCCTAAGCTTTATGCTGACAAACCCCCAACTGAAAGCTCTCGCCTTGACCTGTCCCCTAGAATAGACTCAGATGTCCAGCTGCCTGCCTGACCGCCCCTCTCGAATGTCTCAGAGGCATCTCAAATTAACACGTGCTAACAGAACCCATGACGTTATTCCCACTCCCAACACCTGTTCCCTCCATCCCCCTATCTCCCTAAACAGAACCTCAGCCCTCACTCTCCCCCAGGTGCTCTCCCGCCCTCACTGTCTAACTCCACTCCATCAGTAATTCCTGCCTATCCCTCCTCTAAAATAGTCCACGAATCTGCCTGTTTGTCCCCCCTCCACTGCCCCACCGTCCTTCAAGCCACCATCCTTTCTTCTCTACATCCCTGAAAGGGCATCCCAGCTGCTCTTTCTGATTTCTTTCCTGCCAACCTGTAACTGACAATCCACAAAACAGCAAAAGCGAGGCTTTAAAATGTGAATCTGATCCCATCACGCCCCTGCTTAAAATCCTCCAGTGGGTGTTCATGACTGTCAGAATAAAATCAAACTCTATGGTACCCAAGACCCTACCTGGCTGGAGCTCTACCTCCCCTCCAGCTTTCTCTCTGATTTTGTTCCCACTGCTAATATATGCCAGCTACGCAGACCTTCTTTCTGTTCCTGAAACACACCAAGCTCCTTTCTGCTTCGGGACTTTTACATGTGCTGTTTCCCGTGCCTCTAACACTCGTGCTCAAGCTCCAGGTGGCTGCCTCTTTCTTCTCACTCTGATCTCAGCTCAAAGGTTCCTTCTGTAAATGGCTTCCCCGACACCCCCCAAGATGCCCACCCACACTCCAGTCATTCTCTTTCACATAACCCTGGCTTACTAACACCATGATAGCCCTTATGGATATTTGAAATTATCTTTGTTTGTTTCTTGTTTTGTTTCTTGTCTGTCTCCACCTCCCCAACAGATTATAAACCTGAGAACAGGGGGCCCTAACTGCACTGTGCACCGCTGCAGCCCAGTACTTGAACTGTACCTTGGCTGGTTTGCAAAAAAATAATAATAATTAATAATAATATATATTAATAATATATTATTATTATTGAATTATTATTTTTTAATTGAATCAATTAATCACTCATTAATTGATTCAACAAATATATATATATATTTGTTGAATCAATTAATGAATTATTCTGAGAAATGCCACTTGAGGTCCCTGTGAGTCTTTAATCTCCGTGCCTCTGTTTCTTCATCCATAAAACTGAAGTGTTAATGCATGACCCATCAGGTGGCTGGGAGAATTCGTTCATTCATAAATGAGGTAATGCACATAAAGCACTGGATACAGGGCCTGGCAGTAGCAATCTATGAACGGTGGTTAAAAAGTAAATTGTGCGCAGTGGCCAGTACTAAGGAGCTTCACTAGAATGTGGTAAGCTCTTTCGTAGCACATATGAGATCCCTCCTGGGCCATGTTGGAGAAGTGGGGAGAAACTTTCAGGGAGAAAAATGCTGAGTTCTTCCAGTTTTTTAGTTGAAGGCCACTGAGCCAGCAAAATGTGGATACTTATAGGGATACGCCCCATTTGTACTCACTGGCTGGTCGGCCCTAGGGAAACTTGCTGTGCGTTTGCATTTACACAGCTCTGGCACTAAAATACCAACCTAGGCTTGCAGATGTCAGAATGCAACATGGAAATTTCATTTAATTTTATATTTAGAGGGAACCTTACTTGACAACCCAGCATTTTTCTCAAATATCTGTACAGCACTCACTACGACTCCAGTTTTAGAATCGTTTTCAAAGAAAATGGGTGATAAACAATCATGCTCTTTTGTGTAACATCCAAATTATACTAAATTATGGAGAAAATAGAACATGTGTACTCCACGCTCAGCATCGCATCACTACATCTAAACCAAGAGTAATAAATTTCACTCTCTAGCTTTATTCCTAACTAATGTTTTCCTCCTCAACCCACCTGACCTTTAAGAGTAAATGTGACCACAGGCCAGCTTATTTGATTCAGTGACATCCCACCCTTAAAATGATCTGTTTTTCTTTTGTACTTTGATATATTTTCCTCTTGTAAATCTGTTTATCACCATTTTTTGTTGAATGAATAGGGTGTTAGACCAGATTAGAAGTCCATAGCTAATGTGGTTCCTAAGAATACATCAAGGTTATTAGACAAGGGATGATGATTATAATCCAAAAATTCCCTGAAGTGCTGAAGCTCCTCCTCTCTACCCCCTTGTTTGATAACTAGGGAGTTACAGTAGCATGAGAGCACTCAAGGAAATAGGCATGCACTTGTACAAGCTGGGTGATTTTTTTTTCATACTTAAAGAAAAGAGAATGTTAACTTATGAGCATTTGTAAAAATTGTCACTGCAGGGCTTATTATTGCAACAAACTGCATTTCAGCCCCCAATCCTGGCAGTTCAACATGACCAGTTCAACTATATCGAATACTCAAAGAGAGCCAGGCACTGGCCTTCCTACTGTTCAACCTACAGGCACATCAGAAAGAGGGAAACACTGACTCCAGTGGTTCATAAAAGGTTAGCACTTGACATTTTAAATCAGAAGATATTTTATGAAATTTGAAGATGGGTATAGTACAATAGAATTGTTACAAAATAGGTGGATTCCAGGAGAAGAAAGAAGAAATTATCCATACTCTTCCACTGCTATCCATTAGTTTCCTGAAAATAAAACTGAAGTCCAGACTATGGCATCAATTTTTCATTGGCTTCACGTTGTTATGAATTTTTAGAAAGCAGCATATTTTAATCACAAATATTTTATGATCCTATTATAGGAAGGAATGTTTTCTGTTAGATGGATTTGTCCCATGAGATCAGGTCAGGGAAGAAGCTCAGTGTTGCAGTCAAATGTTACTTAAGGGTTAATTATCCAATCTGGGGGTTGTTCGAGTGTAAATAATCTCTCACCTCTCTTATAACCATGGTTACCCATGGTCCCTTATGCTACTTAGTTTCTGTTTAATCCTATCCTTATAGCTTAAAAACCACTTTTCCCTCGTGTTTCCTCCTCCAAACCAAAGCTCCTTTCACCTAAATGCTGGCTGATTTAAACTAAGTCAAGAGAAAAACAATCAGATTAAGCTAACTCATTTATCAGATCTCCCATCACGTTGCATTTTGAAAGAGGATATTGGTTAACACAACCCAATCTGGGATCAATATAACTTCAGGCAACACAGCAAGGTGAAATGAAGAAGGGATATTTTCAAACTTTTAAATCAAGCCTGCTAACATGAGGCTGCTACCCTCATGGCATTACTAGAATAACAATGACCAGCATTTTGGGTTTTTTTGGGTTTTTTTGGTTTTTTGCGTTATAAGGGCCTCTCACTGTTGTGGCCTCTCCCCTTGTGGAGCACAGGCTCCGGACGCACAGGCTCAGCGGCCATGGCTCATGGGCCCAGCCGCTCCGTGGTATGTGGGATCTTCCCGGACCAGGGCACGAACTCGTGACCCCTGCATCGGCAGGCGGACTCTCAACCACTGCGCCACCAGGGAAGCCCGGCATTTTGTTTTTGAAGGGTTGATGTGACTACTCTAATCAGAATCACATCTCTCACAGTATTTTAACTTGACTAACATTGACTACTAATACAATGATAATAATTTTTAGATAATAAGGGAAATGAGAGAAGAAACTCATACTCATCAAGCTCTCTGGCATGGTTATTACTATCATCCTCTTACAAAGAAGGAGAACCTGAAGCCAGGAAGATTTAAGTATGTTATGAAATTCACATAGCCAGTAAAAAGCAGACGTAAAATCTGAACTCATAAATGCATGCTTTTTTTTATACTCAGCATTTCAACTCAAGAAATATGTATGAAGCCCCTACTGGGTACGTGGCACCATGATAAAATTTTTTTAAATGAGCAAGACACATAGTGAAATCAAACAGACCAAGGTCCAAACCTCGGCTCTCCCATTATCAGTCATATGATCTTGGGTAAGTTGCTTAATTTCCCTGAGTTTCACTCTCCTCGTCTTTCAAATAGGGCTTAATATAAACCTCATAGAGTTTTTGTTAGGATGAAATATTATGATGTTTGCCAACAGTAATTGCTACTATTGAGTGTTTACCATGTGCCAAGCACTGTCTGAAATCTTGTTTTCTGTATGAACGCATGAAATTCTCTTAACAACCCTATAAGAAACTTGCCATTTATGAGGAAATAGGCACAGAGTGGTGAGGCCCCTTGTCCAGGGTTACATGACAGTAAGTGGCAGTGCTGGGCTTTGAACCCAGGCAGTCTGCTTCTAGACTCATCTCTCAATTACAATTCTATATGCCTCTCACTGCCTGGCACAAAGTAAGGACTCAATAAATGGCAGCTTTAAAAATGTTTCCTTTCTACGAGGAATGCAATGAAAACAAGCACATCAATCTCCACAATGCAAAGGGACTGTTACTCAGGAGACTCCAAAAAAGCAGAAGAGGTCTCTCTCCCTCTCACAGAAAAGTCTTCACAGCATATAAGATGGGTCTTTAAAAAATTGACACAATTTTGTCAGAACCTGGTGAAGAAGAAGGTATTCCAGGTGGAAACAGAGTCAAAAGTATAGTTGTGTTGAAAAATATGAAAAGTCTAGCTTGACCTAAGCAAAGGTTTCAAAGACCAGAAAAGTGAAGTGGGTCATCCAGGTCATGAGGAGCCTTGAATGCCAAATTAAAGTAAGCTAAAGGCAATTCAAGAGGCAACAGTGGTGGGTGGGGTGGGGAGCGGGGGAATTACAAAAGCTTTTTGCAGAGGGAAGTCATTGCAATCATGCAGTCAAGCTGCAAAAAATTAATTAATTTGGAAGTCATTTCTGCTGTGTGTGCCTGTCTCTTCACTCTGCCCAGTGTGTATGCATGTCCAATGAATTCATCTCTTCTCTCCAAAAAAATTAAAACATCCTGGTACTTGTCACAAAGGAGCCTTGAATGAAGTGGCAGAGGAATCTGAAGGTAATTCAAGAGACAGTTGGGGGGGGTGGTCATGGCAGCTTTTCAAGAAGGGAGCCACACAATCACAGTCAAGCTGTAGAAAATTAATTTAGTAGTGATGCATAGAATGAAGTTGAAAGGGGATGTGAGTGAGATTGACAACAGTTGTCTATAAGTAAAAATGACCTAGTTTAAGGTTCTAATTGCTTTCTTTTTAAAAAAATTTTATTGAAGTATAGTTGATTTACAATGTTGTGTTTAATTTCAGGTATACAGCAAAGTGACTCACTTATACATACATACATACATACATATATATATACTATTTTCATATTCTTTTCCATTATGGTTTATCACAGGATATTGAATATAGTTGCCTGTGCTATACGGCAGGACCTTGCTGTTTATCCATCCTGTATATAATAGTTTGCATCTGCTAATCCCGAACTCCCAATACTTCCCTCCGCCACCCCCATTGCTTTAATATATTCTTGAAATTTAAGAAGAGCATTACCTGAAATTAATTACTTAAAAGGGTGTATTAGACATTGAAAACCACATGATCACACTTGAATGGCTGAACTGCCAAAATGATGGGAAGAAATTACAAACCACATGAAGTCCTGTGCTTAAGTAATTCTCATTTTTTTTCATTTATTTATTTATTTTTGGCTGTGTTGGGTCTTCCTTGCTGCGCACAGGCTTTCTCTAGTTGCGGCGAGCAGGTGCTACTCTTCATTGTTGTGCACAGGCTTCTCATTGCAGTGGCTTCTCTTGTTGTGGAGCACGGGCTCTAAGCACGTGGGCTCAGTAGTTGTGGCTCACGGGCTCTAGAGCGCAGGCTCAGTAACTGTGGTGCACGGGCTTAGGTACTCCACGGCATGCGGGATCTTCCTGGACCAGGGCTCGAACCCATGTCCCCTGCATTGGCAGGCAGATTCTTAACCACTGTGCCACCAGGGAAGTCCCAGTAATTCTCACTTTAATGGAAACCATGAACTAAGTTTGCAAAATTGGGCTGACCATATTTTTAGCTATCATTAATCTTTATTATTTTTCAGTTCTTAAAAAGCATACATAGTAGTAAACAGACATGAAATTAGATACTGTCTCTGGTTGGCCAGCTTACAATATGCAATCTATACAAAAGGGATCACAGTTCAATTCTGAAATTACGTTTCTACTGTCAGATATGCAGAGACAGACGCAAAACAACAATGAAAATGTTATCTGTGTGTGTTTTAATACAGCCCCAGGCCTTCAAAAGTCATATCTGCTGTGTGTGCCTGTCTCTCATTCTGTTCAATGTGTATGTGTGTCCAATAAATTCATCTCTTCCCTCCATTTTGTCTGCTTTCCAAAAGCTAAACTAAAACTAAACTAAACTAAATAACCTGGTGCATAACATGAAAGACCAGGCAAGGATGGCAGCTGAGATTTTTTAATGTCAGTCACACCTGCACATAAGCTCCATCCCAGGGGACTTGTCTCTAGCTCAGATAGCGCGCTACCATTACAACCGCCTAACAATTTAATTGAAATTACGTGTCATGGGTGTACTGAAAGTATAATGATTTATCATTGGACATCTTGATTTCTAAGCTTGGCCACACCCTTTACCAGGCGGTTATCTGGTATTACAGCGTTTCCTTTCTGAAACCACAGAAGGAAGCAGTTTGCCTTCCTCTACTAGTTATTCTTCTGGACTATATCAAGTGCTCTAAGCCAAATGTTAGGCAATGACTGCCCGTTACCCATTGACTACGTTTGCTTCTTTCTGGTTCCAACAATGTCAGAGATCTGTGGTGCAGGATACACACTTTGTTTGCTTGCTACAATGGTAACAGTAGCCAGAGGTAAGTTTTATTCATATAGTTATTCACAAATTAAAACAATAAACACACACACAGGTCAGGACTAGGGTGAGGGGAGTGAGGTGCTTAGGGTGTAAAAGTTAGGAGGCATCATGCTCGGGGTAGAGTCTTACTCCCTTCACCCTAGGCCTGGCCCTATGTATACACATGCACACACACACACACACACACACACACACACACACCACAAAACCCAAAGATGACCAAATACTGTATAAATAAACAAGCCAAAGCCACAGATCAGGGTTTCATGTTTTCTTTCTTTTTTTTTTTTTTTTTTGCGGTATGCGGGCCTCTCACTGTTATGGCCTCTCCCATTGCAGAGCACAGGCTCCGGACACGCAGGCTCAGCGGCCATGGCTCACGGGCCCAGCCGCTCCGCGGCACGTGGGATCTTCCCGGACTGGGGCACGAACCCACGTCCCCTGCATCGGCAGGCAGACTCTCAACCACTGTGCCACCAGGGAAGCCCTCATGTTTTCTTTAAAGGTATTTTCAGGTCAGGTCAACATTTAACTGTGTTTGTTTGTCTGCTCAAAACCCTCCAGTGGTTCCCATCTCACTCAAAGGCTTTATGTTGGTTCACAAGACAGCACATGACCTGTCCCCCAAGCTGCTCTCTGACCTCCCCCTCCTACTAGCCTCACTGTGTCTGAAACATTCCAAACATGTTCCTGACTCAGGGTTACAATCACTGGTCCCTCCACCTAGAATTCTCTTACTCCAGACGGTCACATAGCTTGCTTTCTCCTCCTTCTGTTTAAATGTCATCTCAGAGAAGCCTTCCCTGATCAAGCTCAGCCTGCACTCTCCATTCCCTGACCCTGCTTCATCTTCTCCAGAGCATTCATCACCATCTGATATGCTATATATTTTATTTATATTTTATAAATATAATTTTTACATAAATAAAATGACAACTTAAAGTGTAAGCTCTCTAGTAAGCTCCCACTGGCAAGGAATTGTTTTTAATCTGTTTTGTGTACTGCTGCATCTACTGCTCCTAAGACAGCAGGTGCTTAATGAATATTTGTCGAATGACTGTACTAAGTGCTAGGCAGACAGACTTGACTAAAATATGGTTCCTCCTATTCAGATGGTAACAGTATCCATGATTATTACTCCTCAGGTAAAATCAAGCTCATCACATTGTCTACATTAGGGTTTTTTGTCAGTGTGGTGATGTAGTCAACCTTATTAAATCATTTCCAAAACTTCTTTATTTTTTAAATTGAAGTATAATTGATTTAGAATATATTAGTTTCAGGTGTATGGCATAGTGATTCAGTATTTTTACGGATTATATCCCACTAAATGTTATTACAAGATAATGACTATAGTCCCCTGTGCTATACAACATATACTTGTTGCTTATCTGTTTTATACATAGTCATTTGTATCTCTTAAACCCGTACCCCTATTGTGCCCTTCCCCCCTTCCCTCCCTTTTCCCTCTGGTAACCACTAGTTTGTTTTCTATATCTGTGAGTCTGTTTATGTTTTGCTTTATACATTCATTTGTATTATTTTTTAGATTCCACATATAAATGATATCATACAGTATTTGTCTTTCTCTGACTTATTTCAGTAAGCATAATATTTTGTAGCTCCATCCATGTTGTTGCAAATGGCAGAATTTCATTCTGTTTTTATGGCTGAGTAATAATCCATTTTATATACTTTATACACCACATCTTCTTTATCCATTCACCTGTTGATGGACACTTGAGTTGCTCCACATCTTGGTTATTGTAAATACTGCTGCTATGAACATTGGGGTGCATGTATCTTTCCAAATTAGTGTTTTCATTTGGAAATGGATATAGTGGGGTTGCTGGATCATATGGTAGTGCTATTTTTAGTTTTTTGAGGAACGTCTGTACTGTTTTCCATAGTGGCTGCACCAGTTTACATTCCCACCAACAGTGCACAAGGGTTCCCTTTTCTCCACACCCTCTCCAACACAGACCAAAACTTCCTTAGAGAAGCAAATTTAAACACTCTCCGTAGGAAGTGCACATATACCTAGAGGCTAGTTTAAGCAGAATACAAAACTCAAATGAAGACTAGGAAATAAATTTGAAAAAAGGTGGGAAAGTAAAAATGTTGTTGATAATATTCTCAACAAAGCTGAAGCCAGGTAGAGTACATCCCTTCTGCCAAAGCTTTATAGCGTCAATATTCATAACCTCCAAAAGCATTCTGCTGTATTTTAAATGTATATTACATATGACAACAATTTCCTATAAAATATCTTTCTTTTAGCATTCTATTAATGAAATATATTTCCACTAACTGTCATCACTTTTTTATGACTTAGACAATAAGATAGTAAAAATAATTTTTCAAAAAACTTTTCCTAACTGACCTTAAAGTCATATTGATTGTATTTAGCATCCCAACATCAATTTCATTTGGAATACTTTCTTGTGCAATGAATAATACAAAAGTAGAAATCATTCTGATTAAAAACAGCCAATAAGTGCCTTTCCTCCTGACTTCTGCTTCTTTTCTTAATTGAGAAAGATGTTGCATAATCTTACCATCATGATTCTAAAGACTGAAGTGATTGATGGAGAAGCTGCCTTAACTACCAAATTCATCAAAAGGAAGAGAATGAAAAGAGTTCAGTCACTGATACTTCACTGCAAAGTCAAAGAACCATATGAGGGAAACAGGAGCTGCTCTGTATACATACTCTAATAGGTAATAATACTCATTTCTTAAATTTGCATTTCCTCTTTACCAATAAATATTTGGTATTGTTTGTTTGGTGCCAGAAACAACAGGAAGAGGCATGGAAAAAACAAAGAGATATGATATTTTTCTAGTTCTTTTTATTCCATACAAAAGTTGGCATTTAAATTCTTTTATAAGTTAGATATGATATTTTTATATTAAGCCTTAACAGTCAAGGCTTCCAAATAAATTCATCCAGCCAACCTAATAAACATCATATGACCCTTTCTAAGAACAAAGCAGGCCCTCTGTTAGTTTTAGGTTTGGGCTCCTTGACCAGAATATGTTACACGCATCATTAAAAATGGTATACAACAACCAGACTCAAAAAGGAGGCTCTGCTTTCACTAGCAAAATTTTCTTTTTCATTGGCTTCAGAACATCAAACCCATCACAGGCTTCTTGGAAATTTTATCCGCTCTCCTAGAAAATCAGGAGTCACATCTTGCAAAGGCAAAAGCAGCTTAAAATTTTAATTCCATGACTTGAGATGGTAGCCAGCCCCTTCCCAAACCCCTTTGCCCAAGTAGCTCCTGTCTGCTGAAACTCCAGCCAAGAGTGAAGCATTACAGGAATTTAATCAAAGTAAAATTGAGTCATCTGATCTGGAAATTCATTTTTAGTTTCAAAACTTGGAGGTGGAAGAGTCTTCTGAGGTCATCTTGGGAATAGGGAAATGGGGCTCCAAGGTGAGGGTCTGTTGTATGGTGTACCCACAGTCACACAGCTGGAGGAGCGGAGTTATAGGTAAAACTCCAGCCTCCCAACTCCTCATCCAACTCTTCCCACTAGAATGTATGACCTCCTGTGGAGGGATGGCCTATTTGATTATTTGTAAGTGGGGAGATTTGGACTCAATCTTAAAAAGAATTAATTTTCAGGTTTTATTTTTTAACTGAGGGTAACGAGTGACCATGAATAAGGATAAATAATCCAGCCTTTGGGAAATATATCAGCACCAGACTATTTTGTGAGTAACTTGTCCTAAAAGCAATGGATCATTCTGGAGAAAATTAAACCTGTAACAGGCAATGAGGTTGGCTTTAGATGAAGTAAGGGAAAATAAATTTTTATTTTTCCCTCTCTGGGCTAGAAGTGGTCTGTCCCTTGGAGATGTCTGTAACATTTTTTAGTGCTGAGAAATAAGCTGTTCCTAGCTGGGCAGAGACTGAATGGGGGCAAGGCAGGAGACACCACAGGAGACAGCCTAAAGCAAGTCAACCACAGAGGGGACCATGCTCCCTTGCCATTTTCTCTGAACCATCAGTAAAGCCTCATTAAAAGTTACAGCTAATACCTATTGCTATGCTCTAAAAATCTCAACAAGATACATGCACAAAGATGTTCAGTGCAGCACTGTCTACAAAAGCCATCAAGCAAAGTATCTATCAAAAAGGATTACTAAGTCAGGTGTGGTGAAACCATCTGCTTGAACACTATGAAGTCATTTTAAAAATGAGCTATATCTGCAGGTACTAAGATGGAACAACATCAAGATATATTATGTGAAAAAGGCCAAGTGTTTTTTTAAGTAAGCAGGTAGGTAGGTCATCATTTTATAGGTAATAGATTGATTTTAGTGTCCTAGTACACACATAACTTTTCTCTAGAAAAGAATCTCAAGAAACTGGTAATAGTGGTTACTTCAGAGGATGAGGACCTTTCACATCTCATTTATGTTATTTAAATTATTCTTTTAAATCTAAGTATATGTGTATATCCGTCTTTTACATCAAAAGAGTTTCTCTGGACAGTTATATTATAGCTCTTAGAATTAAAAAAGAGCTTTTACCTTTTTAGTTTTCATTTAATTTTCTAAGTTACACCTTGGTCTCAGTTATGCTCTGGGGAAGAGCCTCTGGCCATGCTTAGCTCAAACCAGCTCAGGGAGACTATGGCCAGACTGGGTGGGGTTGGGAGAGGTGACCAGAAGCCCCGGCAAAAGAGCAGGGCTCAAGGACGTTGTCTACACCAAGGCAGCAGGGCTGCAGCCAAGCTGGATGTCCAAACATAAGACACGTGAGACAATACCTTAGGAAACTCTTGGAAATAGCTGAAGGATGCTTTGAAGGGGATGAATTTGTAGCTGTAAATGCAGTGGGCAACACAACAACATACCCAATATGCACCCCAGTATCCTTGACACATTCCAGAACCCCGTGACAGGTGGGAATGAGGCGTGTGGGTGTGAGGAGGATAAAGGGAGGAGAGGGTCAGGGTCCCTGGGGTACACGTCACCTTGTAGGAGAACAAAACGCAGGGGCCAGAGGGGTGAAATCGTGCATCAGAGCAACCACGTCAGAGTGTCTAGCTTCAATCCTTCCAGAACCCAGCCCACGGAAGAACACAATGGATGGGGTTAGAATCTGCATGTCAAACACTCCTTGCCCAAGTAGGAAAAACTGTGCCCTTGATCAGGTTTAAGAGCAAAGGCATATGAGGAAATGAACTTTCAAGTCATATCCAACTTGAGTTCAACCAAAAGGACTGAGAAATCCTAGGACAGCACCTTCTCCTTCTACACCTCTTCATATGTCTGTGCATCCCACCAGACTGTGGATTTCATGCACGGCAACCTTTCTTTTCCCAATCTCTCAATAACTGTTCATTGAACGGTACTCAGCTTCAGGCTCTGGGGTGGGCTAGGATCTGGGAGTGCACTTATAACACTCGGTCTCTGGCTTCTCAGAATTCACAGTCTAGGATAGAGCCACTTAGACAACTCTGCACAGTTTAGTGTCACTGACTAGACACTAAAATGAAAAAGTCTGGGTAGAGGAAGTGTAACCGTTAGAGGAAGAGCAGAGTTCACCACCAAGTTCAAAATGTACTTATTAGCAGAGAAATCAGGGCAAAAGGATGCCTCCAAAGCAAGCCCAGATTTAATCAAAGGGATTCAGAGAATCAGGCAGGCTAATCTCCAAGAACCATTAATAGGAGGCTCACTTAAGTCAAATGCTCCGAGCACCAGCAAGTAAATATCCTTTATCACTTTAGGCAGCTTGGCTCTGGGAGGAGAAAAGGCGGAGATAAATGAGTTCATTAGACTGCCCCTTCTAGCCCAGCTCCAAGTGTTCCTTTGTCCCCTTTTTCAGCAGGAATAGAGCATCCCAACCATGTCACCTGTTTTTCTATGGTAAATGTGTGCCAGTGTCACTGGGTAGCCTAATATGAACCTTAAAGTAGACGACCACTCAGTGCCATTCCTACAACTGTCAAGAAAAGGGATAAAGCCTCTGACCACACTAGCCTAAGGAATGTGAATGTTCTGGAAGACAGGAAAGAATGGGAGGGATGGTGGCCTTCCAATTTCAGATATCAAACCTAGGTCCCACGAAGCCTCTCTGAGGCAGGGACTATGCTGTACCCCTTGCATTGGGTAGTGAAAACCCTCCCTCTGTGTTTGTGAAATGAGGGGTGAAGGCTGTCCTCAGAATTTGTCTGGCCTGCTTTGTACAGAGAGTGAAACTTCAGTGAGGTTCTCAGGGGAACCCTAACACTAACACTGTCAAAGCATTTGCCACGCTCCCTAAAAGGCCCCAGTAGTGCCCCCCCACCCCCACCCACAGCCCATCTCTGCCTCTTCTCCGGCTACCTGCTGGCTGGACCTTCCTGGTGCAGGTGGCCAGGTCGAGTCAGCTCTGCTGGGGCCTTGCGATGCAAGCCAGAAGGCAGGGTGGGGTATTTTTAACCATAAAGAATTCTTTCCTTTTTTTTTTTTTTTTTTGCAGTACGCGGGCCTCTCACTGCTGTGGCCTCTCCCGCTGCGGAGCACAGGCTCCGGACACGCAGGCTCAGCGGCCATGGCTCACAGGCCCAGCCGCTCCACGGCATGTAGGATCTTCCCAGACCGGGGCACGAACCCGTGTCCGCTGCATCGGCAGGCGGACTCTCAACCACTGCGCCACCAGGGAAGCCCTTTTCCATATTTTTATGTAGTTAAGTGTATCTACATTTTCTTTTATGACTTCTGAGCTTTGTAGCCTGTATGAAAGGTCAGGAATCTTCTAACATCCTCAGGTTATAAACTTACCTGTGTTTTCTTCCAGGACCACTACTGTTTCATTTATTTTACACTTAATGACTTACTACACTAGGAATTGTGAGCCTGTGTGTAAGAAATAAGGGGTCCAGATTTCTTTGTTCTAAATAGCCGGCTGTACCCGTACCATTCATTGAATCTCTCTTCTCACACTGACCTTAAAAAGCCACTTTTCTATAATTAAATTCCATACACACCTGTTTACTGTACTCTGTAATCGTTTCCCACTACTCTCATTTCTCTCCAATACTTAACTGTTTTAATTATTGCAGTTTCATGTTACATTTTAATATCTGATACAGCTAACCCTCCCTTAACTGCACCTCTTCCTCAGAATTTCATAAATTTCATTTTGCAAAACGAATAATAGTTATCATTTTGCCATGTCTCTAAAAAAAGATTCTGTGGGCATTTTAATCGAGATTTCATTTCTTTTGTAGAGAGATTTAGGGGAAATGAACATTTTTACAATATGGTGTCTTGTTATCCAAGAGCCTAGTAGGTCTCTTCAATGCCTTAAATTTTTCGTGTTTCTCCTCAGGGTAATTTTAAATTTTTCCTGATATTGCTCCTGTATGTTACATTTCACTTCAAATGTCTTACTGTTTCATATGCTTAGTTAGCATTTTTAAAATTCTAAAAGCATGCTGTGTTTGCAACGCTTTTCCACCACTTCTCCCATTTGGCACTCATTCGTTAAGGTCCCATTCTGGTATCACTTGCTTCGTCAAGTCTTCTTTGGCCCCATGTCCAGTCAAGATGGAGCGGGTCCTTCCTCTGTGCTCCTGCAGCACGTTTTACGTCCCACCATCACCACTGGTCACACTGTGCTGCACCTTCTCTACACATGCCTCTCACCTCATTAGTCTGGCAGCGCTACTAGTAGAGGAGCCAGTTAGCACCCCCCAAGCCTGGTTTATAGCAAGCACTCAAGGATCAAATCGAATACATGAATGAATGCCATACTATGCTGCTTCATATTTCGGTAGCATTTTTGCAATGCTAACAGTGATAACACTGATAAATAGTAGAATTTGGAAGAATGTGACCGACAGGGTTTTATTTTCCCCTTAAACACAAGCCATGTTTAAAAATGCAGAAAATTATCTCATATAATGAGAAATCATAATTAAGAAGTGAAAACTGGATGCATTATTTTTCTGGCATGTATTTCAGCCTCATGTAAAGAGGCAGCATTGTGATGGATAACATACACTCTGGCATGAACAAGACCTGAATTTAAATCCTGTATCAACCACTTATTATCTAGGTGATATCAGGCAAGTGTCTTCACTTCTCTGTGCCTCATTTTCTCTATCTGTAAAATGGGCATAATAAGGATCCTCATAATAGAATACCTAAGAGACATCTCAAATTTAAATGTCCAAAATGCTTGATTCCCCTACTCCCCAAACCTGCTTGTTCGACATGCTTCCCCATTCCAGGAAATGACATGCTACGCTTCCAGCTGCTGAGAAAATGGAGGTATCCACAGTTCTCCCCCTTCTTTTGCTCCATGTTTCCCACCCATCCACAAGTCCTATAAGCACTTCCTTAGAAATATTTCCAGAATCCATTGACTTCTCACCAGCTGCTTTCCTACCATCTGGTCCAAGCCACCATCTTCTGTTTGGACCACTGCAGTAACCTCCTAAATGGTCTTCATGCATCTACCCTTATTCACTACAATCTATTCTCTATATTGTTGACCAAGTGATCCTTTTAAACTACATCAAATCATGTCACAACTCTGCTCAGAACTATCAAGGGCCTCCTATCTCACTCAGTCTCACTCAGAGGAAAACTTAGGTTCTCACAGTGGCCTGTAAGGACCAATTTGACATAGCCACCCCTTCCCCAACTATCTCTCTGACTTCACCTCCATCCCTCTCCCCTACACTCTCTGATCCAGCCACACTGGCCTCCTGTTGGTCCCAGGACACACACGCAGGATAGACCTCAACACCTCTGCACTGCTTATCTCACTGCCTAGAAAACCCTTCCGCCAGAATCTGCATGACCTCTCACTTCCTTCGGGTCTCTGCTCACCCGTCACTTTATCAAAGAGGCCTTCCATTATCATCCCGTATGTATAAAATAGCACCTGCCCTGCCCTCTCATCTCCCCAACTCTCTCTCTTCTCTTTGTTCTTCTTTATATTTCTTCCTAGCACTTTATCACCACTTGTCACATTACATGTTTGTTTGGTAAGTGGCTGTCTCATTTCAACACCTAGAATAATTTGAGCCCTTAGTAGGTGTTCAACTAATACTTATTGAATGACCGGATAAATGAGCACATTGTTTACAACTCCAATTCTACAGTTTATATAAAGTGTCTAACCACTGAACAGATCCTCCTAAAATAAAAAGGAGCTAAGGAACTGGTGAGAAAACTAAACTATCAGTGGTGTTCATGCTCATTGCTCACCCAAATGCTTAAATGAATCAAAATAGAGATTCCCTTGTCTTACACAGAACAAGAGCAACAAAAATCTCCCTAGAAGCCATTAGAGACTGCCAACCTAAACTTCTTTTCTTTATTTTTTTTAACATTTAAAAATGATGGCTTCCCCTCCCCTCTCTCCTTCCTCCAGCCTCTGGGACTCCTATCCTTCTGTTCATTCTTATTTGGAGCTAAAAGCCAGAAATAGCTGTTTACTTCATTGTCCTCACTTCCCTTCATTGTTACCATTCAGTTCTCTGGTGGCTACCCTCTTGTGGATGTGTTTTTTAAATGATTTCTCAATAAGTTGAGAAAGAAAAGCAAGGGTAAAGACCTCAGACAGTTTTAAGCAAAACTTATTATAGGATATTTTCTTTAGGACAAACTATTTATAAATTGACTCTAACATGATTACATATATACCATCAAGTATTTTTCTCATATGTAATAAAGTTAAAGAGCTGGAGAGAGAACACACAGTACAGAATAAAGAACTTTAATTTATTAAAATGTGAATAACAATAATTACGCATGTAGAGCTCTTTCTCACACAAGCCTAAAAAAGAAATTATCTAACAAAGGACCAAAATCATATGACCTCTAATCAATCAGCAAGTAATTTGGGGGTGCTTGACCCACAATTTCTGCTTTCATTTTTATCCTAATGTAGGGCTGAATAATACAAAGGATTATTATGGGTACATCTACTAAATAAGAACTTGCCCACCCAGTAATTATAAAACAAAACACGGACAATTTCCTTATACTGGTAAATACATATTAGATACATTTTCCAATAAAATAATACAATGTACTGGGGAAATAAACCTTAAATACATTGGCAGAGAGTCATCAAATAGAGAGTGAGTCCAAGAACAGACACAGGTAGACTGAACTACACATTTTAAAGCTGCTTTGAGATTGCACTAACTAGAAGAAACAGAGCCACTCATTTTAAATGACTATGGAAGACCAAAGGCACATTCCTTCCCACAGTAGTTTTTCTCTAGATAATTGACCCCGATAGAAGAAAACTATTGTGTGAATTACCCCAAAAAAACTTCTAAAAATTCATTTGGGTTTGACTTCATATCAAATGTTATTGTTGGTCTCTAATGGTAATTACACCTGAGCATACCAACCTCCCATGAGAGAAAATAGCCCAGAAATGTGCTGGATTGATGGGGAGGAGATGGCCAGTCTAGAATTTAAGTTAAATTTTGATGTAGATAATATACAATGTAGCTAACATTACAGGCAAATATTCAGATATTCACAAAAATTCTATCCTTTGAGACCAAGGAATACACTGACACCAAAACACAGGCTGGCTAGAAACTCTACTAGGTAGGAAGCCCACAATCCCAATTTCCCTGGGATAGCCCCACTCTACACCTATGTTCCAGCATCCCATCAGGTTTAGCATTTGTCCTAGACAGAAGTATCCCATTTGGATGTTAACTTATATGATACATGTAAGTTAGATTAAATGTCAACAATAAATGTTGATCAGCCCTATTTGCTCCAGCCTCATTCAATCACAAATTCTAACACCTTTTAATATTTCTGCACCCAAAAATCATGACAATCCTCACTCCAGAGTGCTCAATAAATATTTGTTAAATGACTTTATTAATTAATATATAGATTGGAATAAATCTGGCTGCTCTAGAGAAGAGGTTCAATAAATATTAGCTGATTGAATATCAGTGAGGAAGCTCGAAAGAGCAAAAGACTTAACCCCTGTCCACCACAGTGTCTTCTTGCTTGCTGTCAAGAAATTTTCAGATAAATAGTTGGCATTTCTGTTCTTGGGGGAAGGGAGAGAAAAAGTATGCATTTCCTTAGTTCTGGAATCCTGTGTATATCTAACATAAATTTCAACTCCACTAGCTTCTATTCCATTTTCAGTAAAGAAAAATGTGATAATTCAATTTATACTAGCAAATATCTAAGTTAGACTCAAATCTGATATCTCTATTTTCAATTTGTAATAGTCTTGTTTAATCTACATCAGTCCCCTATTGATCTCATATTCTCCCTCCCTCCCTCTCCTTCCCCCTCTCCCTCACACTTTACTCTCATAACAATTTCCTCTCCAGTTTGCAAGTGAATTGCTTTTTCTCCTCAGGCTGTTGTCTGTGACAGAATGATGTTGTTTGTGCTCTAGATCCTGAGGTATTTACTAAGGTAGCAAAGAGTATACCCTAACTTGTGGGGGAGAAAACAAGACCTAAAAATGGAAGTGCCCCAGGAGAACCCAAAGAAACACAAGGATTGCTCTAAACATGGAGTGAAGTCATAGGTTCATTTTTAGCCTTGCTACACTGTCACCAAATGGGTGGACAAGATGGGCTGCAGGAGAGGACCACAAAGCTTCAAAATACTTCTCAAGAAGTCCTCAGGGCAAATGAACAAAATCGGTTCTTTTTGGCATGCACTGCACATTTAGAGAGAGAACAACCCTACCATAATAGGATAGTTAAAGGCAACGTGAGCTGTCAACTCCTAGTGACATTATAAAATTTAATAAATATAGACAGACAGCAGGCTCTTTGATGACGTTTATTATGAACTCTAGGAAGGCTCGATAGATATCTATGGAATGGGTGGATGGATGGATGATATTCCTAGAGACTGCTGCTTTAACCAGGGTGAAATGCTGACCACTTACATTCCTTTTCATTTCACTACCATGTAATTAGAAATCAGTGATTAAGCAGATAATGGCACCACAAGTTCAGGACTAATAAGTAGCACCTTGGGAATGGAGCAACAAAATGGTAACTTGTATCAAGTGATCAGTACTACCTATGTAGTACTGAACACTAATATGGATTGAGTTAGAGAAGAACCTGAAACCACAGGCTCATAAAAAAAGAAACATTTCTCCCCTAAAAGATTATGAAGACTAATTTACCATCTCAAAGAGATTGTTCCATAAATTTTACAAAATTTCATCTTTCATTTTAAAGGGCTCTATGAATTAGTGCTGTTTTGTTCCTCTCTAGAACTGAGGGAACTGTTAATGTGCATGTAAAAATAGGATTGGTTAAGAATGCACACTCTGGGGGAATGGCCTTGCTCCTTCCCCTGGCTAGAGTCAAACATGTTGCTTGGCTATTCGGCATTCAGCCCTCCTGTAGGCCAGCATTCTTTGTCCTGGAATATTCTGATGTCAGGTACAAAACTAAAGATAAGACTCCTAATCTGCCATAAAAAAGGAAACACGAGAGCGGGCTTTGGGCAAAGTTTTTACCTAAATGGGAATTGTGGTCAGGATAAAATGTAACTCACTGCAGCATAAATTGGCAATAAAATACCATCAATACCATTGTGGGCAGTTGAACAACCAGGAATGAGTTATCTGAATGTACCAAGGACAGACCTCTCACTTCCCTTCTTTACATCTGCACTTCTCTGTTTAGGAAAAGCCCTGGATGGAAAGGCTTACTAGTTCAATGCATCATTCCCTTGTCTTCCCAATTCTTCCTCTCCTCCCCACCGCCAATCCTGTAACCCCCTCACATGTCAGAGACTCCTTCCTCCCCATATGTCCTGCACTTTCCCTCCTCCGTGTTTTTACCTATGCGATTCCTGTTCCTTCTGAAAGAAAGCCCATCTTTCAGTATTCTGCCTGCCAAATCCCTGCTCATCCTTCAAGATTCAACTCAAACTCCATGTCCTCTGTGAAGTGAAGGCTTCATGTTATCTCCAGTCACAAATTAGTTGAACCTCCCATAGCAGTTTGGTGATTCTTATTTGATAATCTTAATGATCTATTCTGGTCAGCTGTGTACATGTACATAACTTTACACACACACACACACACACACACACACACACACACACACCCCTTAGTCTGTATTCCTTTGGGATTGAGAATAACTTTTTTTCATTTTATATATCTAGTCCCTAACAGAATAAGGCTTGCTGTTGCATTAAGTGATGTAAACTTCCAAATAAGATCAGAAATACATATCTGTTCACAAAATCAGGTATCCAAATACGAATTTGGTTAATCTTTCAAACACACAGACACACATATAAAGTAAAATAACTTGGTACTTACAGCTTTAAATATAAGAACTGTTCTAAGAATTGGTTTTACTATAAATTCTAGGACACACATATCAAATGTATTAGAATTGTTGCCATTGGGAAAAAGGGAATGGGATTGAGGGATAGGGATAAAAATATATCAATAAATAAACTGGACAAGGGAGGGGTCTGATGAACTGTTGATGACAGTAAGCCATAACCTGAGAATTATGATTAACTCAACCTTCTCTACATATACATATATATAAAATGCTGTTCAGAGATACAATGCATGAACAATTCAACCTTCTGAAACTCTTTTCTGAAACATGATTCTCCCACCTGTGAGAAACTGATGTCAAAAGCTACTTCTCTCATGTAAAAAAAAAATCTATTTAATTGGAACCCATATATTTTAAGTGCAAAAAAGGATTTCCAGGAAGTGTAGTGTGTTGCTGCTTTATTTTTCTTTTAATACTAAAACTTATAATGGCTAGACTTGGCTTTCAAATACATTTGTCCTTTTTCTTCAGTTCGGTAAATTGCTTGAGAGTTCTGTAACTCAAAGAGAAGAAAAACTCTAGCCAGAGGCCAGAAAATACAGGCCAGAAAAATGCCCCCCCTATAACACCAAATAAGAAGTCTTAGCGCATTAATCGTTGCAACATCACCATGAAAGAAGCTGATAAAGGTAGAGTGATACAACTAGAGGTATAACTGGCATGGAGTTACAGGAGGAAGTAAGAGAGAGAAGAAACAGAATGGAAGTCTCCACTTTATCATTTAGCAGATTCGTATTTGTTGAGCCCTACATTTAGCAGATTCGTATTTGTTGTTGTTTATCATTTAGCAGATTCGTATTTGTCAAGCCCTACTGTATTTGTTGAGCCCTACAGATTCGCATTTGTTGAGCCCTATTCGTATTTGTTGAGCCCTATTTGTTGAGACACCTACTGTAAGCATGGAAGCAGAAGACGTCAGCACAAGTGAGTGTGGCTCTTATTAATAGAGTCCCTCTGCACCCCAGCCCTATGGAAGAACCACTGTCCAGCACAGGGCTTAGCTGCTACTCTACAAATCTGATGGCAGCCCTCACCTCCTCGCTGCCTTTAGCCAGTACTGCCTGGGACTCAGCTCGGTCTGCCACCAGAACTCCTCATGCCAGAGTTAAGATATTTGAGGCCGACCATGCCCAACCGTCTCCCTCATTCCTGCAGTCTCAGTCATGGAAAGGACTGCGAGGGCCCAGCCTCGCTCATTTCCTCTCCCCCTCATCCTCCCTGCCCTGAGCTTCTTCCCTCCTGCTGCACACCTCCCACCCACCACAGATGACCTTCCACTGTGCTCCCTGGAACCACCCTTCCTTGTAAATGAAAATCCCTACATCCCCAGCCGTTCCACAAAGTGCCCGCTGCACCTTCTCACTCAACTGAGATCTGGCTCCCCTCTCGCTGGCAAACACACCCTCCTGAACCTACATGCTTTCCAGGTTGACATACACAGAACTGCTTCTTTCATGCCCGAGTCTCCCTGGAAAGCCTTTCCCTCTATCCCATCCTTTTTCACTTGGCTAAATCCAACTCATTCTCCAAGAAAATATCCCGGCTTTCTTCAAGAAACCTCACCTGATCTCCTGGTCCTCACCCCCCATGGCTATATTCAGTGCCACTCCTTTGTATCATCATAACTCTTTCTCTAGCCCACATTATCTCTCTCCTTCTCTCTGCACTCAGCATGTCCTTTTATAAATAGTATTTATGTATTTGTCTCCCGCACAGAACTATGAGTTCCTTGAGGGTATATGCTGTGTCCTAGTCACTGACTGCTGGCACGTAACAGGTGTTCAGTAAATGTTCGTTGAATAAATGAATGAAAATCTACAGTCCTGACTTGAATAAATGAAATGAATATTGGGGATGAAGTGGACATTTTTCTTATTTATTCAATTTTTCTCTCAATCTTTTAAAGCTATATCTACTTGCTATCAGACAAAGATGTGTTCAAAGAAAAGCCAACTCTCTCCCCTCCCTACCCTTGACTTTAACTTTTTTTATCCTCGAACTTTTTTTACCCTTGACTTTTTTTAACCACTGTTGAATGCTTGGTGTGTACTGTTCTAGGATTTCTCTATGCTCATGGCACACCTATATGCACACTTAGAGATTTTTCTCAATTTGTAGAACTGGGATCGCACACATATATTTTATCATAACACTTGCTCTCTTCCCTTAATGATGTATCATGGCCATCACTCCAGACCAACACATATGGACCTAACTCATTCTTTCTAATAGTTGCATAACAGTCTATAGTATGGATGAACCATGATTTAGTCACTCATTCTCCAATGGATGAGCATTCAGGTTGCTCCTAGTTTTATGGAAATTCTGAAAACAAAGATAGGAAGACTGATCGAACATTTCTAGAGCATACATACTTTGAGTTATTTCTCTGCCAGTGCTATGGACTCTATCCTCACATACCTGGACCTATTTTCTCAAGACTCGAGCTCTGAAAACCTAATAAGCTCATAAGCGATCTCTTCTGCATACAGCACCAGTTGCTGCCATGCATCTTATACTGAATAGGTATTTAATATTTATTGAACTGAACCAAAAGCTAACCAGATAGAAACTGCCGGGAAGGATACACAGGATGCACTGCTTGCCATGCTTAATTCCGAGGATTTGGTAGGAAGGGTGTAAAAATAGAAAAATTTCATTTTTAACTTAATACACTTTTGTTTGAATTTTTAATATAATACTCTATAATTTCAATATTTAGTATATCCATTTATACATTAATATATTTTGATTATATGAATATATTGATAATAAGTTTTAGTACATTATTTTTATAACTCAAAAACAGCTTTTTTCCAAAACTTTCTGGACGATACAGAATCCCTGAGTTAAAAGAAACAAGCTCTAATTCAATAACTCCAAAGTCTGGCTGTACATAAGAATCAACTGAAATTTGCTATAAATTCAGATTCCCAGGCCTTTCCATGAATATTCCGATTCAGTAGATCTGAAGCAGAGCCCGGTATCAGCATGTTTAATAAATACTCCAGATGATTCTTTGATCCGGCTCTAATCTAATGATTTTTAGAATTACCTGGGGAGCTTTTCACATAGTATATGGATGTTTGGGCACTACCTTTAGAGGTTATGAGCCATTAGACCTGGAATGAGACCTGAGAATCTACATTTTAAAAAGGCTACCTAGATGATTCTTCCCAGGTTTGGAAATTCTATTCTAAGTGTTATAATTTCCCCCAGTTTGTCAATTCAAAATCAAGACATGATAGCTCCATTTTGGTCTCTAGCAGTCAAAATACAACACCAAGTTAAAAGACTTTGATGATAGTATTCTAAAAGACCACAAGATGAGGAAGGTCTTAGCTGGCCTATCATGAAATTTAAGAATATCTTTTATTGTTAGTTTGAATAATGAATTAAATTTTAGTACTCTCTTTATATCTTAAAGAGAAGATGAATTCAAAAATATTTTTCTCTCTAAAATATTTTAATAAAATTACTTTTCTATGAGATTCAATGTTTCAGCATTTTCAATTTTTAAAAAATATGTCTACCCCTACCATAACTTACAAGTCTAGATATTAGAAATAAGCAGAGTTCATTTTTTAAATTAATGAGATTTATCTTTCCAAGTATCTAAAGACCTTCCTAATGATAAAGTTAGGTATCTAAGTAGACACATTAACTTTCTGACCATAAGAGTTTATCTCTACTTTCAGGAGTAGAGATGAGAGCAGATACTAAATTAGAAAAGCACAGTGAAGCTCAGTTCTGAAAACATCTTTTATAAAAAATAAATGGCAAACAGACATCTTTCCACACGCGCTTAATTCAGTAGCTACTACACTAGGCATTCTACTAATCATTTAGAATTGTTTTTTACAAATTCATAAAGATAAAAGTACTTCATAGAAACATAAGAAAAATCTTCAGTCATTGGTAATATCTAGGAAGTTCTGGTCCTCAAAAGTGAAGGAGGAAGAAACAGAGTGGGGACATCAAATTAATAACATCAAGGATCAAGGGCCTTGTTTCTCTCACTTGGTCTTTTACCAAATGTCCATGAAGAAGTTCCTAAATGTACTGGGAATTCCAAATTACTTAGCAAGGCCATTTCCTTTCAATCTCAAGTATAGGGCATTTTTCTCTCTCAGCAAATCAATGATTGTGATGTTTACTATAATACTCAAAGGACAAGTAATAGAGAAGCACTAAAACAAAGTGGATGTGATCAAAAGTCAGACAGTCCCGGGTAGAAATCAGGATCTGCCACCTACCAAATGTTTGAGCTCAGGTTAAGTTACATAATCTCTCAAAACCTCAGTTCCTTCATCTGTGAAATGGAGAGGTAATAACAGCATCTACTTGAGTCAGTTATTGTGAGGACCAACTGATGCAATACATGTAAAGTGCCTGACATGTAGTAAGTATGCAGTAACTGATATTTATCATGTTTTTTTCTCCCCTTGCAATATTAGTCAGACTTTAAACTGTTAAAATGAAAGATTAGGGGAAACAAGAGCGCTAAGTGAAAGATCTGTGTCCGACTCAAAATCATCCTGTTTGAAACCAGGTTCAAGAAGAAATATTCAAGAACCAGGTCCCAAGCCAGGCCTCTAGCTTCTGAATCACTGGGGCATCTTCATTCCATATCCTCGGATAAACCACAGAGACCTTGTAGTAGAAGGGGCCAGAGACAAGGTGAAACTGGGGGGTTACCTAATGAACTTGATGCTTTCTAGGACATACCAAGGTTCCCAGTAGTTAGTTGGCTCCTACGGTGTGCAATGTTTTGTGTACTAAGGGGTTTGGGTGGCATAAAGCTGCATCAGAGGTGGATGACCACAGAGAGTTTTACAACCTATGAGAACTAGTCGCCACATGTTCCTTTTAATACTTAGGACAGAAGTCAGGACCAAAAGCCTCCGTCTTAGAACGTAGTTCAGAGATTATACAGCTGTAGTCACTCAGAAGATTCCGTACACACACCCAGCCCCCTGGAGTCAAATGTTTCACCCTCTTTTTTCTTTCTCTAATACACACAAATTTTTAGGCATCATTAGGCAGGTAGTATCTCAGGGTCGCATATCACCTCTGTAGCCCAGAGATCTACAAACGTAAATTCTGTCATTCCACCCTGCCTGTACCACTCCATTTCCAGGTACAGAACCAACCAAGCATATTGCCAGACCAACAAAGACCAGTTTCCTTAAAAGGGAGTTAAAACATTCTGGATAGAATTTACATGCCCCAGAATGAACCTTGAAAAGCATCACTAAATTATCCAACACATTGTTAAATTCCTAAACTCCCCTTGAAAAGCAGGTTAACCCTTCAGAGTTTAAAAAAAGAATTACGCTGCAACTCCTCTTAAAGCTTCGGGGTATCAAAAGGGGTGGTACTTATTGCTTGGCAAATATACATCCTAAAAATAATCACTATTTTCCTTTAAAGCTTATGGCAAAGCAACCAAGTCACTTCGTTTTCATTGCTGGCAAGCTGCACAGTGACTTGATCGCTTTAATATTTCACTCATAGTAGCAGCCACTGAGCTATGACTAACCCACTCTCCCAGCATCACCACTGGCTCCAGATGGCAAGAAATACATTCCCTTCACTCTTG